>NC_086248.1:72669073-73294073 GCF_021018805.1 Prinia subflava
AAGTGATCAGGATTTTGGGCATTCGTAGTTGTAAAGCAGATGAAGCCAGTGTATTTGTGGGATATATATATAAAATTCTTGAGGGCTTGAACAGTAAATGTCTTCCGAGTTAATGTGCTTTTTGATAATGTGGATGCTGTCAGCACTGAACTTAGAAACCTGATCTTGGAAGTTGTGGGTATCAAACAGGTCCTCTAGGCAGGCCAGAAGACACCTCAGGTCTGGTGCAGCACCGTAAGATGCACAGGTAAGCTGGCAGAGATCCTGGAGCCTACTGCTTTACTGTACTCTGCTTTTCCAATCAAGCAGTTAGGAAGACACTTAGAAGCTGTGGGAATGTGCTTGCTGTGGAAGATGAGATTTCCCTGGTCTTTGAGTTTGCTGCATCTGGGTGATGCAGGTTAGATTCACAAGTTGGTGTTTCACAGCTGCCTTGATCAAGGTCATGCAATTTGCCTGTTGTGTATTGTTCAGAATCTGCTCACATGTTGTTATAGGTATTGGCGTAATCCTTTGCTGACTTGGATTAGAGTATTTTTGAGTTTTGGACCTCAAAATAGTATCTTAAGATACTATTAGTTTAGCTTAAAAGGATTTTTTTAATGATTAACATATTTTGAATGCTTTGGGTGCTTCAGGGTCAAAGTTCTTAAAAAGTTCTTAAAAATTAGGAGCTTGTATTTTGATACTGCATGTATGTGTGTAATATTTTCAATTCCTCTGGAGAAAATAGAGTTCTTTATGGTTGTAGTTGTATTTCATAACTGCACATCATGTCAGAGGTTCACAAAATGTGGTTTACAAACTCACTGTCAAAGCAGCAATTGTGCTAAGTGGAGAGACTCTCCTGATATAGGGGCTAAGTGCCTTTGCTTTGTTAGTTATAACTTGGCTTCAAGCATACAGGTAGATCTGTGGGAATTAGCTGAGGGAAGGTGAACAGTGAACAGTTGCCCGTAACGCTCTAGTACATCCTCATACAGTCCATTAGCAGGAATGTAGCTGGTGGTGGGATGATGTTTCTGACACCTGTGACATCTTCAGGGCAGTCACTGTCAGTGGTGCAACTAGAAATGGGAATTTATTTGACTGAGTGGATATCTGCTATCCAGTGTTCCATGGATTGATGTGACAAGGAGGTTGGAGTGACACATTGCCAGCTAATGTGTTGACTACTTTTAAATGCTTCCATAAGAACTTTGTTAACATTAAGTGTTTCCTGCTTTTGGCAAATTAAGCATTGACTGTCATTGCTTAAAACTGAAAAACTATACAATAATTTTAGCTGGTTTGGTGTACATCCCCCAAATGATGAGTCAGGATCATAGATGGTTTAATATAATTTAATTGGCTGCCTAATTTCTGTGTCTTCTGGGATACATTCAGACTGCTTTTTTCTAAAGATGAGTGAGACAGTGTACTTCAGGAACTTAGTCTTTATTATGAACTCTGGCCATCTAAATTATGAAAATAAATTGCTCTAAGTGAATGCAGGTTAAAAAAATGGAGAGCATAATATGCCATTCTTGTCTGTATAAGTCTTGCTAGACATTTTGAAAGCAAATAAATGTGTTGGCAACAATGGATTCCTTGAAAGAGATCTTCTGTATTCTGGTAGTCAGCGTGCTAGAAATTTTGTGGTTGATTCTGCTGGCTGATATTAATCAATACATTTTGTCTGTGTGGTTTTGCTTTTTCTTTGACTGTTTTTCAGATTTCTTAGGAATGAAAATAGTTGGTGAGCTGCTACGAAGGGCAGGTGCCTTTTTTATGCGACGTTCCTTCGGTGGGAACAGACTCTACTGGGCAGTGTTTGCTGAATATGTAAAAACAATGTTAAGGGTAAGTAATGTGCTGAACTCTCAAAATGTATACTTGAGAAATACTCAGTTGGAACAATTCTTGTGAGGATATGCAGGATGTCATGGCTGTGTGACTGAAAGTCTTCATGGGGATTTGATTAAGTGCTTTTTACCTCAGATTTGCTGTAGGTGAAGACCATGTGTGCACTCTGTTATTATTACACAGTTCAGTAAGTTATAAACAAATTACTGCTCTCAGTTGCTTTGGACTGTGTGCCCATATCTCATGACAGACACAATATTTTTGTTGATTAAACTATATGGAGTGGCAAATACAATGAATGAATGTAGGCTTACAGATGACTGAAATTAGTTATGTGTGTCTTTCATTAAAAAAACAACTTACTTATATTTGAAGCACTTAAAACTATTTGTGGGCAATAAAGAAGAAATGTTTTTTCTGACTAGCTTTTTGTTTGTTTACTTTTGAAGAGTGGCTATGCCCCAATTGAATTTTTCCTTGAGGGGACTAGAAGCCGCACCGCCAAGACCCTGACTCCAAAATTTGGTATGTTTATTTCAGATTTGGAACATCTAATATTATTAGTGTTTTCATAAGTGGCTATGAGCTTTGTAAGTTCTTTGGATAGAAAGGGATGTTAAAGTAGAGGGAAATTGGGGAAGTCTGTCAGAATAAGGAAAACACCATGGCTGGGTTCCAAGGCCATACAAAGAACAGCAGTACACTTCACTTGCACTCGACTGCTTTTGCTCCCTTTGCCCCATTGTGTACTAAATTCAATAACTCTTCACCCTTTTCTTCCTAGACAATAAGCATCCTCTGGCCAGCAGAGAAATATTGTATTTCTAAGTGTAAAAGTAATGGGGAATCTTTAGAAGGAAGATGCTGTGCAAAAAAAGAGCACTGCTGCTGAAAAGAGCACAAATAGGTGTCCAAGACTGTTGCTTCCATTTATCCTCTGTTTTAAGTCTTGGGCAGCGTCTTTTGCTTGCTTGAAGAGAGTACAGGCACAATGCACACCTATAAGCAGTTTCCAGAATGCAAAAATATCTTTTTCAAAGTTAAATTGCGGTTGCTTTTCTCTCTTTGAAAGAGGCAGGTGATTCATGTTCGTTTTTTTTCCCCAATTGGCAGGTCTCCTCAGCATTGTGATGGAACCCTTTTTCAAACGTGAAGTCTTTGACACATACCTCGTTCCCATCAGTATCAGCTATGAGAGGATATTAGAAGAATCTCTCTATGCTTATGAACTCCTAGGAGTTCCAAAGCCCAAAGAATCTACATCTGTATGTAAATTCCTTGCGAACAGAACATAAGTGGATGTATACACACCTTGTAGCATCAGAATTTAGGTTTTCCTCTTCCCGTTTTCCTAGGGGTTGTTAAAAGCCAGGAGAATCCTCAGTGAGAATTTTGGTACCATACATATCTACGTTGGCCAGCCAGTATCCCTTAGAACCTTGGCATCGGGGAGGATCAATCGGTGCCCATACAATTTGGTTCCCAGGTACTGCATCTTTCCACGGTGTGTGCACAGGAAAAACACTGGTTTAGTCTACACCTGTGTGAGCTACCTAAGATGTTCTCCTGTACTTTGTTTTCACCTTCTCTCACCTCCTTCCATTTGACTGTTCAGACTGCTGAATCTGTTTGGTCTGAGCAGAGGCTATTGTGCTTGTGACTGGGTGTTTCTGAAATGAGTTGTTACTTGTGGCTTTCCCGGTGTTGAGAAGAGGCCACTTTAAAATTTAATTTTGATGCAGGCAAAGCTCTCTTCTCTGAGAATGTGGTGCTTTTGCCACTTAAAATTTTCACCTTTCTCTCACTTCTTGCATTATTCCTGCAAGCTGTTAAGTGATCATGTGTCAGGGAGCTGTAGTGTGACTGGATTGTATTGCTTTTGCAGTTTTTTCTATAATCTTTGAAATTTACTTGAAGACAGCAAATGTACACCATCAGCAGAGAGGTCTGTGCTTTGGCTACTGTCATGGAGCTACTGATGGTTTGCTCTATACTTCTGTTTTACCTAGCACATAGAATCACCCTGCTGCAAGGTTATGGATTTGGGAGCAGTATACAAGAAATAAAGAGGGATGTTATTTATATTTGATTTTTTGAGCTCTTCACCTTAAATTGCATTTTTTTTTTCAGGCATCTTCCCCAGAAGCCATCTGAGGATATCCAAGAATTTGTCAGTGATGTAGCTTATAAAATGGAGCTCCTGCAAATTGAAAACATGGTTTTGAGCCCGTGGGTGCTGGTTGCTGCTGTTCTGCTCCAGAATCTGCCAGCCATGGAATTTGAACTTCTAGTAGAAAAGACTCTGTGGCTTAAAGGCTTAACACAGACTTTTGGAGGATTCCTTGAATGGCCTGGTATACAGAGAAACTGTTATTTCTGTTCCTCTTGTTGGTTATGAAAGATAAATTATATTTGTATGGAAGCAATTTACAGCTTTACAGAATTCTTAGAGTTATAAATGGATTTTAGGGTTTGCTAAAAATCATGCTGAAACCTGACAGGTTTTGACTGAACCTGTTGAAGATAATACTTCGAAAAACAGGTGGAAACAGAACAGATATTTTACTGTTGTATCATGAAGTGTGGCATGAGAGGGAAATTTTTAAGGTACTACTTCATTAGAGTACTAAGGTTTGTGTAGTGTCTGTCTTTCTGAACTCTGTATAAGTCACAGGCAGTTGCCTGATCTGCACCAGTTAACTCCTTGTAATGCTGCATTTTCTCCACCACCATCACCTACACTGACTGGAGTATAAGTTGTTACTGGTGCAAAGAACTAGCAGGAACAGATGGGTGGAGGAAATCAAAACTCTCAGTTGTCTATTTTTATTTCGCTTTATCTCCAGAAACGATGACTTTTGAAGGGAAAGCTTCTTTGGTGGTTTCATTAATATACACACACCCCTATATATATATATGTATGTATGTATGTATAATGTATATAGTAGCTGCTGAAAGGTTGATTTTGCTTTCAAACTTTCTGTTTCAAACCTCCCTGTGAGCCAGAGTGACACAGGCAATTTTGGAGCCTCAGGATGTTAGTGGTAAAGCTAGCACAGAACAGTATTGTGTAATGCAAGTACATTTACCTTTCAGCTGTAGGAAGGCTCAAACCAAGGATCTTTGCTTTTGTAGTCCTGTGTATAATCAAGGATCCCTCTCACTACTACAATAAAGAAATAGGAGCAGGCTACTGGTATAAAACAACTCTGTCACCTCTGGAAAAAAACCCAATTATTTCAGGGATCAGCGCTACAGGGAAGGCAGGCGAGGTCTGCTTCTGCCAGACTGGTAAAAGCAAGAATTTCATGGAAATGCTTAAACAACATTTAGAATCTTACTGCACAGTAAACTGAAAAACATACCACGTTCAGATTTGCTTATTTATTTTATTTATTTTCTTAGCAACAGTGAGTAAGCGTTTGCTTTAGTAGAGTTGCGATGTAGTCAGGGAATTGCAAATAGGCACGGTAATGAAATGGAGGAATGACAACAGCTGAGTGGATTTTGTTGGAGTGTGCTGGCTGTGCTCAAGGCATCAGTTGCATAGAGACTGGGTTTGTTGCTTTGGTTTGGATTTTGGCAATTTGAAAGAAATACATTTTTTTAAAAGCCAATTTGTTGATGCCAGCAACTACATGTACCCTCTCCATTCTTTGGTCTTCAAACAGCTGGTGATTTCTGCCTTTGTCATGCTGGTTGGTTGTTACAGGCAGAACATTTGCAAAATTTTATGTTCAAAACAGGAACTGTAAAATTACTTGCACAGAATTCTGCTTCCTGTTGTATTGGGGAACTTGGGAGCTTTAGCAAAACTGGAACAAAGTAAGTTGAAAGAGTAAATAAGATGCAAGGAGACTCTACATGAAGTCTGTATTAAAGGAAAGGAATATGATGGATGTTTTCTGTCAGAGGCTGTATTGATTTATATGCCTATGGTGCTGTGAACATGTAAAATGTATTTTAGCATTCAATATGAAGTTCTTATTCCTTGCTTGTCAAATTGATTCTAACTTGATGCAGGGAATGTTTCTCATTGAGTAGGTATGCTATGTAACAATATTTATGTTAAGAATTTTTATAAATTTTATTTTTGATGAGGCCTTGCTTGCATATGAGAGTTGATGAAAGAGTTTATAAAAGGACCTGTACCTCTGATTCAAAACTTGTAGTGTTGGAAATGCTTAAGCAGAAGTAGAGCCTGCATTTCCTTACTAATGAATGTATCCATCAAACAGATCTATCCTTTTTCTGTTTGGAGGCTCAGAATACTTGTTCCAGAGACAAAGGAATAATTACAATTTGTAATTGTTAGTAAGTGGAAGAATTGGAAGTGTTTTCATTATAGAAATGTCTGAAATTTATCCTCTCCATGTCATACTGTGCTTCATTTACCAGTTCCTGGTACGGACTATATTGGAACATCTCTCTCACTGAATGTTTGGTGAACATCAGTCTGAAATACTGATGCATTTTAGGCTGTTTTGATAGTTATGCTCCCTTTTACAACTTCCTGAGTGTTGCATTTCCCTCCTAGATAACCTGTGTGCCAAAAAGGCAGTCCTGTCTGGCCTCACCCTGCATTCCAACATCGCTCGCCTTGTTGATGGCCACGTGGTGCTGAGTGCCAAGGGAGCGGACGCGGGGGCCGTGGGGGAGGTCGTCTTCAGGCACGCGCTGGCCGTGCTGATGTGCGCCACGTACAGGAACCAGCTGCTCAACGTCTGCGTGCGCCCGGGCCTGGTGGCAGTGGCCTTGCAGATGGCACCCAGCTTCAGAAAAGGTGTGCTGGGGCTCTGGGGAGCTGCTGGCTCTGCTCCTTGTGCCAGCAGCTGGGAGAGGAGCACACGGTTCCTGTGACTGCTAGCGGGAGTTATCTGAGACTGTTATACTTGGGATAAGGTGGATGGGTTGGGAGGGCATGGGGATATTTTACTTACCTTTTTTTTTGTTTGTTTACCCTTTGATCCTTTTGTGGGATTTGATTGTGGCATTTATTGCATGTTCTGAGAAGCTACAAGACCCCTCTTTCCTTTTCTTAACAGTGGAATTGAGTGCTTTGAGGACTTGCTGTTCTGTTGTGCTTTCTGCCATTGTATGCATGCTTTAAATGTGAAGTCCATATTTTACTTGAAGTAGGTACTCTCTTAAATAAAGAGTAAATGGCTCTCCACTTGCATTTACAATATTTTTTTCAGAGGAAGTCTATAGCTGCTTCAGCTTCTTGAGAGATGTTTTTTCTGATGAGTTCATCTTCTTTCCTGGCATTTCATTGAAGGTAAAAACATCCTTTATACAAAAATACTGATAGTAATGCAACCAACTAAAATAGCATCTGATTGCAGGGCTCTGCCAAGGAAGTGCTTTGTGAAGAACACCTACAGGGATATCACCTTGATCTGTACGTGGGAGGCAGAACTTAAAAGGGGTCATTATTGTTGGTTGCAAAATATTGTCTGAATCCAATAGGTTGCCAATGCATTTTTTCCCCATTCCAGTAAAAAAACTAAAAACCATGAAATTACCCAATTCTGAACTATTAAAATAAACTGTAGCACAAGTTTAGCTTTTTTGCATAGAGCTGCCAGTCTTCCAGCACAAATCTGAAAATATCTGTTAAAACTGTCTTTTCAGTGAAGTGTAAATGCTGTTAGGGTGCAGCCTGTGAAGGTTTTTAAAGTGAGAGATTTCCTAATGGCATAATAGTTGCCCTCTTAGAGTCTTGTGGAAGCTTTATTTGCATCCTTTCTCACTGGAAAAGAGTTTCCCCTCATTTTACCTCCTGCCCCATGCAGCCATCAGTCAGACAAAGCCAGTATTGTTCCTGCACACTGCATTATCCCAGGGCTCAGTGTGTCTGTGTGCATCCCTAGCACAGCTGGATGCAGGCAAGCTGGGAAAACTGCAGGCAGCCCTTGGTTCTCTGCAGGACTTGCTCTGTCAGTTTGTACACAAACCTGCTGGGCCTGAGCTGGCTCTGGTCCAGACTGCTTGAAATGCAGGTGGAAACAAGTTTATCAATGAAAAAAACTGAGTTCAGCCTCACATCCAATATAAATTGGTATGTGTAGTTTTTATTTTGATTTTAAACTGATTACATATGATTTTTATCAGTGTTAAGGACAAATACATGATGGTGATAGTTATGATCTTTCCTGCATTAAGAAAGAGATAAGTATAATTTTCACAAGAATGTTCAAGACTTGCAAATGTATTAAAATCACATAGATTTTTATATAGATGAGAACTGGGCCTTTTTAAAAGTCTGGCACTGTTAAGTTTTATTTGTTAGCAATTGGTGCCTCTTGCAGCTGTTTTGAAATAGCAGAAAGTAGCTGGGAGCAGGAAAGTGGCTGGCTATGACTGACTTCACTGGAATCAGATAAAAGAGTTGCTGTGATGCTAAGGGATCTTTTACCCACCCACTCACCCCTTTATTCATTCATGTGTGTCATGTCCTTGTCCCGTCCCTTTGTAGTATCTGTGGTATCTGTCCCCCTTTTGCCCATATTGGCAGTAAAATGGCTTTGTCCTTGACATTTCCATACTTTGTAACTTTTTGACCATTTTGTTTTCTGTTTGGTAGAGGGCAGGTCAGTGGTCTGTATTATCATGTATTGCAAACAGTGGACACAAGATAAAGGCAAACCCTTAATGAAAAAATAGATAAATAAATAACACCTACAAGAAAACCCCTTAAACTGGACAACCTGACCCTGTTTTGATAAAATCCTGAGGGAGCTCAGGGTGGCTGTTGCAATAGCAGCCATGGCCACTTTCTTTGTGCCAAGGCCTGTTGTGCATTGAGGAACTGCTGTGTTTAAGAACATGTTCCCACTGCCTTTTCATAAGGGTATTTTTGGGAGACAGGAAAATTTTGGTTCAAGTCTTTTGAGAACTGAGTTCAGAAATGAAAGTGGTGCTCCGTTGTGGTTTCTGTTGCTGATTTTGTGGAAAATGGTAGCTGTACTTCTGTAGATGTTAGAATTTTAGTTATGCATTTCTCTCCCAGGATTTTGAGGAAGGATGTTTTCTACTCACAAAATGTGATGCTATTCAAATGAGTCAACAGGAGATTTACCCTACTGACAAAGGAAATGGTACAGTGTCTTTCTTGTCAGCTATGTTCAGACCTTTTGTGGAAGGTTATCAGGTATGTTGTCCTTCAGAAAATTATCTTTTTTTTTTCTTGTGTTTTATAGGGAAAGTAAGAGAGCTGTGATACTTTTGTGTCAAGAGGCTGAGAAATGCAGAAGTTCAGAAATAGCAGTAATAAATCTTAAACACCACCCTCCCCCAAGGATCCCAATTTCAGCTTTTGGCTCACAGTTGTCCAATTTACTAAAGCAGTAACTAGTGTGTAATGTGATGTCATTGTGGGTTTATAAGATTCACAGGGAGTGTGTTGCTACCAGGTTCATTGTTCTTTTTTATGAGGAGCTCTTTCTTAATTCATTTTATGTAGGCTGTCCTGCCAGGTGTGGAAACGAGTTTGCATCTCCTATCTGATATCTTTTATGGGAATCATTAATTCCATTTATATCTCTTTAAATTCCTCTGGTTTTTCCAAGGTCTTACTATAGGAAATGTTTAATCTTATTAAGGAATGCATACAAACCCAGAAGGCTGAAATCTCAGGCAAGTCAGTATGAGATTGGTGAGACTGTAGATATTTAACATGGTGGGATCTAGTTAGGGATCTGATGTGTGAGGTGGGTGGAACTGTATTCATGTGCCCATCTTTTCTCATCTTCAGAACAGGTATTGCTTTAAAAAATTAAACTGGTTCTGGTTGTAAGAACGAGAATATAAAATTAATGACTAAGGTAGCTATTATAGAAATATTGAGTCTTATTTTAATATTGGGATTCTCTTACCTGTAAAACAGTAGAAAAACTTTGGGATGCCCTATGCAGTGGTACCTTTTGAGTTCCTCTCCTGTGCTTTTCAAAGTGGAATAGTATCACTTACTTACAAGGACATGTCTGTTTATAATTCATTACAAGATGACAAACTAAAAGAAAGGAATGCTCATTTTCTTGAAAATGTTAGTTAATTTTCAGATACCTCTCAAAGGAAATGAAAGAAGCATTTACTGAGAAGCAGTTTATACCCGGAGTCCGCAACTTTGTTTTTCAACTTCTCGAGAAGGGTGTGTACAGCTGTTGTGCAATGTGATTTTATAAGAGTAGCCTGTTAATTGAAAATTATAAAAATTTTAATTGTGTTTCTGTCTTCTCCATAGGGAGTACACAATGTTATGAAGCGCTGTCTTCTGACATGCAGAAAAATGCCTTATCAGCTCTTGTGCAACTGGGTGCAGTGAAGAAGAAGAAAACGTAAGTAGTGTTAGATTGCTGGTGTATAGAAATCTTCGTGGCAATTCTTGATGTCTGAGCTCCTAGTAGAACAGCAGAACTCCAACTGCCTGAGCACCAGAGGTTGACTGGATTTACTGGAGTCATGGAGAAGACCCAGTAATTCTTTTCTGTACATGATGTGGAAGTGGAGTGGCAGGCCCTCATGGTGGAAAGACTCCTGTGGGACCTAACAACAAAATTCATTAACTCACTAGTAGGCTGCTTCTGATTACCTTTTGGTTTTCAACTTTCCTCCCAAGGCTCTGATAAGAAAAGAGCAGCACTTCTTATTTTACTACAGGAAGCCTTGTCAGGCAATGTAAGCAATAATCAGGAATACTGCTGGTTTTGGGGGTCTTCAGCACTGAGCTCATCTCAAAGCAATTTAACTGAAAACTTAATCATTCAAGTCTTTTTACATAGTTTATAGGCCTAAGATTAAAACCCACCTGTTGCTGTATTATGCATTATCCTGTTATCAAACAAATTTGTGTTGTGGTGCTTCTTACTGTGCTTAAAGTATGATCATGGGAGTCCCCAGTACAACACATCCCTGCAGTGTCGTGAGTGTTTCACAGAACACAGTTGGCAGCTGATGACCTGAGCTGTTTCCTTATGCCTCTGTTCATGAAATGAATAGGTTAAGATGGATGTCTATAGCTAAATTCCCCTTTCAAGTAAAAGGAATAAATTGAGTGGGGACTGTGAACAAAGGAAAAGATAAAGAAACCATGACTGTTCTTCAGTAGAAGTCTGACATGTCCCTAAATTTGATATGTATGCTGGTTGGATGAAAAACATTATGTAATTATGAAAATTTTTTAATTCAGATTATTTGTGTAGAAATGACTGGAATAAGAAATATTTGTTGACTAAACGGGGTTTTTGTAATTGTAGGCCCAATGGATTCACTTACAATGTAAATCAAGAGGCTGTTAGTAAAATCCTGGACATGTTTGGTAAGTCTTCTCTAATGAATTTGAAGACAGCTTCTCCAGTTATAAATTACTTTGAACAATGCACATATGTTAGATGTAGTGTTTTTCCCCTCGTAGTTCCATAGGTTTAACTGCATAAAAATCTTATAGTTTTATAAAATACTTTTCTTGGTGTCATTAGCTGCAGCTTTGAATGTCCCTTCTTTATTTCATATACTGTGCAACCCAGTGGCTGAGGGCAGTAATGTAAGAAGTATTTTAATGGTGTGGTGGTTACAGCATGTTGATCAGAAGTATTTAGTGTGGGTTTTTTGTGTTAGATGCTCGGATACCTGTACAGAAACCTGTGGCTGCACGACTCTGAATGGTCCCTGATGCTGTGAGTGGATGCAAGCTCCTGCTGGGAACATGGACCACTGCCCCGCTGGAGCAGGGATAGGAACAGATGAGGTTCCCCTCTTGCCCAGCCAGCCTGCAAGCATGGGAGGCACAGAAGTGTTTCTTCAGCTGGACAGCTCTCCATTACCACTTAGGAATTGCTGCTGAGGGGCTTAGAGGTGTATGTACATCCTCACCGTGTTTTGTTTTTTAAAACAAATTAAACATTGTCTCTTTTTTAAAATAAATATTTAAAGCTATGTGCACAGCAATGGCTATCTAAATCCATTTTTCTAGACTTGTAACAAGGAATGTGATTTGGTTTCCAGTATTTCATGGATGTGAGAATGTAACAGGGTATTAAAAGACTTGCTATTAAAATTAATATTTAGGAAAAAAAGTTACTGGCTGGCTAAATGCAAGGCAAGACCCTCATGAATGAAGAGCACAAATCAAACCTTGGCAATAACCAGAACTGATAACTGTGTTGGGTTTTGTGTTTGGACTGGTTTTGGTGGGTTTTTTGGTTTTGTTTTCTTTTTAAAGGCAGCTTGGCATTATTTTAATTACTTAATGAATGTTATATTTAAACATTGAATTAAAGCACCGTCGATAATGTGTCTGTCGTCTCTTCCGCCCATCTCACCGCTGCCCGTGCTGCCCGTTGAGGCAGCAGCCCTCTGCCCCCCTCTTCCAGGGTTTTTCTTTTTCCCAGTCCTCTCCCAGCTGCCGCCTTCCAAGGCGGGGCCGGGGCGGGGCCGGGCCGAGGCCGGGCGGGGCGGGCGCAGCCGCCGCCCCTCTCGGTGCCCGCGGCCGACGGGAAGCAGCAGCATGGCTCCCGGCGTGGAGCTGGGCTTCGCCGAGGCGCCGGAGGGCCCGGGCGCTGCCTGGCGGCTGCGCAGCGCCCACTTCCCCAGCAAGGTCGGGGGGCGGCCGGCGTGGCTGGGCGAGGCCGGCCTGCCGGGCCCCGCCGCTCTGCGCTGCGGCCGCTGCCAGCAGCCCTGCGCCTTCCTGCTCCAGCTGTACGCGCCGCTGCCCGGCCGCCCCGACGCCTTCCACCGCACCCTCTTCGTGTTCGCCTGCCGCGGCCCCGCCTGCTACGGCCCGGCGGGCCCCGGCGGGCCCTTCCGCGGTGAGGCGCGGGGGCGCGGGGAGGGACGGGACGAGGGCCGCCGGCCGCCGCCCCGCTGACCGGCGCGTCTCGCCCGCAGTGTTCCGGAACCAGCTGCCGCGGCGGAACGACACGTACCCCGAGGAGCCGCCCCCCGAGGAGCCGCCCCCGGGCCCGGCCCCCGCGCCCCCGCCGCGCCTGGGCAGCGGCGCCGCGCTCTGCCGCGTCTGCGGCTGCCTCGGGCCGCGCTGCTGCGGGCGCTGCCGCCGCGCCGCCTACTGCGGGCCCGAGCACCAGGCGCTGGACTGGCGGCGCGGGCACCGCCGCGCCTGCGGGCAGCGCGCCGCCGGAGGTGGGTCCGCGGCCATCGGCACCTCTGGGACGGGGCAGCAGACACGCCTGCCAGCCTGTGGTTAATACTGCTCCGAGCTGCAGCTTTGGAGTCCTTAAATGCTGCCGCTGGCATTCTTTGGCCTGCCTTGCACACCACTTGGATTTGCAGAAGCTCAAAGCGACAGGGCGCCTGTTGCAGTTTTCCACTGTCCTTAACGTAACTTCTGACCTTCGGGCCAGGTGTAGCAGTGATGTAAATCTTCCTTGCTCATGCAGTGTTTCTGCCATGTAGTTTGCTTGTAGCTTCTGGGGAGAAGGACGTGAAATACGAGATGACGTTGTAAAGTGGTATCTGTCTTCTGTTTCCTAGATGACTCGGCAGATGAAATTCCAGAGCATAACGAATTCCTTTTTCCAGAATATGAAATTTTGATAGAACCTGAGGAACCAGAATTTCCTGCTGACACCACTGACGATGAACAAGGAGCTGAAGATACATCAAAGGACGCGAAAGAACAAGAGGGACTTGGAGCTGCAGGCATTGCAGGTCAGAAATGCTGCCTGTAGTTCTTCCCAGTGATGCCTGTTACTACATCTTTAAAATATCAAATACTGTGATTTTTAAGTGTTCCTTGTAATCTACTGGTGAAAAAAGGCTAAATGTGCAGTCACTTGCAATGCTAGTTTGTAGTAGACATGTCATAATATAAGTTGCTTTTACAGGAGAGACTTATTAAGCTCTGACCCCGGGAGCTGTTGAAGCAGCTGTTGCTGCAGATAGCTCAGAGTTACACTGTGCCTCCAATAGGTAAGGAACAACTCAAGTGAGAAGGACAGAACTCTGAGCACCTGCTGCTGGATGCTGTTGGAATCAGGAGATTGTTAGATTGTCTTGACTTGACTTAGTTCAATTTGTCTTAATTGATGGAAAACAAAATTCCCTTCTCTGTGCTAGCAGAAAACCAGTTTGAGGATATTTTAACTGACTTCGAGTTAAGAGCTGAAGTGCAAGCTCCTTCCTCCCTGCTCTTCCCTAAATTAAAGGGTTTGCTGTGACCACACTGACTTGGAACACACACAGGGTGGGGAGTTTGTGGTGGTGCCAGGGAAGGGCGCTGGGTTCCTGGTGGTCCCTTGCTGTGGTCCAAAGCTGTCTCAAGAGTGTTTAGTGCCCCCAGCTGATGTGGTTGTTGGAGTATAACAGATACACTCTTCAGTGCTAAAAACTGAAGTCTGGCACGTGTGCAGCACGCAGGGCCTTTTTCATATGTTGTATCCTGAAGGTTCTGTGGTCTCAGTGGTACCTGCTGGGAGCCATAAACTTCAGTAGATTAGCTCCTTCCCTTTCCAGTGTTCCAGTACTGAAAAGTATGTTTAAAAATAATAAAATAAATAAATAAATAAAATAATAAATAAAATTAAAAAACATACTGAAAAGTATGTTTAAAATGCAACAAAAACTAGTAAACGGACCTGTGTGTGACCGAATCTTAACATGCCATGAAAAGAAAAAAAATCTTAGATTTATGCCAGGAATGACTGAGGAAGCAAAGTGAATTTACCTGTGCTAATATTATTTTTAATTTTTAGTGTCTTGTATTAGCCTGTAACTTTTATTGTTCTTTTTTCTTGCTTAGATGAGGCATTTCAGTCTTTAGATGATGAGACGTTGGAAGCAATGGCAAAACATGAGACTGAAGAAGACAAGATCTTCCGAATGTTTAAAAAACGAGTAGCAGCTGAACCAGAGCAGGTCAGAAGATGGGGCGGCCTTTGAACGTAGTGGTTCTGACACAGCACCCTGCTGCACCTGCAGCATTTCACTGCCTTTTGTACCTAGTTAGAAATGGGGTGCCTCCTCATCCTGCAGACACCTAACCCACACACTCTCATCTTCCTTATGTGCTGAACTTAATTCATATGGAAGTAAGAGTTTAGCACCTGCTCATCCATCTTAAACAGCCGCTGGTCAGGATGAGGTGGACGAGGGTGCTGAATCCCCACAGCGTGGAAGGAGCCACCATCCTGTGACATGGTTCTAACCAAAGAACTTGGGGAACCACTGCACTGTTCCCCAGCCTGTGGCCCTGTTGGCCTTCCTTCTCAGCAGAGCAAAAACTGCAGAGAAGAGCTCTGTCACCAGCTGCATTGCGGGGGTGGCGTGGCTTTTTTAAGGTTGACGGAATTAGTGATGGCTTTCAAATTTTCACTATTTAAAACAGAAGTCCTCCCCCCATGCTATTTCTTATTACTGCAAAAGGCTGAAAAGCTACATTGCCAAACAAAACCATGGTCCCTGGTTTCATTCAGAGAAGACATAGGCCTAAATCCATTCAAATGGTGAAGAAATTCTCTCCATGTTTTGCCTGGTGGCTGAGGGGTTAAGGTACACACTCAGAAAGTAAGAGACTTCCAGTCTGTTCCCTTCTCTGCTTTAGGTATGTGCCTCACTCTCTCTGACCATCTCTTTATAGACTGATCTGTCCAAGTGTCCTTTTGCTGATAATGCCTGATTTGCAAGTAACAGAAAAACAAAGGATCTGTCTGAAAATACTTTCTTGAAGATTAGGATAGTCTGCTTGTATTTAGATGCAGAACTGCAGGCAGAAAGATCAGGATTGCATTCTTGACTGTGTGCAGGTCTGTGTGATAATTATCCAGCTGCTCTTACTCTGTCTCAAGACTGTAACATACACAGCCTTGCATTTCCCTTGATTAGGGAAATCAAATCACTTCAAATGATCTCTGGGTCACTGAAAAAATGTGATATGAATACTTGCATGATTCACATAGTTAAGAAAACTCATATAAGCAACCTGTCTTATTTAGAATGCTGCATTTGCAAATGATATTTTGCCATGGTTATTACTTCAAATAACTGACCTTTTCCTGCTCCATCTACAGCTTGGTCTGTGTCGCTAAACACCAATTCTATACCAAGATGAAAGGATAATCACGAGAACTTAAACTTCTGCTGTATTTCAGATTATTAGATACTGCCGAGGAGGAGAAAGTCCACTCTGGGTGTCAGGTGAAAATAGGCCTGAAGAAAAAGATATCCCAAATTGCATATGTGGTGCCAAAAGGATATTTGAATTCCAGGTATGTAAGTTCATTTAAAAATAATACAGGTAATGTGTTTTAGACTCGGGATCTAATTATGTAGGTGTTGGCTTGTAATTGGAGCAAGAAAGTTGAAGTTGCAACAAACTAACAAGGCTAAATGATTGTACAGAACCTTATTTATTCTTGTAAGTGCTTTTTCACTTCATGATGTGCCTTATAAATAGGTTTGGCTGGAAGTATTCAGTTGTAGAATTTTGAATGCCAGAGGTGTATGTATGGTGAACACACTTGGTATCATGCAAAGGCAAAACATAGTTACTATTCAGAATTTCAAATGGTGGGAGGCTCACAGATCAGGCAAGTCTTAAAAGGTCAAATAAAACTTACCTAGAATTCCAAATTTATTTTCTTTGAGCTGCCATATACATAGTAGCTTCAGCTAGGTTTTGGTGTAAGAGAATATAAATTCTTACACCAAGCAGAAGACTGTTCTTCAGGAGAAGTGGGGAGAGGGGGGAAGTCCGTGGCCTGCCTCTGAACCTTTTGGTTTTCCTTGAAGATTATGCCACAGCTCCTGAATCACCTTCAGGTTGACAGCCTTGGAGAGAGCATTGACTGGGGAACGCTGGTGGTGTACACTTGTGCTGACAGCTGCGGTGGAGGAAATGAATACCTGGAAGAGTTCATATGGAAACAAGACTATTCCATGGGCTGTACTTTATGAAGTCCAGTCATCCAAATGGAATACTTGATTTGTTTCACTGCATCTCTGCACTATGCAAACAGGTAGTGAACTGAAGTCACTGATAACTGTGCATCTTGTAACAGTGACAAAACTGCTGTAACGACCTTGACAGCCTCTCTTGTGCTCCAGAGGAGCTTTTACTTCAACCTGGTAATGAAGCCAGGTGAATTCATGCAGAAAGCTTCATTTCAACTCTCATTTCTGAAAGTTTATTAAATAAAGATAAAAAACTGGATTGGTGAAATTATCATTTGTTTGTAATGGAACTTCAAAAACTTAAAAAGATTGTGATCTGTCAGGATTTTCATTGGGCTACTCAAAAGTTAACATTCATTCAAAGAAAAGCAGACTACTGTAAACCCATTTTAGTGCTTATGTTGAAGAGCTAAGACCGCTGCACAGCCTTTTGCTGTGGAACTTAAATCTGTTTCCCTTTCTCAACAGGTACACTAAACCTAACTTGGGAGTTTGATTGAGTGGTTATTTGAGAGAAAATGCACAAAAATTAAGTGTTTTATCTGACCTAAAACTATTACCCCATGCAGAAGTAGTTTAACCTGGTGCAGAAGCAGGTTAAACAGTCAGCCCTACCAGAACACATTTGTCTTGTTACACACTGCCTATAGCAGCAGATTTTCAGGCTGAATTGTACCTAAGTCTGCCATCATTGGTGAAGTTTAAAAATAAGTGTCCTCTGCAGGGATTCTTCTACTATAGGACTGCTATATAGCTGAGGCAAGAGAAAAGTGAAAGCATAATGCTGAAGCTTTACTGTGGTAGTTGCTTAACTACTCCTACAGCTATGGCTGTATTTGCAGAAAAAGCTTTTTGTGTGTTTCCGTACAGAATTGACTTCTGTTACAATATTCCCTTATCCTGCTGCAGCCATCCACGGCTGCTTACCTGTGACTGTGGGGCCCACTGTGGGGTTTTTGAAATCATTTAGATGTTGATAGTACTCAAATACGCAGGCAGAGAATGCTGTACATGCAAGTGGTTTTTTTATCACAGAACTTAATTTTTAGCAGGGTAGTTTTAAGCCTTGGTCCGTCTTGTGAAAGAGCAAACTGTCCTAAGTCACTGTAGTACAGCTTGACTGATTCTGTTGAAAACTATCCCATGGTTTCTTAGGGCTCCAAGCTTTCTGAAGAGTTTTGCACGTAAGTTGGTAATAGTTCAGATCCTGCAAAAGCATGGACAGCCATACAGTTATAGTCAGGAGCTCTCAGGAACATTCATGAGCTCACGAAGTGGTGCAGCACTGAAGGCAAGGCAGTGTTTGAGCAGATCCTGCACAGCTACATTAGTGAACAGCATCTTTCTGGTCAGATCCATGAAACCAGTCATTAAAACATCTGGAGAGACACTGGTGTAGAGAGAAGACTGAAGATTAAGGTCACCCAGGATTTGCAAACGGAACGGTATCAAATCCAGCCAGAACTTAAATTTTGTCTGGAATGAAACACCAACTTAGTAATCAGACCATTGTTTACATTAGATTAGTTTCAGATAAAAGCTGTTTGAAATAATGTGTAAGTCGTAGAGAGGTTACTATTACTGGAAATTTACTGAAGAAAAAAAGTTTAGTTCTCAGCCCATTAGGCTTCAAGCATGGTTCAGAAGGAAGATTATGTAATACTGACTCCAGTTGGAAGGGCTTTGAATTTTACAGGAACACTAATATAGTGAGGCTGGCACAGCTGGTAAAATACCAAAGTAGTAATTTAAAGAAATTCTAGAAGCTAAGCAGGGATCTGTTGTTTCAATTCGGTCAAGTGCAGCTATTTAAGACTTGCCTAAATCCCATCTGTTGAACCTAAGACAACACATAATCAAACACAAGCTTCTTCAACCAGTCATCACTTTTGCTTTAACATATTGGAAATATTCGGGGTAGACATTGCCAAGGATGTGACTGCTGGTGTGCAAGCCAGAGCACTGCTAAGATTCTCTCAAAACAACATGTCACTTACTGCAGTGCACCTGCTATTAAAAAATCACATAAATAAAAAAAATCAATGTATTCCATTCTACCAGCCAGGTAATTTTAAAATTTATTAAGACAGTTCCCATAGTTGTATAAACAGGGTTTATTGTACATGTGGCATTGAAGAAGTAAAGAGAAGAAAGGTATATATTATATATATATGTACAATGAGCCATTTTAATTAATAAATTTATTCTATCTTGCTTAATACTGGAAAGAGGGAATGTGTCTGGCATCAAAGAAATTTAAAACTGAAAAAATTTAAAAGCTAAAATTCTGAAAATTATAAAAACCATGGTCTTGCAGAAGGAACTTAAAACATATATACATGGCAATTTAAGTGGTTTATACACTGAGTGACACAGTTGCATTTGTCTTTAAACCAACTTACAGATTTTCTATTAATAGAACTGGCATTAAAACTATTTAAAAGCTAGAATATAAATAAAAGTTGGAGGGGCTGCTGCAGGAACAGCCCAGTAAAGCAACTCACAGTAACTCAGTAGACATATTCAAGAATACAGTTCCCCTTGAGCATCAGGGAAGTAGGCACTAACTGGGAAATAGTCCAAGTCCTGGTGTTGCAGTTGCACTGGAAGTCCATTTCTTGTTACTGCTGTGCCATACACAATACCTTTTAAAATATATCCCTGATTTCTCTGAAATGTGTAGAAACTGTTACGTTGTCTTTCTGAATCCCTTTAAAATAGGATAGATGTTTTCAAATGCTTCATAGATTTCTGCTCGTACTTTAGCACCTGGAAAAAGAGAGGCAGTTAACTTAGTTTGTACCTTTTGCCAAATACTTAATTTTAGCTTTTGGAATGTGTATTTGAAGGCGACTTTATATAAAACCTACGTGTATCCATAAATCTCTCTTTTTACAGTCCTTTTTAACACATTTCATAGCTTACATTACCAGCCTTCTCTGTTTAATCTGACAAGTGCTAGAACTTCCACCAGCATCTCTATGGTATGTGATGATGCTATGTTGCAAATGGAATTTTCATATACATGATTTCCACAGGAGACCCAACAAGCAAGCACAGCCCTGTGGGATGTTTGTGCAGAAAGGCCTAACTGGTAGAGCTTTTTTTTGAGAGTGCGAGTATCAGGGCGAGGAAGGTCTGGCCATGGAGACCACTGCAGAGGACTGCATTTCCCCCCACTGCAGGGACGTGATCCTCCTTTTGTCTGGGGGTCTTATGGGTTTTCTCTCCATAGTAAGACACAGCATGAGAGAAAATGAAGGGAGCAGGTCGAGCACCTGAGGTTGAGGAGGTCCTAGAGATCAAGTATTTCCCCTTCTTTGGCTGCTGTATCAAGGAGCATGGCAGCAGCCTGCAGCCAGGCTGCCAAAGAAAAGCTAACTCAGTCACACATGCTCAGCCACAGAAACAGTCTTTCAGATTTTGCCAGAATGATCACTTGAATTCTTACAGCTTTCTGGGCACCTGCATACCTGACTAAGGTTCATGATCACTGTTCCTTTGATCTAGTCAAATGTGCTGTTGCTTTGTGAGAGCTCATCTGTTAAGGAATATAGTGCAGGTGGCTCTGTGTGCAGTGGCAGTGCTGAGCCCCAGGCAAGAGGCCTGAACTGCTGAATTTCTGCATAACAAAGCCTGGTGGAGCCCTCAGGAAAACCTGGTCTGTGTGTGTGAGTGGGGTGTGTAAGGAGTCAAGCAGGGAACCTGCTGGCTTCACTGGAGCTGCCCACTGCAAAGAGGCTTTGGTCCTGCAGCAGCTGGTGTGGCCCTGACTGCCAGAGTGCCTGTGCGATGGCTGCACAAGGAAGTGTCCTTACATCACCATCCATGGAAGACTCCATTACCTCTCCTTTTTCAGTACTGTCATCTCTAAAGGAAAAGTACCTGGCAGCTTACATATCCCTGTGTGTTCTCTGTAACACAGGTTAAATCTCACCTCCCGCAGTGTCTTCACTTACCAGTTAAAACCACTTTTCCAGAAACAAAAATAAGCAGAACAATTCTTGGCTTAATCATCCTGTAGATTAAGCCAGGAAACAATTCCGGCTCGTAGCTGTAAGAGAAGAGAGTGTTTAAAGGAGCTTGCAGCCCCATGTTCCACCCTATCTTCTGGGCCCAGTCTAGGACTGGGCAGAGCAGATGGAGACTTCCCTGAAACTTGGGGAGGGTAGCAGGGAAGATCATTTTGACAGGATCACAATGAGCAGCGCAAAGATGGGAACAAAAATGCAGGTTTCCCTGTGGTGCGAGGGAATAATCTACACAGATGTTACTTTCTTAGATAGCAGTCAACAAGAATGAAACACAAGCAAGCCTTTTTTTACCTGCTGAACTGCTGGTGTGTGAGTACCAATCCTTCCAGTCTGATGGGAAATTTCACATCACAGCTGCCCACCATATTCTGAATTTTAAAATCCAAAAATTTTGCAGGAAAACCCAGTTTCTGAACAACTCTTGCATACTTCCTTGCTGCCAGTCTGGATTGCTCCTCACTGAAGTGGAAACAGGATATCTGCATTACTTCCTCAGTTAAGTATTACTTCAAGCAAACAGCTTTAAACCACAAACACCTAACTGGGGAAAAAAGTCCATGTAGAGGGACAGGGCAGTTCACATGCAAAATTTTTACATCCAAAATTAACAACTAGCACTGACTGGTTTTCATGCTAATTTTGGTAAAAGGCTCCTGGACACCATTAGTGTTGCATTCACTGTTCATGAGACACAAAACAGTAAATTATAAATCCATACATTTTACACTTTTAAAATATTGACCAGAGTCCCTCTAATGGGACATTAAGATTGTTACTTAAGTTTTCACTGTAGGACAACCTTGAACTACTACTGCTAGAAAATACATACTTTATAAAAATCTCTCAACTGGCAAAATCTTCTGCTTGATTCAGCCCAGGCATTTAAACATGGGTTTAACACAATTGCACAGCTGTACCCACTGTTGCAGAATTCAGTCTGCTTCAGGTTTGTAAACAGCTGAGGATCTGTTTGTTCCTGATGCAGAGTAAGACAAATTGAATTTCAAGTGTCACCAGGCAGAGAAAGTGTTTCCCTGTACAGATCTATTCATTCATCTCTGGTCATTAGTTTATTCCTTCTGGATCCCTAGCAGGCTTCTTTGGAGGAGAATTTCTCTCCTGCCCACCAGAGTTAAGCTTATGTTTAGTTTTCAATTCTTGTGCTTCAATGGTCATGTTAAGAACAGATCAGGAACACGATTTGGAGCTCTTGTCCTGTGATGAATGAAGCTATTCAAATACAAAATCCTTCTGTTACCATCCTTACACTTGAAGCAGTTCCAATGCATAGTTGCTGAATTTTTAAAATTATTAAAAAAAGCAGATAACTGCAAAGCCAAAATACTGAATATACTAACTGCAAACCAGTTTATCAGACTGAATGAAAGTGGTTCAGAAATAGAACTACCATTTCCCCATAACTTAGGAAGTCCCTTCAATCATAAACAGGCATTTTCTGTAGAAATGTGTATGAACTGAAGTCACTGTGAAGCTGTAATACCTGTACAACTTTGATGTGTATATATAAACAAGCATCATGATACACGAGAAAAGACAGCCTGAACTAGTTTGCTTGTCATGCCTAAACATACCTTTTTGCTCCTGTGCACACCATTTTTCCAGAGCTGAATATCAGTGCAGTAGTACGTGGTTCTCTTATTCTCATAATAACAGCAGCAAATCGCTGAAGTGTGAGCATTGAGACTGTTAGTGACATACTGCTGTCATCATTACATTAAAACCAAATCTGCATCATCTAAGCAGCAAGTCACACTCTAGTGCAAGGGAAACTAAGGTCAAACATACTTACAGATCACTCAAAGTTTACTTGAAATGCTTAAACCATAAGCACCTTCAAGCACACACACTGAGAGGTAGAGCCAGGCAGGAAAGATATTTACCACTGCATTCCTATTCATCTCTCATTACTATATACGCAACACATAAATAATGTAACATTTGTATCAGACCAATACAAACAATTTTAAAAATAAATTTTAAAAATAAATTTTAAAAATTTCTTCCATATGTGTTGAAATTTTATATAAGTAGGATGGAAGACTATCCAAAAAATGGACAGTGTTACAATACCAGCAAACAGAACAGCTGGAGGTCAAAGTCCTGTGTAACCAGAAGTCACCTCAGCTACCACAGTAGGACACAGCAGCCCAATTAGCTCTAGCTTTTTATTCTAAGCAAGCATTTCCAAATATTCTTAAATTCCTTGAAGCAAGAGATACTGGAAACTGATGTGAGCATAGACACACACACACAAACCCCTGTTTGTTATATTTAACTCAGAACAGCTCACCCTGCAGTCCCATGAATTGTTATACTGACATAACCAAGGCGGTAGCGTGGGTTAACCAACAGCACATTTGTCAAAATATGACTTAAATAATACAGCCAAGCAACATCTTTCTTTGATAAATGAATCTACTGACTAAACTTCAGGAGTGTGTTACATAACCCTGCTATCCCTCTGCCATGGAAAACAGTGTTTCATATTGATTATTATAGCCTACAGGTTTTACACAGCCACCCACCCCCTACCCTAGGGGTTACCTTCATGCTCAAATCTTTGCTGTACTAATATCTTACTCACAGTTATGTAACAGCATCACTGGTATAAACTTACAGTAACAGTCACTTATCATATATGCCTGCATGCCTGCTTTAACCTTTGAGAGCAGAGTTCAGGTCAACTGAGGCAAAATACTGAATGCTAAAATAAAAAACCACACACACCCCAGGAAAACGAAAGCCTTCCCAAGACAAGCCAGTTTAAATATGCAACATCTTAACTTTTATTAGTGTCCAGCTGCTGTTGTTACAAAGGTAACATTTTCAAGAGGAGAAAAGAAACAGAAGAAACATGAAGCAACATGATTTTCTTGATTTAATGCTCCAGGTCCTTTTCTGCTGTTCAGATTTCCCAAGCTAAAAACAAGCCACTTATTTAGAACCCCACTAGTCTATTAAGAAGCAGCAGGCAACTTTGAAGTCAATATGCAAAAAAATCAATTTCATTTTGCTCCATTTTAATGTTCCACCAAAATTAGCCATCAGAAACAATGAGATGACAGAAGTACTATGGGAGAACATGAGAGAGCAGAGGGGAAGCGAGACTATGAAAAATTAGCAAATGCCCTGTGACTGTAAGAATTCCAGAGGAGCAGCTAGGTGGAGGAAACCACAGCTCTGGCAGGAGCCCAGGATTTGAATTCTTCTTTCCTTTCTCCTTGTTGGGAGATAGGGAACAAGACTTCATCATCAGACATTTCACAGTAATGCAAAAAGAGTTCACTGAGTACTGCAAACAAATAAGCCCCTATGAACAGCAGCACAGGCCAGCTCTACCACAAAAAGCTTGGCCACTCTATTACACTGTTGGTTAGGTTTTTTCTAAATCTAACAACTTACAGCCTGGTGCAGATCACAGCTACCTCAGCCTAAAAATGCTTTTTACTGATTTCAATGTCCTAAGTTGATTAAGATTTTCCTTTTAACTACAGTATAAAACTGCATATATAGCAGGTAGGTTTTTTAGTCTATTGCAGCAGCCTGCAGCCACAACCTGTGCCTTTGATATATGTGTTATAGGATGAACTCTTAATACATTTCTCTTACCTTGGGATTATATTCAGCATTTCGGGCACGAAGTGCAATAGTTTTTAGGTCAAGTTTGCAACCAAGATTCACTGTAGACACAATATTCCTAAAAGACATATCAGAAAAATATATTAAAAACACAATAAGGAATTCATGTGTCTTCCTCATTTTTAACCAAGCCTAACCAATTTTATTTTTTATTATTTTGTTTCTCTCTTTTGTTTTTTTGAGTGGTATCTTTCCTACTAACAGGAGGACTGAGCAGTATTTTGGCTCAGGAACCTCCTTTTGTAGGGCAGAAGCTCCTAAGTCATTTAATTGCTGATTCCTCCTTATCTGTCAGCTATTATGAAAAGTGTCCCATGAGAAGAATCTCTGTTAGCAGGAAAAATTACTGATGCTGAGAGCCCTCACCACAATCGGGAAGCTGCTGGAAACAGAAGAAAATGAGATAGTCCCATCTGAAATTTTCCTTGCTATGCCCTTCAAGGAGGAGGGTGCAGAACTAAGTGGAAATGACCTAGGAGGTAAATGCATTGCCAGGAGATGGGATAGTAAGTCTCCAGAAAGTTTAAAAAAGTTACTAGATAAAAAATTTTGTTTTCTGTAAAAACCCTGAAATATAAAGGGCCTCATTGAGGGGGAAAAAAATAAGAAAAATATGAGAAACTACTCTTTCAATTCATGGTATCAACCATTTCTCTTTGTCCCTTCCATTACTTTCTGAAATTGTCTCTTAAAAACTGAAGTTCACTGAAAATACTTCCATACCTAAACTTAGAATTAGTTCTAGGGTTTCTTCCCTTCTCACAAACTCAGTGTTAGCCACGCTTTGGAAAAGGGAACATCATGAACTCCTAGAGTGCAAGGAGTTAAAAATTACAATGGTCTTAAATGAAGACATATATAACCCTCCACTGGTAAGCTCCAAAGATGTACCATTGACAAATCACTAAGAAACTGTTTATATTACTAAGTGGTTTAGTAACAAAGCTAAGCTAAAAATAAAGTAAAAATTACTCATATTGCTACAGGAGACTCATAAATTCTCAGGACCTCCCTTCCCACTAAACTGCAGTACCTAATTCCTGATGTGACTTTGGTCCTAAGTCTTTAAAGGGCTGAGAAAGGACATGATGCACTAACACACAGGGCACTCACTGTAGTTGTGGCACTATGCCAGAGCTCTCTGATGCCGGTGTTGCAGGAGTTATTGGAGTCATTGGAGTCATTGGAGAGGGGTACAGAGGGGTGGTTCCTGGCAAAGGGGCTGTGGTAAGAGTCTGTGAATGGAAGAGCTGGGGGGTTTGCCCAGATGTTCCCTGTGTGGCTTGCTGTGATGTGGATTGCTGTGCTGCTTGCTGCTGCTGCTGCTGCCGCTGCTGCTCCTCCAGTATGGACAGACTGTTGGTGCTCTGGACAGGCTGCGGTGTCAGTCCTGTGCCATATGGCATCATTGGGCTGAAAATTGGGATTCCTGGCGTCATTGCACCCTACAGAAGAAAACACGACATGAAAACCACAGATCATCATGACTCCATTTTGTTTTAAGAGGCAAAGTTTTTGGAAGGAGTCTAAAAATAAATCTATGTTAGCTGAGTTGCTCATATCAAACCTGAAGCATACAGTAGTAAATTGTTAAACACAGAAAATCATTGGAAATGCAGCTGTTCTACAGAATAAAGTCCTACTCAAAGGAATCCAGGGACATGACATGCTTCTCACACTACCTTGCAAGCGTGTCTCGACTTTGACCCACAATTTAACTTGAAACTGTTTGAACACCAACTATGCTCACTGTACCCAATGCATTCATGGCCCAGCAACAGTCCATTATGTACATAGTTTAAGGAGCAACCACCAAAATTAAATTAATCTTTCCAACTTGTCAGTCATGTTTCAACTTAAGAGAAACCCCAATAAGAAATCCCACATATATTCTTACACTGTGTATAAGAAACTGCGTATTTCTTAGACTTCTAGATATAGATATCAATGGTTTCAAAATTCTGCTTTATAATAGTATTATTCGATACCCAGCAGAATTTTTCAGATCTGCAAATAAAAACATGTGAAGCTAGATGCAAGAAAGAGAAAACACATTCATAAAGGAAATTCAGATCATAGTTACATTTTAAATAATTTGTTTTTACCTGAGGAGAGGCTAAGCCTTGAGCATAGGGTGGCAAACTGTTGTTCTGATCCATGATTCCAGTTATTTCTTTGGTGAGGCCAGAAGTATTTCCTTCAATTAATTTAAATAAGCTTCAAATCCTAGAGGTTTTTTTAACCGTTTAAAACATTCCAGCGAAGCAGCTTTTAAAGCCAAGCTGAAAGTGTTAGGAAAACATCAGCTTCAGAGAAATATGTTATGAGTCTAGAACACTAATCAAAGCCTGGAAAGAAAAAAAAAGTAGTATCTTGAGAATAATATGTCTAAACACAAACCCAAAAGCAAATCTATCAGCTGCTGACTCAGATAAGAGACACCCACGTACAAATACATACAAGAACATTCACGCATACACACACACGCATGCACAATCCATAAAAATAACCTTTTTCAGGCACACTGCACAGAAACTTTGCAGTACGATCCTGCTGAAGTCCCTGGCAGGTTACCTGACTCACATGGGCAGGCCTCGAACCAAACCCTCTTGCACAAACAGCTCAAGCTGTCGATGCCCATTCTACTCCAAGCTTGGCTTTAGTTGCAAAAGCACTGATGTTTTTAGAATTTAACTCCCCTGACTACTCACTGACAAGTCTATTGACACATTACTTTCAAGTCTCTTCCTGGCCATTTTAAGGCTTGGGCTTTCAAAAAATTTTTTTTTCTTCTATGGGTAAAGCATCATTGCTCATATCAGAGCTAGGAAAATCTCTTCCATACAATTCCATAAAACAAAGCACTAACAGATTTCACACTGCAATGACATGCATTTCATAAGGAAAAAAGAAATATGTGAAAACCAATTTCAAGTATACAAGTGAAACATACAATGATTTTCTTTTATGTTTTAACTATACTTCTGCTGCTATGTTAAGGAAATAAACGACAGGAGTGGAGAATTTAAGTGTTATGAAAACAATGATATAAAATATTATCGCACTGATTTGTAAGTTTCTTAACTGAGAAACACTCAAGGTCATTATCAGGCCAGAGGTAGGCCACCTCAAAATCCAAAGACAGCCCGTTCAGCGTCTCTCTTTTTTAAGCTAAAGGAGCTTAGAAACACAGTAATATTTACATTTCAGCTAAAAAGGCCTGTTCTTTTCCACCCATGACCATAAGATATTATTATTTTTACTCTCACCAAAGGTATCAAGCAGAACACCCAGGTTTTATAACACGGGTACATTAGAAGCCTAAACATTATCCTGGAAGAAACAAAGTCAACTCCTCGACAGCCGAGTATTTAGTGAGAAGGCTGGATGCCAGGCCTGCCAAAAGCAGCAGCCAGGGCACCATCCACGCAGAGGTCCCTCCTGTACCCACTTAACGCGGCTTGCTCGGATCTCCACCACAAACGTCGGGCGACGTTCTGGCCGAGGGAACAGAGTCCAGGAGCAGGAGACAGCCCGGAGGAGGCCCCGAAGGCCCCGACCCACCCCGAGGCCCCTTTCGGGCTCCCCAGCAGCCACACAGCAGCGCTCGGCCCGCGGCCGCAGCCGGCCCGCGCCCGCCGGCCCTCCCCGCTCCCCATCCAACACCGGCCCCGGCCCCGGCGCCGCGCAGCCCCGCCCGCCCTCGCAGGGTCCCGCCGCTGCCCGCGCCCACCCCGCGGCCGGCGCCGCGACCGCCGCTCGCCCCCGGCCCGCGCGGGGCAGAGAAAGGCGGACACCGCCTCCGCGCCGCGGGAGTCCCTCCCCGCTCCCCCAGCCGCGCCTCAGGCCGCCCCGGAGGTGCGGAGCGAGCCCGGCCCGCGCACCGTCCCCGCCCGCCAGGCCCGGCCTGCCCCGCACCATCGCGGCCGCACCGGCCCGTCCGCGGGCGGGGGCGAGCGGCGGCCGCGGGCAGCGGCGGGCACTCGGTACCTGGCGCTCGCTCCGCTCCCGCCGCGCTCAGCGCCCGCCGGAGCCCGGCCGCGCCCCGCCCTCGGCGCGCCCGGAGCGTCACTTCCCGCCGCCAGCGGGACCGGAGCCTCGGCGGGGAGGAGCCTTCGGAAACGGAACAAGGGACAGTGCAGGGTCCCGCACCTGGAGAGGCGTAACCACAGGCACCAGCGCAGGCTGGGAACCAACCTGCTGGGAAGCAGCACTGCGGAGAAGGACCTGGGGATCCTGGTGAACAACAGGCTGTCCATGAGCCAGCAGTGCCTTTGTGGCCAAGAAGGCCAGTGCTAGCCTGGGCTGCATTAGGAAGAGCATTGCCAGAATATCGATCCTGCCCTCCTACTCAGGCACATCTGGAGTGCTGTGTCCTGTTCTGCACTCCTTAGGACAGGAGAGACATGGAGCTCCTGGAGCAGATGCAGCAGAGGGCTACAGAGATGATTAAGGGACTGGAGCATCCACTTAAGGGGAAAGGCTGAGGGAGCTGGGCCTGCTTTTGGCAGCCTTGAGAAGAGACGACTGAGAGGGGGCCTTATTAGTGTGTATAAATAGCTAAGGGGTGGGTGTGAGGAGGATTCAGCCAGGCTCTTCTCAGTGGTGCCAAGCAATAGGATGTGAGGCAATGACAGAAACTGATGCATGGGAAATTCCACCTGGATATGAGAAAGAAATTCTTCACTGTGCAGGTGACTGAGCACAGGAACAAATTGTCCAGAGAGGTTGGAGTCTCCCTCACTGGAGATGTTCAAGAACCATCTGGACACAATCCTGTGCCAGGTGCTCTAGGATGACCCTGCCTGAGCAGAAAGGTTGCCCCAGATCACCTTCTGTGGTCCCTTCCAGATCCTGTGAATCTGTGGGGGTCCCTGGCAGTGCCCCAGGCCCTCACAGAGGCTGTGGTTCCTCACATTGGAGCTGTACAGAGTTCCACGCTGCTGTGCTGCCAGCTGCGGGTCTCGCCACTGTGTGGGCACAGTGCCCAAGGGGACTGCAGCCACCACGGCTGTGCTTCCCAAGCAGGGCAGCACACTTCTCCTCAGGAGCACCACGTGTTCCCTACATCTCCCTGTCCCTGCCATGTCCTTCTCCCCTAGTACCCTTCTGAACTTCTATCCCAGCCCTTCCCACTTGTTTCCACTCATGCCACAGTGCCTGGCACCACACCCCACAGCACGCCTCGAAGACGTGGTGAGACCCCATCTGGAGTACTGTGTCCAGCTCAAGAAAGACCTGGACCTGTTGGAGCAAATCCAGAGGAGGCCCACCAAGCTTCTTAGAGGGATGAAGCACTTCTTGTATGGAGAAAGGCTAAGATAATTTTGATTATTTAGCCTGCGTAAGAGAAGGCTTCAGGGTGACCTACTAGAAAGGTGGAGAGGGATTTTTCACAAGAGCATGTGTGGACAGGACAAGAAGGAATGGCCTCAAACTGAAAGACAGACTAGATTAGACAAGTTTAGATTACATATTAGGAGGAAGTTCTTTGCTGTGAGGGTGGTGCGATATTGGCACAGGCTGCCCAGGGAAGTTGTGGATGCCCATGCCTGGAAGTGTTCAAGGCCAAGCAGGATGGAGCTCTGAGTAACTTGGTCTAGTGAAAGGTGTCCCTGCCCGTGACAGGATTAGATGATCCTTAAGGTCCCTTCCAACTCCAGCCACCCGATGATTCTATGATTGTCGACTCTGGCTCGTCACATGGTTCCAAAGGCGCTCTCCCCTACAGAGCCGGAGCCACCCTGCTGCCCACCCGCCCGAACACGAGGGGTGTGTGACGGCTTTACCACAGCCTGCGTGTTTCCAGAGCGGGCACGCAGGTGACAGGGCAGCGCTTGGACAGCAGCGGGCACACACCTTGGGCAGGCGGGGCCCGGCTCCGCTCCTCAGCGGCCCCGCCGCCCTCCCGCCAGCCCACGGCGCTCGGCGCCCGGCGGAGCAGCCGAGAGGAGGCGGCGCTGCCCTCCCACAGCGGCTCCGCTTCCGCCTCCGGTGCCGCCATTTCGCCGTGAGACAGCAGCGGTGGGGTGCTGCGATGCTGTCCACCGCGGCATACGGACACGGGCCCTCCCGGCCCGAGGCGGGCTACGGGCTGGAGGCGCCCGTGCAGCAGCACCGCTTCTCGCCGTACACCTTCAACGGAGGGTGAGCGCCGGGCGGGCCCCGGGCGGGCCGGGGCACCCTCGGCCCGGGGCACGGGGGAGAGCGGCGCCGGGGCTGGGGCTGCCGCGCCTTGCTCTGCCTCTCCTCGGTGCTCAGCGCGGGTTTATCTCCCCTCACGGTCTCCTCTTTGTAGGGAGAGAGCGGCGGCTCAAGGAGGAGCTGGGCTCGGGCTTGCCTTGAGGCCTTGCAGCCTTTCAGGGTGTTCTTGCTTGTTCGTGTGGCTTTTGGAGTATTGGGGCTCTGTAAACTTCGACTGGTCTTACAGTACACATCTTTGGTTCCCCGCAGGTTGTTTCTTTATAGTGGCTTAGCAAACCCAGGTAATGGTCCTATTACAGAATCACAGAGTTGTTAGGGCTGGACGGGAGTTCTGGAGACCATCCAGTCCAAGCGCCCTGCCCAGGCAGGGCCACCTCGAGCAGGTGACACCAGAACGCGTCCTGGTGGGTTTTGAATGTCTTCAGAGAGGGAGACTCCGCGAGCCCCCTGGGTAGCCTGTTCCACTTGCTGTGCCACCCTCAATGTGAAGTTCTTCCATAGTTTATGTCCATTGCTCTTCACCGAGCAATGTGTTGCTAGTAAACATATCACTGGGTTGAATGCTACCTTGCTGTAACTGTTAAAGGCAAGTGATGTTTTACACACCTGAGTTGGTGGCATGATCTGGCCAGGTAGGGTTTTTTTCTCATGATGACTACTGCTTTTTAAAGGGCAACTCTTTGTTACTTAGTGGTAGTACACCTGTGGTGATCACAAAACTAATTGTTAGGAAATAATAACACCAGATTTTAAAAGTGACGTTTATTTAAGTGTAGTGATACTGTTGCTCAGTGCTTTGCTTGTTTTAGAAGGATGAGCCATTATCAGGCATATAAAATAAAATACCTTGTCCTTTGAATCTGGTTCTTGCCTGGTGTAGAGTCTCTGTTTTACCAAGTTTCTGTACAGTTTAAATCAAGAGTAGAGGGTCACATGCGTCACATGCATATATTTTCTTCAGTCTGTCTAGGGTCTTCTTCCTTCGGTGTTAAGTAGGGATGTGCATAGTGGGAAACATAGCAAGGAATATAAAACTCTTGACAAAACGTGGAGTCTGGATGAAGAATTACTATCTCATTTGTTTCTATGTTGCCTAAGAAAATACTTGTGCTGAAGGTCGTGATTTATCGATATTCTTTTTTTAAGGACCGTGCTGGCAATTGCTGGAGAAGACTTCAGTATCGTTGCCTCTGACACGCGTCTGAGTGAAGGCTATTCAATTCACTCCCGAGACAGTCCAAAATGCTACAAGCTGTAAGTACAGATCTGCAAAGATTGAAAAAGATGAAAAATCTTTTGTATTGCTGACCATGTCACCTGCCTCCTGCTTTAAGCAGAATTGTTAGAAGGAAAAGAACATTAACAAAGTAGATTTTGGAGTTGTGGTGACCTTTTCTGTAATGCAAGATGCGATGTGATGTTGTAAATACAGCCAGATTTCTTGTTTCATGCTCTTGAAGTTAAGTGAGAATAGAACATTTTTAGTATGATACAAACCTTAACGTGTTGTTTTTTGGTTTTTTTTGGCAGGATAATTGGAAGAATTTTTAACTTAATTGCAAAAATTAATCCTATGATAAGTCATTCTGCTTCATCAGGAGATCTGGTGGTCGTACACCAGTGTGCTCACTGCTGCCAGTTGCGCTATATCTCTCTAGTTAATTACCTGACACTTTAGAGAGGTGTTTGTTTTAGGAGAGGTAAAGCTATCAGTAGTTCCATAACGGAACTTTCTATGCCCATTTTATGCTTAATTTGACTCACCTAGGTAGCATCTCCTTGGTTTACAGCCACATTATTTATGTTCATTTTACTGCAGCAGGTGCTTGCCTTGTAGGCTGTCATCAACTAGGTAAACATTTTTTTTTTCTTCTGGGCTATTGTTTCTTTTTCTAAATTGATGACATGAAATCAAAATGACTTCAGTTTCTCCTCGCTAACTTGTTACTACTAGATGTTTGACTCTGATGCTGTCCAGATGGAGATTAGTGTGGTACAGTATACATACTGCACATGGCGGCTTTGTGTCATTCTAGTGACAGGCTGAGAGAAGATTTTAAGATGTTTTCTGAATGACTGCTTTGCGTTGGTCTGTGTGAGTTGATGTTTCTAGACTCTTTTCTGCTTCCTAGAATTAAAATTTCAAGTGTGTGATTCCGTGGTTAGGGTTAATAGAACATTTCAAGACTGAGCAGAGAGCTAAGCTGCCGTAGTGCATCTGCAGGCAGATAACTTCTGTTTGTGCTGACACAGAAGCCACCAAAACCATAAATGTCAGGTAACCACTGTACAAACTTAATGCAGCCCTCTGGTCTGAAGGAGTAAAAATTGGACTGAGTGGTAGGATCTGTGGCTCCCCAGTGTGAAACAACAGATCTCTAGCAGGACTGAATTGCTACAGCTGGAGTCAGGGGGCATGAAGAAATGGAGAATTTCTTTTTGTCAGTTCTACTGACAGCTGAAGAAGGAAGTGAGTTGAAGAAAGACATCTGCATGGTCCTGTGTTTATTGAGTCCTCTCCAAGATGTGGGTTGCAGGTGCCTTTTGTACATCACACATCTGTTACTACATTTTAGACAAATGTTTTTGGCAGCACTAGAAAAACTGAAAAGACATTTGGTGTTTTCATAACAACTTACTGTGTAAGAAATAAATTACTTAGTTCATGCTAAGTCTAAAATCGCAACAAAATTTTACGTTTTTCAGAACAGAACAAACGGTCATTGGATGCACTGGTTTCCACGGGGACTGCCTTACCCTTACTAAAATTATTGAAGCCAGATTAAAGGTAACTATGTGTCTTACTGTATTTAAAAACTGAGATTCTTAATATTATATTTGAGATCGATAATTTGATGTTTTAAATACAACTTTTGCTGGTTTTTTTCAAGTGTTTGTATCATAACTGTTTTGCTAGTGAAAGATCTGGCAGGGAAAATTGGTGCTGTGTTCTTATTAAGTGTGGCACTACAAATTTATAGAATGGAAGAGCTGGAGAGGATATGATTAATGAGGCAACACCTGTCAATTACACAACTTTGAAGATATGTTCATCTTCAGCTGTGTAAAGGCTTTACCTCTCAGACCAGCCGATTTTCGCTAATTGAGCTGGTTAATAATTTTGCTTAGCATTACATTCTTCTGTAGTGAGGTTACAGAAAATGTAATTCTGATTGAATCTCAGCTTTAGTTTTGACTTTCCTCTTGGCAGATGTACAAGCATTCCAACAACAAGACCATGACTACAGGGGCTATTGCAGCAATGCTGTCTACAATCCTGTATTCTCGACGTTTCTTTCCCTACTATGTTTACAATATAATTGGTGGACTTGATGAAGAAGGTAAGACTTGAAACAGGACAAAAGAAAGAAAAGGGGGCTGCATTTCTGTGGGTGGATTGCTATTCCTTTACATCTCAGGTGTACTGATTGAATAACAAAGTTTGCATTCCTAACACCAGCCTTTAGGCATTATGGTACTTACACAGATCAAGGACATATTATGTATCGGGCTTGTTTCCTAGTTTTTGTTATTCACTTGATTTTTCATTTCTGAAGGTCTGAAAGTCTAAAAGCTCTGTTATAATTATTTGATTACAAATAAAATCTCCAAAGTGAAATAATTCATACTTTAGACTGGAACATTTTACTACTGTTTGGCTGGATTTCTTAATTGCGTCTTTAAAGCAGATGTCCCCACTAAAGTTGTATATGTTTCAGTCCGACCTGTGAGTGTGGTAAACACTATTTAATATGGAGACTTACTCCAGAGACAGGTTTCTACAAAGTTATTTCTAAATGTTAACTAGCCTCTAGTGAAAAATCATGACTTCTACACAGAAGCTGTAGTTTAATGTACAGCCCTTCCAGAACTTACTGGGCCCCTGTCCAGTGATTTATTTGATTGAGTTGCTGAATACTGTGTTCTCTGGCTTTGTAAAGGAGCTCAGAGGTGGTCTTGTTTGGATAATTTTAGCTATTCCCCAGTTTGTTTTTCCCATTAAATTATACTGCTTTCCCAGTCTTGCTAAGACATGTCTGTGCTTTGTGGGATCTGGCAGGGGATTAGTCTGCCCTGCGTAGTGGTAAGTCTTGGATTATAAGGGTGCTGTAGCAGCTGATAAGAGTCAGAGTGCAGGTTTGCTTGCATGGACTGAATTTGGGTGCAGCAAGATTGATTTCTGGTTTGGCTGGCTTTCTCAGGGCTGTTCAGCCCCGTGCTCTGCTGCCAGGGGCACTGGCCGGTGAATTGAGTGGGGTGCAGCCTGCCTAAAGAGAAGGGCTGGGCGTGGCCAGCCGCTGCATTGGGACTGCTGTGTCTGTCCCTGGTGCTTCAGAGCTCCAGTGTGTCTGTGTCTCTGATGTTGGTGCCAGCCAGTGAACTTTGCACCACCTGGTCTGGCTTCAGAGAGTAGTGTGCAAGGACCAGAGCATCATCCCTGCTTCTGGGAGTGCTGTGCAGAGGCACCCAAGCAAGCTTTCTGGAGGTAATTCAAGAGATGTATCCTTCAGGAACCATGTCTGAGCTGCTTGTTTGCGTTAGCCTTGGAACCCCTGGGGCTCTTTGTGCAGCACTACACTTTAGCACATTTTCCTGCTCTTATTATTCTGCATCAGCACTTTTTCAGTGGTAAGTACTGTAGAAAACATCTGTTGAAGCATGCTTGTGGCTTAAAGAGGATAACCTTGGATATTGTAGCAGGCCACAGCCACAGCGAGTCTTCTGTAAAAAGCATCATCTGAACATACTCAGTGTTGTTGGTAAAGGTTTACTGGGATCTGCAGTGTTCCAGACACTGCTTATCCAGAGAGCTGGTTTTGTTGAAAATGCTTGTCAGTACTGAGCATCTTTCTGAATTATGATTACATAGTAATTTTTCTTTTCAGGGAAGGGAGCTGTTTATAGCTTTGATCCAGTGGGCTCCTATGAGAGAGATTCTTACAAAGCAGGTGGATCAGCAAGTGCCATGTTGCAGCCTTTGCTGGATAACCAGGTAAAATAACTTGTTGGCTTTTGTTTTGGTTTGTTTTTTTCCTTATCTCAGTAAACATTTGTGGCGGTCAAATTAATGTAGCTTTGCTTCTGGAGAATATTACTTTTGAGATAAGTTTTAAATCTATTATCCAGGTAGGATCTGGTAACACATACATTTGTAAATTATGTGGCTTTACTTTCTCAGGAGAAATCAAAGTTTTCCTTTGAGATCTGTTCAGGTTTTTAATACATTATTAATAGTGCAGTGCCTCTTTAAAAGACAGAAATGTTTTAATTGGCGAGTTATGTTTATCCTAGAAGTTGTTTGGAGGGTTTTTTCTGGGTTTTGGGAGTTTTTACTTGGGGTTTTTCTGGCTTTGGCTGATAACATAAATTAGCCTGTTATTTAGTATGAAATAATACCAATTTAAGAAGATAGAATGAGTACATACATTTTATGATTTAACATACCCTTGTTTAAGTGTTCGGTTTTGTACAACTTAAATACCATTTTTCAGTACAAGTGTTTTTACATAAAACTGCTGGAAACTTACTCAGCTAAATCTGTCTGAAATACTTGAAGAATATTTTTATATTTAGTTGAAGCTGTTAATGATTGAATGGGAGAAATACCAAAGCATGTTTTACTCATTTTAATTTTTTAACGTTGGTGTTGGTATTTAATCACTTGAACCTGATGTTAACACAACTTTTGTGCTTAGAAAAGTAGTAAGCTTCCTTGACTCTTACCAGATGAGAAAGGAATAGAATGTTTCCCTTTTTTTTTTTTTTTTTTAATTTTATTTTATTAACTGAAGGGAATGTGTTCTGCAAAAACCAAGTTGTCATAAGTAATTTTTTATTGCTTATGGGTTTCAGGCCAAACATGAGACTCTCCTCCTTTACCTGTCTTAAGTTGACACTTACACTTCTGAGCTAACTTACACTATTTAGGAGGACCGGATATGCTCCAGTATAGACTTAATTTTGAAATCTAGGTATCTTTGGGGATATTTGCTTTTAAGATATGTTCCTAACTGCAAGTCATCAGAGGAAAAAGGGGCTCATGTGCAGTTCTGGTACTACCAACCTTTGTGAGAAGTTTGTGAAGAATTAGATCGGATCCAGATGTTCATTGTGATCTTGTACATGCTGAAGGAGCAGGAGGAGCTATGCAGGCTCCATGTTGGATCTGCTTCTCGTTAATTTTTTAGGAGTATGAGTATTGGCAAAGCTCTCAACTATAAACTGTGTGGAGGAGTACTTTTTCAGCTTGGAGTTTTTAAAATAGACAAGCCATTTCTTCTTTCCAATTCATCTAAATCTGTTCATTCTAGTGCAGGGACTGGAACAGTTTTCATAGATGGATAAAATGCATTTCCATATTTTCTTAGATTGGCTTCAAGAACATGCAAAATGTGGAACATGTACCTCTGACCCTGGAAAAGGCTTTGCAGCTGGTTAAGGATGTCTTCATTTCTGCTGCTGAGAGAGATGTGTACACCGGGGATGCACTAAAGATTTGCATTGTCACAAAAGATGGAATTAAAGAGCAAACTATCCAGTTACGAAAAGACTAATTCAGTTCATGCAAGTTACCTGTTATGTACAATTTACCTGTGTTATGAAGACATTTGTCTTATTAAATTTCTTCCATAAGTCCAACTGCTGTGGTGCTGATTATGTTATTTCTTTGTAAGAAATTGTATTTTTTAGAAACCAGAGCAGTTTGTGGTAAGGAAGCAGCTAAAAGTTACAGGTTAGTTTCCTTCTTCTCAATCTATTGATCAGTCTAATTCTAATGCAAGTTTAATCCCCTTCTCACTATCCCTTATGCTGCAGTATGGGGGAGTATTAAATTTAGGTTCCCAGACTATTCTGATAATTCTTTCAGTTCAGCCTTGGTTCAGCAAATAAAGCGTTTGCTCTGTTCATGCTGCCTTCTCTGCACTCCATAGCTTGCTTTCCCTGTCTGCTCCTTTATTTCTTTGATGTGCTGTCCTGACATTTGACTTTGTGTACTTACCTGCAAAGACTGTGTCATCTGGAACCAGTGTCACTGTGGTAGAGGGACGAATGTTAAGTGGAGTCTTTCAGAGTTTAGTCCTGGACTCTGCATCTGGGCTCAGCTCTGTATGTTTCTGTTTGGTTAATGCCCAGAATTTGAAGCATTGTCCCCTTGTGGCTACTGATGGAAAATAACTTAGAATGGAGATTCCTGAGTGCCTTTTAATGCCTGGGTCCTTTGTTAGCCCTACTGCTGCTTTTGTTTCTTGGGAAATTACATCAAATGTGGTTTGTTTGATGTGCTGTATCACACTCCTGGAAACTGGCTTCAGTATTAGGACCTTTAGAAAAACAGAGTTGCATCATCAAGGGCAAGATAATTTTCTTTTGTCCAAGAGTTCTTTCACAGTCTGTAGCTCTTTAAAAAAGGACATATGAAATATCTCATTGCTTCAGGTGGCATACTAGTTCCTTAAATGAACAATTTTGCTGACATGCTTGACCTCCTGGAGCACTGTCTTCTGTTTGGATGTGGCTGGCTGAATTCAGTGCAGCGTTTTGGGTGCAGTGCTTTATTCCTAGCTCTGGCTGATCTTCACCAGTCTCAGGCTTCCTGGACAGTTTAGGTAGTGGGTTTAGCATTTTGAACCTCAGTAATCCAGCAACTAGTGCTTTTAAACAGACTCGGGCTGTGCTCAGGAACTCCACCAACTTTCTCTCAGTGTTTTTGAAGGCACTTGACCACTGGGTGCCAGTGTTGGGCCAGGTAAGGATTCTTGCTCTGTGAGATCTGTAAAATAAAGTTAAAGCACCTTAAACTCTTTGATACCAGATTTATGTTGAATTGCTCAAGCGTTTCACAATAGGCTGTTAGAGCTTTACACAAAGTTGAAATCTACTGAAACTAAATAGTATTTCAGTTGCAAAGAAAAGCAGGAGAGGGTAATAAATTGACATGTCAGCCTTTGGGACAGGTCTGTTTGCAATATATAAGATCTAAACAGTGAAGAGCAACAAACAAGGGAAACTATCTAATTCCTACATGACCCAATTTAATGTTCTTGCAGGATGCCAGACATGTAGGAGAGTTGCAGTGATTTAACTCAAAAGTTTTGGTAAATTTGGCTGTTCTTACATTTAAGGGTAGGTTTTACATCCAAAATAAATGCATGTTGACAGGTTTTGGGAATTACTGACTTCAGTTTGATGTGGCTAGGCTTGCCTCTGTAAGTTCTTTCAGGAGAAACACAAGGTGATTAGAATTTTCAGGTGTCATTTGCAGTCTCAGAAGAGGTACAAGAGCAGGTACCTGTTTCCCTGACACTGTGTCAGTGCCATCCTGGTCGTGCACTTGCACCGATGTGGGATTTTGTCTCCTTTTCAGATTTCCCTGCAGAGTACATCTGGCTGAAGAACAAGCAGGGAAGGGAAGCTTTTTCACAGGCCCATTGGACTGCAAATACCAAGTTTCTTTCACCAAAGAATGCATCACTGTGTTCACTCCCTTTGTGGTGGGTTTGGAACCGGAGAGATGGGAGGTTTGTTTTCCACATTTTTAGCTTTCCAGTTATGCCCTGCCCTGATGCCGTCACTGCTTGTGCACTGAGTGAGGAGCTGCAGGAGTGACAGGAGGTGTGTGAGTACAAAATGTGTTAGTATTCACAGGCTGCTCAGCTAGAAGTTACTTGCTTATTAGTATCAAAACATCCCAAATGTCACATGTATATTTTGGGTGTGTTATGGATGAAGGGTGTTTTTTTTTTTTTAATCCACCATGTTCCCTAGCTTTGTGAAGATTGTCATCACCTCAGGGTGAAAGGTGGGAAGGCCCTGACTGCAGCTCTCCTTAGTTCCATGCCTGCACTTCCCATGTGTAAATCAGCTTAGTATTCATCCAGCACTGTGTCTGCAATGCAAATTAACAGTTTATGAAGCATTTTGAGCCTTACATGTTTACAGAACTGTCTAGGCAGGCTACAGAGGTGCAGCTAGGCAAAACAATTGTAACAGTGCCACTTAGGGGTGCTAGAAGCAAAGGGCTGGGTTTGGCAGATCTGCTTGGATGGGGAATAGACGTCTTTAATACACTTTTATGTAAGAGAAAGGGAGAGCAAAAATGTTCCTCTTGAAAACCTTTTATTAATTTGAAACATGCTGTGTGTATCTTTCGATAGAGGGGGGCGTTGCAGGATTGGAATAACCTTGGAGCGAGCACTTTTAGCCCTAAGGGTGTCCAACAAGAGCAGGAGCAGGCAGCTCCACTCCACCTGCAGCAGTACCAGGGGCCGCCCTAAGGTGGCGATAGCCGCTTGCTGTGGCGGGTGTCGGCACAATTCCCCGCGGGGCGGGTGGAAATCGCCATCCATGCTTCCCAGGGACCCTCTGTAACGCGCTTTGTGGGACTGCTTGGTGAGGAGATGGGAGGCTTTGTTTTGATCTCAAATGGCTGCGTACTCTTGCTTGTGTAAGGGACTGTACAAGGTCACAAGCAGCCTTAAAAACTAGGTTTGTAAAGCAAAGTCTTTACTAATTTTGGATGTGTTTTCAGCAATATTGTTTGTGAATCTGATCAATTTTATGAGCTAAAGAGGGGGCTTGTTACTACAGAAAGTGAAAGTGCTTGATAGGACATGAATATTGCATATATGCTTCTAAAAGCTTCGTTCTCTATATCAGGCAGGGATAAGTTTAATTTTCTTTTAACTAAAACCAAGACTCTCTTGAGGCTGAATCATAAGATGTTGTTATATAAACCAAACACCAAGCTTTCTCACTCTAGGGTGACGTTTTTCCTTTTACACTGAGATATGCCTGTACCACTGTATATGCCTTAGTGTGATGGGAGCCAGGACCAGGCTGCTGACCAGAGAAAACCATTTAAATGGAAATTATAAAACCCTATATGAAGTAGAGTCGTTTGAAGTGGTCCTACTGCATCTTACTCCTTTATATTCATAGGTATTTATTAACTTGGGGGGCAAAGCAGTAATTTTCCACTTTTGATAAACCTTTTTTGATACCCTGTAATCATGCATCCTAGAAAGATGCTTTTGCAATCTTTTTTCTCTATATTTAGCAATTCGGGATTTTACAAACCTAAACTTGGGGAAAGGTGGCAGGAGCAAGTGAGAACTGATTACAGCAGCATTCACGTGAATCCAAAAAAAAGAAATAGTTCTGCTTCTCTCCAGTCTAGTTGGAGATACTTTCTAGGAGCATAAAGTAACTGCTGCCTTAGTCAGGGTTCCTTATCAAAAGTCAGGAACCAACTTTTGAGTAGTAAGGATTTGGAAATGACAGCTTTCAAATTCCTCTTTTCTCTTTCTTTCAGCCATTGCTTTTGTTTAGTGTGAATGTCCTTTGCTTTTAGGCCATTTGGGGCAGTCGTAAACCAGACAATAAGGCACATCGGCCTGAAGTTAACTAAGATTTGTCTCCAGATCTCTCTTCTCAAGCCAAATTCCTTCTGAGAAGGGGTTTTGTCTGTGTGAGTGCAACAGAGTGAGACCAGTTTTATATTCTTTCAACACTAATATGTAGTTAGTTTAATAGTATGGACCATTTTCTGTGTACTTCCTTTTCCAAGCAATTTCAACAAAGTATTCATAATTACAAAAACATGGTTTAGCAGAAAAAACAAACAGAAAATCCTGAGTATCTTTCCTGTTAGGCTGTTCTTGGCCCCTTTCCTAACAGTTGCTGGCAAAGTTCAACTTCACTGTTCATTTCAGAGGCTCAAGTGGGGGTAGGGATGGACTTCACTGTAGCCTACAATAATTAATATTCTTTGGCATAAGACACAGATTAAAGGGCTACTGGCAAGAGAGTAGTCACGGTACCAGAAATTTAACCAGTCCTTTGTACTTAAGCTCAAACATAAAAGGAAAGTTAAAAAACAGGATTCCCTTTTGTGCTGAGGAAAAGGAACAAGGTGTCGAAGTTTGTGGTGTTACGTAGATACTTCAGGGTTGAGGTAAAGTGCTCGTGACTTTCCCAAGACTTGGCTTCTCTGAAACATAGGTATTTCTGTTGCTTAGCTTTCTGCAGCTACACTGGTTTGGTGATCTCCTTGATGGTTCTGCAAGAAGTCACCAATGTGCTGATTCACGTAGGTGCCCACCCAGGTGTGGGTATGTGACACCCACAGTGCCTGGCCCACAGAAGTGGCTCAGCTGAACAGGGCTGCAGCCCCTCTGGACCAATCCTCTGTTGAACCAGGCTCTGTGGAACTGGCTGGGATGAGCTGGGTGGATGATCAAGCTGGTCATTGCTCTTTCAAGGCTACAGTCCCACACTGGAGCCCCTGGTTGGCTCAGCTGAGCAGCTCCTCTCCACCTGGGCAGCTGGTGGAGGCAGAACCAGCTGGGGGAACCTGGCAGGTGAGAAATGCTGTAGAATGCCGTGGAAGTTGGTCCCCTCCCAGGAGCCCATCCTCAAAATCCCAGTAGGAAACACACTTCTGTTTGTAGCTTACTTATGCAGCCTTTGCAGAGAACCTTGTGCACTGAGATACCAGAAAGTCAAGAGTCCTGGTGGGGAAATGCTCCCCACACACAACAAAAACCATGAGTTGAGGGTTTTTTTCAGGGTTTATATAAGTGACTGTTCTGGAGAAAGCTGCATTCCAGTGTCACTGCCTTGTGCTTGATCTGAACTTTTCCTGACATGTACCCTTGAATGCAGAACAGTTAACACAATCTCCGCTTAGTCCCACGGCAAACAAACATTTTGGTGCGGCTGGTATGTGTTTGCTAGTTGCAGACAAGTTGATCTCATTAGAACTGCATTTACAACTTTTGCCAAGCGTTTTGAAACTGGTTGACATGCACAACAGCTGCCTGAGCTGGAATGGCATTCCATTCCCTGCCTCCATCTTATTAGCAGAGGGGATGGCTTGATTAATGACAGTTAGATGGGATTTTTAAAAATTAAAGGTAATTTGTCTTTGGAAGGGCCATGCAATGTGTTTTCATTCTCTGATTTAAAATAAGTCACAAAGTCTAGGTTTTTATGGCTTTGCTCAAACGTTAAGGGAAGTGCTTGCCCTGAGCTAACCCACAAAATTTGAGGTGAAAACACTTTAAAGGGTGATGCAAAGTGTTTTCAGCTGATATGTAGCTCGATTGTAGACAAAAGCATTTCCTCAGCACCCGGAGGACCTTGTTTCCCCTTCGTTTCTCCAGGCCCTCAGTGCAGAGCTGTTGAGCTTACAGCCTTGAATAGAGAGACTCTTGATTCAGTGCAGGCTGTTACATCTAAACCACTCCATGTATTTTGTTTGGCTCTACAGCCTTTAAAGTCAGTGGCTGTGGTGCCCTTCACCTCTGTTAAGATGCTTCTTTGTCAAAGGGACACTCTCCATCAACACAGTGAAGCACCTAACAGGCAAGATGCTCTTCTCTGAGGAGCTGGGCAGTTGCAGTGGCCAAAGCAGTACCTATATGCTGGCATTCATGCCTTATTTAACCCATGAAATTCCTGGACAAACATTTAACAGGAGGTTCTGGTGATTTAGTTCAAGCCCAGTGCTTATTTAAGCCCAGCATTAGCAGAAAAGCTACACTGATATTCATTCTCTGCACAAACCTAGAGCTGTGAATTCCAGTTCCTGCTCTCATATAAGTTTAACTATGCTGCCAGAAGTCACCATTGCAATTTAAATTTAAAAAGGACAATGAATCAGCCTCCTGAAGTAAGTGAGGTCCTTTTGACTAGTTGGCTCAGATTAAATATAAAATAAAAAATAGACTTCTTATAAAAGAATTCATTTGCAGTGTTTTAAGTAATATTTTGAGCTGCACAGGTAGAGAGTTGTTTTCACGAATGTTTCCATTTAAAGACAAAATGCATTTTTGAACTACTCCAAGAATTTAGTTTCTATCAGAGGCTACACAAATCTGCCCTTTTCTTGCACCATTTCCTCCTCACACTCTTGCCAACAAAAGAGCATCCAGCAGGCCAAGGATATCCAACAGCAACTAATGGATGGCCCTTGAGTGTTCCGTGTGAGATCCCAGCAGTCTTGGCTCTGAACTGGAGATTAAAAGCCACCTGTTTGTTGATTTGAAGTGAATTCCTCCAGTTAGTCTCCCTACCGAGAAGGTGAAGTCAGAGGTTGCCTGATACATTCAAGTTTTGTCTTAGGAGCTGTGGGATGAGTTCACAAGAGACGCAGTTTTCCATCCACATCCCAAAACCCATGTGCAAGCGTTTGGTCAGCCAGTGTGGCTGCAGCTACAGTGTTGGACTATGGGACTGCTGCCTTGTAAGTGTCAATTGTAAGTTTTAATGAGACAAACCAATTAGATGGCTTGACAGACCATCACAACAGTGACGCAACCGCGCTCAGCCCCCTTTACAGGAGCAGCAGAATTTCAAAGAACTGCTATTAAAGAAAAGTCACAGAATAGCTCGCAAACAGCCCTGCAAACAACAACATCACCCACAGGCTGTGGAGCCAGGGGAAGGGCAGTGAGAGTAAAGCAGAAACAAGAGAAAGGAATTAATCCAAATACTGATCTTTCCCTTTCTAGCACTCAGCATGGGCACAGCTTGGGTTTCAGGTACCATTTATGAAATACAACTGCTGTGCATAACTCCCACTGTATTATTGGTCCAACAGAGCTTACAGAGTTACAGCATGGCCTTTGCAAAAATGCACATGTATAAAATCACTTGAGCCAGGCAGTGCATTACATTGTCCTACAGCTACCAACTGATACACAGGGCTGTATTCACTGATGCACCTACACCCACATGGCATTTCCTTCCTGAAAGCCAGAGGAAATATTTAGCACTCCACACCCTGACTTGCAGGTGTCATCCCTAGAGGATCAAGGGATATGGATTTTGGAATTTTGTCTCTTCATCCTCCCTTGGGTACCAGTTCTTACATCACCTGCTGTCCCTCCTGGTTTGAACTAGGAGTCTGGCCATCCCCACAGCTTGCTACAGGCAAGGTCTCTCTTGTTTTCAGCATGTTGAGCCCAACACTTCATATGTCACTAGCACGCAATCCAATCAGTGGAGTGTTTGGGTGATGCTCCCAAGATAAAATTTCCTTTGCAGAGTGTGCATTGAGCAGTTCTCAGCAGTTACTGTCCTCACCTGCTGACACTGAAAGAGACATCAAATAGAAGGTCCCACAGGCATGGCAAGGTCCTGCTTGTCAAACCTGAGAGTATTCTACAAAGCTTTTCTTTCCAAATGAGCCACTTTGCCTTATTTTTATATATGTGTCAAGGAGGATCCAAGGCTAACAGAGTAATGAAAGTTGCTAGCTACAGAGTTCACTGTGGGTTGTCAAAGTTATTTTCCCTAAATTAAAGACCCATAAACACATCCCTCTTGGACTGCATGACACACAGATCATAAAAGGAAATCTCAAGACCTGAGCTGATGCTGAGAGGACACTTTGTTCCTGTTACTCATGGGAGTGAAGGGGACCCCTGTGATGCTGTAGCACATTGAGAGGCAGCAGGGGCTTGTGTGACTATGGAAACATCTGTTCTGCTCCATATATGCTGTCCAAGTCTCTCTTCCCAGCCTACTGCTAGTCATTATTCAAAGAGATATTACACAGAGCCACCTCCTTTGCCATCAGCTCTGACTGAGCCCTGTCCCAGTAAGCTGTTGGGGGGAAGCATCTACCAAGGACTGAGGCACTGTACTGTGGTTTCAGTCTTAGATCCAGTAACCATAACATAGCTGGGGCTGCAACACAGGCCACCACAGGCTGAAAATTCTCTGCCTGCTTTTCATGTTAGTATAAATCACTTGACACCATGAGAAGTACCTCTGCCAGCTCTTGACAGCCTCTCAGTAAGATCCAACAGACCACAACATGTCAGAGTGGGAATTTTGCCTTAACAAGTCCAAACTGAGGTACCCCAACCCTGGTGAGCAAAGAGCAACACTTAACACGTCTGTATTTGTTTCTGTGGGGTAAAGTATTCTGTCAAGCAGCAGCTCATTAACACATAACTAAGTAGTTTTCAATAAACTGGTGCCCAGCTACTGTGACAGTAAATGATAACCAAGTGCCTGGTAGCATCAGCCAAAGGATGTGCCATTCCTGGCCACCATAGAGTCATAGCTCTGGAGATTCTGATATGCACAGCAACAAATGATGTGCTTCAGAGAGAGGGAAGACAAAGTAGAGCAACTTGGCACAGAGTAAAAAATCTGCCCTGCAGACAGCAAGGTCACTGTAGGTGCAAAAGGTTGGCAGGGTGGGAGATACACACCCTAGAGCTGCTCTTATGGCCTTTGTCCCAACCCCAGCAACAGAGATGTCCTTTGGGAGTGCATCACAGACACCAGGGAAGAGCTGCTGCCGCAGGGATGTGGTGGGCAGCACGCACAAGGACTGCTGTCCAGGGACATGGGCTTAATGAGGGGAGACAGCTGAGGGCTGCACAACAACTGCCTCCTTTTCCACACTCCATCCAGAGCACTAGAGCCGGTGACAGGTCAGACCTCTGCAGACTTATGTCAAGGGTTAAACAAAAGCCAAGCTGCTGTCAGTGGCAAAGTGAGCCTGCAACTGTATGCCAAAACGTGGCTGCAGGTCTGCAGCATGCTTCTCTTGCAGAGCACCCTGACACACTTCTCAAGAGGTAGAAAATCAAGCCAAAACAGCATAAATGAAAAAAAGCAACATAGAAGAAAAACATTACATGTGGCTTACAAGGCCACTAACTGCAAGATGGATGTCTTGCATGCAGTGACTTCATGGTTAGTCCAGTCAGTGAAACTCAGAGCAGTGAACAGCAACACTATTTAGGAGGAGCAGAACAAAACTGCAGTTTTCAAGATTTTCCCTGGCCACAACTTTGATCCTTACGTTCCCCAGTAAAATGACAGAAATATGAACTTGAGATACGCACAGGCACAGTGCAGAGCTCTGAGGCCTTCGTGCCCGCAGCTGCTTCCTTCGCGTTTCCTCAGGCACCTGTGCAGTAGCGTCACAAGCTGGCAGAACGCAGCATCGGTGCTTCACGCCTGTCTCCCCCGTACCCCCCAAAAACCTGCCCGGGTTCGTCACAATGGCTCAAGAGGGAGCGAGGCTCGCTCTCCTCCGCTGGCCCCCTCACAATAGAGGATTGCCCTATTTGTGTGGGAAGGAGAGGGGCTGCCGCCCCAGCCCTCGCATCTGTAAGGGCTGGAGACAAGCCGCACAGATAGGCAGAAATCAATAAGCTGGCGGATCAGAGGGCCCGGCCGAGGAGCCGCTCCTTGCACACGCACAGGGGCCGAACATCTGTCAGGCAAACAAAAAGCAACCCAAGCGGAACAAAAGAGAGGATTATTTTAACTCAAGTTCTTCTTCAGTCTCAGCAGGCAACGTTCAAGCCGTCCTCGTATTCAGACACTGAGGCCTTATGGAGTATGGGCTGTCCGGGAAATGCCAAACGCTGTTACCAGAGGACAAAAGAGGGGGGAAAAGAAAAAAAAAAGATATGGAAAATTCAGAATGTCTTGTTGAGTGCGACTGAGCAGGGGGAAGGTGGAGGGGCACCAATAAGGGGGCAGAGGGCAGGGAGGGGAGGAGGACAGAGTGACGATGCAGTGAAGAAGTTGATGACAAATCTCCACAGCAGTACTCGAAAACAAAGCTGATCATATCAAATCTGCCAGAGAAGCATAAAATATTGTCGCACAGCTATGGATTGACAAGCTCTGAGGCTGCACCCCCCAGCTCCCTCCCTCGTGTGAAAGGGCAGGCTTGCTGCAGCCCTTCTGCTTGTGCAGATGAGCCCTGGGGAATTGGCAGAGCTGGCCCCACACCCCAGTGCCCTCCTCACCTGGGAGAAACCCAGCTTTGACCACAAGCCTGTGGCACTTCTGGGGGAGCAAAGGATTTAGGATAAGCTCAGAAGCAAGCTGCCATGCCTCTCCCTTGTGCCTGGTGTTAGCCAGCATGCACTGTTTGCACGTTGGTTTCTCCAGCACAGCTGTCTCTTCTAATCGGTGTGTCTCATATGTGCTAGAAACAGGTGCAAAAGAGTGAATTCAAGGTAAAACAGATCAAGTAAAATCAGATTTGGGCTTAAAATGCCAGAAACCTTTATCCTTTGTGAAAGAGAGGAGACCATGTCATAGCTGAGAATGTCCTCTATTGCACTCACATGCTCTGCGCCTTATGCTGCTGTTGGCTTGGTGCATTTTTGAACTGAAGTATTATTAGGGAAAAAAAACCTTCAAGGTTTTGAGTTTCCTTCAGCAGTTTCACAGTGTGTAAGCTGCCTTCACTGCTAAAAGCAGAAGCTATTCTGGATAAAAGTGGACTTGCATAGTTGAAGATTCTGAAGGTGCAATTCTGTGGTCTGGGATGCACCCACCATCAAACACTAGCACACAGCATCCCACTAAACAGGTATACATTTCAGCCTTAAAAGCGACCTGCCATAGAAGACATGGGTTCTTAATGGCATTTTAGGAAGCATATCAAAGGTATTTTGACCCAGCTTCATTTTATTGCATTCTGTTTGGGGTGGGAGAGGGATATGAGATTTAGACAAAATGGGCTCCTTTATCAAAAAATAAAAACAGAATAATGATTTGAAAAAAAGAAATCCAAACCAAAACGTATGCTTAGCTGCTGCCTCATCTTAGAAGGCTCAAAATTTCTTTAACCTTATTTCCAGTGCTAGACACAACTGGGCTGGCTGTCTTAACAGACATGACCCTTAAAAAGGAGTAATTCCTGCTTTTTGTTTTACTTGAGAGAGTAAAGGAGAAGGAAGGGATGCCTTCCTTATCCCTGGGGGGGGTCTGGGCACAAAGTCTCATCTGGCCACAGGTAACTTCCTGGATCTCTTGAACTCAGCCTCTACACATGAAGGAGGAGCAAGTGAGACTTTGAGGGACTTAAACCACCTGTGTATTTTGCAGACATACCACCTACCTGAGAGGAACCTGAGGAAGCAGAACAGGGGCTTTTGTCAGCAGCTGGAGACAGGCACAGCAGCCTGGTGCTGGCAGCACGCTCCTTCATCACCAGCAAACAAGGGCATCTGCCACAAATGCAGCGCCTCTCTTTCTCAGAAGCCTTGCTCAGGTGTACTGTGAGCATTTCATAACCCACAGGCAGGACAGTAACGTCTGCTGGCCACTGCAGGTGCTGCAGACCTGGGTACCTTCACCCCATCTACCCTGGAGACTCCCCAGCATTCATGGAGAGGACAAACTGAGGTTCCAGCAGCAGCAGACACACCCTGCATGCTGCACTGCAGGTTTGTGCAGGGGAGCACATCCAGCCCCCTGCACAGGTCCTACACATGAACCTGGGCTATCTGCCCAAACACTGAAAAGGTTCACAAGGTCAGAAAGATCAAGCTCTCCTCCTAAAACAGATTCAGATGCCAACTTTTGGCATCTCCTTATCCAAGCTTCACTGGTCCTGAGCCTTCAACTCTTCAGCAGGAAGTCTCATCCACTTCCCCCTGTGAAGAGCCCCAGACCCAGCAGCAGAGTCTATTTCCCACTGCTGTTTCTGGCCTACCCAGCTTGTTGTTGACTTTCCTTCATCAGCATTTGCTCAACTCAGCTGCAGCCTGTCCTGGATGCCTCACTTCACCTGGGCTCCCAGTTTTTGTAAGAAGTGTTGCCAGCTGACTGCTTGGTCATGTCTCAGGAATTTCAGGGGTCCCGTGTTTTTTCGTTTTGCAAGCAGTGCTCATACAGTAGCAAATCAATACCTTCTTATCTCACTGTTAGGATAATGCTAATATTTGTCCATAGTCAATATTTTTCCTTAAAGCCAAAGCTCTTTAGTTTCTTTTGCTCTTTTGAGTTATGTTTTGCAGATCTTGAACCACATGCAAATCCTTTGTTAAGCCATACAAACAAATGTTTCTATAGAGCTGGGCTTTAGGTAGAGGCTGTTAAAACAGAGGGCTTGTTAATAATAAAAAATATAATACAAAGCTGAACATTTACAGGAGAGAAAACTGTTTAATGTGATGAACAGTCATGGTAAGGGAACAGTATAGGACATTGTGCAATAAAATAGGGAAGATGTTGTCCTTCAGCTTCCATCACAGAAACACACTCCTGATCTTCCTTGTGCACCGACTTCTCCAGAGGCTGGATAAGAACCAAAGGAAAAAACAAGAAAGTAGTAAAACTAATAAAAATAATGCAGATCATTTTTGTGAAATTTTGCAAATTTGCCTTTGGAAAATAAGTTTGTTTGATGTGTTTAATTTTGTTGCTGTCCATCAGCAATACAAGAGAAGCTATCTCATCAGTAGAATCTTTTTTTGAAGGGGATTAGGCCTGAGTCAGTCTGGCTGTGAGAGACCCTTGGATTAGGGTCTTTTTTGCACACAGTTTGGCATGGCTGTTTCCTCAGAAAAAACGGCTTTGGGGTTGTTTTGATGCCTGTGAAGTTGCTTCACAGGCAAAGGATGCACCTGGAACACGCAAACCAGGGACATGGAACCCAGACAGAAGGCGGCAGTGGTCACTTGTGAGTGGAGACTGACAGACACCTGCTCTGAGAGCAAACATGAGCTGTCAGTGTGACGGGTCCCCTTTCCCTCCGGAGCCACAGAGCACCCTGCAGTCCATCCATGCTCCTTCTCAAAGCATGAGAGATGCAGTGCCAAGGTGGGATAGAACACACACGATGTGTGTTGGAACGGCATTGCAGAGGAGTTGATGTGCTCCATTAAACTGCACCTTGGGCACTCCTGCTCCAAGAGCCTAAAAGGGAGAGGGGACTAACCACCAGCTCTCAGACAAGCAGCTGTGACGTGATCACAATAAAGTGATGGTGGCCACAGTTTTGACAGCCAAAATCAAAACAACTGAACAATCAGAGCAAGTTTTTGTCTTGTGTCTGCAATGAATTCCCTGGTGGCTGCACGCAGCCACTATTATTGTTTTTGAGAGTCACTGCCTTGAGAAATAGGTTCTTTAACAAGTGAACAAATAACTCAATTAGAAATTGAAACTACATTCCTTAGAGGAGTTCAGCAGCCTCCTCCCATTAGCAACAGTGGGAGATGCCATGCTCTGCACATCACCCAGTAATAGCTCTTCTCCCTTCAGCAGACAACTCTGCTGCAACTGACTGCTTCACAATGTCATCCCAGTTTTCCTATTTTGGGACCAGTTGCTGCTATGTGTGAATGTGACGATTTTCGGGCAAGTTTCAACCTAGGAAAAAAAAATCCTATTACACAAAGCAAAATGGAAAGAGCAGACAATTAGACATCAGATTTATGAGGTGATGAGCAAAATTTTGTTGAAAAGTGCTTACTGAGTACTCTGAGGATAAGCACAGTTCTATCAAGAAGAGAGAAAAGTCATTCTAGGATCTAAAACCATTCAAGAAATCAAATTTAGGCAGTTTGAGGATGATCAATTGATCAATCTGAATTTTGTGAGAAGTACAGATATATTAATTTTTTTCCAAGGCAGGAAAGAGAGAGAGAAGTATTTTTGTTGAATGTATCCAGTGGGCGTGGGAAGCCTCCTGCAAGGAATAAAATGTCCTTTGAGTCCTTTGAGTCTATGTCGTGTAGTGTGGTACTGTAAACAGAAGGGGCGAAGGAATTGTGAACAGCTGGTGAGTGGCAGTCCTATACCAAAAGAATGAAGAGTGGAGGAGGGGAGAAAGCAGTCTAAAAAAACAAAACAACAACAAAAAAGAGCTAAAATTCTAATGACAGTAAAATAAAACCCAAACAGAAAAACAAAACTGAAGTGTTGGGAGCGTGCTGTCAAACACCAGCTTGTAAGAGCTACAGGAGCCATTGTCCTCAGCTGGGGATGGGAACCATAAAAAAATAAACTGGGCTGGGAACATAGCTGCTGCTGTGTGCTCTCAATCATATTTCTCAACTAAGCCCAGCACAGCTCTGACTCTTCAATATGCTGGACGCTCCACAGAGGATGAGTGCATCCCTGCCTAGCTGGGGAGATGATCCGTGAGCACTCACCTTCCTTAAAAAAAAAACCAACAAAACCAAACCACACCCAAAAAACACCCATCAGTTTGTAGATCAGAATGTAAGTACTTCATTAAGGCTCTCAGGTGAGAGGTAAACAATTGCTGCACGCAGGGCGGTGGGGCTGTGGGCCGGGGCCGGCCGCCAGACGCGTGGCGCAGCCTGCGGCCGGCTCCGGGCAGAGGTTCGTGCCGGGGCTGGCGGGCGGCAGCACGCCGGGCTCCGGGCACGCAGCTGGCACACAGCTGGCACACGGCTGGCACACGGCTCCGCCCCGGGGCTCCTGGGCTCACAGCTGCGCTCCTTCCCGACAAGGGGAAGGCAGAGGTTTATGCCCGGCCTCAGGCGACGTGCGCTGGCTGTCCTGGCGCGCTGTCCCGTGGCGCAGCTTTACAGGGATCTGTGCTCGCGTGCTCCCACCTGGCACGGCAGGCTCCGGGCTTGGCAGCGGCCCCCGCAGCAGCGCTGGGAGGAGCTGCCCTGCCCCGCTGGCCCGGGCTGTGCTCGTGGCTCGGGCAAGCCCGGCACGGCCCGCAGCGCGCAGGCACCGCCCGGCGCTCGCACCGGGAGCTGCGGGAAATACTGCAAAAGATGCTCGAAACAGAGGTGATTTCTGAGAGAGGGGAGAGCAGAGCACACGGGCTCTAACTGAGCCACAGCAGCGGTGTGTGACATTGTGACAGACATAGGCAACGAGGGAAAAGCTTTTCGTCACTTCTCACAGTAAAAATATTAATGGGCTTCACCTGAAACAATGAGACAGCAAGGCCAAGAAAAACAGAGAATGTTATCTCTTCCTGTAGAGTATCAATTATAAACACAAAGAAACAAAGCTAGATAAGAATGGTCTGTAAGTGCAATTCGACAGAAAGATATGGATACAACATGAACTCAGAAATTCTTAAATCACAGAATGCCAGATACCAGGAGGATACACAGGAAGAATTGCCTCCCTTTGCTAGCCCTGTTCGCACACAGTTCTCCTGACCACTGTTGGAGGCTGGAAAGATCTTTCCTGAACATAAGCCTTGTTTTCTTTGATTTTTCATTTCTCCTTTAAAACTTGACATACTTAGTGATTAAAAAAGAACCTTTGAAATAAATATATTCAAATCACATGTATCCAAAGTCCTATGTCAACTTTACTGCCACATGTTCTTACATTCAGTATTTTTAAACTTTTCAAAAGGCTTCTGCTCAGGGATGGGCTCATCTTTTTCAGGGCATGATTGACAGGGGTCTATTTCAAAATACCTCCCATTAAGGAAAAAAAAAAAAAAAAAAAAAAGAAAAGAAAACCACCTTAATGGTGAAGCAGGGAATGACAGCAGCAGACAAAAGGTCGTTGCTTCTTTGTTCTTGAAATCTGAAGAAAATACACAGAACTCCATTGTATGACTTTTTCATGCACAACATTGTCTCCCTTGACCCCATGCACATCTGCAGCCTGAAGTCCTCTGTTATCTCTGGATAACAGCTGTTGCATCACTGATTATTCATCAGTTCCACTTCAGTCTGCCTAAGGTGCTGTGAAAAGACCACAAGTTGCTGAGTTTACTAAGTGAATTCAAGATAAAACCTAAACCTGCTGGGGAAAAAAATAGGAATAACAATGGATATCTCTTACTGGACATTTTGTTTGGTTGTCTGTAGCACATTGGCCTACACTTTAACATATTGGAATTGAAGGATCTTTTTAAAATCTCATAGAATCCCCTGATTTTCTCACCTAATTCCTTTATACTTTTCATTTGGCTTTGGAGAGCGGAATGCAAGGGGAAGGAACACATGCAGTCAATACCAGAGACACAAGCAAGCCCTTCAGTTATATGATGTGCAGAAGCAGAATTTGCAGAGCGATTAATTAGTGAGGATTTCCAGTTAAAAGAAGGGGGACAAAGAGGTATGTGCACAAGCCAACCCCTTGGAATGCAAATACTCCTTGATCTTTATTTGGAGCAGAGGAAGTCATTTCTCTCCTGTCCTCTCACACTTGCTATGGAGACCACAATTCAGTATGCACCTCCTCCGCAGGTAATTCATCTTCTGGGCTCTTCCATCACCACCTCCCCCAATCATTTTCCACCCCTGCCACTCCCCAGTTACCAATCCTCATATTCCCACATGGGTGCTAAATCCCATCAGTTTTTCTGTCCGAAGGATAAGGATGGAAGAGGATTTCTTTGATCTCCAAGACTCTTTCATGGGTCATTTGAGAGGTGAGGATAGAAGAAGGTGAAGATTTCCAGTTTATCAGCAAGGCATTGATAGCCACCGGATTGCTGGGAATATAATAGTGGTTATTCCTGAAAAAAAAAAAAAAAAAAGGGTTGCTTTGCAACCCAACACTAAGTTGTTAATGAGCTCCTGGTGTAAATTCATGGGGTGCAGCCGGGACTGACCCTAAACAGGTGGCTCTGCAGTGACATGCAGCCTCCAGTTATTTATTTACAAGTAAGTTGCACAGCTCCTGTCACAGAAACATCTGCATACTAAACATGTGAGTTTAGATTAGTGTTATGGAGCCCACAGTGGGCCAGGCATATTACCAGAAATATAAACCCACCTTGCAGACTGTCAACCAGAGAAAACAGTTTCTGTAGGAGCCCAGAGGAGCCCACAACAGGCTATATTGTGAGGTGGCCCCAAGTCCTGGGACTGGTGGCTCGTTTGCCCTGTGGCCATCAGTAAAGCAGAGTGTTTGGAAGTCGCCAGTCTTTGATCTCTCCAAACGTGAACAGGCTGCACACACACAAGTGTTGCAGGTAGCTGCAGTTTGTGGGAGTTACGAGTTCTATAGCTCAGGTACAGGATGCCAAAGTCAACCTAAGTCAACCTAAGTCAACAGCAATGGTACAGAGGGACTGAGCTAAAGGTACATATTCAACCTTTGTTCTAAATTCCCTAATTTGATTGTAAAATTACTTCTTTTCATGCCCTCAACTTGTCTTTTGTCTCCTCCGGTTCATCCGCATCACATCCCTTGCAATTATATCACACTCCCTTTGTCCATATGCCAAGAATTTGCCAAGGACTTGCAAAATCCTCATTCCTGATTGTTTACCTGGTTGGTACAGAATTTCTGCCTTTCTTCAGAAAGCAGTTCTGCCATAGCCTCCTTCTGTTGGGCAAAATTATGCAAATTGCATAGATTAAATTGCTGTATAATGGTTGATCAGCTTTTCCTTATTGTTTGCCATTTGCTACACAGGATTTGCATGCATTTAAGAGTTTTATGTGTTTAATAGTTATTTAAGAGGCTTAGCATAGCTAATACCTTCAAGCAGTTCTGCCCCTGCAGGCTGGAGAGAAGTAAAGGCTACCTCTGGCATCGGTGGTTTTGACTGGAGGAGTTTTAAAAATTGCTTTAAAATCTTGAGTGGTGAAGATGCTGCGGGGATGATGCAGTGACTGCTGACATTGTTTGGAGAGAGTGTTGCTGTTTACCAAAACTCTCTTCTGCCTCTCTTTGATAAAAGGAGCTACAAAGCAGACCCAGCTCCCACTGGAGGAATGGGCCCGGCAGGATGCAGTTCTCCAAATTCCATGTTTTCTATTACAGCCTGTTTCCATTCATGTACATGCAAATGCTTGGATTCACTTTGGCATGAGCGTGGGCTCCTATTCTGGCTCGAGGCTGGTTGCAAGAGAACACATAGGCATTTCCTCTCAGTTGCCAGATCCTGTTCTCCTGAACATTTCGCCAAAGCATTAATCATATCCCAAACCCCATGTGCCCCTGAGCACACTCGCCCTGCCAGCTGCCGCATCCCCATTCCCAGATAGACAGACTTTCATCTCTCCACTCCTCACACATCCCCGATGTTTTCCAGGAGCTGCAGCCCCAGCAGAGCCGGCGGGACAGGAACAATGAGTGCTTTGCTGCCATCGAGCTGCCTTTTAGGCATCCTCGCTGGCCGCATCGCGGAGGCCACTCCAGTGCACTCAGCAAAGCACACAGAATCCTAGCAGTACCTACGGCTTTTCTGTAAGCAATTAACTGGAGAAGTCAGGTTTGGTTTCCTTAAACAAATTAGCCTTTTAGTATTGAGTTATATACACCGTTGAGAAAACAGAGAGTAAAGTAAATACGTCCTTGAAAAGCAGCCCTTCTCCCACGCAGCCCCAGAGAGCACTACTCACACATTTGCCCACTGCAAACAGATGGGCCATTTTCTTGTGTCTCTATTAGGTAATAGGCTCAAGCTGTGAACAAATAAAGCCGAAAACACCCAATATGCCGATGTGTTAATTTTGTCTTCCTGTAGGTGTCCCTGTCGATTGCAAAATTGAGGCAGCCCAAGCTTTTTAATTTCCTTTTTTTTTTTTTTCCAATAAAGACAAGATATTACCTTTTTCTTGGGCAAAATGAATTCTGAGCATTTCTTACGGTAACAGATATATAAAAGTTGTTGAATAAGCCATATGTGAGAAACAACAAAACTAACTCTTACAAGTTGATCGTCTGTCTGCAGCTGTTTTATTTATTTAGATAGCTGGACTCTCCATTAAAGTGTACATCTCTTTGCACATTCTTTACCAACCCAAAGTTTTAATGATATGCCCAGAACCATTGTACCCAATGTGCATATGAATACACACGGTCTATATAAATATTGGTCACTTGCATGTGGTACATGATGCACTTCACTGGGTATAACTCAGGGCAGCATCTGGCTCAGCCTCCACAGATCCTAAAAACTAGTAAGATGTGAATTGATCATCGATACTTTTATGCACAGACTGTCCCCTTTCTTGCACTGGAACTGCCTGAAGGTTTCTACAGGGAACAAAATGGAAGATAAGAACGCCTAGAGAAGCCTAGATATTGACTAAAAAAAACCCCAAAACTCAATATCCTTTTCCCAAAGTACTCAGTCCAATAAGTTTTACTTATTTTTCCTAGAAAGTCTTTCTCCTTGCAGAGTTAAATTCTTCAGCCCGAGGAGGAGCAAGTGCTGAGTGCCACAGGGATTTGTGTACTTCCCAGCACAAATTCAACAGTTCTTAATGCACTCAGGCCTGTACCCAAGAGATATAAAGGTGCTTCTCTTTCTTTAAAGCTTAACCTGATTAGAGTCACTCCTATGACTCTTAATTTACCACTATCAAGCTGCCTCTCCTATTGTTATAACCTTTCTTTCTTTCACGAGAGCTCTTTGGAAGCTTTTCACATACTTGTTAAATGCTCTTGGTCACAAAGCCTGCTCAAAGTTCCCTTGATCATGTCATTGCTATGGTGTAAAATTGAATTACTTTTACAATGCGTGCTGTACCCTGGCAAAGCCTAGCCTTTCCCACAGTTAACAGAGGTGGAAGGCCTCAAAAATAAACGAATAAGGGAGGACCAAAAAAAGTGAATTTTCATTACAAGGGGGGAAATAACTTTTTCTTGAAATGCAGGGGAGGCAAGCTCAAACAGCTCTTTAGTGAGTGTCTGCCAGACACATTATATCTCTGTTTCAAAAGAGAAAGGGACTGCTGGTGAGGGGTTAATAAGAGTGAAAAGTAAAACAAAGTTTGCTCGATTGTTTTTCTGTGGTGGTTATAGACAACATCTTGTATCCCAAGAAGAATCAAGAACATGAACTGGTTTTTTGTTTCAGAAAATGGTTGTGGGATATTGTAGGGCTGTGGATCACAGAGTTAGTTCTCATCCTTACTTGTGTCTTTTTTATGGGGTTGGACATCAAATGAATGAGGTTATCCAAACCAGAATTAATTATTAAAACTGGGCAAGCATACATTGAGAGCATACTCCCCATACCCCCAAAAGAAACTCTCCCACACATCCCTTCCTGGAAAGTAAGCCAGGCTTTGTTGCTTGTATCGCCTAAATACAGGATTTTGATTCGGTCTGTTGTTGCAGATTCTTGTTACACTGTACAGTGGCAGGGCTGGACTGGCAGCCCATTGCTTCCTGCTGGGGATAGCAGAGTGCCCCTTGGAAGGCAAGGCTCTCTTCGGGAGAGCTCCGTGGTGCTGCACTCTCTACAAGGTGTGAAACACCCGCAGAAAACACAAGGACGTGGCTAACATCTTGCTCGAGTTCAGCACAGTCCTCCAGTGACCCCAGCAACCAACTACTCTACCTGGTGTCAGGAACTCAGGCCAATTTGCCTTTCCCCTCTGTTCTTGGTGCCCAACCTGTTCATTGCTGTTATACTGTGAAGCTCACGATCCCTTCTGTCAGAGGCACAAGTGCCCTCCTTCACCCTCAGGTTTTCACATACTAAGCAGCACATTCAGTGCTCAGGCCAGCGGGACCAGCAGGAGCTCAGGGCCAGGGGTGCAGCAGTGATGGCCAAGGCTCTAACTGGAGAGGGTCTAGATGCTCCCACTCTTATCTTTGGCATCTCTGTCTCAGGAGTCTGTAAAGTCCATGACAGTCCTGAGTGGCTTCAGTCCTGCCTTTTCTGGAACAGGCACCGTGCTGCCCTATCATGGGGCAATAGCCATCTTCCCCAGGTGGTGTTCTTGCAGGTATGCATTCTGTTAAAAACATGCTTTTGTGAGCGCTTGGCCTGCCAAGAAGGGTAATTTCATTGTACTATTATGAAAGGTGCAGCTGCTTCCACGGCTCCCTGCCCTCTGATGCAGGCACAGCACATCTGGACAGATGTGACCCCTCTGTTGCTCAAAGGGATTCCAGTTAACCAAGCAGCAAAGAGAACAATGGGAGCAACACCCTTTTGACTTGCATGGTTTTCATCTTTCTTTTGCTTCCCCTGGATTTTCTAAGGCAGGCTGTGAATGCTGAAGTGTCACCACTTGCACTTAAAGCCTTTGCAGGTGATAGTGCCATGCTTGTTCACACCAACATGAGAGGAACCCCACAGCAGGAAGTCAGTTCTTTCAGACCTCTTTAGAAATGTGTGATAATCTTATAGTGTATCAACACTTTCTCCCTCCCTCTCTCCCTGCCTCTAATTTCTCTTAAACAAGGCTGTGTTAGTCTCTACGTTTTGATGCTGCTGCTGACACAGCTCTCCTTTCTTGAAATTTGTCTGTTTCACACCTCACTACTCAGTGCTTTGAGGACAGGTTTATGCATTCAGTCTACACCTAGCCTGCTGTGTTGCACTCTCCATGATGCTTTTTTTCCACATGCTTTGGAAAAGACACATTTGGTGATAGATATGCAGGCCTTTTTGTGTTCTCTTTCTTTTATTTTTTCTTTCCCCCTTGTGCTTTGCCTTCTCTCTTAAGTATTGGTCCATATTTAAAATTTGCACATGTGAGTCACATTCCTCCTATTCTTACTATGTTCAGATCCAGTCAGATGTTTTTTTTTCTTAACACAACCGGCTTTTATTATGTACCATAATTCTGAAGTTTTCCAGGAAAAGAAAGCCCGAGGTTCAAGACCCTCTCAAATTCAAATGGCAATTTGAATGTGAATCCACTTCCCATAGGAAGACACTTACTGTCAAAATGACATTTGTTCTATGCATGTATTTGTTTCAATTACCAATCCACCAAATGACCTTTGAAAGATTGTTTTATCTTGATGTGCAATAAAGTTGAAGAGTTTGAGAAGAGTTTCCTGGCCAGCTCTATTTATGTCACTGTAGTCTCTGAGTTTCTCTGACAGGCTGATTAATTTGCTCATGCAATTCAGCAAACAAGGCAGAAACTTGAGTTTAAATTGGGGAAATAATGACACAGAGGACAGATTAAGTAATATTCCCAAGGTCACGCTCCAAACAGGAATGTGCTCTGCCACAAGACTGATTGGGAACATGTCATACCAGGCACCACATGTGCCCTGATTGTCCTCACCACAAACCTGAGACATGAGAGATGAAGGTGTCAGAACCTGGACTTTGGCTTGGTTGCACTCAGTGCTACTGTTTTGTTTGAAGCAGGTGAGAAGCAGCTCAGGAGGAACCTATGTGTGAACAGGTAAGTGTGTGGCTAAACCATCACCTCTGGGAGCTGAAGGGGACACCTCTGCTCACTCCTGACCTGTAAAACAGTGAGCAATAAAGATTAGGTTTGAAGGGTCTCTCTGGTGACAGGAGATAAGGTCCCTGTGGCTTGTTTAGGGCAAGACAAATTATGTACAGTGAAAGGCCTGGAGGGAAGGAGGGAAAACTGTAATGAGAAAGACAATACATTCAGTATTGCCCTGACCCTGTAAAAGAGAAAGGGGACAGTGACCAAAGCCCTGATCTAGATTAGATCCAGAGATCTGGTTGAGGCTGCAATAAGATCATCTTCAAAGCTTAAGTCCTGACTTCAATATTTGTTTTCTCATCTTGGGTAAGAGCTGGTTTGAGGACACTTCTTCAGGCACACCTTGAATACAAAATAGTGTGAAATTCAAAGTGATAAAATAAACAGATAGAAATAAGTCATTTGGGAGATGAGAGCTTTAACCAACACTGAATGAAATTATACAGAAATTCCAAGATCAGTCAAGCAGGATATCTTAAGATATTTTATCATAGTTAAGTGCCTATTAGCATGGGCCTTTCCAGCAAGTGTCATTTGATGCATTAGAAAGAATGGGCAAAAGAGCAGTTCTTGTAGCTCTCTGAAAAACTCTTGATTTTAAAAACTTAAGTAAGAGTTGGATTTCTGCCTGAAATCCCGTATCACAGATTGTCTCTCCAGGGTGAAACTCTGTGTTCAGACATGTGCACATCTTTGCCATATCCAAGCCCTTTATTGTTATGGATTACTCTTTTTAGAGGTCCCTGAGGACTTTTAAGTAATTTTCTTATAATTAGGGGTACATGGTGAAGCATGCACAGCAGGACTCAAAATGGAAATGTTCTTCACACTGCATTATCTGGCACACTCTTTCTGAGGGGTATCTGGTTTGGGCTGTAGGGTTTTTCTAGTTCATGTTAGTAGAATTTGTCTTACATCAAAAGAGAACCAAGAGAAAAGGGAACAAAATCTTGAACCCACTCTCTCTCCTCTGCCACTGCTGTGAAATATGTTCCCAAGAATGGGAACAAGAATGAGAGCAGGTCAAATTATGCAGCGTTGGTATATAAGTGCTCTGGGAAGGGTTACCAGGGCATTTCCATTATTTGCTGTGGTTGTTCAGTGGTTGTGACATTTAGAAGACTTTGTGACTTTGAAGAAAACAGCCCGGCTGGTAAATGACAGCAGAGAAGGGGGAAGGCAAGCAAATGGAGAGGAGGGAAGTTCACAGGGATTTCCTGACAAGATGAAAGGGGAAAGACAACTCAGTGAGTTCTTATTCAAAAACCATTTTGGTGGCCTCTGTTTGAATGAGAGAACTGTTTCTTAGCACACTTAACAACTACTCGGTGCTGTCCAGGAGTATGCTTCACCAAATGTCTGCTGTGTTTAACACCACAGTCAGCTTTGTAATGTGTGATGAGAATTATTTTTACAGCTGAGCTTCTTAAGACAGGCCCACATGTGTGTAAATCCTGGTGGGTTTTGACACACCTCTGTTGCACTAAAGAGAGAAGTGCTGATCTTCACCAAGATTTATAAGGTACACAAAAGTATTAACACCTGATTTTTAAGCCAAATGAAAAGCAGCCTGAGAACCTGATGTCCTCTACAGGGGACACAGAGTGTGTATGTGTTTACAGAGATGGGCATGATGACAGTGCTTTCCCTGCTGATTCTCAGCACAATTTGGGTCATGTTACATCCAAACCCTTACACTGACAGGGATAATGATAATTGATCCTAATGATAAGAAATCCTCTGTCCTTTGCTTATAGCAATAAGCCAACAGTGAAAAGCTTTGGCTTTTGCTGGATAATGGTGAAATGGGCAGTGGAATTTGAAGGAAAAGAGGCCCAAGCCCTTCAGCAGTACCTCTGTGCCCTGGGCAACCTGGCCTCCCCTGTTTTCATTGCAGTCTCTTTGTCCATGAGGAGTTCTTCACCCAACCATCAACAAACTGAAGGTCATAATTTCCTAACCTGCCCTGTTGGCTTCCCCATGGGATTTACTAGCTCCCTCTTTCTGGTGATCTCATTTCCATGTGTATGGGATGAGGTGAGAGCATGGCCATTTCAAAGCCTCGGAAATGGACCTCCAGCACTGGGGTGCCGAAGGAGGACAGGGGAATCAGCATGAGAATGTTATCCTAACACCTTGGCAAGAATGAGAGCCCTCACACAAATGTTTATTCAGAGGCAGAGGGATGGCCCTGCTGCAAAAATAAAATGCTGGCAACATTTTATTTTTCGCTCTTAGAAGTGTGAAAGCGGGAAGGGTAAAGAAGTTTACAACTTGTAATTCCCCCTCTGAGACCTACAAGATGCTACAGTTGTGGAAAAGCAAAAGGCTTTTAAGATGCAAGAGGGAATTCACTGCCCACAGTAGCTTAAACCTGCAGCCTGTGCTTCTGACTGTGCTCGGAAAGAATTCAGACATAAAGTTGATGTCAGCAGAAGATGGATCAGAAAAGAGCAGTGGGATTTTGCCCAAGTCATGGCTTTCAAAATCAAACAAGATCATTCTTGTTTGTGGCTGGAAATTCTCAGCAGCCTGATACAATCTGGCCACAGAGCTGTGCAAGGGGTGAGGTACCTACCACGAGATGAGCAAATCTGGTCAGGTAATGAAAGTTATCCCCTGCCTAGCAAAAGCTGTGAGGACTTAGCTGGTGCTCCTAAAAGAGCACAAGGCAGGCTAATTAGTGTCAGGCACTAATGAAAGGCTAGCATGGTGATTGCTGCTGAATCAAAGCAGTGGCTGCCCCTGCTGCTGCTCAGAGTAAGGTGCAGGAGAATGCAGAGAAAAGGTCTCATGTTCTGAACCAGCTCAGCCTGCTCTCAGCTGTGTCCTGGGAGCTGCCTTCACATCTTCCATCTATAACAAGAGCAGGACATGACTTTCCACATTAAGATATCACACCTTTCTCCTTGGTGAGTGCACATATTGCGATATTTTTAAACATTTTGCCCAACTTTAGGAGAGTTTTGCAAAAAAAACCCAAGCCTTGTCTGCCCCCACAACATCCCTTGGGAGACCAACCTATAACTACATTTGATCTGTGTGGAGCAACAGCAAAATACAATCAGAACACACTGTAGACAGGCATGTTTCAAACCCAGAGAGTCCAGGAGCTTTTTCTGACCTGAACAATTGTGTCTCAAGGATCCTTGGCCATGGAAATTCAGCCCATTCCTCTGTACTGGGAAAGGCTTTGACTTTGGGAGGATGATAAATGTGGTGCCCTGAAGGAGATTAAAGCAGTTTATCAGAGAGCACAGCCTCATTTCTCACCCAATTCACACAGGTGAGTCCACCCGGTGTCTAAGGTTTGCCTGCCTGTCAATAATAAGCAGTTTGTACTGCTTTCCTGTTTTAACCACCAGACTCCACTACTTTGTGTTACAGGGCTGTGCCCCTGCTCCCGATCAGTGAGCCCATGCCATGTCCAAAGCCTGACAGGCTGAGGAGGAACTGAAGTGATAAGCCTGGCACAGTAGCTTGATCTTACTGACCAATCACTCTGAAAGAGATTACCACATTTATCTGTGCACCAGAAGACAGTGGCACATACTTCTAACTTGTGTTAATGTGACCAGGACTAACATGAGCAAGGCCACTTCTATGGAGAAATGAGCTGACAAGTTACATTTTTTCATTATATTTAGCTTTTAAAATAAAAGCAGGCCATTTAATTAAGTGTACAGGCATGAATGTGTTGTGCTCAGATGTCACAGCAGACTATTTTCTATCAATATATTTTTTCTCTTAATGAAGTCCAAAGCTTTTGGTATGGCATTTTTGTCCCACAGATGGTAACATTTAGTCTTCTGTTTTTTGGTAGAGCAACAGGTCCCAGAGATTTCTAGAGAACCAAAAGAGTCCCAGCTTCTGCAAAAAGTCCTGTACCTATACTCTGGTATAAGACTTTAGGAAAACAGTCTGGTTTTATCGCAGTGCTATCTGAGCTGATCATTTCTAATGGTCAAAGGAAAAGCAGCACTTCCCAAGAACAGATTTGGGTCTGAAGTGAACTGAATACCCTCTGCAAGAGATGGGCTTTCCCCTAGCTTGAGCAGAAGAAAAGGAACCACGAGGCTGACTGGAATAACACACCTCAGGAAACCAAGGAACCACCACCAAGCCACCAGGCTTCCAGTTTGTGTCAGCACTGCAGGCTCCCTTTACAGAGACAAGGGAGTGCAGGAGAATATTTTCCCACCTATTTTAGGAGAGGCTCAACTGCCCTCTGAAAATCCTTGCTATGTCCTGGACTGGCTGGTGAAGAAAGACAGACTACCAGTTTGGATCTGCAGCTCTCAGACAGCCAGTGCTGGATGAGTGCCCTTAGGTGTCACAGGTTAGATGCCTCCAGTTGGTTGATGGGAATCTGGGCAAAATACCTTTGTCAGCCTCAGAGAGGAGCTTCACATTTTCAGAACTAAAACCTTTTTAAAAAGAATCAGGAAAAAAAAATAGGAGAAGAGATAAATTCATGTTGCAGACTACTTACTGGGCACTTATGTCTTCAAATTGAATCATCTTCAGCTATGTGACAGCAAAACAAGAGCAACCAGAAACAGCTGCAGTGATTTTTGCTGAAGGAAGAAGCCTTCCAGCCTGGGCTGAGATCTCGCACACAGCCTGGTCACTCTGGCTAGTGCTAATCTCACCAGCATCTTGAAAGGTCGGATGATAAGCTTGCACATCCACATGGAATTTTCCGCTACAGCCACAGGCATAAGTTATTTTCAGTGATCCAACCTCAAACTTCCTATCAAGGCCTTTCAATTCCCACACAATTGAAGACAGAGCACAGCTGGCTACTGCTTTTGGGGGTAGTAAAACCGTATGGAATATTGAAATTGTAGATTTAAAGTACTCAAAGAATTATAATTAGACTCAGGACACTCTGAGTTTTGTGCCTGACATGGGAGAATCAGCAAACAACTGATAGTGAACCAAAGAAGCATTATACATTCTTTGCAATGTTATAAAGAAGCATCCCTGATTTCCTTATAAATTATCAGTCTTGGCCCATATCTGCAAAGTGAACTGATGGTCTGATCTGGTGTAGCAAATCCCACTTTGTTTTGATTTCAGCCCGTTTTTTCCAGCAGCAATAGTTAATGTTTGATATGCAGGGCACAGGGATAATTATCGCCACATCTGTTTTCTCTGTTACAGACTGCATTTTTAGCCATGTAATCACTTACAATTGGATGGAGGATTCTCAGAATATGTTTATCAAAGACGAGTATTGAGAGGCATCTGTTTCATTTAGTCTGGAAAGGAAAAAAAAGTCAAAATTAAATACTTACCCCGGAGCAATGCTGAAATTATGCTACACACTAAAGTCTAAGCTACTGCTCTATTAAATCAACTTTTAATGCCTCCTTGTTAAATCTACTAACCTTTCCTGCTCCAGACATGCCCAGATTTCATCAGCATCTTTGCCAATACTAGGAAGCAACTGATGGTAACCAAGAATAGAACACAGCAAAATTTAATTCCCAGAGTCAATCCAGCTTGTATTTTCCACTGTTATAATAAGCAAACTCTAATTAAGTGTACTAAGCAAAGGCCTGGCTTGCAGAAGCTCTGCACAGACTGCAAAAGCTCTGAAGGGCAGGAGATACTTTATTTGACAGCTTCTGCAAGAGAAAATAAAAATAAATGCTTGCAAGGAACATTCACATAACCCCTTGCTCATTTCAGAGTCTGTGGTTTGCAGATCATTGCAGACAAACTGAAATTGCAGTGCTTGAGTAAGTGAATTCCCACATATCTGTCTCAAAGTCTTGTTGTTCTTTGAAGGCAGAGGAAGTTTCAAGCATTAAAATAATCTTTATGATCTTTATGAGGCAGTGTGACAAGGTACTTGGTGCTTGTAGGGAGATGAAAACCAAAGATCTGTAATTTTTTTCCAGCCATTCTTATGCTACTGGAAGAATACCCTAGTACAGGGAGATACTCTCTTATCATCCATCTATTCTCCTCTCACCCCTCATCTCCCCTGCAGCTCCTGGCAGAGTTGTAGAGAACCTTGGGCTGCAGAGCAGAGACATCCATTGCTTGAGAGCTGGCACTTCCCAGGTCTCAGTCCTGCCTCAGCTGTGCCCCATTCTACACCACGCAGTGGCCTGGAGAGGTGTCCCAGATCCAAATCCTGAAGGATCAGGCAGGATAAATTACAAACATCTCTTCCAATAGGGAAGAGCACAAGTTGCTTTGCATGAGTTTTGTGTCTGCATTAAAACTCTTTGATGTATGATGCCTTCCAAAAGGATCTGGAACTATCTGTCTGTCTATCATCCATCCATCCACCCATCCACCCATCCATCCATCCATCCATCCATCCATCCATCCATCCATCCATCCATCCATCCATCCATCCATCCATCCATCCATCCATCCCTACCAGTGTTCACTGGTGTTAATAAACCACTGCACAGTATTTCTGTGTTCAGAACACCCAGTAGCACGAGGTCAGACTTAAACAGAAGCACACGTTTCAAATTCATAAAAATGACCACCAAAGGTTGACTCCATGCTAGCCTCTCAGCTGGCTGCTGTCAGAGTGATGAACTAAGCAATTCCATTTTTTTAATGCCATGTAAATGATAGCTCTGTGTTGTGATACATCAATTAAGTTCTTTGAATAAATTAATCAGAAAATTCTGTAAGGATGCTTCTTTGCTTTCTAAAGGGAAAAAATACTAAACCCAAACACAACCCCAGGCTTTGTGTTTATCTGGTGGTTTGTTTTCCTCTGGAGTTAATTCATGGGTTGAAATCTCCATGCATATATATTCACACATGTAAATAAGGAATGAAAGGCCTCACATTTTGTGTGAAAGGCCTCAAAACACTTCTCATAATTTAACTTAATAGATGTTAGCAACATGCCAGCTAAATAAAGTGCCTTACACACATTTAGATGAAGCATCAGTTTTGCAGCTGACTAGCTACTGCTCCATTACTTCTACTAATTACATATTTATCTGCCTTAAGGAGCAGTTTTAACTATTGATTCAACTAGAAACAGCTTGCACAAAGCCAAAAATAAAGCAGCATTATGAAGTCAGACTTTTACATGCAAATACAGGACCCAGTCAGCAGGATATAAAGCAGCAGTCATAACTTCAGAAAGAGCTGCACCACCTCATGTGACAACTAAAATTGTTTCATCTCAGGCTTTCACATAAAAGCACAGAAGTTGGTTACAGTCAGGGGAACTTATGAATGACCCAGTACATGTGACTGTCCTGTGTAAACACAGCAGTGCTACACAAAAGAACAAGAGTCAGACTCAGAAATGCTGAGTATTGCTCAGTGTGATACTAAAAGCTTGAGACCTTCAGAAGGGTCAATGCTGTATTTTGAGCAGACCCTAATTTCTCAAAAATTAATAGACTCTTCTTTTTGCTTAAGTACTCACAGAATGACCTGAAATTAAATCTTGGTTATGCTTGACCTATGTTCAAAAATTATAAGAGTCAACACCTTTCCTACCTAGGTCTGGACTGCTGCATCAAAGTTACATCTTTATGTATAATTGAAATCCCAAATTCCATTTATATAAATTAAATTGTGATTTTTTAGTATTATAGCTTCTCAGGAGTGTCTCTGGCTAACTGAGGAAATGAGTGCAATGTTTATCTGTTGCACAGAACTCTCAGATGCTGATTTTGCTCACCTATCTCATCATAATACACTTTCATTAACTCATAAAAGGTGCATCCCATCCCTTGTCTTCCCCAGACAACTGTACAAACCAAAAAAAGCAAGCATTACCATGTATCATGGACCTAAATCACACCTGGCATGGGCCAAGACACTAATGCTGAGAGTCTGTGGAGGTGCACTCAGAGACGAGATGCTGAACTGCTGCAGTTTCAGATTATGTCCCTATAATGTTCTCCAAGATTCAAAGCTCATAGGTGAACATCACAGCCAGGTCAGGCAGCAAAAGTTGAGGTCTTGCTGGTGGCAAGACTGTCCTTCCTTCCTTCCTTCCTTCCTTCCTTCCTTCCTTCCTTCCTTCCTTCCTTCCTTCCTTCCTTCCTTCCTTCCTTCCTTCCTTCCTTCCTTCCTTCCTTCCTTCCTTCCTTCCTTCCTTCCTTCCTTCCTTCCTTCCTTCCTTCCTTCCTTCCTTCCTTCCTTCCTTCCTTCCTTCCTTCCTTCCTTCCTTCCTTCCTTCCTTCCTTCCTTCCTTCCTTCCTTCCTTCCTTCCTTCCTTCCTTCCTTCCTTCCTTCCTTCCTTCCTTCCTTCCTTCCTTCCTTCCTTCCTTCCTTCCTTCCTTCCTTCCTTCCTTCCTTCCTTCCTTCCTCTCTCTCTTTCTCTCTCTTTGTCCCTTTCCTTTCCTTTCCTTTCCTTTCCTTTCCTTTCCTTTCCTTTCCTTTCCTTTCCTTTCCTTTCCTTTCCTTTCCTTTCCTTTCCTTTCCTTTCCTTTCCTTTCCTTTCCTTTCCTTTCCTTTCCTTTCCTTTCCTTTCCTTTCCTTTCCTTTCCTTTCCTTTCCTTTCCTTTCCTTTCCTTTCCTTTCCTTTCCTTTCCTTTCCTTTCCTTTCCTTTCCTTTCCTTTCCTTTCCTTTCCTTTCCTTTCCTTTCCTTTCCTTTCCTTTCCTTTCCTTTCCTTTCCTTTCCTTTCCTTTCCTTTCCTTTCCTTTCCTTTCCTTATTTCATTTCATTTTTTTTTAATAATTAATGTATATATTTATGGACTTTGTCATCTAGCATATGAAAGGTATGTATGGGATCACTGTATGTAAAAGGAGCAAAGGTGTTTCTTGTATATAATTTTGGAAGTGTACTCATACATGTTTAAATGTCCATATATGCTGTGTATTTTCAAGGGAACACAGGAGTGCTCCTTCTGGAATAATGAAGAGAGCAGTAGATGATTGGGGCGGGTGGAAAAGTCACCTCATCCCCTTGCAAAACCAAGCCTCGTCTGTACTGCAGGCTGGCAAATAATAAGCATTAATGCCCTTAAACAATGTGTGCTTGAAGAAAAGGGATGGGTGTATTGAGGGAGGGGAGATTTGTAAATATTGCCTGCAAATCATTCAGCGCTGCTTTCACAGTGCATCACTGAGGACAGACTAAATTAGCAGTCCACTTCCCCCGCTCTCCTTCCCACTCAAGTCATGTCTGTTTACCCTCAGTAATGACAAAACGTAGACAACTGTCTGCTAGGGCTGTGGTGACATTGGCACACACATACCAGACAAGCAGAATGTTGTGGGAAACAGAGATTGAAGCATCTTGATATACGAGAAACAATTATCATGGGAATTGTTGTTTCTCAATGCAACAGCTATAATAAATAGTTGCCATATGCTAAGCACAGATGCCTCCTTGAAAAGCAGCCCTGTGATGGCACAGCCCATGTTCTCCAAAGTCTGGGGCTTTGATGAAATGACTGCATTTTTGCAAGAACTGCTGCCCCACAGAAAGGTATCTCAAGACACTGAAGACCTTAAGGGAAAAAAAAAAAAAAAAAAAAAAAAAAAAAAGAAAGGGGCAAAGTAGCAGCTTTTCGTTTTGCACGTGGGTTTCGCAGTGGAATCTGAAGCTGATTCCTTCAGTCAGGTGAGAGAGCTGGGATGCCTTGGTAACATGATCTTCCCCTCTGCTTGCTTCTCAGCAAACCAGGTAATCAGAGAGGCACAGAACACCTCGCTGAGGAAGATGCGCTGCCCGCATTTCGCAGACATCAGAACTGCGAGGGGATTTGTGTACAGCAGAGGTCTCAGGCTTTGTTTGACTTCAGGACTCACGGTGCAGTGCTCCACATACCTGTGTGCAGACACACACAGGCAGCACGCACATATCCGCATGAATCTGCACCCCTGCATCACAACACTGTTCTGTCAATCTAGACAGGAAAACAAACAAAAATACCTGACACATCTAAATAAACCATGCAGTCTGACTTGCACAGTGTCCTGTGAGGCTGTCAGAATTGATGCTATTTTATCACCACTCCCGACCCTACATTTTTCTAGATCCCAGATCCTATCTTCCTGGCATTCACAAAACCCTGCAGGCACATTCCCAGCCTTTCCCCGAACACAATGCAAAAGCTAGATTGTTTAGGTGCCCAAGAATAACCCAGCCCCCAGGCCATTCAGTGTCTGAAGGCAGCTAACTACCAGGTTATAGCAACAGTTAGAAGGTTAGATTCTTCAGAAAAAAAACCCCAAACCTTATCTTTATCATTAGGCACCAGAAACTTTAAAATAACCCCTACTTCTGTATTCTTCAGGTTTTACACCACTCAGCAGTCTCAACCCTTGCACTGTGCTACAACTACCAAAAATTTCTACTTCTTCACTTGTGCTAAAATGGAATTATAGCCTCAATCTGGGCATCCAGGCATTTTTGTGACAGGAACATCTGCTTAATACTTGGGTCTTCCCTGCCAGGACACACAGACCTGAGACTCCAACAGGTTCCACTAAGTGAGAAAAGTGGATGAAAATCTAAACCTGCCGATGATGCGGGGCTTGTGTGTGTTTTTGTGTGTGTCACTTTAAGAACATGGCAGGGCATATATTTGGAAAGCCAGCTGTAAACCCCTTAGACAGGCTTTGGAAAAAGCCAACCCATCGTGCACAGCAGATGCTGGCTTCATAAATGTCACAGAAGGCAATGATGTAACCTGCTGTACTGTTTGGCTGACATAATTTATGTGTGCCATCATACAGAATCCTAATAGTGCTTAAAATATATATTTAAAAAGTGTCAACCAAACTAAGAAACGTGCTACAAAAATATCAGCTAGTTTTTAATTTCTCATATGATTAACACAGCAGTGTTTTACAGCTATGAGGAATCTCCAATAACTTTTCACATTTTTTCATTCATGCAGTCTCTTTCAATCAGAAACTTTCTTTTATCTGCATTCAGTTGTATGCTTTGCTAAGAACTGTTACTTCAACAATACCAGGAACTTCCTTATTATTATCCTATTTATGCCAAGGATTCTGATTGCTACCCCCCCACTCCCATCTCAAATTTAAAGGAAAATGGAAAACTGTTAAGGAAAATTAAACCCTGCGGAGTGGTTGCTATGCATTTTGAATAGCCCTTTTGTGCATGTATTATACATACATACATACTACATGAACCTTTTATTGGCTAAATTTGTATCTAGTGTATGTTTATTAAACAGCCAAAAAAAAAAAAAAAAAAAGCACTGTGAAGAGGCTGCCTGTTTTCAGCTCTTACTGGATTTGCAACAACACTAGATAGCTGAATAAGGGACAAATGCTGAAGTGTTAAAGATCCTCTTTTTTTTTTAGCATAAGAAGACTTCACAGCTTCACACTTGGAGTTCTCAGAAGTGCCTCTGTTTCCAGGATCTTTTTGAGCTCTTACTTAAACCTGTCAAACTTTTTTTTTTTTTAAGCTGACCTATCGGTCATTAAAAAAAAATACACACAAGAAAAAAGTAAACACCAGGATTTTTCCCATCAGCTTTTCTATTAGCCTATTAAAGATATCATGCAATGATGACAACATCAATACACAGGATATTTTAACTCTGAATTCCGCAGTGCTGTTATATGTGAGGGACACACAGACTCAGATCCCACGGCTGCACTTGGCTGGTGACAGAGCAGCCTTTTCAGGCTCTCAGAGCTGAAGAGAAGGAATTAAGTTCAACACTGGCACTGGAGTCTGTTTGACTTTAGACCTATGGCTGGAGGCATTTTGCAGTCTTTACCTTAACCTTCTCCTGACAACATTTCTAGGGAAAGCAAGGGAAGCACCAGCTGCAGTAAGAACCTCATCAGATTCAGCCTGTAGGTAATGCTGCGCAAAACAAACTTTTTGCTGAAATGAGATTACTCTTGACAAGTGTGGCACACGGAAGCAGTTTAGTCTATGAAGTGCTACCCAACAGTTCAGGGAAACACCTGCAAGAGAGAACTGAAACCATGTGGATAAGATGGAGAAGTTCAGTACTCCAAATCTAGCTGGAATTTAGCTGCAATGCGCAAGTTGGCACTTGCCAGCTGTGAAAAGTAACAGAAGAACGAGTCAGGACGCTGCCTTTACAGTCTGTTTGAAGGAGAAGTTCAGGCACATCAAACAGTATCCATGAGGGACCAACTGTGTCCGTAGAAGACAGGAAGCATTCCTCCTCTTTTAGCCCACGCTCATTAAGGAGGGCAATTTCCTTCCGCTTCCTCTGGATGAGAAGGCTTGCTCTGGAGATATTTGCAAGTGAAAAATCTGACACTCAGATGAAGGGAAGGGTTAGAAAACCAGTAGCTGGTGGAGTTAATGACAAGAGGTAGCTGCTCCTGGGTGTTGCATCGTGGTGTGTCAGAGAGGAGTGCCACAAAGCTCTCTGAGGACAGATCTGTGGAATAGAGGGACACTCACCTGCCCAGTTACACGTTCCACCAAGCCCTGCCAGCAGGAGCTCTGCCCCAGCCTCTCTGCAGATCTCCAAGCTGAACACACTGAGCAATCAGCAACACATTGTACTACCAATACACAGCCTCAGGACCCAGAGCTGGAGCTTTTAGAGAAGATACATCTCTAAACCATTTATTCATGTCTTCTTATGAGCTCAGGTGGAAGTGTGTTTCCAACTAGTGTTAAGGCACACTGTCTCCAAGGAATTCTCCACGAATGCCCTGAGCTTGAACTCTGAATGTAAAGCAATGTCTCCACCATCCCTTAACCCCTGCAATGACTTGCAGCACACCCTGCTCCGAGTGCTTCCTGAGCTGCAGCAGCTGTGGGCCAGGACTGCCATCACTCCCATGTCTCACCAGCCACTGGCTGTCGTGAAAGGGACAAGTGTGAGTGGCACCAACATGTCCCACTATGGTCCAAATGCCACCACAATGGGAATATTGAGGGAACAAAGCGCTAAAAAAAGACAAGTGCAAAATGTTACTCTTCACTCCTGCCACAGTGCTCCTCCACAGCCAAACAATTTTGACATTTATTCCATCATCTCTAAGCACCTCAGATGATTTATTTCAGTGACACCTGTACTTTTTTATGACAGACCAGATCCCAAATGTTGTTGCACACCCTATTGCCAGCAGTTACCCCATGGCCCTGCTCTGAAGGGGGGCTATTGCAGAAATCCCGAGGGATGCCTCCAGCCCATGTTGCTCACTGAACTTGCAGAGCTCCCTTTCTTTCACCTCCTCTGTCCCAGTGACTAATTTGTGATGGGCAGTGAGGCCTCTGGGGAGCAGGGCTCAGCCTGCTGGGCACTGTGGCTTTTGTTAGATCTGCTTTCTCACATGTCTAATTCAGGGCAGTCTCTTAAGCTTTCAGCTGGAGTGTCAAGAGTTCCTGTAGTGGGATCTTCATCTAATCTCCTCTGGGATAGTCTTAAATGCCTTGTTTTCCTTTTCCTTTTGCTTGGGCATTGTTCTTTTTGGTTTGCATGTGGCTAAATTCTCAAGTTGACAGCAGTTACTGAGACTATGGAGGTAACTTCAATTACTTCTTTCATGGTGAGAAACCCCTCCTATTTTCCTCAGCTCTGCTTTACACAGACTGAGTGGTTGCTTTGGCTAATTACCTTAATTGTCCTGCTCTAAGACAGATATACTACCTGTATTTGACTCTCAAGTTTTCCAAAGCACAGGGAAAAAAAAAGACAAGAATGATCAATGGCTTCAAACATCCAGAGCATGTTTGAAATAGGACAAAACCTCACATTTGGAGACCTATGTCTATGTTCATTGTACCTGCCTAAATTTTCAAAGGAGACAAGCTGTTAAGAAAAAGTGACTCTCACATCAGATTCCTAAATGGACACATCAGCAGATAAGAAATTGCCCAAAGCATCAAGGATTCACAGCTGCAACAAAGGCACTAGGAGGATGGAATATTGTTGCACAGAGATAAGAACCTGATGTTTAACAACCATTTTAAACCAAGTTTACTAAAAAAGAGGTTTGTTCAATAATTTTTCTAAACATTTTCCCAGGTTCAAGTATACTCAGTTCTCTTAATGGCCTTCAGGTTCACTGGCCACTCTCCACCAGATTTGATGGAAGTTGAAATTTCACTACAGGTTATTCCTACAAGTCTCATGTAAATAGACACTTGGGTTGAGGAAGGTGGCTCTGTTTGTGGCCTCATTGAAGACAAGTCCCTATCAAAAGCTAAAGCTTACTAGCTGCAGGGAATCTGTATGGGAGACATTGCAAAATTCTCAGACATGGGGAAAAACCTTGCCTACAGCCAATATTTAATTAAACATCAGAGTATACAATCACAAAAGAGAAATCCTACAGATATTATGCTCCTCCAGTTCCTCTACTCTTGCCATGAATTTCTTGCCTTATATTTTTAACTAATTTGCTTAGGTGGATGATTCTCCAGTTTCCCCGCCTTGCTCATTATGGGCCTTTTGAAACTTCTAAATCTAAGCAAAATTACAAAGCATTATGCAGGCAGTCAATCTGTTCTATTAATCAGATTATTTAGTCTTGCATGCTTGTCCACCCATTAAACCTACCATCCAAATGCAGGTGATAAAAGAAAGTTGAGTGGGAGAACTGTACCAACAGTGTTCTGCACAGGATATTGCTTTCTGAGGGTAATATTTATTTCACTAATGGCACTATCAAATACTGCTCTCTGGGCCTAGGGGAGGCATTTGCAACCACATAAATTTTTGCTAAATATCTTGTTTTATTAAAGATTAAATTCTTCCCAGGAACATATCCATTTCAACAATTTTCTGGTCCAGATCTGTCTAGTCACTTCTTATTACAGAGACAGTAAAGAATGAAGGGAAAAGTTTCAGTTTTCAAGACTATGTACATGAAAATACAATACCAAGGGAGTCCTCTATCTAGTTCTAAAGGAGAGACAGAAAAATAATAGCCATATTAGAAATTTATGTGATTTGAATAAAGCAAAGATTTCAATGAAAGCAATTTGTTCTCATGGAAATCCATCTTTGCATTATTTTGCTGTTGTATCTTACTGAAGTTGACAAATTCTGCCTTTTTGCTAAAATTTTACACTGTGTGATCAAGGGAAGTCAGAGATAGTGTAAAGAATATCTGTATTCATCCTTCTATTTCTGTTTGAGTGTTCTCTGAGGTGGAAATAGAGCACTTTTCCTCTTAATCAATGACTCTGGTAAGTTGTATAATTCAAAGTGCTAAATTTTGAGTTACAATGGATTTATTTTTTTTTATATGAATCAACAGGCTTTTCGTTATCTCTTTGGTCTGGCTGTTGTTGCAGGACTTCCCTATGTGTTTTAGCAGTTTTATGACAAATTACTGCTGTCCATCTGGTTGTCTTTTTCAGGATGGTAACCCATTAAATGAAAACTGAAGGCCACAACATCATTTTCATTATACATGTGCTCATTTTGTTTATGTTTGCATGATGGTGAACTTTGCTGCTGCCTTCTGTACACACCTTTTATTGCAAATTTGTTACATCAATGAAAGTAAGAAGTGGAGAGAGAAGGAGTCATCGTGTCTGAAACAACAGAGAAAGTGTGTGAGGGTCCAAACACTTCACATGATTTTGGAATGCCAAGCTCTAAGCTAAAGTCACATTTGACTGCCCAAATATACAACCAGATTCTGTTTCAGGATGCTGCCTGAGGCTTGAACAAAAGTGAAGTATCACCTATTCAAGATTATGAAAAGTATGAATCACCATGGCCAAAAATAGACCTTTGGAGATGTCATTGGGTCAAAGGGTAAAAGCAGCAATGGCTGCAGAGGGAGATTCTTCCAGAGAAACAAAAACCCAGGATCCAAGTAGTATGAATTTGTCTTCAAGAATAAAAGAAACACAAAACTTAAACCCCACAGCCCCCCAAAACATTCCTCCCACCTGAAATACTTGAGAAGACAGAGGAGTAGCAATTGTCTGTAAGATGTTATACACCATGTGCTGATGCACAAGGAACATTGCAAAGAACCATGGTCCTTGCCATTTTCAATAGAGAAACTGTGGCTGCAAGATTTCTGGTGGTGTTGCTATTTTACTTTCAAGCAAAGGCAACCAAAAATACAGCACTGAAAAACACCAAATGGATAATCCAAATTTTGGATGTTTCACAGGGAAAACCCTCTGTTGCATACCAAGCTATGTTTGCATTTTTCATTAAGTGTCTTTGTCAATCCAGATATGATAGCAACTTTCATCTCAAAGCAAGAGTGTTTCTATTGAAAGAGAAAAAACAGAAACCAATAAATAATGGTTCAGCAGACAAAAAAAGCCTTTGGAGCCCAAAAGACCAGGTTTTAAGGAGACACTAGGTATGTATCAGCCAGGGCAACAAAGAGAAAACAAATCATGTATCCAGACAACTTGTTGATGGATATGCTTGCCAAAGATAATTTAGTGCTGAACACAGAGCTGAAAGCAACCAAGTAAAAATCAATAGGCATCCAAGTGGTGCCGTGTAGAGCAGTTTTGCAGAGGACAGCAGACATCAAAGTAGGCAGTGAGAGTGAGCTGTGGCCTTTTCAGTGCTGAGAACTGAATTAAGTCGAACGCACATGGCTTCTTCATACAATGCTAACAGGATAGAAGGAAGACTTAAGCCCGTCAGCAAGAACAGAGCAACGGATAAACCTCTTTGACTAAGACTTAGTTTATTTAGTCAGATGGGGAAAAAAAAAGCAATCCACCAAAGCCCCCCTGAAACCATCACTATCCCATCTGTCTGTGTTATTAACAAAGACTTGTCCAAAGGCTGAGTGGTGTTAACAAGGCATCTCTGCTCATTTGAACTATACGTAGGTGCAGAAAGTCATAAAGTTAAAACATTGTTAAGCATTTACCAGACAATAACAACAAAAGGTACTGAGAAATCCAAGAGGATCCACTACCAGCAAATATTTCCAGGACACAACTGCAGGACATGAAATCCAAATTAGAGACATGTTTTTTTCTCATCCCATCAGCAAGTCAAACCTCATGAAATTCTTTCTTTAAAGACGGGATGTGTGTGTGTGTGTAAATCACAACAGCAAAGTACATCTCAATTCCACTGTGATCCTCTCTTTCTTCCTAGCCAGAGACCACCACAAGAACACAGGACTTCTCAGAGAAGGAAGATGTGTGTCATACTGCACGCTCAAACAATGGGCACGACCCAGCAGAATTATAGATCTTGGCTAATGCATGAGAAAGTCAGAAAACAGCCACAAAGCATCACTCACTGACAGGAATATAATAGCCTGCTCCCCCGGGACTGACGCATGCAGGGCACCGATTGGCCTGCATGTCTTCTGGGGATGCAGTGCTGTTGGTGTTTTTTTCAGACAAAGGAAAACTGGGAGCCCTAGAACTCATGCAAAGAAAATGTCATTATCAATATAACTTCTCAGTGTTTGGACAACCCTGGGAGCTTTCATCAGGTTTCTTTCAGAAATTACAAGAATTCACATGCCATCTGTTTGTCCCTAAAAGTGCAACAACTGATGCCATTATCAATCCTTCTCTGCCAAAAGGGATGAAATCGACTCCAGCCAGCTTCCCCCATGCAAAGATTGCTTATTCCAGCATGAACTGCATGCAAACCATTAAGCAGGCATTTGGAGATGATTCCTGCAATGTGAACCCGCTCTGCTGGATCCAGCAAGTTATGGCTGGACAACTGATGCCAAAGGGAATTTGGACATTCAGTGGATGCCTGAATCATCGTCACCAAAGACTGTCTTGAAGCTTATGAATTACAGATGTGTAGTGTCCATTCCTGCCAAACTGATGAATGCTCATGCATTAGTAATGGATTCAAATGCACAGAGATATGCAAGTTCCAAGCTGTATCAAGTAAAAGACTAAAAGGAAAAATTTGCAAGATCATTTCAGTGAAGATTTGGCAGAGAAAGATTAAAAAGAGAATAATCCTGTTATACAAGCCCTGTGAAGCAAATATCTGATGTGATTCCACAAGGGGAAAATCTAATGTTGTTTATTATGGTATGTTTAAAATTATCACTTCCCTACTTGTGTTCAGAGTCTCTTTGTACCCAAGAACTATGCACTTTGATAAAGTGAAGATTGTCAACAAAAACATGCTTAGCAGTTCTGAACTACTCCACTGAGGAAGCTTGCACATCTAAACAAAGTCCAGAGGCAGCAACACCTGCAAGGAGCTTCAGAAGAATTTTGACCACAGGAACCATGAGCAAGGGGAATGTCTGACCTTGGCTCACCAGATGCTGGCTGGACAAGGCACTTATGTTTTGTGAGACCTCCTCAACTCTCTTCTTTTGAAAGGTGATCCTTTCAAAGCTTCTAAGAATGGGAAACTGTCCTTGTTAAATGGAAATTAAATAAACTTCAGTGGACACAGTAAGATAGTGCTAACACAGGGAAAAAGTGGCCCTGCTCTCTCTGTGTCCTGGCTGTCACTGTCCCTCCTGGTGGTACCTTGTCCTGCCTACTTAAACATGGGCTTGTATTCATGCAATGAATTAGACTGGGGAAAGTAGATTCGGGTACACCCTTGTCCTCTCCCAGCTCCAGCTGAATCTACTCCAGTTCATCATTAAGCAAATAAAAGTACTGTGAAAGGAAGAGAATAACACAGGGTGAGAACAAGCAATCGGCAGCAGAGGAAGTGTGGATCTACTGCTTTTATCAATACTGACAACTTATGCCATCTTAAGTTATTTGTCTGACTACAATCCTGAGATCTTCCAAATAGCTTCTCCTTCCAGCTTATGTATTACCACTCCATAATCCTGTCATCACTGCCTGAAGCTGGTCGAAACACTGCAAGGAGAGAGATTTTAGAAAAGAGAGTTTCCTTGTCAAAAACTAAGCTCGAGGCTTTCTTCATTGTGTAGAAAGGACTGCATACCTGAAGACCCCTCCTGCACATTTGGGTTGCCCCAAACCCCACTTTGTCTCATTGCCCTTGACAATCACTACTGCCCGATTACTGGGCACTGAAAGTTTAAAGCAGAGAACATCCTGCTGTGAAGATGATTGAAGAGACTGAGGAAGAAAACCAAAAACCAAAAGCCAAAGCTGAATAATTTGCTCACATGCATTTAGAGACCAGCCTAACTTAGCTTAAGCACTTCTCTCCCAAGTTATGGGAGCAAAACCATCCCCCTATTTCCCTCTTTTCTTGCATGCCACACAGTTTCTTGTTGAGCTCTGATAGTGTGCAAACCCCATGAACGTCTCTCAACTTCAGTGGGAAAAACAAGCATTATTCACACAGTTCTGGCTCACTCATTTCTGTTCACCAACAGTGTGAGCAACAAGTGCCAGCTTGAAAGCTTTAGCCCAGGATTTTAAAGTAAATGTCTTTCTGTCCATCAGAGCCCCCATCTCCAGGATGCTTTGATTTTTACATTGCTCTGAAAAGAAAATCCTTATACTATTAATTTTATTAATTTTGTCACAACTTCTTCGCTTCAACTCACTTATTAAATTGGATTTTGTAATCAAACTATTTTAAACACATTTTAATAAATATTTTGTTTTTAAAAATACCATAAACTGCCATATTTTATCAAGAATTAATATGCCTTTTAATATTGCATTTTTGAGTGCTTTAATACATGGAGCATAAAGAAACTGATGTGGCTGACATAAGAATTTCAGCCTTTCTGTAATAAAAATATTCAACCAGTCTGAAAGGGTCTCTTCTTTGACCTGGGTAAACACTTCGTTCCGCACTGCTTCTGAACGAGGGGTGCGCCTGCTTTGGACAGAGCACACAGCTCCCACGACATGCGGCTCACCGGGCATTTACGGGCATCGCCTTTTGGTGACACTGATTGCTGGGCCGAGCTGCTGCACCCAGCCCCGGGAGGCCTCTCGATGTCTGCCCGCTCGTTCTCTGCCCCGCTGGAAATGCTCCCGCAGCAGCCGGGAATCGCTGCTGGCGGGCGGGGCGCGGCCGGGAATCGCAGGTAGCGCAGCCCCTCCCCGGCGCAGCAGAGCTCCCCGGGCGGGAGAACTCGGGAGGTTCCGCGGGGTGACATATGCCCAGCTGGGGAAAGGTGATACAGCCGGCCCGGCTCCTGCCGGGGCTCGGGGCTGCAGCTGGCACAGCGCTGAATCAGCAGCGGGGCCCTCGCTGTGCTGCCGCTGCCGCTGCCGGGCCCGGCCCGGCTCATTGAGCTCCCGGTCAATGGAGAAGGATCTCTATTGTGCACCTCAAAGCATGCTCACGGCCCCTGAAAGAGGAACAGGCTCCAAACTACTGGGGCAGATCGTATGACAGGATTACTTGCTTGTTGTTCCTCTTTCTTTCTTTTTTTTTTCTTCTTTAAAGGGCTTCTATTGGACTACAGGAAGGAATTACGTGAGGGGGAGACCGTGTTACATAGCGACAGCTGGAAAACTGGGGATTGCAGGCTAGTAACGGAGCTGGGCTCCTTCTGTGCCGGCTGGACACCTACCTAAGGCATCTTTTAATTAATTTGTGCAGGCAGTGATCTCCAGGGCCCAGGCAGAGCGGGGCAAATCCTCACACGGCTGGTGCACAGGGCTGAGGATGGGGTTTGTTCACAAAAACACACACCACAGCTCCTCACTGCCAGCCTCAGAGCACAGAAGTGCAAGCATTTATTGTTCTTACAGGATCCAGACATCCAGATTCAGGAAATGTGTTAAAGCTGTGATTAGGCAGAGCTCTGAATGCCTGACACTCCAGTCACAGCAGAGATCAGGTTCTTGGCTAGCAAAAATCAGTATTTCTCTAATGGTGTCAATAAACATTGCCCGGCTGGTGAGCTTCCCTAGCAGCCCAGCATGGGATACCTGGTACACCTGCCTAAGCAACACCAGACAGGCAATTCGTAAGCACCCCTCTGCTTTCTGCAGGCTGAGGCTGTGTGTGCACCTCAGACTCAGGTACCTGTGCTTCCAACAAGACATCTACAATTTGCCTTCCAATGCTGTAAACAGGCACAGCACCCGGGAACTCCGGCATTGCACAGCAGATGGACAGTAATCATTCCATAGGTGCCCACGATGGCAGCAAGAGAATTCCTCTCTGGAGTTTTAGAACTACCCCTGGCCCCTAAGCTTTCCTAGAAACACACAAACATTACACATTTCTGGTCAAGTACATGCATGTGCCTCATCTCACTTTGTTAGTAGCATCTCAAGGCTTCAAAGCTCTTTAAATGGACCCTCTCAGTGTTCCAATAGCACTCAGGTCAGACACAGTGTGATCTATCTTCTCAGCACGTGTAGAAAGCAGTGCCACTGTTTAATGCAGGCCTAAAACCTGCACAAAATGTGCAGTCCTGCCCTGAGTAAAACCAGCACTTTCAGTTGGGAACTACAAATCCTGCTGGGGGCTGGACTTACAATAGCTTATATTAATATTCCTTCACATTTTTGGACTGAGGTAAAATCAACCTGTCAAATCTTGAGGCAAAGTGTAAAATTCTGCTTTGTTTTGATTCAAAATGCAGTTGTCTAGGTCTGCAAGGGTACTGAAACTCCCAAGCTCTATGACATTCTTGGAGAGGACAAAAGATCGGCCCAATTTTCATCTACGTGCTGGCACATTTGTACCACTCTGGCAACAAACAAGGACACCAAGGGGGATTTAAAAGCAGACTGGCATGAAACAAGTTGCCACAAGAGAGGGTTTGAATTTAGAGTGCTCAGGCTGTGTTGTGGTAATTGTGATGAGCTGCAGATAAATGCTTTTATTATAACCACAATAAAGACAAGGTAAGAGACCGGGCATGCAGCTCTACACAAGCACAGGGCACTACCCCACACGTGCCACGGAATGAGACCCAACACTCAGGCACTCACCACAAAGCAGATGAGGCAATGTGACTCCTCACCCTTGCTGGCTTTGTGGTGATTTGTTCATGTGCTTGTCCCAGGGGTGAGTAAAACCAGCCTGTTCTGCCAGAATGTCCTGAAACAGCACCATTTGCTGAAATTGTTCATTATTATTAACACCTAGGATTACGTCAGAATGGATCATATCTTATCCAGCTCTACCACACATCTCTCACACACCAGGTAGTCTCAGAGCACACAACATTATTGTACTAGTCAGTAATTTAATTAAAACAAAAACTGAAGCATAGGATGAAAATAAAGAGCCTTTTTTCCTGAAAAACTTATGACTTAGCCTTACAAAAAGATGGTATAGATACCCGACAAAAATGGGAAGAGGATTGTTGTGCTAGGAACAGAAGAAAAGGGGATTTTAGAAGCATGAGAAGTAAGGGGAGCTGGTAGAAAGGCCAGCTGGAGTACAGCTGACTGGCCAGCCTACAGGAACCACTGAATTGAGGTAGGAAACAGAAAGGATAGGCTGGATGAAAGACTGAAAATTTGTTTTTGCCAGCTAGGGACTGCAAAGGAACAATATATCTGAGAAAAGATTTTTAGAAAACTTGAAAGAGGCAAGGCTGGGGGGGAAGGAACATGAGAGAAATGGATGGATGATGGGATAGTCTTCAGAGTTGGGGCTGAGAGGTCAGGTCATCCAGGAACCAAAACCCCAGGGTCAGTGAGGAAAACACTGAGGAATACCAACAGAGAAAGTGAAAGACCGAGCCATTTCACAGTTCAGAGTGTTTAACATTCCCAAGCATCCATTCTTTCTGTATCCTAATGGCCATCACGTTTCACCCTAGCTATCGCGGTCAGCTTCACCAACAGCATTCATCAGATGCTGCTCTATCCCCTTCACATGTAGGATGGAAGGAGCTGCAGGACAGAGCCCTCTCAGCCCTGGTGTCTGGAATGCAGCTCCTCTTGGCACGGTGGCAGAGCTGGGGCTCTTGGTGTGTGATGAAGGGCAATCTGCTCCGTGATCCCAGCAGGCGAGGCGGGCAGGCGGGCATGCCGCGCCTCTCGTGCCAGCTCTCACACTCGCTTCCCCCGCTGTAAAGTGGGAATACCACCTGCCAGCCCCACAGGCTTGTCATGGGGATTGATTAATGTCTGTAGACATTTTTAAGAGAGGGGGAAAGCGCACCAGACAGAGCTGCTAAAAGGCTGTGTGCGGGCAAATGGTTTGATCACTGCTGTGGCTTCAACCGAGGCCCACACCATAAAAAATTGGTTACATTTGGATTCAGTTATGTCCAAAAGATCTGTGGCTGTCAGGCATGACTACAACATGCAGAAGTCTCAGAATAAGCAACTCTTAACCCAGAAAAAAAAAAGTAGCCCATCCCTTGCCTTTTGCATTTCTCCAAAAATCCCTCTGTAGCCTTGCATGTCTTCAGGGCTATGGGTGTTTCTGCAGGACGCCAGTCACAAAAACTTTCTAAGCACTACCAGACATGCTCCCCCAGCCCTGGGCTCCCACTGGAAAGCACGCCTGGGCCCCATGTCCTAGCTGTAATGCCAGCAGTTAATTCACAGGCACATCAGCTCTGCTGCAGCCTTTTAGCAGTTTGCCCAAAAACCTGCACCTTGAATTTTGACTGCGCTCCCCGCCCAGGGAAGGGAAATGCAGGGATGGGGTAACCCCTGCCATGGTGGAGCTGCCATTCCAGAGCACAGATAAAAGTGAAACCTGAGCAGAAAATGTTTGCGGTGCCACTGGCAATCAAGGGCCGGGTTGTCCCAGCAACGGGAACACTTCATCAGCTCAGCTAACAGATGGTCAGTGAGCAACAGGCAGCATATGTTCCAATAAGCACTGACATCAGCACAGATGGAGGGTGGGCAGGAGGCTGGCCCTGAAACATAACCTGACATTTCCTTCTCATTTGGTGCTGCATTGTTATAACTCACACAGGAAGATTAGCAGGGAAAAGTGAATAGCATTAGGGAATCTGCTCAGGAACCGATTACTAACACTTCACTGCAGTTTTAGATTTTTACTTAACCAGAGTGCAACATTGTTAACAACATTCAAGGGCAGAAAAGGAAAGTGCTCTGGGTTTTAACGATGGGGCTTTATTTTCATCACAGACAGGTTTTCCCAAGAACACTAATTAACAGATTGCCACCTTCTAGAAGTCTAGATCTCCAGTTCCACTATTTCTACAGCTTTTTCTTTTACTCCTTCCATCCCCCCCCCCCCCCCAAACAAAATGCACCCAAATACCCCACAGGATTAAATAAAGCTCCACAACACATTGTCACAAAGGGCACAACTTTCCTCAGCCCAAAAGAAACTTTAATGCTTGCTACAAAAGACAGAAAAACAGCCACAAAAGGGAAAAAAATGAAAATGAAACATCTATACCTGCTGATGAACATTTAATAAAAAATAGGATTCAAAGGAGACTGTAGTCCTTGGAATCAACAACAGATCAATCTGGGACCCAGAGGATCAACATGCAAACAGGTTCCATGCAAGTTGTATGTTTACAGACTTGCACTGAGGATAATGGGCAAGCATGCTGCATGGCTCCAAAGTGCCTCTTTGTGACAGCAAGATGTCAAGTAGATACATCCAAATGATGTGAGTGTGCAGCTGTGTCACAGGCAGACATTAAAGAGAGGCAGCATGTGCAGCCACAGCCTTCTGTTACCTCGTGAGATACCTTTAGAAGCCTTTGCCTCCGATAGCGCGTGGGAAAGTTTAGCAGGCACCTCCCTTCAGTGCTAATGGGACTTGTATGTACATCCATCTCTTGTGTCAGCTGAAGAACAGACCCTCTAGTGAAGCCTGTCTGGAGTCCTGGGGGACTGCCAAGCTGTTTTGGAAATGGCAAATGCTCCCATCTCTGTGCCTTTCTTTGGAGAGCATGAATTTGGTCAGAGATTTGCAGCCTGGATAACCCCCTGTACCTCCTCCTGTTTATTCACAGTTTCTCCTCTGGAGCTTTACCCAGATGCTCTGCAGTTGTATAGCCCAGTTCACACAAGGATCTCCTGCCCTTCTTCAAACTGCAATATCTCTGAGTTGTGAATACAGCTCTTTAGCAAAGAGCTGCCCAGGGAATCATCTGCTGATATTTTCAAGTGGCTCCTAGTTTTGCTTAGCTCAGTAACTGTCCTCAGCATTACAGAGTTATTGGGGTAATACTCCACACATTTAGTGGCCATGCACTGCAGCAATCACTTCCCATGTCTCTCAGCGTCCCAGAAAATTCTAAAGATGGATCTGTGCTCCAGCTGATGAGAATGAGTGTCACAAGATCCCGGTATATCTTGAGCAAGGTCACGGCGTTAGTAAGTGACAGCTCTAGGAAGGTGCAGGGGAATCAACCAGGTTTCCTAACTCTGACCCCCATCCTAACGATTAGACAGAATCCTCTTAGAGCAGAACAAATGAGACACTCATCAACTCTGAACACATGTGCTCAGGGAGAGCTCCCTGATGAACCGTGTGTGTCGGCGAGTGGACAGACACACACAGACTGCAGATCCCTGCACAGGGAGCGAGGCACCCCAAGACTCTGCTCGTGTTGCTGACCGCCAGAGGCAAGCACTGCAACTTCAGCAAAGCCACTTAAGAACACTTTTAACCTGAGAAGGCTGAGTAGCTGAGCCATTTTTGATACATTTCAAGCACAAAGAAGCCAAACTGCTGAGAGATGCTCACTTTATGCTCTGGGTTGTGTTATGCTTTATGCCACCAATGACCTTCAGTATCAAAAAGGCAATCTGCAAGTCTGGGACTGTGCTCTTGGAAGTCCACCTCTTTTAGTGCTGTTTGGGGAATGGTGTTCCAGTCATAGGGGAGGCTTTGTTCCTTCCCTCCACCAAAGCTGGTACATACTCACTAGTTTGGTGCAGCCTCACTGACCCAGTTACACCAAAGACTGTATTTCACTCATCACCATTTAGTTCCTCTGGCAAATCTTTGATGTTAAAGCAGTGCAGATCCTTCATGGTGAACGGTCTTCTTAAGTACAAGTTGGAGTTGGTCAAGTCAAAATGAAAAATCCAAAGCATGTGTTTTAATTGCAACAATAATGCTGACTGTTTACAAAACAGCTGCAGGGTGAGCACATACAGCCAGTATCTGCCAGTTAAGAACATTTGGAGTGACATTTAACAAATGAAGTCTTTCAGGATCCAGAAGGATTGGTTTAGTTTTATATAATGTGCTTTATATGAGTAAAAAAAAATTCTGTATCTCTATTATCACTACCTATGTTCCAAAATATGAGGCAAGTGGGGCATTGGGATTACTTATCCAACAAAATAGACCCTGAGCATGCTATTTCTGGACAGAAACAGTTTTTCTAGGAAAACCAGTAGCCAAAGGATGTTAACATTGCTTAAATTTCCAGAAGTTCTTGCCTCCATGTCCCTCAGTCAAGGAATCAGCCCGGCCAAGGTACGTGAGCATTCCCTTCTTGTGAGTCCCTCAGTTCTCTGAAGCAGCATAGATAATCTGATGGGTAAGCAGATGGGCAATCTGAGCAAGGAACAGAAAGAGGGGAGATAGCTTCTGTCTCTCCTTCACTCTCCAACTTCCTGGTCCTCAGAATAAGCAGGATATTCATGTTTACTGGAATAAGAAGACAAAGGCCAAGGGGTACAAGTTGCATCAGGAAAAGTTTCATTTCAATATAGTAAATAAATTCTTTACAATGAGAAAGATCATTCACTGCAACAACCACTGCAGGGATGTGGTAGGGCATCATCACTGGAGGTTTTCAAGATGTGATCAGACAGGGTCCTAAATAATCTCATATGGGCTCCTTCTCCAATGGAAGGTTGGGTCAGGTGATTTTTCAAGGCCCCTTCAAACCTGGGCTGTTCTATGATTCTATATCCCCCACTGCTTGAAAAGAAAAACAAAGCGAGTTTTACAAAATCTTTTTGGGAAGCGAGACTGGTTTCACCTTAATGTGGAGCAAGTCCTTCTCCTGAAGGGAAGGGAAGGTCCTGTGTTCCCCCACCTTCTGCCAGCTACCAGTGTCTGTCCCTTCTTTCTGCTGGCCACAACAGAGAGATTACCTGATCAAAACCTAGAGTTTGTTGTTAGTTTTTTGGGAATGTTAACTCTCAGTCAGGCCAACTCCCTGACTTTGTAAACAAGGCATGAGCAAAGCCAGCCTGTGGACAGTAGTTTTCAATTTGCTCTACAACAGTCCACTGGAAATTTGCAGGACAGAAAGGAGCAGTATTGTTTGACTTCAGCTTCTGTGGACACGCAGCCCCAAACATGTCCAAGCATCAAGTGACAGACACTGGTGGGTCCTGTCTTCTGTTCCAATCTCTGAAGCTGCAAAGTGCGACCACAGGCAGGACCTGTAGTGGATGTGCTACACCCACAGGTAAAATCTCATTCAGGCAGAGAAATGAAACCAATGAATTGTCAATTCACTGGAGGCTTCCTGAATGTTTGCCTTGGGGACACTGAGAGCAGGGGCCATAGAATACAGAAGAGCCTTTACTGAGGGCATATCCTAGAGCACATCCCGAAAAAGCAGGGTGAGTGGTGCAGCTTCTTTTCCCGATGTCCCCACCAATGTGAGGGCTCCAGTGACAGGTTAGAGTTGCAAACAGAGAGATCCCAGCTCTGAAACTTGCTCTGAAGCAGCACAAGCAGAGCAGTTCCAGCATGGCTCATGCAATGTTCGGAGCATATTTGTGCAGGCACTGGCAGTGTCTTACAAGCAATTGCAGGTGCCTGATCCTAATGCTAGCAACTGCTTCTTTTTGTCTGTACTGTAGCCAGGACTTGTGAGCGTGAGAGAGATTGAATGCTTTGTAATGAAGGTATATTGTAACATTTCTCTCCAGGTGGCACTTTGTTAACAACAATTAGATCCTGATTCATCTTTGAAGGGCTAATTCTTATGTGGTTTGCAAGGGTCCTACAAGGAGCAAGTGTTGAGTGGGGGCACTTTAAAAGTATTAGTGGAGGGGGGGGGGGGAAAGAATAGTGCCATAAGAAATTTGCAATACAATGCCCAAGCCTCCTTTGCACCCCACAGTAATTTGTTCTTATTCCTGTTATTATCCCCTCGGGCACTAATGGTCACTTTATTAATTAGTTGAAAATTGCATTCTAGGTCAAATGGCAGCTTTTTTCCCTCCCATTGTTGCAAATTGCTAGTGGTATGGCCCAGTAAATGGCAGTGTTACTGCAAAATGGGAAAGATCCTTTGCTTTTCAAGATAAAGCCTATGGACCAGCTGCACTTTCCATGACATTTCTAAGCACAGCATTTCCACAGGCCTGCTTTTAAGCAGTTAGGAATTAAACAGAACTCACTGTCATTGTTAAGATTTCTAATCATAGGCTGTTACTGTATTTGCTCTCACTCTCCTCACCCTCCCCCCCATTTTAATTCTAGCCAAGCCTGTTTTCTAAGGTGCATCTCTGCAGTGCTTAGCCCCATTTTCCAGCAAAGTAGGCAGTGTGTTTAGGTGCCTTCATTTCTGCTGCTCTGATGGAAATACTTTAGAGACATCTGCTTTTGTAGAAGAGGACAGATGCTTAGCTTATTTCTGAGAAATAAGGCCATGTCTGTGGCCTCTGAAGTTAGAGACCCAAAAATTACAAATCACTCTTGAAAATATTTGCTGGCTACTGAATGTAGAAATAGAGCAAACCACAGTCTCAGAAAACAAAATGGAAATTACAGATTTTGTGGAAGTTTTTTCATAAAGAAAACTCCTACTGGGGACAATAGATGTTTTGCCTTTAAACCAGAGGATCAGCCCACCAGAAGTGAACATCAAAGCAGTCTATTTTCCATTAACTACTTTCTGCAGCCTACTGTGCTGGATGCAATCTGTCATGCCAGTTTGTAGTCCAGCAGTCAGGGAAACTACCAGAAGTCAGAAGGCCTGGGCTAATTTCCCAGCACTGTCAGCCTAACACATCTAAAAGGATGCAGTTCGTATGAAGTAAGTTGCACAAGCTGTCTAAGACAAAGCATAGCCTTTAATTTTTAGTTTTTCAAGCAACCCTGGTCTCATATCTGCTTAATTCTCTTCTGTAAAATTACTTTTAAACTTCTGTTCTGGTAATCCCAACTTAAAACCAACAGAATTCAGGGAAAAAAAAAAAAGACCCTCCCTCTGGCCCTTCAGGGATTTTACTGAAGTCATATAAAGAGCAAGAAAACTTTTTGTATGGGAGAAAAATGCTAGAGTCTCTTAGAAAAACTTCACACAAGCTACCCTCACATACCTAAAAGCACAACTGTTTTGTGACTGAAACTATTTCCCCTCGAAGGATAGATCATATCCAGCACACAGAGAGGCATCTCATCCTCCAGCAGGCTGGACACTCATCCTCTCAAAATCCAAATGCTCGAGCTGGCACCAGCTGCAGCCCCTAGTGAGCATTACACAGAGCAGTGAACAACCCCCCAAAACACTGCACTCCTGGATCATAGGGACAGGAGAAAAGCTTTAGTTCTCGTTTTGCTTTTTTGCCCTCTCTCCCCTCCCTTCCTGATTTCTAATATCATAAACAATCAGCCTTGCTAAGGTGGACTCTTTCTACAGGCAGATGGGGTGTTTATGAAGGAGAGGGATGGTGGAGTGATTAAGCAATAACACATCAGTGTAAACAAATGCACAGTGACAAATTTGGGATCTCTTTCCTGCTCCCAACAAGGAAGCGTTAAGACATGCAAACTGCCTCTTGTTATCACTCCTTCTTTTTTCCTTTGATGCTGTATTTTAACCTGCTTGGAGCAAAAGTTTCTTACAGCACTATTTGTTGCCAAGAATTAATATAGTAACCAGCAATGCAAAGAAGTAAAATAATTCCCTCCTCCAAATAAAAGAAGGCTGAATTTGCAGATATTTTTGTTCAAAAACTTCAGGAAATTATTAAAATCTAATCTTTACTTAAAGCATAAACCACAATCAATGCTTAGACTTGCAGTGGTGTCACACAGTTACAAGATGAGCCTAGATATGCAAGTAGCCAACAAAAACCACAAACAAATCTGCATTAAGTGTATTTCAAACCAGTATATGCTCAAGGTTTCTGATTTGTTTTTAAAACCTAGAAGTTTTGGTCTAGATGCACTGGCCAGCTTCTAAATACTCTGTGCTACTGTACCTCAACTGTATAGCTGCTCTCCCTCTTTTGTCTGGAAATGCAATTTTGTAGTGGATTTGTTTGAAATTCTCCTATTTGCTCCTTTGTGAAATTCCCCCTCTGCAAAGGGAAGGTGAAGTAGAAATTAAATCACACCTACAAGATGAAGGCTTTGTTAAAGCGAGGAGTATTGCAAGTTGCTTGAAGATGGAGAAGATTTGGGGTCAGTCTTATCACCCTATTTAAATGCAGTGATCTTTCATATGAGTATTATGTAACAAGAGGCTCAGCTTTGTCACCAGCCTCAGATCTCTATAAACTTCACTGGAATTGAAAACCCTCCAGCTGAATGTAGATCAGGACTGAAGGACCTGATGGGTACTTAAACAAGGAGGCAAAGATGATTATCAAAAGGCAGCACACTGTACACTTCCATCCCTTTTAAATGAGCTGCATCATGATCACAAGTGAAAATTAAAGTTTTATCAGGCAGTAAATACAGAGCCTGCTGGTCTTCTGCTACTAACAAACAACTGCTTGCCTAAAACAAAGCCAGGTGAGATGGAGGTAACTCCTGAAGGGTTACCTTGACCTAAATTTTCCAAATGCCATAAATACAATGCAAGTTTCTCATCACTTTTCTAAAAACTATGATAGCTTTCACTGAATAATGAATGTTCAAGCCACCTAAAGGATATTTAGGAAACACATCTGATATTAGAACAGCTCTTCCAGTAGAGTTTTGCTCTTCAATATGAGTCCAAAAGCCAGCTGCAGACTTGGCTACCTAATTTTTGAGATGGGGTCACTATTTTCTATTAAAGAGCTTGCATTTATCAAATATTTTCAGGGAGCTTATATTCAGCATTCTGTGCCTAGTATTTCTTGTGTCTTTTGGCATGAAGAAGCTTGATACATTTGAAATATCAATGCATTAATACATAAAAAAATCATGCCTAGATGAACCATGTTAACAATTAATATATTCCCATTTATCTATGTGACCACTACTAATAAAAGGTCATTTGATAAGTGATCTAATGTGTAACTGGGAAAATAAGAATCAACGCAAAGAAAAAAGCCTCAAAATACTAAATTGATGGGTTGTGTGCACCCATCCCTTGCATTCTGTCTTGTCCTTGCTTCCTTAGCCTGTGTAACTTTCAGGTTTCTGCTTGTATCTGATCACCAAAGTGCTTTGTCTCCAAAGGAATGGTAAACATCAGTCACAAATATCATCACTGAGGAGAGTCTTTCGGTGATGCTTACCGGCAAGATACAATTTTGATATCAAATATCAACACCCAGTGCAGAAGACAACACTGCATGACTGAAATTCTGCACTCAGAACAGTTCTTTGCCCTGAAGAAATGCCTATCTCCCTATTTCACAGAACCACAGAGAATCACAGAATACACCCAGTTGGATCATCGAGTCCAGCTCCTGGCCCTGCCCAGCATCATCCCTAAGAGTCACACCACACGCCTGAGAGCATTGTCCAAACCCTTCTTGAACTGGGTCAGGCTTGCTGCTGTATATTTGTATTTTAGTTTTTAGAGGTATGGCAGACAGCAGCTGCAACTGCTACAGCTGATGTCCTGCCTGCCCTCTGATTTCAGGTGTGTCAGTGAGTTTGAAGCTGTGCACGACCACAGCTGCTTCCCAGGCAATGAGCAGCTCCCAGTACAGCATCAGGGTCAGTAACTGGTTTGGATTCCTTACCTGAACAAATATTCCAGACTGTAAGGTCGAGGGGTTTTAATACAATAAAGATGTATTTTCCCAGTTAGCACAAGCAAAACCAAACATTAGACCTTAATTTTGTGGTAAGATTAAATAAATTTAGGTGGGAAAGACAGAATACCCTGCCAGCTGCCCCTGTCTTTTACAGACAACTCTTCAACTCATCATGTATTGTCTCAATGCCATCCTTCCAGGTAAAAAACTGTAGCCTAAACTTAATGCCTGATCACCAACCCTGGGCTCCAACAGCAGTACAAGCCAGAAAGCTCTGTGTGAGTATCAGTTTCAAGAACACACTCTTTAACAAATGAGCTTCCATGTTCAGAACCAGCTTCACATATGTGGTGGGCACAGTTGAAACACAGTGAACCCATCAGCTTGGCTATGGGTGAGAAAGGTCTGGGTGTCAGCAGCAAAGTCTAGGAAAGCAAGGAATACAAGGTTTTAATTCTATAGGGATACACAAAGGCACTTGGCCGGTTTGTAGCCATTTTCAGTTTCTCCAGCTGTTTTCAGCCCACAGGCCATATCTATTGTTTTGACACTATGCAAGTACTGTGGTGGTTTCAGCCAAACTTCCAGACCCCCTGTGCTGTCAGGGTCTTAAAGCTGTCATGGAGCAGCAAGGGGGGCCTGCTCCACAAGGGAAGGCAAGCCAGCAGCGGAGGGGCAATGCAGGGCAGTGACCTCACTGCTGAGGGTGCAGTCCCACAGCACCTGAAGAACAGCAGGGCAGGTCTGATGGCAGTAACCAGCTTCACACAACAGTTCTGTGATCACTGGACAAGCCCACGGGGAGGAGGGATGTCCATGTCACACAGCGAAATCAAATTATCAAGGCAAAGGCAGACCCAGACAGGCACAGGACTGAATTCCTGCAAAGTAGATTAGGCAAGCACCAAGGGCCCGGAGCTGGCCCTAAACACTGCTCGAGTGAAGGCTCTCGTGAGACTCCCAGGAGACTTCCCACATTTCTCTCACACAGGTCTCTCACTGACCAGCTGGATCCAAGGTCACCCAGCTGCAGGCAGTCAAACCCTTTGAGGACCAGGAGGAGAGCCTGGCTGTGCCTTCAGGATGCAGGCATGGAGCTGTCAGTCACCTCTGCCCCAGGGCCACCAGGAAACACTGGCACTTGTAATGGTCACCATCCCCAGCCCCGTCCCGAGCAGCCTCAGCCATGCTGAATGACCTCCACTGAGGAGCTTCCCAGGCCACCAGTGGGCACCAGGGCAGCCTCACTAGACTGCCAAAACCTCACGGCATTCCTGTGCTCTCCAGCATCATACACCGCTATGGCAGAAACATGCCAAGGTTTCTGCATGTTCACTGTGCTGACCATGCTTCCACAGGACCAAAAGACACTCTCTAAGGAAGAGGCTCTGCACCACACAGGGATATCCCATCAAACTTCCACGTGAAGGAGCATATACTAGCCCGTCTCCCAGTTCAGCTGCCGATGGTGAGTCAATGAACGTGTAAATATGTAAACTTGTATGTTGGAATATCCGTATAATTTTGCTCAGACAGCATGGCACAAAACGACCTGTAGAGCTTTAGCACTACTGTTCCCCACTATCTCAGCACAGCACAGCACTTGCTAAGATAGCAGAGCAATTAAAATTGTAGCCTCCTGTTTTATAAAAGAGATGTAAATTATATGTTTTGATACTTGCAGTGCCACAGCATCGCAAGATTAACTCGTTGTTTCAGGGTTTTCTTCAGTTCAGATTCAGATTCCCGGTGTGATGGTGTCACAAATGAGCAAAGTAGTTTGAGAGGAAGGATACACAAAGAGGAAAGTTGATAGATGTGTTCCTGTCAGTCACTCTGTCATGATGACCATGTCACAATTGCTGCTGAGTTCCTGCTGGCTAAGTTTTTGATGTTACAGAATGTTGGTTCCAGAAGCGGAACACATAAATCTAATAATTCAATCCACAACTTCAGTGAGTATTTGATGGGAGGCAGCTACCCAGTGCACAGGCTAGAGAAGACTAAGCAGTACAGCTGAACAAGAATGCTTTTCTTCACAAACATATGTTCCTTCACTTCAAATCCTCTGTTCTGTAACCATTCAAAACAACTCTGTGGTCCACATATTAAGGAAACCCTGTTAAACTGGAACCTTTACGGTCATGTTCTCCAATACGATTTCTTTGTAGAGTCCATAAGCTTTGTGATATTGTGAACAATTCGAAGTTCAGTGAGACAGGAAAGTAGCACCTCTATGTTTCAACTTCATGCTTCTGCTTTCCCTCTACTAGTCCTAGTGGGGACAAAAAAACCCAACTTTTGGCTTGGAAATAATAATAATAAGCAGCTTCTGCTTACGGTCTAACATTAGGAAGAAAAACAACCTCACAGACGCTATCAATTCTTCAGTAGTCAGGGTAATTATTACCAACAATTCATACCACAGCTAGCACAGCAAAACTCCCACTCTAACTTTATTTAACTTTATTTATTGAGGACAACAGACATCTTTTCTCATATCAAAGCCTGATGAGGGAATTACCAACAAGTTCTGGCACATAATCACATTCTTTTAAAATACACTATTATACATCATGAGATCCCTGAAACCAGAGAAGTTTCCATAAAATTCAGACCACATTATTTCAAAAGGTTTGGAGGGGAGGTATAAAAACGATAGTAAAAAAAATTATAGTACCGTTACAGTCAGTGGCAAATGGATGAAAAAGGAAGTAGGAATACTGCTGTGATGACAGTGCATTTTCTGAAATGCAAATCAAGACACTGTATTGTGTGGTGTCTGCTCAAACTTTTAATAAAAATAGGAATCCTTATTGCTTATTTATTTAGTTGGATTGTTGCTATATACAGAGTATGAAAAATATATTTAGTGGGTTACAAACAGAAAAATACGTGGCAGGAAATCGAGTACGGAGTTTTGGAAGTCTGGCAAGGGTATTCCCTTTGACATAACATGGATACTAAACAGGAATGAAGTTCCACTGAGTTGACTCAAAGGAATTACCTGCACAAGGCCTAAGAAACAACATTACCTGAATAATCACAGAATCACAGAGTGGGTCAGGTTTGAAAGGATCACAGGGAGTCATCTGTTCCAAGGTCCCTGCTCAGGCAGGGTCATCCCAGAGCACCGGGCACAGGTTGAGGCCAGGAGGTTCTTGAACATCTCCAGACTCCACAACCTCTCTGGACAATCTGCTCCAATGTACGGTCACCTACACAGTGAGGAAGTTCTTCCTCATATCCAGGTGGAATTTCCCATGCATCAGTTTCTGCCCATTGCCTCTTGTCCTGTTGCTTGACACCACTGAGAAGAGCCTGGCTACTCTCTTGACACCCCCTTGATTTTAGAACTAAACAAATACATACATGACTGAAACTGAATCCCAACGTGAAACATACCAATTTTTAAGAAGTAATTTTGAAGGTGTTTAAATTAGACTTCTGGACAGAAAAGAAATATTGAGTTCTCATATATGTATTGTAGAAGTAGAGCATGATAGATTCTTTCCTCAGTTGAAAAAATTATAAAAAGTTGCTTAACTAAAAGTATAAATTTGCTTAACTATATCAAATGTAAAAGGAATGTTTTTCCTTTGTAAAAAAGTGTTACACTTTACAAGAAGGTCACATTATTGCACTGGCTGATGATGCTTACATCAGCGATGTCATGTTTCAAACTTCTCAGGGTTTCAGTAACAATGGTATAACCCCTAGGATACAGGTAAAATCCATAATCAAGACATAAACCACAATACAGCATAGCCATAACACATTATTCATAGTGAGGAAAGTATTGTAATACAAACAACTATTACAAAAATATGCAAAAATTATAGTTTAAGTCTTAAATTTACACTCAGGAATATCTCACAATGTTATAAAAACCAATTCAGACTTTCCTTTTTCAAATGGACAAAACGATGCAGCTATCCTGAGATGCCACTGTGCCTCAGGTACCTGTAACTCAAGTTTTAGTGATTCTGGTCTTGTAACAAGCTTAGACCTAACATGATAAGTGACTAACAAGCTGAACAGCCTCAGCTTTGTGTGATTTCCTCCACAGTCACACTATTCAGTTACTCTGCAAAGTTCATAAAAAGAGGTTTCGTAAACAAAGATTATTCCAGTGGCAACTATTGCACCATCCCAGTTTGCCACTTTGTCTACAAGAATTCTTTACCGAGGAGGAAGGTGGTATCTCCTCCAGTGTGGATGTCCTGATTCTCTGCCTGGAAAAAGTATGAGAGGAATTAAGTACATTCAACGAACATTAAAGCAGGAAAACAAGGGCTTAGTAAGATATAGCCTGCAAGAAAAGTTACATTTATACATATCTTAAAAAAGTACATGTCCCTGAACATGTAATTGGTGTGTAATTGTGGCTAGTATTCTGAGATCTTGGAGAATAAAGTGCATGGTGGCTCTTCTTACAACTCTTGGGTGACTGTAACTTTTGAACCTATTAAGAGGTTGGGATAGTGAATCTCATCTGTGGCTGGTAGATTTGATTGTATGAATTCAGGTAAGGACAATATGCTGTTTAGAACCAGACATAAGCTGTACTTACAAATATTTTCATACTGGTTTAAGTGTGTCTGTGCACAATACTGCTTTAGTTAGAGAGTCCTATTAGCAAAGCAGTGCTCACAAAGTAAATTAAATCTTCTCTCAGCACTGACGTTCTACCAGGTCCCATCTGCATTACCGAAATCCTATTAATCAGAAACATGCTTGAAAGCAACACCAGTGTGGAAGACTTGACTAAGTATCTTGCAAGTGAGAGGATGCTTGTATTATCAGCAGTCATGTGTTTTACAGTGTGCTAAGACTGAAGTGAATGTAGCTTTTTGATGCAATTACATTCTGTGAAGAAACAGATAATTAACAGTGATTTCCATAGTTCTTAATGCTTGGTTTATTTTTAGGTTCTTATAGAATGAGTTAACATTGTGATGTAAAACAATGTATTCATGGTCTTAACTTCTAATTAATGAAGTTTGTCTACCAATAGGGTATATGGGCTGTGGTATGGTGTTGTTTGATAAATTACCAAACAAGAAATATTAAGGGAAAATCCACCTTCCTGAGGCTTAGACGTAGCTAAGAGTAACATGAATGTGCTTTTATCCATTTGTAACACACAGCCAAGACGTTTATGGAGAGAAGTTAAATGAATAAAATGAAACAAACAAAAAACCCCAACCCTCCCAAACACACACAAAAAAAGGCCTCAGTTGAATTTTCTGTGCTCAAAATACAACTAGAGGATGAGCTGCTTATTACAGCAGCTGGATGGTTACTATTGACTATAAAATGAAGGATGCCTGAGTCCAGCTCTTGTTTTGCCTGAGAGGATCCAAGCCATCCTCTAAGAGAAATACCACTGCTTCTTGGGTTGATGCTTGGTGGAGGCACTCTTTCCTCCACTGGTGAAGCTGAGACATTGTCACAGAATTCTTAAACATTAACTGATAAGAGAGAGCAAAGGCTGCCTAATCATTATGTACATTATGTACACTCCTGACACAGAAGATATGGGTCCCATGGTTACTGTTCCATTACTTCTAACTGCATTTAATCCAGTGATTTATACATCACATGCAACAGCAACAGCAGGAGCCGTAACAGTGTACCATGGAAAGGTACACAGGGGATGGGATAGACAGACATCAATAATATTACTAGGGAGTTTTATCACATAAGCTACCATAAACAGAAAATGGCTGCTTTTTTGTTATTTTTTTCTCTCTCTCTCTTTGGAGAGCAACACATATAGTAGAGAGAACAGCTACCTAGAGAAATAAACCAAATATCTGAGCTAATATTAGCAAATGTAGGAAAAGAATTTTATCAAAATGAGTCATGTTGGCAGATCCCTTTAAATGGAGCTCTAAAACATTGCAGGGCTCTTTTATAAGGACAGATGTATTTTTCCAATAAACCTGTGTTACTTATAACACAGGCGATTTAACAGCAGTTATGGGATCATGTTTTCAGAGTGTGCTGAGGGTAAGAAATAAGGCTAATGTAGAAGAAGCCAAGATGTTTAACTAATGCTACAGAAAGACATTTCTAACACAGCAGCACAGTTACTGTAGAATGTACTTTGTGAAACACACCTACCCATAAGGTCTCTGGAGCTGGTCAGAGATTATCTGACCACTGAACATCAGGTTTCTTCAGATGGTCAAGAACTGGTGACAATGACCAGTTTGGGTTTTGCTTATGGTCGGCATACATACTCTATATTTTAGCTTTACATTTTATATAGAAGATCAAAGAGTATTATTTGTGAATCAAATGATATTATCTTACTCTGAAGCATTCAACAGTGGCAGCTGAAACACATTAAAGACTTCACTCTGTCTATTTATTATTTATATTTCCTAATCACATCAGCAATTTGATTTGAAAATCTCACCTGGAAACATAAAAGAAATTCAGGCTCTGCAGACTTAATAAAATAATTGATGTTTCTTAGACACCTCTCTTCCTTTTGTTTAGTTTCTTTAATCTATGTGTATGTGCTTTAACTCACAGAAACGAGGAAGTAAAATTGAATTAAGTCAACTCAACAGTGCTATCCACAGTGGTGTTTCACTGAAATGTCTGTTCTTTTCAAGAAGTGAGACTGGTGAATAACTCAAGAAACTTGAATAACTCAAGTTCTGTCTGCCAAGGGAAGACAGAACTTGCATTTGTATCACTTAGGCAGTGACCTGGAAGCAGAGACACTGATCTAGAAAACCACTTAAGAATGTGTTTAACTTTATTCATATGCTTGAGTGTTTTACTGAAGTATGAACGAGATCTGCAGCTAAAGAGTTCAGACACATTTCTGTGCAGCTGTGCCAATTTGTTTTAAGAACTATTACAATTTTAAACACAGCTCAGTTGAGATCAAGCATGAAAATTACAAATACCACATGAAAGCTTATTTCCCAGAACACTGTGAGTAGATGACTGCAGATTACAATGCCACCTCAGCCTGCAGAGTTAGTTTTTGCAAGTGGCAAGACACAACTGTGCAACTGATGCAAGTTTTGTTGCTGACTGCAGTAGGGTAACTGCACATATAAACATGAACTGCAGGTAGACACGGCACTGTCATACTGGTGATATGGACAATTCCAAACCCACAAGCATGTACCCATTTTTTACCTTGGGATTGCAGATGTCTTTGTGTGAACCCCCTCATCTGGTTCTGATAGGGAGAAACAAAATGACTTCTGTGTGGCTGTTGGAACCTGGGATTAAAATCTCTTCGTTCTCTTCCTGAAAAACAGTATTCACTAAGCAACTCTGACAGTATGCAAGATTAAATGAAGAAAAAGAGAGACAGTATATTCTTTTCCAGGAAAGAGTATTTCTCAGTTTTGTGCCAAAATGGTCATGCACAATTACGATTTTTCTAAACTAAAGTCAGCCTAACAAGCATAGTTCTTGTCCTCATTTCCATCTATGCACATCATGATTACAAGCTGTTAACAACTGTATTTAGAAACCAGATCAAAATTTTATGACACACATTTGGAGACTGCAGTCATTAAAACAAACAGAAATCTCTCTCCAAATTGGAATCACAAATCATAATTAAAATGGTTAAATATAGCTCTCAAGGAAAAGCAGATGCTACCAAGGTCTGGTACTACAAATCACCAACAGATATCTTCAATTTTGAGTGTCCAGCATGGGCTTGTTGTAGAGCCACATCAGAAGTATTGCTGCCACATCATGCAAAGTACTGAACCAGCAGGAAATCATTCTGTCTGTTGCATTTGCTCAAGAATTCTGAAGGGGTAATTTTTATCCTCACAGACATTATAACTCAGGTTATATCGGGTATTAAGTAAGTAATAAATATAATATGTGTATAAACACTGAGATTCAGTGTAAATTATTTCAAAGTCTCAAAGCTTCAACATTCAGGCTGATCTGTGATTGATGTTAAAAACCTTTTAGATTTTTTTTCCCCCAAAAGTCAGGCAGATCAGGTAGGGAAAACAAATTTGCAAACTGAGTTCTTTAGAAAATTGAGCCATGAAGTTGGGAGAAAATAGCAAGATCTTAAACAAAAAAAGCACAGTTCTTCAAATTGCCCAAAACCTCTCTTTTATTTTAAAATATGTCAGCGAGTCCAATAAGAAGTATTTCATCTTCAATGCCTCACTCAGACCTTCAACCATCAATGTTAAATAACTCCCCTGAGGGAATGAAAGAAAAAGCTGAGTCATTTAATTTCTCCTATAAAAATATCTTTAGCCACTGAATAAATAGTGATGTTTCTGTCAATGAATGATACTTATTGCATATATCTCACTGTGTACCTCGATGGAAATATTATTCTAAGTAAACTTGGGTAATCAAATTCACATAAATTGCTAAAAAGTGAAATATTTTCTTAGATCTATTCATTGCTTTTTGGAGAAAGAACTTAACATTCACTTAGCATGATGGGCTACCTAGGTAATTGCTGCTGCTGTTGAAGGATAATTTAACTCATCAATATATTAACTTTATTGAGGAAATTCACACAATGCCAACCTGTGTTAAATCCATTCCCTCTTGGTCTGCTCTGGATCGTTCTGTTCTTTGCCATGCAAACCTTGCAAATGAGAGACTTCAGATGCTGGAAGGGTGTGTACAAAGACTCCTGCAGAAAAGACAGTTAAAATCCAATGACTCTTCTGCTCTTCTTTCTTCAGGTGTTTCACAAATAAAACATACACAAAACAACTACAAGACTTGTCTTAACCACACTTGTGCACGCTTGAAGGTTGTATATCTGGTTCACACTTTTACTGGAAATAAAGTTTGAACACTTAATATTAAACATGGATACTTGGAGGGATGAGTAAGGCTGCAGAAGAAATGTTTGCCCCTTTCTCAGTGAAGTATTTTTTCCTTCTCTGCTCACATCTGTAAATCCCTTGCTGTCCTCTTCTATGACCTTGCACCTGTGGATAATACTTAACTAGACTTCCATCAGCAATACCTCAGGCAGAGATGGGTAAAGTCTCCAGATAAGGACTGATGAATTCAAGGAAAATACACCAGTTAAAATCAGTCTCTTAATCTCAGACATTAGAAACAAAACCTAAACCAACAGTAATACATCTGCCCTAACTCCTGACTGATAAAACACACCTAAGTCTAAAAAGAAATGGAGGACTTTAATTTAAGCGTTTACCTTCTGGTGTGATGAAAAATTCTACTGTCAAAAGGACAAGCTGAAGCTATTTAAGGATCCAATACTGAGAGGTGTGACACATTCTTAACTTTCTCTGATTTCTGTGAGATTTGAAAAAGCGACAGATCTTAGAATGTATTTCTTATTTCCTGTTTGGTACTGGGCATGTAGGATTTACTACACAATGAAGAGAATTAGGAAAAGAGAGATTTTAGAACAATAGCAAAATTCGTGATTTTCATAAAATTGAACTGATTTTTACAGGATGACAATTCTTTTTTTAGGAGAAGGAAAGAGAGAAGATGAGAGGATAAGCTAAAAAATCTAATAGGTAGCAAGACTGCAGTAACTAGAGAGGTTTCTTAAATTAGAGAACTTGAACCCTGAACCCTGCTGAGAACTTCCCTAATACATTTTTTGAGTTAACAAATCTCTTGAGAGACTCTTAACTAAAACTTACAGATTTTTTAAAAATTTGGTTTTACTACACAAACTGGGTCCAGCCTGTGAAGAGCACCCTCTAATGAGAAAAAATTTTATTCTTGGGAGAATAAATTCAGAATGTATGGAGGATGGATGAAAAGCAAGAACAGAAAATAACAAAACATATCATTTATGCCAACCCCATGATGTAATTTGGTTTTAATTTTAAAAAATTAATCATGAACATACTCATTAGTAAAAAGTCTAATAAAGTGATATCATTGCCTCACTTCTTTATGAGACTATTATAGGCAATTTTCTGTGTGGATAAACAAACTAATATGATTACAGTTTGGAAAAACAGAAATAGCATAATATGAGCTTAGCATAATTTTTTTAAAAAAACAAGATGGCTCTGTTTTTATTCTTATCAGAACCTGTCCATTTTTTAAATTTATTTTTAACAGCTGTTAGGCTACAAAGAGCTGAGCTACACAAAAACTTGCCCACAAAAATATCAACTGTATTTAATGTACACATTTTCTTCTTTTGGTATAAGAACCTGTAGGAAGCAAACCCTAAAATGTTCAAAATTTTTCACATACCTGTAAATATTTAAGCAGGATTGTATTTCCATTGTAATTGTCAGAAACCTATTAACTGTATTTAAGCCTGTCATATTCAAAACAACACTGATTCTGAGATTGCCTCAAGTCCCTGAAGTAATGCAACTGTCCAGATAACAGAGAATGGACCCTAAGAGTTAGGAGAAAAACACTGAAGGAATAACCTTTTCCTATTAATTCTCTTTTCCATAACAAAACATCCCATGTAGAATAACTTCTTTTTCTGAATACAATACTGTCACTATCACCAGATTAGATTTATGGTGCTCAAGGTTAGATTGTTAACAAACAAGTGCTGAAGGATCTTGGCTTCCAGCAGTACATTAAGCTCTGCCAGGAACTAAGTGCCATTTTTATTTATTAAAGTTGAACTTATAATAATAGGAAAAACCAATCACATATACTTGTTGCCTTGCCAGTGTTCCCAGCTAAACTGGCATCTCTTGGCAATTCTCCCCAAAACAGATTCTTGCCTCCAACTGATAAGCTGGAAAGCTATTTTATTAGTCTGGGTACATATCTCTGCCATATATGTACCATAAAATCGTACCTAAAAAAGAAAAAGGTATTTAAACTACTCTAAAAGTTCACATAGCTAGAGTGTTTTTCCTCACAGCAGAATAGTTTATCTGGAGTTTTTTTCAGACAGAGCATCAGGCTTTTAAAAACCCTAATCTAGATATTTCAGTTGACCAAGCATACTTCTAACTCTGTTCTAGGACAGTAAGATCTTTCTTCATCTTCATTATAAAACAGAATAAAAGAGAACTCCCACACTAACACAAGATTTTAAAATGTTAGCTAAAACATACTACATAACACATATAAAAATACCTGTATCAATTAATATAAAAGTTGTACAGATTTAAATGTATTGTATTGTCAGAGTGTATTGTCAGAGTTATCCACTAACATGAATTCTACCCAAATGGAAAACAAGTATCAATTTCACAAAGATCTGGATACTTTTACATTTTCCCATTTATTCTTTAAACCCTCTATTGTTTTGCATAAGTTCTGGATGAACCATTAGCCCAATCCAAAATCTACTGGAATCAACAGACCAATTAATAGGAACCACAGGATTTGGATAGAGGTTATGGTCCTAATCATATGATTGAACACATATGGAAAGGATTATTCTCCTCCTTCATGCTAAAAACATGTTCATTCCACCATCCACAAGAGCTGCACTCCTCACTCCATGGTATGCAGCTGGTCAAAAAGAAAACCAGTTATACAAAAACAACTGGCATTGAATGCATGAGATTAAAATAAATCAAAACTGAGACCTTTTTTCTCTGTAATTACTTTACTTTAACCTCAAGTGATATATTCAGTAGCAGGTAGAAGCATTGCAAAGGTAAGATTTTCAAAAGTAATTAAATGATACAGGCTTTTTAGACACTTTCATTGAAAAAGACACATTGAAGGTCTTTAGAGCTACCTTCCCAAATGGGTAAAGATCTGCCCAAGCATCTCTCCACATATTCTGTGCTGGTGGGACACAAGGCAGGTCTAGTTTGAGGCTTCACCAGTGCATCAGTACAGTCTTGCAAGAGTCCAGCTGACCCCACCTCTGGGCCTGGAGATGATGGCACAGTGCAATGCACAGTGCTCAGCAGGACCCTGGGACCCCCCTGCCCAGACATGTTTGAGATTATACTGCTCTTCTGGTAACACAGCCTGCAAATCTTGTAAACCCTCAGATTTGTAAGATAAAGTGGGACTGGGAACTAAGTAAGTAGTTAGAGCTACAGGGAGGTACTCGGTGAGATTCTAAAAGAAATACAGATATTTACCTATTCTAAAAGAATATACCTTCTTCTGATTTCCAGTTCCTGTTTGAATTTGCCAAACCTTCATCTCAAAATTTATGTTTCTCAATGCCTCTAAAAATATCACTCTTAAACATTTGTTTTTTTTAAAAGGTGTTCTTAATATGTTGCTTAAAATCTTATGGGAGAAAGATCTCATCAATATCTCAGTAGTAGAAAACTACTGTGGGCATTTTCATTTTTGAAACTGACAACTATTTTCCTTATATTATTTTCTCAGTAGTGGGAACAAAAATAAAGGTAAAATTACAGCTTCCTTCATAAGCTCGGTATTTCTACTTTTTTTTTTTTTTTTTTAATTATTTTTGTGGAGAGAATGAAAAAGGAATAAGAAAGAGAAGAAAAATACAAAGAAAGGGGAGCAGTGTAAAAATGAATATTAAAACAAAAACCAAAACAGATAGGTGCATTTTTACAAAGACCGCAGAACTAAAAGGCAGTGATAACTTACATTGCCTTCCAAAAGTTCTTCCATGGAGCAACCTCGGTGTGACTGCTGGTATTTTTCTTGGAAAAGTTTTCCATCAAACACTGCCCAAGGCATCAGATCATCCATCCTGAACGGAAAGCCGCAAGCACTGTTGGCCATGAGCAAAGTCGTAAGGCCACGGATAAGGACAGCACCCAGATGCACAGCCCTGGAGTCCACTTGGGCAAGCTGTAACACACACACACATCAGGAAATATGAGCCATCTTACCAACATCTTACCATGTAAACATGCACACAGCAAAGAAAATTATCAACTGTCCTGATGTTGTGACAATGATGGCCCTCTAGTCCACAGCAGAATTTGTCTGAGGGTTCTGTATCTAGCTTTATTCAATAAAGTGAAAGAAGTGAATTTTAACAAATACAGCATCTCATTCAAATTTTTAGGAGAAATACATTCAAAATGTAAATGGAAAGACAAAATAAATGGCTCCATAGTACTCTTCAAGCATGAGCAGTTCTGCAGAAAAAAAAGTTCTGTTAGTGGAATGCAAAACATGAACTGGGAGTACAAATTGATGTGTACAGTGATCCACTGACCTTCCAGAGTTTGCTCACCCCAGAAATGTTACAGCGTTTAGAGATCATTTAAATTGCAGGATTTGACAGAACGAAGTTCATTGTATCCAAGCTTTTATTTTAAACACTCTAGAATTTCCTTTGACTGTAATCTAAAAGTCAAATTATTTCACTTCAACCTGGATGTCTCCAGAAGAAATACTGGAATTGTGTGACAACATTTAGAAAACGTAAAATGAGAAACTCAACAAGACAATTAAAACTCACAGCCAAAATAAACTCCATGGGTGAATTTAACATCCTGTTGTGGCAGAGGAGAGCAAAATATAAAAACCTTGAATCCAGTATGGGGAAAACTCTGATTTTAAGTATTGTTTAAACAGTACAAAGCTCCTCAATGGGCAATGCTCTTTCCAGTCTGTAACAAAGCAGTCTGTTAAGATCAGACAGATTCACAACAGTGTGGCTATCAATACTGTAATCTGTGGTAGCTGTTGTACCCTTACAGTATAAATTACATCAGATATGGAATAGTCTCCAAAACACTGCAGAACAGAAAGGGCAAAAAGCGACTCAAATTGTCTTAGGCCTGGCTGTGAACTGTTTGTCTGAAATGCAATGGAAATGGCTGGCCATTATGACTACATCTTATATCTTGAAAGATCTCCAAAAGATTTAAAGGTGTGAATGTACACCATCAGTGCCATGTTTTAAAAAATGACAAGTAGTAGCAAAATCCGTGACATGTAGTACTAATGAGTCAGAATTTTTCCTTCCTAAGGTCCACAAGAAAATCAGGAAACCTTTGCTAGCAATAAAGAGCTACAAAGCTTCTTCCAAAAATGAAGATCACAAATCAGTTGGAGAACAGAGCCAGACCCTGGCGAAGGAGTGAGGTTTTGTGCACTATTATGCAGTGAGCCAAATTCATAATTTGCCTAGGTGAAGCTGACTCCCATGATGGGGCTCTCGCTAACCACAGACAAGGGCAGCAGGGTTCTGTTAAGCTGCCTTGAAGATACGAGGTGCATCTCCACGGGCTGCTCTGTAAAATGCAAAAGAAAAAGAGGACTCAGATATGAAGATGCAGGCAGGGAGATGCCAGGCAGGGAGGTTCAGAGCCCTCTGGGAAGAACAGCTTCTGTCTCCAGCGATTCCTGGAAAGGCATCAGGCTGCCCACCAGGGCACTGACCCAGCATGACAGTCAGTAGCTGAAATTCATCCAGTGCAGACAACTGGAGACAACCACTGACATCCAGACAAATGGAGACAACACAAGCTAATTTCACAGAATTGTACAATGGTTTGAGTTGAAAGGGACTTTAAAGTTCATCTAGTTCCAAGCCTCCTGCCATGTGCAGGGACACCTCCCACTAGAATTTGAGCAGTCATTTAGAAAATGAAAGGTCCTTATTTTTCTGATTGTGACACTTCATATTTGAGCAAGGAGATTCTCTTCTGCCCTCCCTTCAAAACAAATGTATTTTCAGTAGGAGACCAGGCCATTGAGTTTCAGGAAGTTATTGCCTCCAGATGTCAGCTGCCATTTTGCCAGCTGAGACCAGTAACTACATGCACACTCGTAACTCTCTTGCTCTGGCAAGTAAAGCAGGGGTTTGCAAACTATTTAACAATGCTGAAGGGTACTTGAAAGAGGAATGTGGTTTAAGCGAACCAGTATTTGTGCTACAGTAAACTGCTAGAGTGCACACAGCTACTTATGATGTTGCAGCTGAGATTCATACATTGCATTTACTAGATTGTTTCTGGTCACCAGATCAAATCTTAAGACCTGCTAAGGAAGTGTGTCCACATCATTTACAACCCTAGCTGTGTTCTTTTCAGTTAAACTTGAGACATATTGACCAAAAAGATAAAATAATGTTGCTGGTGACAGGCTCTACAGTTAGCAGCCTTCATTGTCTAGGGGTATCAGTCCAGAACTTTCCTGGAGCACTGTAGTGTCAGAAGGTGGAGGGTTTGTGTGTGTGTTTGTGTGCAAAGAGATCAGGTAAGGCTTAGTGTTTTAATGGAAATTAGCATGAGCAAGACCAATGCAAGAGCTATCAACAGTGATTTCTTTATTCTAATAGGACAGGAAATGCATTCACTAAGGGGTAGTTTCTATTTTCCATGTCTGGCAACGAAAACCAAAGAAAACGAAAGCGCAGTGAGTCTGCAACAATGAGGCTGTGCACATGGCAAACCACAGTGCTGCCTTGCCATGGGAATGCTGACAACTGCTTGGTGTCTGCAATGCTAAGACATCATGATGAGAAGTGGAAAATTCCAAAAGAAAAGAAGTCTTGTCTTGCAGGGCATTGCACCCTAGAGATTACTTCCTTTCGGAAATTGTGTCTGTTCTTTTTACCATTTCTATAAACTCAGGACCCCAGTGAACCATGTGAGATACAGCTCTGGGATCTCGCTGCTGCTGCTCCTACCACCAGCTGATGACATTTGTGAGAGAGACACGGGGAATGTGTGAGAACTGCTCCTCCTACACCAGCTGCCTGTGCTGTGCCCCTGCTGCTGAGCCTACCAATGGCAGCTCCCCACCCTCCCAGCACTTGGGGAAAAAGGTAACTTTTTCCTATTTGGCAGCATTAACTGAAGACTGAGAACTCAAAAGTTCACACTCCTCTAGCATTGTTGCAGCACAGGTTACTGATATCAGAGGCTTGAACTGGGTAAGCTACTTGAAAAGAGCAAGAGAAGTGCTACAGCATCCATGACACTATGTATAAAGTTTTTTCTAACAATTTCAGAAATCTCTTTGTTGGAAGACTTACAGATTTATCTCATATCACTGAGTTCAGCCAATCTCTGTGGCTGTGTGCATGTGCATTGGTGACAGAAAGAGGCATGACAGGGTGGAAGGTGTTTGTTCACAGCAGCACTTTGCAAGTCTAGACTGAGAGACTGCACATCCTGCTGAATAGTTTTAACTTACAGGAAAAGAAAATACATGGATCTTGTTTATGAAATGCAGATTTCCAGTTCAAATTTCATCTAATGAAATAATAATTTTAAAAAATGATCAGGGTGTAAAAATACCTTTATGTTTTAAGGAAATACTGTTAGTCCTCTGACTGTTCTTTGTAGATGTACAAGGGATTTTTTGATATTGGTGTAAACCTTATACTATGCATTTTGAAAGCTGCACAAATTATTTCCAGGAGCACACTGAAAAAACTGTTTGCCCCTCAACTGATTGGAGCTTAAAGACTTCCAATTCTGTCAAAATGACAAATAGGTTCCATGACAGTTGAAATGTGAGGGCAAGTCTGAACATGCCACATGTCAGCAGACACAGCAAAGCCATCTCAACATCTGAATTCCTTGAAAACAAGGAGAAAAGATATGATGACAATTTCACAGCTCTTTACTTGTGCTACTTTACATGTCCTCTGTATCTCAATGTACTAAATACAACATTTCATTTAAAAACTGCTACCTTTAATAGGATTTTAAACAATATTCTGGGCATGCTCTTTTTCAATGTAAAAAGTCTCTACTAATAATTGCTACTTAGGTTAGAGTTTACTTTTTTCCTATTCTGTTGCCTTCTTCCTGTGAAGTTGAATACAGAAGATATGACTATGGCTAACATTTTGATATAGAAATTTAAAAAGAAAAAGCTTTAAAATTACTTAAGGCATTTTTCCCACTCCTCCCTTCCTCACCTACCTACAAAACAACATACCTGTTTTTGTGATAAAAGGGAAAACGTAACACTCAAGGACAGGTTAGTATTTGATGATTTCTGGTTAAAATGAATCAATTAAATAAAAATAGTTACAAATCAATGGAATTTGCCCCATGCAATAAACTGCTGGAATTCAAGTGATCAAAATCTGTGAACTGGTCTAGTTTAACCAGTTCCTTTTAGATCCATTTGAACTCAGTCAGTATATTATCAGTATTAGTGCTTCTTACATTAACTCCCCCAGCAGCCACCTGTATCTTAAATGATCAAATATTTAACCATAGGCAATTTGTGCTTGAGCAATAAAGGCAGTATGTAGATCCTATCTCAGGAACTCATCATTAAAACAGTAAGGCTTAGCTTTGCCTGAGAGTACTGAGGCACACTGTGTTCTAAATATAGAGAGATGAAAGCTCAGCTGATGACAAGTCTTAGTAATGGAAAGCATCACTAAACAACCTCAACCCAAAGACAGAGACCAGACTGTCCTGCCTTCAGCCATTAGTATGAATTCCCAGTGGGAGTTGGCTAAGGATGCTAAAGGCCCTGCACACTGGAGCTCTATTCTCTGTTCTCAAGAAAAAGATAACCTTACCTGTTGTAATGTTGGTAAATGACAGGAGTGTCACCCTGCAGAGGTGGGCTGGTGAAATAGTGCATTTACTAGGCATCAGTCAGCTTTAAGCAATAAGGTGCTGGGCCCTGTCAGACTGAGGGGTGAGAGGAGCACCAGTATTTTGAAAACAGACTAAGGTTTATTCTGATAAAAGATTACGGCTTAAATTAAGCTCTTCCTGCTTAAACAAGGCGTGTGCAAAGGAAAATGGGGATTGAAAAGAGATCCTATGAGGGCATGGGCTGCAACAGAAACTAGAAAAACCAGTTTTTAAACACTTCTAAGACTTTGAAGTAAATATTTAGCTGTAAACAACCCAATTGTTTAGTATTTATATGTTCAGGAAAGTTTATTTACTGGATTTTATCAGGACTTTGATGTAAAATGATACCTCTCCGTGGAACAACACTTGTATTTACATTAAGCCAAAACCACCACTGAAGTAAACAAAAAAAAAATTAAAAATTGCTTTTACCATTAAGCACTCTACAAATAATAACACAAAGGTACTACTGCTAACCAATTTGCAACTAGGAAAAAATTCCCTTCGGTTCCAAGAAGATTACATCTCATTTCTTGTTTAATTTTCAGAAACAGTTGCTTTTATCAGAATTCCTAATCATATCCACAACAAACTTCAACATAAGTGACATTTCTGTGATAATGAATTTCACAATTAAAAAGTTTAGTCCTGTCAGCTAATTTATTGTTCTGCATGGACAGCACATTAACACCTGCAGAAAGCCTGAAATAACATTACTTCTCTTATTTTAGCCACAATTGCTAAACTCTGATCTAAAGTGCTAGTGACAGCTCACAATACCTGTGACATCTACAGAAAGCTGACATCAATTTTGGATTATAGTCACCATGCTAACCATCTGACTGTAGCCCAGCCAGCAGCCATGTCCCTTCTACAAAAGTGAATGGATTCATCTGGATTTTAATTTTTAGTGTCTTAAATATTTGCTCATGTTTTTGGTGACATACTTACCCTTGAACCTCCTCACCTTTCCATTGCATAGATAATGCTGAATTTGGTTGGTAGGAAAATACATTTTATTTTTTGGGGACTGAAAATTTTTGTATCCTGTAGCGATGTCTCCCTTTCACATGGATGCCATAATAAAAGTGATTCCCTGATAAAGTTTCATCCTGTTGGGCAACTTGGAGTGCCTTCTCCATCTTCTCTACTGTCTATTTAAAACAACCAGCAGTAAGTATTGCTCTCCCAGACTCCTACTAATATATGTTACTCCTACATTAGTGCATTTCTGTCAAATGCAGCTGAAATTGGCCAACACATTCAAACGTTATTAGGGGACACAGAGAAAAAATTTAGAAAGCATGCAAAAGGTCATTTCTCTCCCAGTAACTTTCCATCATAAGCCTTCAAATACCAAACTTTTCCCACTCTTTTTACTTTCTGACACTCACTATATATTTCTGTATTCGACTCTACAATGTCTAGCTCCATTATCAAAATCTTCAAAATGAGGGTCTTCATTTGCTGCTGCCTCATCCTGACCATACTCCTGACCTAAAGCCCTTATCCACACCTTAATTCAACACTATCCCTTTGTTTGATCACAAGACTGGTCCACGGAACACAGTTTTAGGTGTAAAAATTCTGCCACCAACAGAACTACGGGGCAGAGTGTGCTTGGCTGCCTCTGCTAATGCAGTCTGTCCTTCCACAGCCTCTGACTCTATGGGCAAATGAGAGCTGGTTGGGCCTGCAACTGCTCAGTTCACTGCTACAACTGTCCCAGGCTTAATTAGCCAAGCTTAAAAATTAGTATTCTTTATTTTTCTCCCTAGGTTCAGAGTGAAAGTTCAAGATTTATTCAACTATCCTAATGTAGGACCATCCCTTCTCTTGAGCTGTTTGAGTTTATATTTCTTAAGGGTCTGATTTATTTCCCACTGAAACCAGCAGCAAGATCGGCGAATTTCAGCAGAATTAGATCAGGCAAAATTTAGCATGTCTGAAGCACTGCAGCTTCCAGAAACATTATCACAACTGTTTTTCATGTCATAAGCTCTTCAAATAAAACTGTCATTGAACCAAGGTACCTTGTGTAGAGAATTCCAGTAGAGCAAATATTGTTTGCCAGTGCAATATAGGTTTTGTTGTTTTTTTAGGGTTTTTTTTCCTCCTTGGGTTTCTTTATATTGCAAAGCAGCTGCACAATAAGATTGTTGACACTGCGGTTCACCCCTTTGAAGTGATATGGTCCACAGTAAACAGTTCTGGCTCAGGAATTTTCTAGGTGTTAAGTCCACAAGTTGAGGAGGAAAAGAAGAACTTGTCTGCTTCTATTTCATGACAATCCCAAGCTCCAAGACAAATCAAATGAGTCATGCAGCAGCATTTCAGGTGACCTGTGAAGGGAACTGACAAACTGTAACCTGTGATCAGGTATGTTCAAGATACCAGGATTTCACTTGTAACTAAGTTACAATAGAGTATCCACTTCCAGAACACCTATTCCTTTCGAAATGGAAAATTGCCATACACAGCTTGAAAGTTGCTGCCTTTTGGCACAAGAATGCCAACCCTGTGCTATGGTTTAGATGAATACATACAGAGGAATTAGAGAATCTTTGTTTAGTGCACACAGCTGTTGCATAAAGATGGTCTTCTGAGCTATTCAAGAACTGACTACAAATTTAGGTTTTAAAGAAAATAGAATTATTTACAGGTAGTATTCTACGTTTTTTAGTATTAGCACTGTGTTGGAGCACATTAAAAATAAACAGGGAAAGAGTTTATGTAAGAGTAACTTGGCCATTTTTAAAGACTTATTGAATACAGAGAAGAATGCTGTTTTAAAGAAAATGCATGTTCTGTAATAAGCCAAATTTTGGCATCACAGCCCTTCAGCCAACATTCAGGCACTTTGTTGATAACATTTCAGCCTCAGGAACTGATCTGCAGCCATTTTAAAACAAAGGGTACCTTTTTTTTTTTTAATCCAGAAGGTGCTGTGCCAAAATAAACTTCCTGCAGAACACCACTATGCTTTCAGCCTCCTGTAATTGAAAAATACTACTTACCATTGCTCCTAGCCTGAACTGTTCCTCTATTGTACTGACGCCCCAGGGTACAAATACAACACACAATTGTATGATTTTGCTAGAAAGTTAAAAGCACTGAGCAGGCTGAGGGATGGGTTTTTAAAAGTGCATTGGCATAGCTCTGCTTTTATTACATTCAAAAGTAAAGCTCTCATTGAGGAACTTACAGAACTTAAATCCTAGCATAGTAACATCTTTGGCCAAGATGTGTTTGTGTATTCTGTACAGAGAGAGTATATACAGAACTATTGCTAAATAGGAAAAGATACTTAGGTATGCATTATCTGTCCTTGCTAAAACCAATACCTATATAGCTTTGTACTTGGCAAGGAACTGAATGTCTCCTCTTTTAAATCTATCAGGGTAATATATAGCAGTCTAGATGAATGTAATACACTTTTTTAGTAAATGTGCATAGTGCTGGTGTGACACTAGACATGCTGATTAGAATACTAAACAATTAACTAAATTTCTCCCTAAATCACGTATTTTATTTGGAGGTAACACACAACTATCTTTACACATTTGGTGCTTATTGTACCTGTATGTTCTTTCCTTATGAGTAACACTGGGATTAAAATGTCTTAACAAGTGATGATGTCTAAAAAACAATGTTGGTAAGGGATATTATATGTACTTTTATCACTTTTCTCTTAACACACCTCCATTTCTTTATAAAAAGTTCTTTCAACCACATCTCAGCTGTTTCTCAGTGAATATCAAGTGAAATATCCCCAAAACAAAGACGAAGGGTAGGAAAATATTTGTATGACATTTAATATTAATGTTAACATATTAAAAGTTCACATTTACACAGCACTTTTGGCTAAAAAACTTAAATTAGTGAGACTACTGCTGTACAACTGTTAAAAGCAACAACTAAAATACAAGACAGTCTCTCTAAGCTGTGCCAAGGGAAATATAGGTTGGATATTAGGAAAAAGATTTATACAGAAAGGTAATAAAGTATTGGAATGGTCTACCTGGGGAGGTGGTGGCTTCACCATCCCTGGATGTGTTTAAGAAAAGACTGGATGTGGCACTTGGTGCCATGGTTTAGTTGAGGTTAGGGTTGGGTTGGACTTGATGATCCTGGAAGTCTCTTCCAACCCAATGATTCTGTGAAGAAAGAACTGAACAATTTGACCAAACTCATAGAAGAAGCAACAGATAGGAACTGGACACTGTCTTGACTTTTATCCTCTGGACAATGGCCATGTCAATCAAGAACACCCTTGAAAAGAAAGGGAAACAAATCAGTTCTTGCTGTTTCTGGTATCTTCCAGATGAACATTTCTGCTATAGTGATTTGAAAACCTCCAGTATGTCCACCAAAGCACTGTAAACCATATGCCTAAAAATGCATCCACCTCCACCTATGTGGCTCATTTCAGAAAACCCTAGCCTTCTCTGAAGCTGCACACAGCCATCTGCCTCTGCAGGAAAGCCTGGACAGATGTGCAGCTCGAACCCCTGCTCAGGCGTGACAGAGGCGCGCGGGCAGCTGCAGGCGGCCCCGAGCAGATGACGGGCAGGTGCCACTGCTTCCCAACAGCTCCCGCCCTGCTCCAGCCCCTGGATGTCACCTGCCCTGGGGGACACAGGTCAGCCCTCAAAGGCAGTGGGGAGCAACCCCACCTACGCCATGCAAACACCAACCCCCAAGCCTCACGGGCTGCTCGCTCCTTCCAGCATACAACATGCAAGGAAGTGAGAACTATTGAACTCAGAAGTAAACGTACACTTTGACCAGCACAAACTTGGCAGGAAAATGTCAGTTGATACCAGAAATATTTATTTTTCCCTCTCTATAATAAGTTATCTCTGGCTTTTTCAAAGCTGTCAGTTTGCTTGATATTTTGGGAGAGCTTTATTACCCTCACTACTAATAACCATGTTTCACTTCCTGCAATATTATTTGGCACGGATTAAAAATTAACAGCAATTTTGTTATCTGAAATTCCAGAGTGTCTTTTACCTTAAGCATCCTGAAATATTCTTTAGGCTGTATGCAGTCTAAAAGCAATTTATAACAGAAATATTGCTGCTGTTCCCGTGTTGTTGAAACCTTGCTGATTATGAGCTTCAGGACAGTAAAGGGGAAAACACAGAAACACACAGCAAACTTCAACAGTTATGCAGAAAAATGCAAGACTATCTTCCACAAAGGAATAAAAAACACCTATTCAAGATCCTTGCTCAAAACCTAGTGCAAGATTTTCTTCCTGGGCAAACAGAATCCATCTAAACAAATGAATATTTTACACAAAGTAGAAGAGATGACCTACGGCTCAGTTCTCTACAGCTCCCTGAAAGGAGGCTGTAGTGAAGTGGGGGTTGGTCTTTTCTGCCATGCTTCAAGTGAAAGGACAAGAGACAAACGGCCTTAAGCTGCACCAGGAGAGATAAAGATTAGACAATAGGGTTTTTTTTTTTCCACTGGAAGAGTGGTTAGGCACTGGAGTAAGTTGCCCAGGGAAGTGGTGAAGTTGCCTTCTCTGGAAGCGTTCAAGAAGCATCTGAAGGTGGCACTGGGGGATGTTGTTTAGGGGTCAGTATGGTGGGCTGGGCTGATGGTTGGACTAGGTGATCTTGGAGGTCTCTTCCAGCCATGACCATTCTGTGATCTAATTATGCTGTGGTTTGTATTTGTGCCAATTTTATATAATAGAATTTTACACAGCTATGTGAATTCTGGTACAGGGGCTCACATCAACTGCAAAAAATGTCCAGGGAAATAGACTCTAATAATACTGATAAATATACCAAATTTTGTCAAGAACAAAATGGGAAGAGTGGGACAGAACACCAACCTTGTCTGCAAGTTGAATAGGTTAGTTAAGCCTAAGATTTCTTTTTCATATGCTTATAAACCAACAGCAGCAAAAAAGGTAGAGCTAATTGTCAGTGGACTAAGAAAACTTCCTTCAGAACTTCAAAAGATGCTTATGAAAACACCCACAAATTTAGAGATGGGTCTTTGAAAAGTGCTGTAAGCAGTGAGTTGTTACAGCTCCTGAAACATAAATGTATTTGCACTAATGCTTGACCCATATAAGTGCAGTGGAACTCTTCTGTTTGGACTGATTCATTTAAGACTATTTAAGTATATGAGAAGAATATTTCTAATTTTGAACAGAAACTGAACCCATCCCAACTTGAAATCACATCCCATACTGCTGCCCTTTAGTTCCAGATTAGCCCAGAACACTGAGGAAACCTAAAGACCACAGATGAGAAAATGGGCTGGAAGCAATGCCAAGATCAGCAAATCACCTCAATCCCTTCTATTATCCACCACCTGCCAGTTACAATCTTGCCTATAATTTTTAAAACACTTTTGACAGATGCAAATTATGAGGGAATATAAACCCTGATTCAGTAAAGCATCGGGGTTTGCACTCAAATTCCATTTTAGTTAATACTAATGTACATCACAGAAGCAGGTCCTTTGTATATAGCAAGGATTTATTCCCTAAGATCTTTACAATATTCTTACTTGCATTTTATGTTTTACTCAATCCAATTAGACTTCAAGCAAATATTAATTAGGAAATAGTCCCACAGACACAATAAACATACATTCGTTGGGGGGGAAAAAGGATTTTTTTCAACAATCATATTTTGAAAGATACAGATAGCTCCCAAAGGCTGTTTCGGGTCTGTTTGAAAAATATAACACATAATGGTGTTGACAAACATAGCTTGGCTTGCCAACACATCAGGACATTGAAATTATCAAGTGTTCAGAATCTGGGTATTATTTATGCTTTTCTGTCTGCATGGCATAGAAAAAAAAAAACACAAAACAGATGTAGTAACGTCTACATCTTTAAATGATGAGAGATTAAAAATCTCTTTAAATCTTCTTTAAATCTGAGAGATCCCAACCAAGACACCTACACTGTTACATATAACTCTAAAACATACTGCTATTTTAAATGGATGTGGCCAAGTCTCCCTCAGGAAAATACTCAGAGAAAAATACCTTGTGAAATATTGGTATAATACCAAGATAAACCAAAGTATAAAACAAAGGTGATTTTGCTTCCATAACACTGCCCAATGAAAAATACTCAAAAAGTTCTGTGCAACTAAAATTATTGCTAATGATATTTCCAGCTTTCAAGCTAGTTAACTTAGTTAGCTGAGTATTTTTTATTATTATTACTATTCCAAATTAAATAATACCTAATACATATTGTGTGAAAGTACATTTGCAAGCATGCAAAAGTTGCAAAGGCTCTCTGAATCTTATAATTTCATCTAAAATGATTGTGCTCATTTCACAGTAACAATTTTAAAGAACAAAAAAGATCTTAAAAACTTGAAGGAATATATTTCAGTGCTTGACTGTCTTATACCTCATATGCAGCCAAACTGCTCCTTTTACAGGTGGTACAAAAGATGTTATTACTCTTGAACAGATATTCTGGCATAATGAGACATTTTAAAGCAAAACTATAAAGGGTTTGCAAATGCCCTAAATTCCAGCAGTGATGTGTATGCCCACCCATGCACCTGCTATTGACTTTGATTTCCTATTTTCTGACATACATTTCACTTTTAAAATCATTTCTCAGGACTCAATATTCATCTACCAATTTCCAAATTGTATTTCCTTTTTAACCAAACTTTTCCATCTCATCTTTGGTCACAACTTTCAGAAAAGATGTGATTCACAGCTTTACACCTCCAATACAAATTTTTCATATAGTCACATATTTAGAGAAATCTTAGGAAAAATGTAATTGTGTTTATAGTCATTATGTTTTTTCCTGTTTGGGCAGTATTTTACACGCATTACTGGTGAAAGCTGACCTGTAATTGCACTTGTAAACAACCAGGGCCAGCACAACATAAGAAACAAGTCTGGAAGCACAAGTGCTGGTGCCTCTTTTTCTCTGCAGTGGCCTCAAAGTCAGACTGATGGCTCTCTGGGCTTTTTGCCAACACCACACACCAGATTAAAATAGAAAGAAGGGAAATAGACAACCTGGGGTCCAAAATTTAATTTTGACCTTATGTATAAGCTCTATAAGCTTGGGCAAAGTAGAATGCTAATCTACCATATAAGGGGGGCAGCACAAGAAAACTAGAAAAAATCTAACCAGAAAAATGTCTTTTCTATCGTGTGCACATTTTGGTATTTTGAAACCATCGATCTTGCAAAATAATCAAATCTTCATGTATAAACATTATGTTATTCTCAGAAAGTAATATTTAATGTACAATGTAGTTACATGTTCACAGCCCATTTTCTTTCAGCATGAGATAAACTATATTTTTTATGGCTTTAACCCACTTTATTCAAACCATAGACTTTTCTGTTCCATAGACTTGTGGGTTTATGGATCTCATTAACTATGAAATATGGACAACATATTAGAAAGTAGATTTGAAAGTGAAGGCTGAAACACTCTCTTCATTCCATCAGAATGGGTTCTATTTATATTTTCTCTCATATTCCATAGTGGAAGTTAAGTATTCTGCTAAAGCATATTTGCTAATGGACTTCTTTACAGAAAGAGAGAAATTTTTTTAGATTCAAATTAGTGTTCTTCACAGAACTGTTTACAAGAAATAAACATTTTTTCTACATTTAAATAATACTATAATGTTAACTCCAAAATGGCAAATGAGAAAGTATCTTTGTAAAATTTTGCAGATGCTTCCCTGGAAGCTCTGTGATTAAGCTATTTCTAGGGATCAGTTTTAACTTTTCATTGGAAAATAAAAAATACGGTAAACAAATTAAACTCTATTCCTGATTTCTTACTATAAACTCCATTTATTAATCAACTACATAGTAGTGTAATTCACTGCACTTGGATCCTTTGATTTTAAACACAAATATCTAGAAAATTAAGCTGTTAAATACCTACTTATTCACTATCTATTCACTAACTATTACCTTATTCACTAACTATTTTAATAACTCAATAACTGTTGAACATAACCCAATTTTGTAAAATGACTAAATAAACACAGTAATGAGTAAAACCAGTTTAAGCTATTCTGAGATGGCATTTTGAAAATTAGATGCTTGAATGGTAATTCTCAGAAAGCTTGCTTTATTGATCATTATTCTTAAAATATTTGTGTAAGATATTATGTTTATTTAGTCTCCTGCTCTTTCAAGAGAGAATTCCCAGGACATTATTAAATTCTCTGTTCTTGATACAGCTTGACAAGACACAGATACATGTACAACTGATAAACAGCAACTTTTTTCCACAGGGAAATTCAGGTCATCAAAACACAGGAAAAGAGGTTAATTTGAAGGCAATGAGGGAAAGTTTTGAAACTCTTATTTATGTATTCACAACCTCAGAAGAGAAAGAGACCAAGATCTTTCCTCACTATTCCCTTCAGAAGAATTTATTCTGGCTCAAACGATTACCTAAGGCACTACTGTGAATTTTAGACGGAATAAGACAAGGAGCAGATCTACAAAGTGGCCTGTTACAAAAAATTTCAGCTAAGTTACATGAATCCTGCGTTGGTTTCTAGCACAGCAGACAGAAGGCACTGTGGGACACTGCATGAAGGGCTTATATAAGCAGCAGAGTGACATAACTTTGGAAAGGACTTGCCAATGGCACGCAGAAGTCAATTCCAACAACATTCTGTCCACTTCATGAAGTGATACATGACACAGTGTAAGACGAGCTTCACACCTCATGCACTGCTGTGTGCACACCTGAGCTGCCGTAAGCTTTGTGGGTGGGTAACAAAATTTTGTAAGCAACTTTCCATCAGCACAATGCTGGTAAGTAGCATACATTGCTTAATGTTATGTGTTTGGATGCAGATTTATACTTTCAAAGAGCCACAACACAAATGAGTCACACGAAGACCTCTAATTCAAGCAGAATAAACTTCGAAACACTTCAGAAACTTATGTAACAATCCCTGTAAGTGCATCTATAAACAAGTTGTTTCAACATTTCCTGCTTGGGCTTGATTTCCTTTGTGCTGCTGCTGAATGACTGCCATGCAGACTTGATGAAGTACTGATCCTCCAATGCTGAGTGCAACACTATATGCAGTAATTTATCTGACAGAAATAAATCCTACATTTCTGCTCTCTTCCATATTGCCTTCATTTCATTGCTCCCTTTTTAACACAGTCAGCTACAAATCAAATTTGTGATGAGTATGAAGACACTTATAGGAGCCTGGACTTCATCTGTTATAAGGAATCAAATAATGGAACTGGAATCACATTGGTTTTGTTATTTTGGTACTTGTGCACTAGAAACAAATGGATAGTAACAGGAGCACTACCTTGAGATCAACAAAAAGTACTTTCAAAATTCTCTCATGGACTGTTCAAAGAAATAGGGAATTTTTTTGAAATACAAGCAAAATTTACAGAATGAAGATATGCTAAGGTTCTACCCATTTCTAACCCTTTCCCACTTACTTTTATGTCAACCCACAACTCAACTAGCAATTGGCATGTGGAGTCTGTGCTATGCACTGCTAATACTTTGATTACAATTTCAGGCCATGAAATTGAAAATACTCTTGCATAACTTCATATGCAGGAAGAGCTGTTTAAATGGTCCTTCGGCAATAACCATCAAGGAACCTTTACCCCACATGTGGAAAGGCAGAAGATAAGAAAGGAAAGAACAGATGTGAATGGAGTATAAATAAAATATTTAAAAGAACTGCCAAATAGTTACAGAACAGTAACTATATAATAAAAATTTAAAGTCTAATCCAAATGGTTTTCACTGCAGTGAGTCACATTAGGTGACTTTTTTTCTGGTTAGATTTATACTGTTTATATTCTCCCTCAAGTAGTAATAAAAAAAAATAATTTAATCTAGAGGTTTTTCATACAACCCATGTCCAAACCAAAATCCTCCTCAGTAAAAAAAAAAGAAGCAATGTTGTAAGACACAATTCACTGTTGCCAATTTTTCATCAGAAGGAAGTTTGGAAGCTAAGGAAGGAAGAAATCTGAGAATAATTTGCTCACTCTAGGACTGCAAGCACTACAAAATGTCTCTTCCATTTTAATGTTTGGTGTGATTAGCAAATATAAGTATTCACACAAAATACACCCCATGAAAAGCCTATATATTTACCCTGGCCCTGAGCTCCTACATCTGTAAAAAAAAAAAAAAAAAAAAAAAAAAAAAAAGAAGTAGAATGATTTACCCCCCAAACATTTATCACAATGTTACCACGAGTATTTCATGCTACACAGGTATTCCAGTCCATACCTGCAGGCTTGTCAGTTGAGCTGCTGACTTCCCCTTGAGGCAGAGAATGAGTGCCAGAAATGCATTTAAGTCCTCCAGAGAGAGGCTACTGACCTAGAACAGATCAAAAAATGACACATTATCTGAAGGCTCTGAAGAGGAGCTTTCTGAAAATGGAATCTTCTTACTCAAGCACATCCAACTTGGAACAGTGACCTCATGCAATGATGACCACCATAAATGCATCATCTAGGAAAACACACAGGGAACAAAATACTTTCTTTCACAGCTTGAATGAAGTGCATACCCCAACACTTGTGTATAGTGTATACACATGGATGATTTCCACACACCAAAAGTGTCCACCCCTCATTTATTCCCTTCTCCACTTCCCTTGGAGTTTCTTAATAACAGGAAATTCCTCCCTCTCTGTAACATCAAGCATAGTAAAAAAAAAAAAAAGGAGATTTAAAAATAATTCCTTTATAATCAGGACATACGATAAAAACCACCTCAATGAGCCAGAGATATGATGACCATTAGGAATTTTTAAAAATGCTTACACTGTTATCTGTTAGAAATTTCAAAAATATTCTAAAATATTCCAATTACCTATTTTAACTTAAATTTCAGGATTTATCAAAACATTTTTGATTTCTTTCAGATTTTTAAGGCTACATATGGAAGCAGGGAAAACTCAAAACTAAAACCTAAAATGTTCAAGTGGGGAAATGGAAATGACAGCTATAAACTGATGTAACAGTTCGCTTCTGTCAGTAAAGGGGGAATGGGCACTTTTTCTTCTGTGAAAAAGTGTTTTGAGATTTTGCAGAGGCACATGATCAGCTCAGAAGAAAGACAGCACCTTGAGAGCAGCTGGCATGATTCCATGACACTACCAGTCAAGCTCTAATTCTTTCCTTCCTCTTATAAAACACTCTGCATTATACAAGTGCAGCAAGAACACACATCTGTTAGAGCAGTTGAGGATATACTGAGAGCTCCAAAGTGACATCCATAAAGCATTACAATTCCTTATCAATCGGAACTTGAGGAAAGGTTTCTCTTGCAAAATGTGGAAATAGGCATTGCAGGCATACAGAACCCTTAAGAGACTGCCTAAAACTCTTCATTGCCTTTCTTTTAACAGGATAAAAATCATCCAACCACTATTCAGTTTTTTTTTTTTAATCAGGTGTCACTGCTTGTCCCACTGTAAAATACTTTCCCCTCTATGATGCTGTTAAATCTTACATAAAGCACAAGAATGTGAGGGATATCAGAAACATTTTAAGCTTTCAAAATGCTCCTTGGTATTCATTAACTCCACCTGTCTGCTAAGATCTGATAGTGGCCCTACTTTACCCTGTAATTCAAGTGTCACCTTTGTGTAGATGGCAACAAGACAGGTTTACTAAAACTGCACATTTTATACAATGAAATAACAGAAAAAGTGATTTTTATCTACAAAACAATTCTTAATACTTGCACAATTTTGTCCTAAGAAAAGGAAATCAAAGATTGCTTGCAAGTACAACAGCAAGAAAATACCACTAACAGAGTAGATCAGCCAAAAATACTTATGAATGTAAAAACACTTCTTTAGAGAAATATTTTATTCAGTAATCAAACTTGGTGGGTTATCATAATTCCACTGTGAGATTTAATCCAAAACTGTTAGAGATTGAAAGATAAAATTCCCCTTTGTCTGGAGGCTTCACTGTTTGATTTGAACTCATTCACTGCTTTGCCAGCTTTAAAGACAGACCTAATATTTTGAATTTTTTTCACTATTTTTGTGCTTAATTTAGAGAGTATTTGAAAGGTACCCTTGAAAAAAAATTTCATATCAACACTTTTTTTACATTGTTAAGGTTTGTTCACTGGAGTTTTTTTTCTTACTTTAAACAAAAGCATCTAAAGTTTTCATTAAATACTTGCACATACATTCTGAGGAAGCCAGATGGGTTGGTCAGTATGCTGGTTCCTGCAAAACCCTCATTTTTAGCTTAGATTAAATTATAATTATAATAATGAAATATTTAAGAAGTTTATCTTGCCTCATAGGAGCTGAAGGAAGACTTCAGGCCTGCTTCAAGGCAACCTATAATTTTCTCAACTTAAATAATTTCTGAGGAAACAATTCACCTTCCCTCTCTAATAAAAGTTTAAGACTAAAGTGTAAAGACAAGAGTCAGAACACAGCCAGACAAGCCTTGTTTTCTCAGCTATAAAACAAATGGAAGCAATATGGGCAGCTCAAAGCATGGCTACTGACACTCTTACCCTCATGTTTTCCGCTCAAACATCCCAAGAGAACAAACAGACAATATCAGAGAAATAACAAAAGTTTAAAATAATTCAGCAATGAAAAACATTTTACTCCAAATTGAATCCCCAGTCTGGTTCCCAGGGTTGATTGTATCAGTGCAACTCCAAGGGCAGAAGAGAATCAGGAAAATGGGGCAGTTCTTGAGAAACAGGCACTGCCATGGAAAACCTTCCATCAAACCGAGCCCTTTGCATGATCTCTCTGCTATTACTCCTGTTGAAAGCAAGAGCTGTAAACCTGATTTCAGCTCCATTTATAACAGTGGCCATTGGATAATAAGTTTTGAAAACCATTTTCCTAAAAAGCATTTTTTTTCTATTTTATTAATATCCTGTGATCAAGGTTCAGTAAATCCAGAAATTCTGCAGGTGTTCCATCCTGTTACTCCTCTTCTTAACCCCACTAAAGAAACCTTCTCAATTAATTTAGTTATCATGCTATGAAAGGGTGCACAGAATAACTCAATGAATAAGTGAGTGATAAATGAAACAGCATTTTCATATTCTAATAGGAAAAACACTTCAAGTACGTTAAAAGGTAGGTACATGATGTATATCTTGCTGACTTGAAACTGCAAGGCATGAAATGATGTTTAATAAGTATTATTTTCAAAAAATTTTCAATTTTATATATTATTTATCTATTATTAGTATTTATCTATTATACAAAAATTAAAGAAAAAATACCTATATGGATCATTTATGTAATTCCCATATGTACTTCCTCAATATGTCATCTAACTTTGAGTAAACACATGAAGGGAAATGAAAGGAAAAGTCAAGGAGAACTTGTTTTTGCGTATCACACACCAGTACTAATCTGTTATTGAGGAAATTGAAGTCTAAAAAAGCAAAACAAAAGACAAAATGCAGTTCAGTTTAAGTACAAGAGAAGCTGAGTTTATCAGATTAGATAAATGCATAATTTGCTCATTCTCAGAGAGGGAAATCTGCTTGCATAATTTGCTCATTCTCAGAGAGGGAAATCTGCTTGTGAGATCACCATTTGAAATGTGGCAAGTACAGACAATATATTAAATACCTAAGAGAAAAGTAAATAATGAAGCAATATTGTATTTAATCTTGTGTCCCTTTTTTATTACAAGTAAGGTAGTCTGCAGGCTGCCAAGTATTTGGAATTATAACAGAAGTGCTACCTAATGATCCCCTATTACTCAGAATTTAATGAGAAGAGCCATATCCTCAATTCTGGCTTGAAAATAAGTAGACTGACAAGAAGGCATGAAAAAGCAGTGAGAGCTGACTAAATATTTATATTGTCTGTTTGCACAGTCTGCAAAGTCACCTGAGGGAATGTCAGCTTTTGATGACACAAAGAAAACACAAAAGAAGCAACTTTAATTTGTGAACAGGTCCCAAAGAGCAGGGGAAATCCCTCAGTTTATACTCTCTCCACTAGACTGCTAGAGGGGTTTTGTCATGGGCACGTGAGAGTTATGATTAGCTGCTAAAAACCCCAGGTATTTCTTGAACAGGACGGTGCACGTTAAGTGGAGTAATTAAAAACACTGTAATGCAGTACTATTATATTTGATCAGCTATGCCTACAGTAAGGATTAAGAGAAATGCCCAGCACAGGCTAGCAAAAACCAGTTTATTTGTCCTGTTCACTCACCAGGACTGACAGCTGAGGAAAAAGCAACTGTTCCTCTTACCTGCATCATCAGATAGGCCAGCAAGCAGCAGAATCCTGCAACAGGTGCTTCCAGAGCCTGGAGTTCCTCCATGTCATCCTGAAGGTGAAAGCATGCCAGAAATGTTCTATACCGTTGCTTCTCCACGTCAGGCCCTTTGGCAAGCCACAGTGTTTTCAAATTAGGTGTTCCACCTACGAAAGAAATCCAGTACTTTATTTTTGCAGCAACAAGATAAAACATGCCTACCTCATTACAATCTGAAAGGAAATGACTGCTCTGGCAGGAAAGGAAATGAAATGCTCTTAGCACTTGCCAGGACCACAGAGTCAAAAATAAAAATGTATTTGACAAAACTTGTATTTGAAAAAAAAAAAAAATGGCCTGTAATTTAAACAAAATTTATTGAATGCAGGCATGTTTAAGCAGAGTGGACTGAATTCAACCCTTACAACAACATAGACAACCTTGAGACAGCAAGCATTTAACCTATGCAGGGGCAAAGTTTGCCTGCAAGCATGTTCTTTCCTTTGGGGATGCACAGCATTAAATGAGGCTCACTTCACCACAAAACAGTGATTCAGCAGAGAACACCCAGATCTGTTTTTCTCTCTCTCTGGCAGAGCTAACATATCAGGGGTCCCTGAAGGGTGCTCCCACTGTGTCCCTCATGATCACCTGTTGTAATGAACACCCGTGCCGCTCGGTGGTGAGCAGGCATTCTCCACAGGGCACCGTGTGCGTTTGACTCCCTGCTGCACGTCCCAGTGTGGGAACAAAACCCAAGGCGATCTGGTGTTTTTCACTTCCTAGGCTACTGTATGAAACACTGTTGCAAACACACACAAAAGAACTGTCATCAGTTATGAATAATGGATCTTTCTAGACTTTCTCTAGTATCATTCATGCTTGTGTCTCAATCCTTAATATTTACCCCACGCTGCCATCTCCCAGCTTGTGACATGTGTGGGCTAATGCAAAATTTGCTCCTCATTTAAATTACATTTAATCTGTTATCAAAATAAACACTAATGCACGTGAAATAACAGAACAGCTAACTGGTTATGCCTGGGAATCTCAATAAAAGACAGAACCGTACCATAAAGTACGGCTGCTTCTGTAGTTAAATAAAACGAGGTGTGAATTTTAAATGTGGACTAATTAAGCTACATTTGGTAACACCTCTTCCTTTTTTATGTGACATGCAGCAGCTGCAGACCAGTTAGGAACACTTGGTGATAATAAATGGTTAAAGTGACAAGGTGCTGAAATCTACATAGATGGTGTTTATTTAGCCAGAAAAGCCCATTAACCAAATGGTTCTAATTCTTTGGAGAGTGGGAAACTAGAAGAAAAGTTAGTATTTTCTTTCTTTATCTCCCTGATGGATGTTTCCTTTACTATTTTTAAGGCTAACTCTCCTGTCAAAAGTTTTAACCATAAAAAGAATGACTATCATATAAACCGTAAGTTTCTAACCTTATTTCTTAGGGAAACGTATTATTAAGAAAAAAACCCAGTTGCTTGATTGGAGGTAGAAATGCAGGTAAGAGATAACACAAATAGTGGCAGTGAGTGGGGCAGTACAGACAGCACAGTAAGACTCACATTACTGGTTTTCATTTTGGTAATTGCTGCCGTAAGAAAAAAAGAACAGCAGAGACCGACTTCCAGGAAGAAAATCAAATATAACATGCATAAAACCAAAACAAAGCCAACTCTTCCTACCAAGCCTAAGCAACCCTTATGTGTGAGACAATTTGTACATGGGAACACTCAAATAGTTTTGATGGTTTCTGCATGCAAAGAGATATGCCATGAATCAGTCAAAAGGAAAGTTCTCTTTTGCATCCAGGGGCAGACCTAAAACCAGAAATCCTTCTTTCTTTAGAGTAAACCCATTAACTATGCCAGTATGCAAGATTATAGATCTATATTGAGAGAGCTCAACAAAAAATTCAAGACATCTCTTCCATAAACATAAAAACTTCTTACACTTGTAGAAACATCTACTTGTGCCTGGGAAAAAAAGGTACTGATAGATTATGAGTTATTTACTCCAGGAAAGAAAACTTGATGCGGTCTCCTTTTGGAACACATCAACAAAAGGCACTGTTTTTCTGAGGAGTTCCCTCCTTCAAGTAATAAAATTCCATGTAATACTCAAGACTAATCTATTATATCCAATGAAAGATAAGTAAAACAAAGAAACAAATATCCTAAAGTTTAATGACTTTAGGATACCATGCAGTTCCACCACACGTGCAGTCCACAGCAGATCTAAGATTAATCTATAGTATACCCTCAAAATGTTCTCTCCCTTAGTTACATCCTCACTACATTATTTACAGTAATTAGAAAACATTTCTGAAATAGAAATTTACTTGGATAGGCAAGAGAAATATTTTATTTTCTGAACATGTCTATATATTTACAAAATTAACCTAAAAACAACCAAAACTGAGTAACAAAAGAAAAACATACAAAACATATTTATATCTATCTAACTGATACATCTTTACTATAAAGACTAGTAAGGATAAAATGATCTGTTGGGGTTGTAGGAACCGCAATTTCCCATGAATTACACAAACATATGCAAACATAATTACTCTTAACATGCACAAAATTGTGTGAAAACCATATTCAGCACTCTGTGAACTGAACAGGAGCCTGAAGAGGCAGAGGTTTAAAAAGACCTCCATGGAGGTGAGAGACTACTTGCCTAAACACAAAACCAGACAACCTACAAGCTAAAAAAAAGCATGGACAAATCACTTTTTTACCTTTTTCCTTTATATTCACACATTTAATATCATTATCATATGGAAAACAGCATGAGAAACAAAAGCACTTCAAGGAACTACATAAACATTTATTTCATCTGTTTGAATTTCAATAATCAATTTATGGATATGCAATACATGCAAAAGCTGTGAAAACCATTGATTCTATTATATCATTTAACTCACCACTTAAACAAAGGTGATCCTCACATTTGTACAAACTTTAAACACATCTTTACTGTGTATACAGATGTAAATGTGTAATAGTAAAGGTTCATGCATGTTTGAAGTAATGACTATTGAAATTTTATTTTATAACATCAGTAATAGAACCTAATTACTTCTTCATTTTTACATGCTCATTTTTGCATTTACATGCAATAAAAATGAAGTTTACTTTATTTTTAGTTTATATATTTACTTTTATTGCATTTACATGCAATAAAAATAAGTTTATAAAAATGTACTTGCTAGGAACACTCAACAGTAACTTCTCAACAACTGTGGCCAAAAACTCAAATGCCAATTAAATCTGATCATTAAAGACAGAGAGCATTTTGAACTTAAACATATTCATGACACATTCATGAAGGATGCAATGATTAGAATACTGAAAGCAAATCCAAACTCTGTGGTATGAAGCTACAATATCCTATGCATTTTCAGAAATAAAATGAACAGCAGAATCTAAACATTTCCAGCAAAAACTTTAGAACATTTTCTGCTGACACATAAACTGCACATATATCAAATATACCTGCTATGTTCACAAGATACAGATGTGAAACAGTATTTTCCTAGATCATGGATCTTCTAACAAAATTGATTTGCCAATGACACTTTTTATCAATATAAGTGCTGCTCTGTCAATGTCTGTAAATCATGATCATATTCATTCAATTGAAAAGAAACATTCTAGAAGGAAGAAAGAGACACAGACAATGCAAGCATGCAAGCACAGATGCTAATTCAGAAGACTGTCTCTCAATAAAAAATATAGATAATATACACTATATTTTAAATATATTTTAAGTTATCATCTTACTTACCATCCTGCCTTTAGGATTTGATATTCTGTTTTTTAAAAAAGCTAATATTTAATCTATCACCTGCAATCTTTCCAGAGCAAGGCACTTCTGTTTTATATACACATAAAAAGATAGCATGAGTCTACATTTTTTTTAAGATCAATGCAAAATTTAAAGCATGTACCATTATGTACACTAAAGTTTAATGTTCATAGATTCTTTAGACTTTTTAATTTAAATCAAACTGGAAAATAATTAGGATTTTCCATATACTGTCAGTACAGCTCTAAAGTAGTTTTGATAATCAGGTTATCAGTTTTTTCAAAAAAGATAAAGAGCCTTCCCAAATTAATTACACTTTTGATGTTTCAGATAGGTTTTTGGTAACTTTTTTTTGTTGGTTTTTTTTTTGAGTAACCTGATCTTGATTGACAGCCTTGAACTCTAACTTCCTAAAACAACTTTAAATTTAGCTCTAAATATGATCCCTGTCTGAAAAATGTGATGTGCTGTTGAGAACCTTATTTGGAGAGTTAGAAAGTCATGCTGTGGAAAATCAAAGATGCATGAGTGAATCTAAGGCATACAAATATGGACTGCAAAAATTTTAGAAAAATATTTGTCTGCTGAAGGAATGACAACAGAGCACTAAAAATAAACACTAAAAGTCCTCCCATTTTTTAATAGTCTGCTTGAACAGCCTCTCATTACTGAGTTAGCAAAGATTGTATCTGAGAAGATTCTGTTTTTATAAACTCCACTTATGTGGTTGCTATAAACAAACACACTTAAAATCCTGTTTACTGTCAACATGAAGGTGGGTTCTATGTGTTGTAGGTTTGCAGAGTTATAGATCCAGAGTAGATGAGATTAAGTGGATTCCTCTCCAGAAAGGGAGGAAGTATACTATCTGAGATGGAAAATTTCACGAGAAATACAGTATATTTGCTGGACAATTTGAAATGTAACTACATAGATAGAGTTTATACTTTGTTGAGTTTTGTTTCCTTGTGTTGCAGCATGTTCCCAGATCACTGTATGCTGAAGTAAAACAGTTGCACAGGATGGACTGATTGATTTTTACTCTGCATAGTCATATTCCATTTGGAAAATTTCACAGCAATTTCATGCTATCATAAAGCCAAATAGATAATCATTCTCCTAATATTGTGTCAGGGGTACTGGACAGTGAAAGTACTGTAATAATAAAAAAAGAACTCTTTTGTACTTTGTCTATATAACCTATTTCTTTCCAAACAGTCCATTTAAAAAGGTTTTGAAAAGGCTGATATCTAAAAAGCAACTGGTTTTCCTTCATCTTTGAAATAAAAGACTCTCATTAAATATGTGAAATTCAAATATGAAGATAAATGTGTAATATTTGGGCACTTAAAAAGAAAATTTACTATAAATTTACAAAGAAGTGCCTGCATTTCAGCTTCTGAATTTGGCTTTAGACCAGATCAGCACAAAGACTACTACAGAAGGCTCTGGATGCCGAGGGAAGATGCACTCTCCAAAAGTTGAGGAGATAATAACTTTTCTTAACAACATACCAATGGTATTGTATATCAATGGAACAAATACTTTTCATGTGAAAGACTAGAAAAACCTCTGAGCTGCTGATCCATTTGGTTACAGATGACAGAGAGAGAGCTGTGAGAACAAGGATGACTACAACTGCACGGACAAATGAACACTTAGAACAATTCTCCCCCTGACATAACAAACTTGTTTACTTCCCATCCTAAACTTATACTGCATGATACAATTGTGCATATATATATATATACAGTGCTCAATCTTTTCAGTGAAATGTATGATACTTCCTCATAAATGTAACACATTTCTCTAAATTCTCATTTCACTAACAGTGTTCATTAATGTGTTTTTTTACCAAAGGGAATAAGACAAAACACACAAAATACATAAGGCTTCAGAGAGTAGAAACAGCTTAATATAAACAGATAGCCCAATTTTTTTTTTTTAATTAAAAGCTAGAATTTCTCTCTGGGTTGTCAGAGATGACCTAAAAATTACTTTTTTACTATTCTCATTAACACAATCTGTCAAACAGCTTAATGGATGAGTTTTAATATGGCCCTACACACCACTTATCCTGGCCTTAGAGCACCATTTAGAACTTCTAAGAAATTGGCTGCATTTTAGAATTGATTTTTGAATTAGCACTGGGTTCAACAAGACCCAGCAATAACATGCATCTCAAAGCTGAATCTTATCATAATTACCAAGGGTAATTAAAAGCAGCTACAAGCATGCAGCTCTTTAGCTCCTTGTTCTCCACAGTCATCCTGGATTCTATATCACACATATGATGGATTGTCCAACCTCATTTTAGTGAAGTGACTTTCAGTTTAGATTTATACACATTTTTATTTTACCTGTAACAGAAGGTTGTACAGGTTCTATCAGGTCCGGCTGCTTGAGAGGATTTCCAAAATAGACAAACCACTCTTTTACCAAAGGATAGGCGCCACCTAAAAAAGACAGAATTGGATCAGTAAGTCAAAGGCAAGTATTGACTAGTGTAACAGCTGGGATCAGCTGTGATCAGGATTCTAAACTAATAGAAGGCACTTCTTGATGACTTGTTTGCTCAGCTTTAGAAACAAACCAAGAAAAAAATAGTTTTAGTATCTTTATGACTAATCATCAGAACAAATAAAGAGTTTCGATTACATACTATAAACATGAGTTTGGACTGGGGAACTGCAACCAAAAATGTAAGTACAAGAGTCTGTAGAAAACCCTCTCAAACAGGCTTAGCCCTTCCCACTCCAAGGCAGCTCAGGAAGCTCTGGAGACATGTGGCATAGCTCAGGGACCTGCATGAGCTACCTCAGACTCCCAGCACTGTCACACTGCCATGTATCCAGGCAGTACTTAATATGATTCACCTCCCAGCTTGCCCTGACATTTCCTGTGCCAGGATTTGAGCCAAAATCTTCATAGGGAGGCCTTGATGGCTATTTGAAAGCTGACAGCAGTGGAGTCATCCCAGCATCAGATGCACAGCTTTTACAGTTTATAGTGCATAAAGGAATTGTTTATACATCATACTTCAAGTGGCTTTCCTAGTCTCTAACCTCAACCCTGCTCAACCCCTCTAAAGATGCCCCTTAAATTAAAAAAATCACTGCAGGAATTGTAGTGATTTTTTTAAAGCATCTATATGATGCTTTAAAAAACCCAAACAAAGCAACCCTCCGGAAAAAAAATCATGCATTTAGGAATTTTTGAAATGCAGGCTATCCAATTTACAATAGTCAGATCAAAATCATTCCAATGCAAGTCTTCATTCAAAAAAAAACAAAACAAAACAAAAACCAAACCAAACATGGAATCCGTATTAGTATCAATGGCATTTTGCATTCTGTCCAGATTTTTGCTTATGGTAGCCATGTTATAGTGCCCTAAATTTCCACTCTCTGTAGTCTGGTAAACAGAATGAATTAAAGAAGTTTAGCTAGTCCTGGGCAGTTGAAGTAGTGTTTTCAAATATTTTCTTTTTTGCCTTCCCCTGTCCCTTTCCAGATTCACAGAATTGTATCTTTAATTTTTTCAAGCTCTCAACCAGTACTGAAGCCACTATTCTTAAAAATTCCAGCCTTTTATCGCCATTTCCAAACTCCCTGAAATTTACTTCACAAGTATTTCTGATGTCACATTGTGAACTTTAATCAAAGACTTCCACTTGATTAAAACAAACCTTTCCAAACAAATCTTTCAACACTGTCCTTTCCTTGTCCACCCAAAAATGTTTTGTCACATTAATTTCCTGATCTCAGTTGTAGCTCAAATAACTGGAGGTAACTGTTGGCATGAATGAACAAGTACTGTGCTATGGTGCAAGGGCAGAAATTCCTCAGATGTATTTCTAGTGTCAGGGGTAAGAGAAGGGAAAAAGAATACAACAATTCTGTTTTACAACCCTGCTCCTTCCTTCCTTGCTTCCTTCCTTCCTTCTGTCCATCCTTCCATCCTTCCTCCCGTCCTTCCCTCTTTCTGTCTTTCCCTTCCTTCCTTTCCTCCCTTCCCTTTCTCCCTTTCCTTCCTTCCATTCCTCCCTTCCCTTCCTTCCTTCCCTTCCTTCCTTTCCTTCCTTCCTTTCCTTCTTTCCTTTCCTCCCTCCCTCCCCCTGGACCTGCAGCACAAACTCCCAATAAAGGTGAGGAACTGAAGAACAAACACATGGGCTATGAGGGATACTATTACACCTGGCTTGCCATGCTTATCTGTTCAAAACCCAGTGACATTAAAAATAAAATTAAAAATGCCTACACTAGGGGGGGGAAAAAGCCTTAAACTGTACATTCCAGTAGCTGAATAGTCTCACTTCTTGATTATAAATCATCGTCTATGATAATGCTATTTCATGAACAAAACCCTCCAATGAAACAACCCAAAGTCACTTTCAGAAACATTCTGATGTTTTAGCATTTGGTTTTAAGATTTAGTGTGTAGATTACTCTGCTTTATTCAATTTATTCAGCTCACTCAGACTCCTAGATTTTAGCCTGGTTTCTTAAGGAGGCAAATCTAATACAATTAGGACATCTGTCTTATAATTAATTCCTGGTTGCACTGCTCTATTTCAAGTAAGTCTGACAAAGGAGAGGTGATTTCAAATGGATTATAAGTCCTAAACATTTTGTGAAACTGGAGACTCAGCTCACAGAGGGATCCTATTAGGGCACCAACTGAAAGAAAGGCAGGAAAGTCAACTTACCTGTTGTATTCAATCAGACTGAATGGCAAATCAATACACAAATAGCTGTGGAAGAGCTAGAGCTGAGCAAAAACATAGATGGGATTTGGGAAGGGCAGGAGGGAATAGGGAACATGCTTAGGAACACCATATACTCCAGGAGGGAATTGTCAAGGACATGAGGAGAAGTTAAGATGGTAAAAAGAAGCATGGAAATAGAAAAAACTTTGCTGGTGGGGAGCATTGCTCTTTATGAGTTCCACAACTCACAGAAAAACCTATCAAAATGTGTCTTGATTCTGAATACCAGTGAGGAATTATTTTTGACAACAACCATTGAAGTAGTGCACAGTAAAAAAGTCGGTAGGAAGTCTACAGTTTCATTCTTTATGTTTGTGAATGTAGGTACAGGACATAGCACCACGTCAGATGCATCACTATACTCCATTAGTGACAAAAGTATATTAGTGTTCACATGAACAGCCAAATAAATATAGCTGAAAGCAAGGTCCTGCAAACTGACAGCACATTAACATACCAAGAACAAAATGGAGATATGATTACTAAATGTCAACCCTCACAGCATGGAAATGTCTTGGGGGAAAACAACCACTGATTTTTCAAACTATTTTCCCCACAATGTATATAAAGAATATCACCAACAAAATGAAAAAAATAGCAGTTTCATTATTTAAATAGATTCTGAATGACCTGTGAAAGCACTGCTTAGGCAGCCCAAGGAAAGCTTAACCATGTGCAAAACATGAGACAGTTGGAAAATGTTGTTATGTGTGTTCCTCTACCCCTGCAACAAGGCCAGCTCTCCTGAGCGGTCACTGGTGACAACTGCCAAAAATTTTGCTAATGGACTGTTTTTGACAGTGTCAAAGCAAGGATCAGTCTGGCCTGCTAATGTTAGAACTGGGAGTGACGCCAGGACTTCGAGGAGCTGGCCATGGGTTCAGGCTACATTACATAACCTGCTAATTGGCAATGGACATGCAGGTGCAGGTATTTCCATCAACTGCGCTCATGCCAAAACCTGCTGGCTTTGTTCTGAACTCTTTGCACACATAAGAAAGCTTGGCTGGCCTATCAGGGTGTGTTATTTACTGTTACTTTCCCCTCTTACTTGAATTTTTCCCAAAGTACTTTTTCTCAGAAAGATGCTAAAGTGTTGACAATTTCTATCACTGAATGCAGTATTTCACATATTGATCAGAAATGACTCAGTTAATTATAAATGTACTTTTGAAATACACAGGCAACAAACGCCATGTTGTCAGAATCACCATCAGCCCCCCATTTATTTCTGTAGGGTCAAAAATAACTCAATGATGCTCCAACATGTCCATGAGTAAAGGTCCATGCATGCTTACCATACACCAAATTATACCAAAGGTAATGTTATATAAGCAATTCTTTCAGCAGCACTGTTACCTTTTACAGGCAGGCACTGATTTTCTCATTCCCACTCCCTGCCATTCCCTCGGGGTGTTTCACCACAGCTGTTTGTGGCTACACAGAGGCAGACAGGGAAACAGCCCAGGTTGGTTACCTGCCTACAGGAAAGGCAGGGAAGAGAGACAGAGGCTATTTTCAGTTTCTCAAAGTAGGCCACCACACAGCTGCACAAACAGCTGCACCAGTACAACTGAGACGACACATGGGCTGAAATGAGGGGCTGTGCAAAAGAATTACCTAAAGTGGCCCTGACAGCAGAAGCAACACTTATCCCACTATGGCTTCAGGCAAAGTGGCACGGTATGGACTGACAGTTTCAAAGGATATGACACCCTGCTCCTATGGATTTGTGGGTCTCTTAGGCACCCCTGGAAACCACAAGCTAGACATTCAAAACTAGCAGTCTCTTGTTTCAGAATAGGACAAACAGTTTACATTAGCTTTAACCTGTTCTTACTAAAACTGTAACCGCTGCTTTTACCAAATTTTGGCTGCTTTGCCAATTATCAGTAAGTAAGCAGATCTACAAACTGCAAAGAGGTCAGCTTCCACCACATCTTAATTAATGACATTAAGGAATAAAAAAGAGGATCACTAACACATACATCACCACTGCAAACTGGAACATTGTGCAGAGTTAGTTGAGTTAGCTTCAAATGTGCAACATCAGCAGCTGTATAATGGTGGCAGACTCCACAATTTGTTGTCTTGTTCCAGTAAGCTCTTTTCTAATGCTAATCCAATGTGATTCTACATTATACTACAACCTACAGACAGTGTAGACTACTTCTTCCCATCCTATCCCTTATCAAATGACAAAAACAAGCCAAGTTGACCTCATCTGAGGGAAAAAGGTAAAGGATTCTACTTACTTTGTTAAGAACAATACTTCCTTGTAGGTCTATCACTGAATCCATAAGAAGATAATGCTTACACATACCTATGCATTCCAATACAGACTGTAACCAATGATCTACACTCTTGACTTAGAAGCAGCTATATACTGGAATAAAAAAGCAACCCATGAACTACTAGGAAGTGACACGGTTAAAACAGAGGTAGATACAAGAAAATGCAAATTTAATAGAGGCACCCATGCAGACACAATCTACCTACTTTTCTGGAAGGGTTAAGAATTGAGGGTGTACTATGACTTACTTTAGAAAATTACCTCTGGAATTGGAAGCCTGGCCTGAGAATAAATAACACATGCTATCTGTGGTTTTATTCTGAAATCAATTCCTTAAAAGAAGACAACTTTCACATTAAAACTGCGTTTTCAATATGGCTCTACATAAACGGTTCTGTATTTCCATTCTAATCTTCTTTGAGTATTTAAACCACTGTAACACAAATGCTAACCTGCCTACTACCCTGCCACCTTGCAGCCAACAATTGTTAATTAGGAATTTTGGTCTGGGTGTTTCTGAAAACATCAATGAATATCCCGCTGTTTAGATGAATAAGTAAAACCCAACCAAGTTATAATTATCTACAAAATTTGCAGGCAGTACACCAAAAAATGAAAAATGACAGACCTGCATGATTACTGCTGAGATTTTTGTTATTCTCTCCAAATTGCTATGTAAACTCTGATTCAGTTTTCCTATTATGGCACAACTTCAACCTCTGGCTGCTGGGGGAAGTCATGTACTTAATTACCTTTTTGTGCCTTTCTAAGCAAATAGCTTGAATATTAGGTTTGATGGCGGTACACTTTCATCAATAACTTGTAAAGCGATTACCATGGGGAAATCAACACATTCAAAAGAATAAAAGTTCAGTACACTTTTAATTTTCAACTCACTAGCTGAAAGACACTGTAAAGATAACACTTAACTAATGGAAGTCTTAAGAACATGAAATTGGTCCAAGGATGTGAATAAAGAACTCTCTGTCTTCAAGGAGATGAATGCAAGCATAGATATAAGTACCTGCTACCGAATCTGTTTATACCTCTGGATAAGGAAACCGTATTTTCTAGCACTTGGATGAAAGAACTAATAATTGCTGGCATGACCACTCGGATTTGTGTTATTACAGTAACTGTATTTGACTGTTCTGAAAACTGCAGACTTAAAATCAACAGAAGGTAAAACTTTAACAGTGCATTATTGTTCTGTAAAAGTGTATTACAACTCACTAATTCATCCAGAGCTACACTTATCAAAGCAACATTAGGTTTCATATACTTTCAAACTTTCAAAAATCTCCGGAAGATCATTGTTTTGGCTCAATGTTTTGATCATTAACAACTTTCACAACTTCCCATTTAGCAAGGAAAAAAGCCCAAATTTTTAAAAGTCAGTTTAAAAACATTGAAATGGAACAGCATGAAGAAAAAGCCCCACAATTTCACTCTCACATTTTCTCTTACTTCCATAACAATTACATTTCACCTGCTCAGAGTTTTTATCTTAAACACATTTTCTATCCAAAATGCTGATAGAGTCACCGAAGCCATGAATTCAAGATTTCATATTTCAAAACTGAAAGTAATCTTGAATAATGGTGTAGGTAGTTTAATCCTTACCTTTTCCAGATTCCAACAAGATAGAATAAATATGCTGACGAGCAGGGCGGTAGATAAGTGCCTGTCCAGGAATCTCTGGATCATAGTCATCTTCCAAGGAGTTGCTGCACTCAATCTCTCCATGACTCAGGATATTGAAGATCAAATAATTTTCAGATTGGATATGCTGTTCTTTAGCTAACTGTTCAAAGAAGGAAGAAGGTGTTATCTCCAAAATTAAGAGGAATCAAAAAGTAACAAAATGTATTCACTGTTTGAGGAAATAGAGATTTCTCTATCAGTACAGAAGGAAATGGAAGGAAAAGCCAGGGAGGGAACAAGTGCCTTTTAAATAACACCGGTATAGTGTATCTTTTTGTGGACGGGAATCCCCAGGAAAACCATCATTGCCTTTCTTAGCCCCTCCTTTAATTCTTAAAACTTAGGAGTTTGAATAACAGTTTTTCAGAAAGTAATAATTCTTAAAATTAATTCTGAATTCCAGCCTAGCTGTCCTCCTTCAGTCACCCGAAAATGTATCTTCTTTCTTTAAACAGTGAGTTAAGGCATGACAAAATGAAAATTTTAAATTTTATTGCAAGATGAACAATTTAAGACAGTTGTATTTCTTTCCCAACCTGACTTGGTGTAGTTTACATTCTGGTAAAATTAGAACACTTAACTTCACTGCACTTTTACTCTGCAATACCTCACCACCATGAAAAGAAATGCCATTTACTCCAGTGAGCAAAACCAGGTCTGCAGGCACGTTGCTGAAAAGCAGAATTAACAGCATCACCCAGGCTGCACATTAACCACACACTGGATGCAGATGCATCTGGCTACAGCAGCTGGCTACAAGCAGCCTCAGTACCAGCAGGGTCTGCTCTCTGGAGCAGCCTAAGTGAGAAAGCAACAAAGATGCTCTCAGGCAGCACAGAATTCCAACCAGTAACACTGGCAATCTGGACTGGCCAAGTGCACAGCCAGCCAGACTTTCTACTTCACAGCCCCAGACCAAAACTCTGGGGATGTTCAAACAGCTGAACGGAGTGAATACTTCCATGGGGTGCCACTAATAAATTCTCCAGGACCGGTGCCATATGGTGAGCAGGCACCGACATTTCTCTGCTCTGCATTCCCTGCATGTGTCATGCTATCTGTGCTGTTTGGGTCGTGCCATCCCACTGCAGTTACCACAGATTCTTTCACCAGCAGTTACTGGACCACTGGCCAGAAACAAATTCACCATTTCTGCAGAATTTCAGGATCTGCAAACCTGGCAACTCAGCAGGTCAAAGCCGCAGTCGTTTACTAGGTCACTACTGATCAAAACTAATTCTACTGAAATGTCATACTTTCTGTGTACAGTGCCAACCAACAGAGCACTTACACAATAAATTAAAGGTTTCCATGCAAGAAATGCTTCAGTACTCCTAATACATGTAAACAATGTAATCTTCCAAGTACAGTTTTGTATAAAATAAAAACAGAGCATCAAGTATTTCTAAGCAAGATTTTAATGAAGCACTGAACTATTTCACAGAAACCAGACACAGACATGAGATCATCAACAATGCTAGTTCACTGCAATTTGCCAACAATCTACACATCCTTATGCACTGAAAAAACTACATGCTGATTTTGAAAGTGTTGCTGTATTCAATGTCTGTATCCTGAAAAATATTTCTGATTCATACCTGCAATCAGCTAGAAAGTTATGCTCTCCTGAGAGAAACAGCAACATGAGGCTATGCCCTCCCTCATGGCTGGAACTGAGCTTTGTGTGCCATTTACGTGCAGTTCAGACAATGTGCAAGCTAAGCAGAACTACATATGGGTTTCAAAATAGGAAGCAAAGCACACACATTACACATACAAATATTTGAACACTTGTAACAAAAACAGAAGAGAAGTTAACGTGTCTAACATTTTGGCTGTAATTTCCTTGGCCCAGGGACTGGCTTCATGTAGGATTCATGCAGCAACAGTGAGACATTTTTCAATGGAGTTTCTAAATATTATTATTTTATTAGAGCAGTAGCTCAGCATGATGCTTCAGAACCTCAACCCTTTAAATTAAAGACCAAGCCAAGAAATAATGACCACTTGTCATGAAGACCACATGGTACATTCTCTTGAGGAATAAGGATACTGCCACTATTGTCCTGGCCATAATCCAACCTAGATAATTGCATTCTGGCTACTTTTTCCTTGCATTTCAAGCAGAAAGAGTATTTTTCAACACCTTATTATGATGTATGGCTGCTGATTTTTAAAAATATCTTCTATTTAACTACAACAGTCTAAAGTGGTATGTATTGTATCTGTGTGATTAATATAAAAGCCAAAATACATCTACAGTTTAGCTGAAATGAGCATTGCATAGGTTAAAATGTAGTTATAAAATGTTTTATAGTCTTTTTAGAAAAGAAAATTTAAATTATATTACTACTTTAGAGCAATACGAGGAAACAGAAAAATGTTGTAAAGAAAATGCTCAAGATAAGCAAGAGAAAGAAAAAAAAGGTTCTGTGTTTGAAGTCTATAAGAACCTAATAAAACAGGGAGTACCAGATGGCTAATATAAGGTCAAAAATACACTTCCTTGTATAGATTTTTTAAAAAAATCTCAATATGTTATCTTAATTGCCACAAATTTACAGAATTGTACTCTAGACTTACTACTATTCCATGAACTGTGATGCAAGGTAGCACATTTCTATTAGCCAGGTACGCCACCCTAAGCTAATATATCCAACTTCCCAGAGTGACTCAATCTGACATACCATACCTCACCCCAACACCTGTGCATCCCTGCCCATGTGGGATACCATAACTAAAACTTGCTACTACACCCCTGCCCTTTGGGAAATAATAAACCCATTGAAGTGCTTTTGGGGCATTCAGGGACAATGAAAAGAAGGGTAATGTAACCTGAACCAAAAATGACAAAATAGAGACTTATTGCATTTGACACTGTCCTGCACAGCATCCTTGTCCCTGGAGATGCATGGATTCCACAGATGGACCTCTTAGTGGAGGAGGAACTGGTTGGATGGTTGCACCGAAAGAGCTGTGGTCAGTGGCTCGACGTGCAAGGGGAGGCCAGTGAGAAGTGGTGTCCTCAGGGCAGGTGCTGGGAGCAGCACCGTGTAACAGCTTTGCCAGGAACACGGACAGCGGGACTGAGCCTCCCTCGGCAGGTCTGCCGGTGACACCAGGCTGTGCCAGGCCATTGCAGGAGGGAAAGGATCCACCCAGAGAATCTGGACAGGTTTGAGAGGTGGGCCCGTGCAAACCTCATCGATTTCAACAGAGTACAAGATCCTGCACTTGGGTCGGAGCAACCCTGACCACAAACACAGGCTGGATGGAGAATGGATTGAGAGCAGTGCTGAGAAGGGCTTTAGGGTGTTGCTGAATAAGCAGCTTGCCCAGCAATGTGTGCTCATAGCCAACTGAACCCTGGGCTGCATCCAAAGCAGTGTGACCAGCAAGGCAGGGCAGGGGATTTTCCCTGTCTACTCTGCTCTGGTGAGACCCTACCTGGAGTGCTGTGTCCGGCTCTGACATCCCCAGCACAGGAAAGACTTCAACCTGTTGGAGCCAGCCCAGAGGGCTGCAAAGATGATCAGAGGGCTGGAGCACCTCTGCTGTAAGGCTGAGAGAGCTGGGGTTGTATAACTGGAGAAGGCTCTGGAGACACCTTAGAGCAGCCCTCAAATACCTAAAGGGGGCTACAAAAGAGATGGAGAGGGACTTTTCACAAGGGTGTGTAGTGACAGGATGAGGGGAAATAGATTTAAAGTGACAGAAAGCAGGTTTAGATGAGATATTAGGAAGAAGCTCTTTGCTGTGAGGGTGGTGAGGCACTGGCCCAGGTTGACAAGAGAGGAGTTGGATCATCCCTGGAAGTATTCAAGGCCAGGTTGGATGGGGCTCTGAGTAACCTGGTCTAGTGGAAGTCTCTCTGCTCAGGGCAGGAGTTTGGAACTAAGTGGTCTTTAAAGTCCCAACCCCAACCATTCTATGACTTTACAACATGATTCTGTAGGAGTTTCCATGTCTCCACCATGAGCAATTTCAACTTCTACACTCTTAGCACAGCTACCTTTGATACCTCCACCGTGAGGCACAGCCAAGCAGATCACTGACCAGCTTATGGCTGACCTGTGGGTTCTCAAAGTAAAAACCGAGTCGATACACAAATCACATAAACGTGGGAAACCATATAATACATGGGAAGTACAGTTCTGGGCCCAGCTGCTGGCCTATACGGGAGTTGCTCCCCATTATTTGATGTACCTGACACTTCAAAAAGAGAAAAACTTTTTATTAAATGTGCTGCATCTGTGCTCATATTAATGCGTGCACTAGTCCTAACTGGGGCTCTGCTTAACAGATGCAAGATTTTTGCACAAGCAAATTTAAATCAATAGGATTGATGTACTCATTACTAACTTCCACTAACCAGTCATGGCAAAAAGTGATCACTAAGCTGTTAAAAAAAAGTTACCTGAAAGATCTCTTTATCTTGACAGAGCGCTGATTGTTGTTGAAGGGATAACATTTGACAATTTGTTACATTGGGAGGAATCCATGGAGACTGCTGCCCAGGCAAAAGATAGGTGTTCACTCCTCTGCAAAGCAATGTCTTGTCTGATCCCAGAGGTAGAAGCTCTTCCAAGCGTTTCAGGCTGCTGTGCGAGCACGGAATTTTTGAGATGTAATTTGCTACAGATAGCATTATGTTTGTTCTTCTGTTGTAGCTGTTATTCCTGTGCGGACTGGTGGTTAAACATTTGTGCCAAAAGCCTTCCAACATGTTTTCTGGAACAACATCATTGCCAAGCAAACAGGCAAAGAGAGGAAGGTGTGTCAAACTAATACCCAGCACACGGCAAAGAACTTCTCGAGAGTACATAACAGTGACCAGTCTGTCCAGCTGGAGGTTCTCAATGGAAAAGTAGGGACATGTATTATAGATGAGGTAGTCACTATCTTGCCCCAGAATTCCTATACAGTTGTGCTGCAAACCATATGCAGCCACCTCAAAGTCTGCCTCTTGCAATGTGCAGACTGTTTTTTGACCAAGTGACTTCAGGGCATAACGTGTAAAAGTAGGCAGAGCTGAAGGAAGAACAAACATTTCCCTCCCTGGCTGTTTCCTGTGAGTCTTGATAAACTGAAATAATCTGGTTATTTCCTCAGTATTCTTCATCCTCCGTTTGATCCACTCATCTCTCTTTTTCTCTTCTACCACCCCGTCGAAGTAAAACACCAGCTTGATGCCAGCTGCCATAAAAGCATTGATAAAATCCTCTAAAATGGCCAGGTACTCCCGCCACTGGCCACCGCACACCCAGGATTCCGGAGTGTACCAGCGCCTAACGCAACTCATGGCATCTACCACGAGAACGGGTGGGCAATCAGGATGAGCAGCGCGATGCTTTTCTGCCGCTTCTCTCAGATCTACCGTTTGGCACACATCAGGGCAAACTCGTGCCACAAAGCCCTGCAAGCCTCTAACACCCATGGCTGATCTCCGAAACTCACAGCAGTCTGAAAGAAGGAAAATAAAAACAACGTTCTAAGATGCAATACTGAGAAACAATGAAATTCTACAATAATAAAAAAGCTGCTTGGAAACAGAACTGTAATTTTTCTGCTTTTGCTGATAGCTCATTGCTGTATCCTGGCTTTTAACAATTTGAAACAGTTTACTTCCCCTCAACAAACCAAACATAAGTATTCATTAGTTTTCCCTTCCACTTCTGTTTTCTATGTCAGCGAAAAATACAAATATCAAAAGATTCTCATAAATACGGCCACACAAAATTCACAGAATCACTGAATGAGTAAGGTTGGAAAGAACCACAAGATCCAACCTCTCTGCCCCAGCAGGGTCATCCTAGAGCACATGGTACCAGGATTGCGTTTGGACAGTTCTGGAGTATCTCCAGTGAGGGACATTTCAGGTTAATAGCATAAGTACACAATACTAGAAAAACAAGGATAGGTTTTTCCAAATTTTATTTTTATTATTAAGAAATATACATGCTTATGGTATTCAAAAGGGAAAGAAAGAGAGTTTACAAAGTATTGGGAACAGTTTTTTAAAAGCATTCCCAGAATCTATCAGTTAAAGCCAGCGTTCTGACTATCACCCTCTCTGATCACAGTTTGGTTTGGAAGGGGCCTTTCAGGACCTCGCAGGGTGCGGGGCCCGCTGCGCGCAGCCTCAGCCGGGCCGAGCCCCCCGCCCCGGGATCCGTGCGGCTCCCGCGCCGCGCCGCCCGCGCACACCGGGGCTGCGGCCGGCCCGGTTCGGCCCGGTTCGGCCCGGTTCAGCCCGGTTCGGCCCTGCCCGGCCCTGGGGAGCCCCGGCCCCACCGCCCGGCCCCACCGCCCGGCACTGACCCGAGCGCCGCTTCCGCTTCCCGCGGGGCGGGGCCGCGCCTGCGCCCGGCGGCGGGGCCGGGCCGTGCGGCGGGGCCGGGCCGTGCGGCGGGGCCGGGCCGGGCCGCCGGCAGGCGGGGCCGCCCCGCCCGGGCTGCGGTCCTGGCTTTGTACGGCCACAATAGGGCCGGAGGGGCTTCTGTGCCCCGAACAGACCTGGGCGGCGCGGGGGGAGGGGGTGGGGGACGTGAAAGCGTCGCGCACCGAAATCGCTTCAAACCCCCCGGGTCCGCTTGGGATATTCACGTTCCCCCCGGCAGCGCGACCCTGGCACGGGGGCGGTGGTGGGCGCGCTTGGCGGGGCCGGCGATTGCCGGCGGAGGGGAGCAGGCCCCGTGTTCCCCCGGCCGCACATCCCGGCACAGCGCCCGGCGTGCGGGCAGGGAGCGAGACCCGCCCGCGGCCCGGCGGCAACAGGTGGGGACGTGAATAACTTCACATCTTCCCGGGAGGGGGAAGAGGACACGGGGGAGCCCGTGGGAAGATTAGATCAGATGTTATTGCCGGTGAAAAATTAAAGAGAGCGGTGCTCTGGGGAGTGCAGATTAATATATTTGGTGACTCCGAGTACACAAAGCCTCACCATTGTAGCGGTGTCTGAATGCCTGTGAATAGGATGGAGCATATGTGGCCTGTCACCGCAGGTGCCCACATCTGTTCGTCTCCGGGCAGATGCTCTCAGAAAAGGGGAGAGCATTTCCAAAAGCTCAGGCCCGCCCCATCCATACCCATCCTCTTTCTCATAATCACCTTCTGCAGAGGAGTTTTTGCCCCCACCTTCTCCCACCCCCTGCCTACTGTGGACATGGAAAGATGCAGAAAGAAATAAAAACTGCACAAATTGGAAGTGGCTTGGAAAGCTCTGGAAGCATGTAATCAAACTGCTGCCCCCTCTCCTCCCCCCAAAGTTTATTAGCAGCAAGTTTTGCGCTGCAGCCAACATACAATGCACAAGATGCACACACTGTGCAAAGAGGGGGAAACACAAAAACCCTTCATGCATGAAATGCAGCGCAGTACAGCAGCACTCTGTGCTGTCACAGGGCTCTAGAGAGCGACCTGTGCTGAAGTGATAGTTTGCAGCTACTATTTAGAGTTCTGGCTTAAGATGACAATTAATAATGCTGGGCAAAAGAGGGAGTTTTCCTACAAGAACTGTCAGAGGCAGCAAATACTGCTACTGAAGTTGGTAGCAGAAGGGGATCTTTCCAGCCCTCCAGCAAAATCTCATGGCTGCAGTGCAGAACTTTTTTTTTTTTTTTTTGAGGAGTGCCATCACATTTTTTATCACCTGTAGATGATCCGAATGCTATCACTCACGCTCCCTCTCTGTGACACTCCTGCCAAGATAAGCCAGGCCTCAGCGCTGTATGGGTTACACTGGGCTTGCTTGACAGGGCAAATGGGGTGCTGGGGTGCAGGATAAATATCAGGACCAAGGAATATTTCGTGTGGTAAGGCACTTCAGAAGGTTTTTTGTTCAAACGTGATCTGTGGCCTCTGGTGTAGTGAAGATCTTGAGTGTCCTTGAATTTAAAAGCAGGCAAAGATGCAAGTCCGAGGTGCTCGGCAGGAAGAGTATTTGAACCTGCGTGTCCCAGAGCAGAGGCCAGGGGAAGGAATGGGACCTGCCCAGCTCAGGACACCCACGGGAAGTTTCGGGAAAAGTTATGTCCCAGACCGGGCAGAACCCGAGGGCTGAGGAAGGGCAGGGCTGGGAGAAACCCTCTTTCTCCGAACCCCTTTTGTCTCGTTGTTCCCTGGGGGGTCCCGTGGTTCTGCCCCGCCGAGCGGAGGTAAGCAGCCCTTCACCCTTCCGACTTTGGGAGCAATGACAGCTCACGCACACGAGTGACCAATTTTATCCCTCTTAGTTTCCCACAAGCAAAATCCCGTCGGAAGCGAGCCAGGGAGCAAACCCAAACAAACAAGTAGCGCAGGGAAACGGGGCCGGGGCGGGGGGAGGGGGTATCTGGCTTTCTCCTCGTGTGCAATCAGTAAAACACATATAGGGGCCACTTCGGGATTTGCCCAGAGAAGGGTTGGAGAGCAGCTGGCTGCGGTAATCTCCTCGGGAGACAAAGGAATGCCCCGTCCCAGGATCACAGGTAAACACACAACTATTGTAATGAAAATGAGGGGCTAGGATAGGGCCGGAGCAGATGATTTGCGATTTCAAAAAGGGGGCTGGGGGGAAGGGAAGACCCAGAGCTGCTTATCTATCATCTGGCCTCGCTGTGTGCCAGCTGAGCCACGCGACTGCCCTTTCTTATTCTAATCAGCACATGCCTTTGCAACTTTGGGCTAACCTACACGCTAAACTTCTTAATCCTCCTCCCGCACTCGGCAAGGGCGGCGGAGCGCCCCTCCGGCACCGCGGCCCCTCCGCGCCCGTCACGCACCCGCCTGCGATCGGGGCGCCCGCGGCGGGGCCCGGGGCAGCGCCGGCACCCCGCTCAGGCCTCCGAGCCTGGGGCCAGCGGGGGAACCAGAGCACCGGCCCGGTGGCACCCTGCCTGTCCTCTGCCCGCTTCCCACCCCCTCCCGGCCCGGCCCGGCGGAACAGGTGAAGGGGGCGTGTGGCGGAGGGGCAGCACACATACCTCCGTAGGGACTATAGACCTAATTAAAATATTATGCACACTCGGCTACACATAGCTCCACACGTACACGTCCCTCCGCCGGCGCACCGTTCGCCATATGCCCGGAGCCCTCCGTCCCGGGAAAAATCAGGGTTGCAAGCCAGCGATGGCAGCGCGTCGCCCTAATTAACACACGCACATATCCCACCCACCCCCCTTTTTAAGTGACTTTTCCCATAATCGGGCTCGCTTAGAAATAAAAGCTGCGACTGATGGGCATCTCTCGGCCGCGCTGGTGCGCGGCGCGACCGTAAATACTCGCCGGAGCAGGAGAAGGGGGCCGGCGTTGCGGGAAGGGCATCAATTAGGGGCAGGAGGGAGAGCACAATACCCCACCAGCCCCGGCGAGGCGCTGGCAGGCGGGGCCGGTCCCGCCGCGTCCCGGCCGTGCGGGGTCACCGCGCCCCGGCGCGGTCCCGGGCCCCGCGCCCGCCCCCGGGGTCCCGCCGCCCGCTCAGCCCGGCGGGGCGGGCGCGGCCGCGCAGGGCGCCGGGCGGGACGGGACGGGACCGGCAGAGGGGCCGGTGGCGGTGCGCGGGCACGGCGAGCAGCGCGGGGGCGGCGGGGGGCGGCGGGCGAGCGCGGTGCGGAGACACGCGGTTGGGAGCGAAAAAGCGCCATTTGGTTGGGAGCAGATGGCTGGCTGGGGGGCTGATCGCGTCTAAAGGCGTGTCATCCCCCTTCAGCGAGAATCCCTAAGGGCTCCCCTTGTCTTCGAAATCAATGAAAATTAAAGTGCAGAGAATGGATGAATAGTTAGACCTCGAGTCCCTCCTTTGTTCGCCTCAGCTACTGGTGGGCAGGAGTTAAACTACAACAGCCTCCTATAGAAACACTTAAGTTAAACAGTCTCCCCGTTAGTCCAGCATCTGAAAGAGAGAGGGAGAGGGGGGAAAAAAGCAGAAAAAGGAGCTTTCTGCTTGATTTCCCCAATACAGAATCGCGTGGCATAAATTAAGCCAGAGAAGAATGAGCGCCGTGGGCAGGATCCTGCCGGCTCTCACGGCGCCTTTCAGTCACGCTCAGCAGCGGTAATCGAGAAATCTGTGCCACGTCAATTTAACAAATACCCGGTACCGAAGGGGGGTTGTTAAGGATTTGGGGGCAAGTTTTTTCGTGGTGGTTTTTTTTTGTTTTTTTTGGGTTTTTTTTCGATCGCTACGTTAAAGCCCTCGCGCGTGTAACTTTTTATTTCCAGTTTTTTAAGCAAGGGGATGCTAATGGACCAACTTTCTATCTCTCGTAGATTAAAAGATCCGCGTTGATATATCACTTCTCGCCTCCACCGACGGGCCACCACCCAAATTTCAAGACAGATATTGCCGCTCACTCCCGCCCCCCCGCCCCACTCGCTTGGTAAACCTCATACGAAGTGATGTTTCCCCCCCTTCTCTCTCTCTTTTTTTTTTTTTTTTTTTTTTTTTTTTTTTTTTTTCGGGGGATAACGCCACAGCAAAGTTTGCGAAGCAGCGACCAGCCACTTGAAAAGATGTTGACGCTAGGTGGCAAAAGTAATGTGCAGTGAAAACCGGCGCTGCTGCGGGATGCGCCCCCCCGCTCCCCGCTGCTGAGGCTGGGCACGGCGGGGGCGGGCGGCCGGGCCTCCGGGGATCCGCCGCCCGCCCCGCTCCGCTCCCTCCTGGGCCGCCCTCTCTGCGTCTTCGCACGGTGCCTGCGGGATCCCTGGTCCCCTCTCTGCCCAGACACCACTCCGGGGTAAAAAAAAAAAAAAAAAAAAAAAAGTCAACCCCAAACATTCCTGTACATTTTAAACTTTTGCTTAGGCGTCGAGGGGCGGGGAGAGGAAGAGCACCTGGATATAGATGGCTCTTTCGACTACAATTAGATGTAAAGGACGCGCGTTGAGTGGCAAAACGTTGCAAAGATCTGGATGCTTGTACCAGGGGTTGGAGTAGGTGGCCTGGGTTTGGGGTAGGTGCCACAAAACCCTAGTAAATGAATGTGGGCAGCTACAGTCGTGGAACAGTCAAGAAGAACTGGGCTGAATGAACTCATTAGTGATTTTCTTTTAATTGGTATTACTCAATGCTTTTACTTTAAGAAGTCTTTAAGATTTTTTTTTCCTAGCGCATTGTAAGATAATTTGTGATCAAGACATCTGCTTCAATGGAAGTCACATTTTGCCATGCAAATGCACGTTTCAACCCAATAAAGTCGCCATAATAAGGCTTTTAGCACGGCATACCTACAGTGAGGTTATTGTAGCCAAATCCTCTCCTTTCGCACACAAGCTTAATCTGCGCTGAAATGATCTGTTACAATTAAAATGACATTTACAGAGACAGTTACACCTTGCATCCTAATGAATCCGCCTGCGCCTACTAAAGGTGTTTAAACAGAGGGCCTAAACAAAGTGGAAAACCCTGCTTCGAGTGACATGCCAGAGTCGCCCTCCAACTTTTATCCCCTGCTTCCATCCATCATTAAGAGACTGCTCAAATGGTAATAGCCTCTATCCCCTTTTCACCTCACCAGTAAACTGCTTTCCATGTTTTAAAGATCAAAAGTTGTACTGTCTGAGGGATATGTAAAAAAATATATAAAAGTAACGACTGGTGTAAATTTGGGCTAGTTTATTTTGTGCGCGCGTGTGTGTATGTGAGTGTGTGTGTGTGTTGCGGAGGGGGGAAGTGCTGGAAGGGATTTCTTTAAAAAATGTGCGGACATTGTTGTAGAGGCAGTAGCGTGCGCCGAGGGGAGCTCTTTCTCTCCCTCGCATTGTGCAGGGAGCAGGTGCTGTCTACATTACCATACAGCTGAGAGCACAAAGAGCTAACTGATTCAGCCCTCACACAATAACAAACGGCCTTAATGACAGCCACGCGAACGACACACACCAAACTCACTTTTTACTAAGCTGAAGGACGAAAAAAGAGAGAGGGAGAGAGAGAGAGACGGAGAGAGAGGGAGAGGTTGCTGGTGATGATGATAATAATCATAGCGGGGTGCGGGACCCGGGCGCAGCGAGCGGCTCTCTCCGGCAGCGGCGGCGGTGGTGGCGGGGACGGGACCCGCGGAGCCCCGCAAACGGGTCCCCTCCGCGAGTGCCCGCCGCGAACCGGCCCGCGTCCTCCCTCGCTGCCGGACCCCGGGCATCCCCCGTGCCTCCGCCGGCGGGATGCGCGCCGTGAGCGGAGCCAAGGCAAGAGCGAGCCCCGGGGCACTTCGTCCACGTTCGTTGCCCCCCTCCCCAATTACCCCGGTTATGCCAGGATAAATGCAGTGAGAATTTCATGGGATGGGGCTCCCCTCGTTGTGGCTCGCTGGCTCCCACCTCCCTCGTCCCTTTAACGCCGGAGATGCCCCTTGGAGTAATCACGATCACCGAGTCACTTTTTGGGGTCACGGCGGCCGCTGTGCACGTTCCAAGAGGCAATTACAGCCCGCCGTCCCCGGGGCTGCTCTCCGGCCGGAGCGTGCTGCACTGCCTCTCCCCGGTGCAGAGGGGGTGTTACCCTCTCCCGGGAGCAGAAGGGGGATTCTTGCGGTTACCAAATTTGCAGGAATGTAAATGAACACGTTTTGTGAGCGCGAAGGGGAGGGGGAGGAGGGTTGCACATTTTACAGCTCACTGACCATTTGGCGATCCATTGAGAGGAGGGTTTGGAAAAGTGGCTCCTTTGTGACAGCTCTAGCCAGATTGGGGGGCTGCTCATTTGCATCTCATTAGGCATGCAGTCGGCCGGCGGGATATAAGGGCGGCAGGCGCCCAAGGAGAGGCAGATCCTTAGCGCTTCACCCTCGGAGAGAGCGGCCGAGCCGAGCCGCGGCACGGAGCGGAGCGGAGCGGAGCAGGCACCCCCTCCCCCGTAGGAGCACACCCGGACACGCTCTGTTCGCTGCTGTTAAGACACGAACTTATTTTTGTTGGCTGGGATTCCTCTAAAAACAAAAGTAAACCCACAACAAGGAAAGAGAGCTTCGCTTCCTCTGAAAAAAAAAAAAAAAAGGAAAAGAGAAAAAAAAAAAAAAGAATAAAGGGGATCAAGGCTCCGACGTGACCTGCCCGCCACCGCTGCTGTTTGACACCCACCAGCCCCGACGTGCGCAGGGCGAGCGCAGCCGCGCAGAGCCGCTCCCGAATCGCAGCGCCCCGGGAATTATCGCCGCTGCCTCCGCCGCTGCCTCTGCAGGGATTTCCAGATCGCCAATTTTTAATCTTCCTTGGGAAGCCTTTTCTCTGCCTCTGTTGGGAATTAAGTTGCTTTTTATTTTATTATTTTTATTTTTTCTTCCTGGAGAAAAGGGATCGTGGATTGCGAAAGAAAAAGAGTTTGACAGATCAATATTAACTTTTTTCCCCCGTCCTTTTTTCCTCTCTTTTTCTTTTGCCATCCGAAAGAGCTGTCAGTTGCCGACAGGCTCCATCTAGAGTTATCGACAAAAGGGAAAAAAAGTCAGAGACACTCCTGAAAGAAGGAGACCGTGACACTAACTCTTCCAGCTCTGCTGGGACGAGCGGCTTTGGCCGCTGTGTTTTTTTCCCTTACCCCGAGAGACACTTTCCCCTTTTCCCTCTGACGAGAAGATAAGGGGGAGGAAAGCGAGGGCACCAGAGCTGCACCTCCAAAATGGGAGGTCGGTTCCTGCTGACGCTCGCCGTCCTCTCGGTGCTGCTGAGCCGCTGCCAGGTAAGTGCCCGCGGGGTGGGGGACAGGGATGCCTGCACCGGGGGGTCCCTGCACCGAGGAGTCCCGCGGGAGATGCCTGGGACTGGCGCTGCCTGTTGCAGCCGAGAGGAGCGGGGAGGGGGTGCCAGTGTCCCCGGGACCGGGGCGGGCTGGGGAGCGGGCTGCTCGGTGGCTGACGGCCGCTGTCGCCGCCCCGCAGGTCGGCTCCTCCGGGGTCTTCGAGCTGAAGCTGCAGGAGTTTGTCAATAAGAAGGGGCTGCTCAGCAACCGCAACTGCTGCCGCGGGGGCGGCCCCGGCGCCGGCGGGCTCCAGCAGTGCGACTGCAAGACTTTCTTCCGCGTCTGCCTCAAGCACTACCAGGCCAGCGTGTCCCCCGAGCCGCCCTGCACCTACGGCAGCGCCATCACCCCCGTCCTCGGCGCCAACTCCTTCAGCGTCCCCGACGGCGCGGGCGGCGCCGACCCCGCCTTCAGCAATCCCATCCGCTTCCCCTTCGGCTTCACCTGGCCCGTAAGTGGGGGGCGACGCTGGAAGGGGCGGCACATACCCATCGCGACCCACCCCGTGCCATTCCAGGAGGCCACCAATCCCCTTGAAGTGTCAAGATGGGAGGGAGACAACGACTGATAATTCCTGGGGACTGGTGGCACTGCCCCTTGGGCCTACCTGCTCTCATGCTCTCCTGGTGGGTTGTCTCTGCTTCTTCTTTCCACAGGGCACCTTCTCGCTCATCATTGAAGCTCTGCATACGGACTCACCTGATGACCTCACCACTGGTAAGTGTCCTGAAACACACTTTTCCCCATAATATTCCCAGCCCTGCAGCCCTATTTGGCCCCTTTCTCTGCAGTGTGTAGCACACTCTCCTCTACAGTAGACCTGTGACAAGAGAGGCCAACCTGTTGGCATGCAGCCATGTCATCCTGCCTCTGCAGTTCCCCTCCCACCAGAGACCCCCTGTGGGCGATGCCCTGCTTCGGGCTCTCTAACCACTCTCCTCTCCACTCGCACACAGAAAACCCTGAGCGCCTCATCAGCCGCCTGGCCACCCAGAGACACTTGGCAGTGGGTGAAGAGTGGTCCCAGGACCTGCACAGCAGCGGCCGCACTGACCTCAAGTACTCCTACCGCTTCGTGTGCGACGAGCACTACTACGGGGAAGGCTGCTCTGTCTTCTGCCGCCCCCGGGACGATGCCTTTGGTCACTTCACCTGTGGAGAGCGCGGCGAGAAAGTCTGCAACCCGGGCTGGAAAGGCCAGTACTGCACGGAGCGTGAGTATCCACCTGCTTGTCTCCTTGGGTGCCCCTTGCAGCAGGGCCTCCTGAGCCCTTGGGCTTGGCGGAGGGGAGTTTCTCTGACATCAGGCCCCATGGGGAGGGAGAACCAAGCAATGGTGGCTGGATGTCTGGTTCTGTGCCCAAGCCTTACCAGTGTGAGGGATGGGAGATCCTCAGTGCTGCCACAGAAAGTTAATGCAGACAGCCCCCTCTCAAGCCAACAAAATGTCAATGCCAACACTACACTCCTGCTCATTTGCTTTAGACCATTTAATCTGGTAGCAAAATGTTCAGCAGTTGCTTGAAGATTTATTAACATATATCAGGAGTACTTTTTACACCTACCCAACCTTCAACCATACAACTTTGATATTGTCACCTACAGGGTACATAGCTTCAAGGGAGGGAGCTAGGCTTTGGCAGTATTCATGTGGCTTATGAGTAGGCTTGCTGTGGTCTGATCCTCTGCAACCTTGTATTAAGAAAAATATTGGGAAGTCCAGGGCATTCTCTATGGCTTCTAGACTGTACATTTCTCATTTGAGGTACTCATATGCTGCCACTAACAGAAATTGCTGCATGTGGGGCCACAAGAACGTTCAAGTTCCTCCTCAGCTCTCTTGTGTGCCATTGCCATGATAATTGATACTAAAAAAGTAGTGAGAGACATGAAACATACCCCAGAGCTTGAAGTTTTTGAGGAATGTGGTGTGTTGATACAGCAGGAAAAGCTGGGACAGTAAGCAGATCACAGAGAGGACAGTCCAGGATGTCAGATACTTTCCGGTTGTAGGAGATTCCGCCCTCTGTAGATCCGTAGCAGTGTACACCCAAATGTGCACACAGAGCCCCTGCTGCAGCGTGTGATGGCACCCTCTGTTTGTGTGTGTACACGGATCTGAAATACGCTGGCAGATGACGTACTGGGCCAGTGCTCCTCTGCAGTCATCAAAGCGCCAGGCAGTCAGGAAGAAAACAGTTCCAGGCTGTAAAGCAGCCTCTCAGCTTTCTTCTTGTGTTTTTGTTTCTCTTTAAACCCACCTACACTGTGGTCTCAGCTGAACTGCTATCAAACCATTTCTGATTGATTATTCACACTGTTAGTGACTGCTGGGATGCTTTTAGCAGCTCATGGTACGATGTTGCACAATAAACAGCAGGCAAAGGGGCTCGCCTTTTCTTTGATAATGTTTTAAGTAAGAGCTACAACCTTTCCTATGATCAAAAGTGCCTAGCCCGGTTGTGTCAAGGGGTGGGGAAAAAGGAAGCATTTTGATAATGAGCTCTTTTGGGGCTGTCAGCGCTTTTGAATGCCTGCACATCTCTGCTATTCCCACAGCGAAGCAGAAGGCTGTCCATCTTTCTTGACTCATTATGTATATTCTTTGCTGTGTTTTCCCTCTCAGGAAAAAACAGCTTAGAACACTGACACAAACCTACTAGGCAGGGGAGATGTGTTTATGTGTGCATGCAAAAAGAATGTTTTGCCGTTAGCGAGTGGAGCTGCCAGTTGCAGATTGCTTCCCATTGCCTTGCCCCCAGCTCCATTCTTTCCAACTTGGAGGCGATCTGATTATCAGCACCGATTCTTTCTTTCTTTTTCTTCCCCCCTCCTTCCCCTCTCATGCCATTGTCTCCGGCCGGCTTTGTTGAATTAAAACTTTGCAGTGCCTGCTTAATGAGTTCCATAACCAGGCGAAGTAATGAGCAGAAGTCCCTTTTTTCCCTTCTCTCATCCTCCCTCCCGCTGGCCCGCTTACCTCTTTTACCAGGGCTGCACCCACCCGCCCGCCCCTTTTCGGAGCAGGGCGGAGGGGGGAAGGAGGGAGGAAGAACTTTAGACTTATTTATTTGAATAAGAAAAAAAAAAAAAAAGTTTTTTTTGCAGCGAAATCACGCGCGTGCCATAGATTAGCTGTGGGCAGGGATAGGCTGCCCGGTCGCCGGCCGCCGGCCCCATTGGCTCCGGGGCCGGGGTATTGTTGCAGTGGGGCAGCTGCTGGGAGAGAATAGACAATAGAGCAGCTGTCTTGCACTGGCACCCTGCACACCAGCTGTCCACTCTTATCTGCACACACACTTTCGGGGGATATTAAGAGGTGGAGCTGTGTGCATAGAATTGGAAAAAAGGACTTCTGACCCTCACTGGGAAGGGAAGGGAAAGGGGGGGTGAGGGGCTGTGGGGAAGGGAGTAATTGTGAGTCCTCTTTTGTTTGTGTGCAACTGTATTAAGAAGAATGCTCATCCCTGGTGATAAGTAAAGTGCCCAGTTATGGGGCAAGATCAATACTCCTGCAGACTCCAGAGATTAATTCAGCTGTGCTTAACTGCCCCAACCTAGTAAAGGGACTCACTCCCCACCCACAAGGTGCTCTCAGACTCAGACTTGTAAAAGCGAGTTGTTTTGGCACCAGTGCTGATGTCTTTCCCTGCTTGGTTTGTTTACAGCGATTTGTTTGCCTGGATGTGATGAGCAACACGGCTTTTGCGACAAGCCTGGGGAATGCAAGTAAGTTTTCCACTCCCTTCCTGCTTCCTTCTTTGTCTTTCAGTGTTGATGTGCTGGTGTTAAATAAGCCATTGGACATTTGAAGGCTTGGTTTAAAGGCCTTTCTTCATATTAGATGGAAGTTTGAGATATCTGGTTGATGCCAGATCAAAATATTATTCTGTAAGTCAAACATCAGTTCCATTAATATTATCCTAATGGGTTTACAGTGCTGTGTGTAAGGTTTAGTTCTTTGTTATTAGAGTAAACAAATTAACTATCTGGAACCATGAGTCTGTCTAAGGAAGTGGAAGAAATAGCTAGGACCGATGAAAGCTGATGCTACGGTTGGACTTGGTGACTTTCTCACATGAAGGATCACTGAGGGCTTTCAGGAAACTTGATCCCTGGCATCAGTGTGCTTGCAGTGTTTGTGATAGGGTTTTCAACTGTGAGAAGCCTAAATCTGATGAGACCTTGTTGTCATCTTTTTTTTTTCAGATGCAGGGTGGGCTGGCAGGGGCGATATTGTGATGAGTGCATCCGATACCCAGGCTGCCTTCACGGTACCTGTCAGCAGCCATGGCAGTGCAACTGCCAGGAAGGCTGGGGTGGCCTTTTCTGCAACCAGGGTGAGTTCTCAGTCCTTGCCTGAGCAACTGTTTTAAAAAGCAGAAAGTAGGCAACTATTTTCAGCTCACCCACCCTCTGCTAGCCTTGCAAATTAGCAATCTTCTTGGCTGCTCTCTTCATAAAACAAAAATATGTCTTTTACAGACCTGAACTACTGCACCCACCACAAGCCCTGCAAGAATGGTGCCACGTGCACCAATACTGGTCAGGGGAGCTACACTTGTTCGTGCAGACCTGGGTATACAGGCTCCAACTGCGAGATTGAAATCAACGAATGTGACGCCAACCCTTGCAAGAATGGTGGAAGCTGCACTGTAAGTTCAAGTTGTTTGTGTCATCTGAAACTCCAAGGGAGGAGTTAATGCCAGTTTCACTAATTTTCAAAATCCCTTTTTGGATTTCTGAGCAAGTTCAGACAAATGTTTTGATGGTTTCTCGTTTGTTCCCCCCAGGATCTCGAGAACAGCTATTCCTGTACCTGCCCCCCTGGCTTCTATGGGAAGAACTGTGAGCTGAGTGCGATGACCTGTGCTGACGGACCGTGCTTCAATGGTGGGCGCTGCACCGACAACCCCGACGGGGGCTACAGCTGCCGCTGCCCCCTGGGCTATTCTGGGTTCAACTGTGAAAAGAAAATCGATTACTGCAGTTCCAGCCCTTGCGCTAACGGTAAGGCCAAACGTGCTACGGTGGAGACCACAGACTTACTTTGCCTTCTGGTCTGGAGTTCATGATAGGCACACTGGTCATTTGTAGAATCACAGAATGGTCTGGGTTGGAAGGGACCTTAAAGGTCATCTAGTCCAAGCCCCTGACATGGGCAAGGACACCTTTCACTAGACCAGGCTGTTCAAAGCCCCATCCAACCTGACCTTGAACACTGCTAGGGATGGAACATCCACCACTTCTCTGGGCAACTTGTTCCCTCACAGTAAAGAATTTTTTCATAGTATCTTATCTAGACCTGCTCTCTTTCAATTTAAAGCTATTCTGCCTTGCCCTATCACTACATCCTCTTGTAAAAAAATCCTTGTCATGTCAACAGTTGACTTAGTGGAGGTGGATCTGTGCTAAGAAAGCAATGGTGTGGCTTGGGCCACTGCTGCAGATTGCATTTTCTGATGGGGTGGCTGTGGCCAAGTAACTTGGTCTGAAGCTTCATGCATGAAAATGTGGAAGATTATACTTTCAAATCCTTTACAAAGAGTCTTAGAGGTCTGTGGATGCAAATACCACACGAGTGCTACACACTATTACTTGTAATCTGGTAACAGTAATTTTCCTGATTTGATTAAACTAGTGAAGACTTTCTGTACTGTAGTCCTCCTTATTCATTGCCACTCGAACTCTGTAACATGAAGTGTGGTGTTAACCTGACCTGGACTAGTGTTCTGGTTTGAGCTGAGTGAAATGTTAAAAAAGGAATAGGATTGAGAATGAAAAATAAATCTGCTTAACAAAAACCTTTCTTTAAAAGATGTGCTTTTTTTATGTTGGATTACACTTGGCAAAGGTTGAGCTAACCTCTCAAAAAGAAAGCTTTCCTCAGCTGCTGGTTTTGCCTTTTGCCCCAAGGGCAGCGAGTGGGGGGCTGTTGTGTCTGGCTTCCCACCACTCAGCTCGTCCCCTTCCTGTCTTGCAGGAGCCCAGTGTGTCGATCTGGGGAACTCCTACATCTGCCAGTGCCAGGCTGGCTTCACTGGGAGACACTGTGATGACAACGTGGACGACTGCGCCTCCTTCCCGTGTGTCAATGGAGGTACCTGCCAGGACGGCATCAATGACTACTCCTGCACCTGCCCCCCAGGATACAACGGGAAGAACTGCAGCACTCCGGTGAGCAGATGCGAGCACAACCCTTGCCACAATGGGGCCACCTGCCACGAAAGAAACAACCGCTACGTCTGTGAGTGTGCCCGCGGCTACGGCGGCCTCAACTGCCAGTTCCTGCTCCCTGAGCCACCTCAGGGACCTGTCATTGTTGACTTCACCGAAAAGTACACGGAAGGCCAGAACTCCCAGTTCCCCTGGATCGCTGTCTGCGCCGGGATTATTCTGGTCCTCATGCTGCTGCTGGGGTGTGCTGCTGTGGTCGTCTGCGTCAGGCTCAGAGTGCAGAAGAGGCACCACCAGCCTGATGCCTGCAGGAGTGAGACCGAGACGATGAACAACCTGGCAAACTGCCAGCGTGAGAAGGACATTTCCATAAGTGTCATTGGTGCCACTCAGATTAAAAACACAAATAAGAAAGTAGACTTTCACAGTGATAACTCTGATAAAAATGGGTACAAAGTCAGATACCCATCAGTGGATTACAATTTGGTGCATGAACTCAAGAATGAGGACTCAGTTAAGGAGGAGCACAGCAAATGTGAAGCCAAGTGTGAAACATATGATTCAGAGGCAGAGGAGAAAAGTGCAGTACAACTAAAGAGGTATCTCACATCTGAGTGCAGGGGGCAGCTTGGCTTTGAAGGGGGAGTGTATATCTCATAGGTAGCATTAAGCAACAGCCATCTGACTTGTTCTTTCTCTTTTTGCCTTGAATAGTGATACTTCTGAAAGAAAGCGACCAGATTCAGTATATTCCACTTCAAAGGACACAAAGTACCAGTCGGTGTATGTCATATCAGAAGAGAAAGACGAGTGCATCATAGCAACTGAGGTTAGTAGGGTTGGAACAGCAGAGAGAAGTCTTGGTCCCCAGCTCCCATCCAATACATGCCAGGGCAGATGAACTCCTTTCCATAACGCCACAGTGGTTTGTACCTGTTGAAATCCAGTCAGCTTGAGCTTGTGATGCTGTGGATGTTGTAAAGACAAGCTCAGTGACTTGCTGCTGTACATGTTGTGGGTTTGACAAGTTTTGTAGACTAGGGTACAACAGTAGTGTGGTTGAGGTGTGCTGACCCACCCCTTGGTGTGCTTCATGCAGAGTCCTGACCCTCTGCAGCCTTACAGCCCTCTTCATATGTTTCATTAACCTCTCCTGATCTCTGCTTGTGTTTTCTCTTTCCAGGTGTAAACCAGAGGTGATATGGCAAGGTGGTTGTCAAGAACAATTTCAGAGGAGACGTGCCCCGATGAATGCTGCTGAAAGAGGAATGGGAGATAGATTCCTTCACTGACTGCTGCTGAGAAACTAAATTCAGGCTTGAGCTGGTTCTCTACTGAAGTTAGCAAAGTGACTGCAAAATAAAGAAACAAGATGGACACCAGGCAAGGGTCTGTGTTCAAGGATTACTGTTGCACTGCCTTTTATGAATTTTATCATTGCACTATGGTCAGTTGCTTTTCTATATATATTTAAATGAATGGACTTAATTACTACATAAGAAGCATGCACTGCCTGAAGTGTATATTTTGGATTATTATGAGCCAGTCTTCTTGAATTAGAGACACAAACACTGCCTTTATTGTCTTTTTTGATACTAAAATGTGTTTTTACTAGGTGAGAAAAAGTGTGTTATTTTTTTGAATCTGTAAAAATATTTTCATGATAATTGTAAAGCTTGAGTATTTTGTGATGTTCATTTTTTTATAATTTAAATTTTTTGGTAAATATGTACAAAGGCACTTCGGGTCTATGTGACTATATTTTTTTGTATATAAATGTATTTATGGAATATTGTGCAAATGTTATTTGATTTTTTTTACCATTTTGTTAATGAAGAAATTCATTTTTAAAATATTTTTCCAAAATAAATATTATTAATGATAACCAGAGTGCTATGCTTATTCCATACCTGATGATGAACTGACTGAACTTTGCAACCAGGCATCTGACAGGCCTCTGGACTCATGGGGGCATTGAGTAGGATTGGGGAATGACTTGTTGTGTGTAGATACACAACAATACATCTTTCCCCTCCTACCCTTCTGACCTGTTGACCCTTGGTTGTGCTCAGTCTTACCCCAAAGGCAAACGGCAAAACCTTGAGTAATATTTTGCCCAGTCATGTTGTGCTGTGTGTTTATATAAACACATATGGAGTCACTTCCTGAGGAAGAGCAAGAGTTGAGTGCACTCCATTGCAATCCAGAGATGGGGCTCGTCGTGACTCAACTCCTCATTTTTTGCAAGCTCTAACACCTGCCTGGAGTCCAGAGGAGTTTGGGACACACCAGCAAGGGAGGGCCCCTAGCTCAGGTCCTTGATGTGCTCCCGTGGGCTGTGAGCTCCTCCAGACTTCCTTCCTAGGAAATGGTAACAGTGAACAGTGTGGACTGGAGGTCACAACTCCCCTGACTACAACACCTCTGAAGTACCAGTTGTGTCTTTGGTTTCTGCTCTGACGCTGGTGCCTGATGCCTTCATAGTGGGACAGAGTGTGATTCCATCCCCTGGCTTGCCTCTGAATGCTCAGGCAATTTCCCCAATTTAGTTTGCTTCAATGAGCTTGCCTTCCCGTTGTGCTGCATGTTAATCAGCAGACACCCTTCAGAAACAGGCAAAAGGTTCTAACACTTCAGGAAGATAAGGAAAATCTATGGAATAATCTCATTTTTATTCCATTTAAACTGAACCCCAATTGTTGTGTGTCACCTTCTGCAGCTTTGCAAAGATGATGAAAATCCTCTGTCCTCGTTCACTTCAGGGGAGGGAGATGATATCCTAAACACAAAGAATGGGATAGCAGATATAATCAAGCAATTATTGCAGCTGCTGATCTTCATGTATTCCTCTTATTTTAGTGTACGTAAGTACATGAACCACTGGACCTCCACACTTGAGTGAGGTCTGTGTAAAACGCACACTGGCTGCAGAGGCTTGTCTGTTTATAAGCTTAGCTTTTTGCTAAGTGAAACCTTAGACAAGGCATACAGGCTCACTTCTCACAAAGTGTCCTGATGTGGTTATCATCCTCATCTATCCCAAAGTGTCCTTTTAAGGGAAGTTTTCGTTAGGAGAGTGATGAGAGGTATTGAAAACCAGCCTGTCAGTGACGGTCTGAACAGCAGTTTCAATCTGAGCAGTGACACAACAACCTGCCAATAATCAGTCAATGCATCATACATTAAATGAGGCATGATGGTATGTATGGCAGCAGGTGCTCAGTGCAACATAATCTCACAGATTGGACAGAAAAGTGAGTCTTGGAAGGTGTTGTTGCTATCTTTGTTGCTCATTTGTTTTTCAACTTTGGCCAAAGCACTTTATTTTTGTGAATTTCCTCTTCGTCACAAGCTTTATGGAGCAGGCTCATCTCTCATGATGTACTGCACTTTGCAGTTAGTACCATGGTCTTGGCTAGGCCTTCTTAATGCTGCCTCTGTAGAAACAGCAGTAACAAAAGGAAGGCCATCAGTGGTTGAGTACCTCTGTAACATCAGGTCCTCGGTGCTACAGCAAGATCTACTTTAATTTACTGTCAGGTAAAGGTCTGGAAGAGCACACAGCTCCTTGCTCTTGTGAAAATGCATAGCATTGGCATCTACCTATCTTTGCTTAAAAATAAAACAGCTTTGGAAAGATAAGTTTGTCCAAGTGTGCTAATTATCAGCAGTGCTGAGTTTGGTGAGTGACAGAAAACTACAGGCAAAGGGAAGGGCATGGTCCTGTCTTTCTGAAACACCTCCTGAAATGATGGCTACACAAATCAGCCCAATGGCTTCTTCTGTTTCTGTCTCAGGTTAGGGTTAGGGATACAGTCACACACAGGATTTACTTCTTTTGCAGGACCAACTCCCCCAGTCCTGAGTGTGTGTGTACACAGTGGCTCTCAGTGACCAGAGGGGATTGTGGAGCACTGGTTTAATTCTCCTCACCCGCAGTACTTGGGCCTTACTGGGATGAAAAAAATGGATGAACTGGGCAGGGGTTGGAAGTGGAGCATGTCTTGCTTGAGACAGAGGAAGGCAGATGCAGGTGTGGAGCCATGTGTGCAGGTGGTGCACGCTGTGGCCAAGGGGCAGTGACGGGGCTGTGCTCACTCCAGGATGGGAGCTCTGCTGCCAAAGAACGGCTGGAACCTCCTGGTCAGCAGGGTCTCCGAAGGGCCTCCTCATTCTAAAACGAGAGGAGAGCCTGCCTGGGGAGTCTATTTAGCTGGGACAGCTGAGAATTCAGGTCCCAGTCCAAAGCCCATTAAATGAATGGAACGGTTCCAGCAAACTGCAGGGACACATGGCACGGTGCCCCTCCTGACACAGCACATCTCCATCTCTCCCCAGGGAAGCTGCATGCACTGATACAGCGTGTGGCCCTCCAGGTGTGGATATGAAAGCCTGTGGCTGGCCTAGCCAGGTCTGCTCCCCCTGGAGCCAGGACTTTGGGGGCCTGGGGGGCCTCCTCGGACTGTCACTGTGGCACTGTTGATTCATGTGCATACCTTGACTTGCAATGTCTCCTTCTCTCTGTCCTGCAGCAGCCAGGGACGACTTGGCCTCCTCCTTGTTTGAGGCCAGCTTTCAACAAGATGTCCAGAGAGATCACCCCTCAGCCCACACCTCTGCTGGCCTGTGTCTCTGTGGCAAGTGCATTTGTGCTGTTGGCAGGACATGTCAAGAAATTAGAAGCACTGAAGAAGCAGGAGAGATGAGCTGCTGGGAGGTATTAGTTGCCCTGGTGGTGGGCAGAGATTTCCTAAGAGTATCACATCTTTTAATACGTAGAAAACTTTAGGTTCAGACAGCAGTCTTAGGTTCAATTGCAAGACACAGATTTATAAATTGATTTAAATTTATATTTGTGCTTACTTTGTACACAGTGCAGGACAGCTTGTGTGTCAGGAAACTTGGGTGCTATTCCTGGCTCCGCCACAGACCTGATGTGTAACCTTGGGAGAGGAAGGATGGTCTTGTGGTCAAGGCACTGCAGAGGGACTCAGCAGGGCCCCCTTCTATTTCCAGCACTCCCTCCAGACTTCCTGTGCAACCTTGGACCTGTGTCACTTAATCTTTCCAGGACCTTAGGAAAATGGGCGCCTCCTGGTTGTTCTAATAGGGAGAAGGTCATTAGTGCTTGTGAGAGGATACCGTGGTGGTGGGGAATGTTAAAACACCCTCTGAGGCAAGTCAGGCTATTTCCTATTTCTGCACATCAGACTGCTTGTCTGTGAGGGGGTGAGCTATTTTTGCAAAGCGCTTTCAGACGCTTGCATGGAATAGAGACCCCTCACAATTGAAACATCCATCATCTCAGAGAGGATGTGCAAACCCTGCACTGGCAGCGAGGAGACAAACTGGAAGGGGGAGGGAGGCAGCTGTGGTGGTATGTGTGTGCACAGTGTGTGCAGGGGGAAGGTGATACAGCTGTGTGTCCATGGCCCAGAAAGGATGTCACACACCACAGTGTTGACATGGATGGCCACAGTGCCATCAGCCTCCTCTTGCAGGTCAGCATCTGCAGTCAAGGTCTGTAGTTGTCTATGCTGCTGTAGGTTATCTTACAGCAAAAAAAAATTTGCAGGTAGAGATACAGATTAAACTCAGCTTGGAACTATGAGGGTCAAGAAGGAAAGCTACAGAAATTACACAGATGGGAATTTTTTACTGACATACCCTGGGGAACTTCCCTATTGGAACAGCCTAACATCCAAAGTCATGTACTCCAAATAAATTTACCTGAGAACTATTCCTAAGCCAAATCCTAACCTGAGAAGCAGTCTCTTCTGACACCTGACATCTACTTGTGTCAGAAGAATGAGGAGCCTCTCTGTTCCCTTCCCTCCTTGGGAGGTACATTTTTCACCTGGCTGTTAGGACCTGGCATTCTGCCTGTGTCTGTGTTGCTTGCTATGCAAATCAGGGACATTAGGAGCCTGGCCAGAAAAGACCCAACACATACTGTGAAGCACATCTTCAGATGAAACCTGGAGCCTACTGTTGTGATAACAGGACAGCTGATCCTGCTGCTCTTGGTGAAGCAGAGGTGGATGACAGACCCACTGCCATGTGGGTGCTTGCTGCCTAGTCAGTAGGGCAGGGCAGGTGGGGCTGGAGGTCACAGCATCCTCATGACAGGCTCGATTTTTTCCTTAGGAAGAACCATCCTTAATCTTTTCTCCTGCTGCTGCAGCCTCATCTCTTGCACCAATAAATTCAGCACTGCTGGGGCTGCTCTCTGGCCCTGTAGCCAGTCAGTATGGATCAGTCCAAATCAACTGCTTACATCCACCCTGGTGAGGGATGGCTCCTGTTTTGTGCCAAGGAGCAGCCTGGGACTGATAACTATGGGGGAAAAAGCTTGGCAGGGACCTCCACAGCAATGCAACCCTACAAATGATTGCATTTTAGAGACCAGAAGCTGCTTAGTTTTCCAGGACAGGTATATCCAGAGTATCTTAGTGACATGTTCAGGAATGCCTTACTCTTTGGCACAGATGAGGAATGGTGAGTGTCAGCTGCGGGAGTAACTCTGAGGGTCAGTGCAGATCCGATTCACCTGCTAGGGCAACTATATAAACTGGCACTGCTTACTTTAAAGCCTGCCTTATGCATGTGTTACATATGAGGACAATTTTTTTTTCATGGTATAAAAACAATACCATCTGTACAGCCAGCGTGGATGAAGTTACATTGAAAAAAGTCACGTACGTACATCAGTGCAGATACCTACCCTTCCCTTGTTTATTTATCTAAAGTGTGCCAGTAAAGGCAAGTTTGCACCATTGTGTTCTCCAGAGCATGGCTGTGCAGCTACAAAGAAGCAAGCATCATTCAAAGAATACATGGCTGTTGGGACAAGATTTGAGTGCTTACAGCAAGTTAGTGTATCTTCACATGACAATTTCCCAGGGTGCTGGAGGCTGACCAGGAGAAAAGATCAGAACTGGGTTGACCTGTGTTCTTTTTCATAACATGAAACTGGAACTTTGTGAGGACAGCACTTTTCTGTGGGAAAGAGCACAGCAGATAGACAAATCTGGCCAGCCCTTATTGCATCAAGGATGTGCTGCAGAGCCATTTCTGCTCCCACTGTTGCCAAGACATTCATGCTTGAGGCAGCTGATGGTCATTTCTAATTGGAATTTTTACCTACCAGAAATCTGTTTTTCCGTAACACTTACAAGTCAATGCTTTTACAAAGAAGATTTTCAGTGGGAAAACTGTTTTTCAGCAATGGTAAACTGAAATACCCTCTTGAAAACCTTTTATGAGTTTCATTTTCTTCATGAAGCAAGATAGCAAAATGACAAGTGTTTCCCAGCAAACAACAAATTATCTGGAAACTTCCTTTGTCCTTTTTTTCCCCCCAAAAATAGAACTGATCTGGGAATTTTGTCTCATTAAAAAGTTGTATATTTTACTTTTGATTTTGCTTTAGAATGTGAGCATTTTTAAAGATAAGTTCTTCCCCCTTATCCCATCTTCTGGCCCTAAGTAGCACTTCAGTGTTGTGAGGAGAGTTGCACTTAGTATAAGCAAACTACATTTTTGGCCAGATATCAGCAAATACTTTTAATGGTAGCCTGGATAAGGAAAAACTGGCATTCTCAAGAACAACTAATTACTAAAAACTAATGAGGCAAAAAGTGTTATGAGGTATGAACTTTACCATAATACTTTATCATTAGTCTAAATAATTCAGAAAGTTTTCAACATCCATGGAGTGAAAATACTTTCACTAAAACCAAGCTATGTCAAACCACAACACTCATCTACATTTAAAACAAAAGCTGTATGGAGGAGAATCAGGCCTTCCATGACCCAACCAAGATAATATGGCTACTAGTTATGTACTTTCCTTTTTAAGGCACTAGGAGATTTTCCTTTACAAGGTTTTCCATACATGCAAACGGGGGTGTTTACCAAGGCCACCTGTCTGAAAAATGTAAGCCTCTCACTTCAATCTGGTTTTACCTTAGTGCTAATCAAAGGGCCCATGGAATTCTTCATTGCCCTGCAGTGGTGATGGTTTGGCACAGCTGCTGCTTCTGTGACTGTGGGCGTCTTTGGAAATGTCAGATGCCCATTACTCTCACTCAAAGTGAGCAGGACTGTTCAGAGCAAAAACTAACATGGGACAACTACGTATCCTGCTTGTCATAGCCTGCATCTTAATTTTTTTTTCTTTCTTTCTGTATAAATTTAAAGAAAGGAACTGTGAAAAATGTATGATGTTGTGTAAGTTCTTCTAATTGACTTCAGGAAGTGTTATCTGGAATGGCAGTTGTGAGCACACAAACTCAGCAGACTTATCTGCGTTATCTAATTACCAGACTATAAAGTTCTGCTGACATTTCCTTTTGATAAATACAATACACTGCTTTCTTTATCTATCTGTATTAAAGAAACAATGTACTCCTAAATCCAACCCCATGCATACTTTTAACTAAAACAACATTATAAACCCCAAGACTAACAGAAATGTTGTCACAACTTCAACAGTCTTAAATGAAAACAGTGGCTTTCAGATGAAAAGCATTATCTAAAGGTGGTAGGAAACCACAACAAATCTCAATGTTTTAACTGTGAATAAGCATTAAACAGATTTCACAGATATTTATTAAGCAAAAGGAGAGACCTAGAAAAAGAAAATGGTGACAAAGAGCAGCAGTATTACATGTATGCTTACATTTCTTCACTGGTGTTGTGTTTAACTAAGCACAGAAACAGAGAGTCATAAAGTCATTTAGGTTGGAAAAGATCCTTAATATCAAGTCCAACTGTTAACCCAGCACTGCCAAATCCACCACTAAACCATGTCCCCAAGTGCCACATCTACACATCTTTTATATGTTTTTTTATACTATTGATTATTGTTTACCTTAAGGTTTTTAAACAAGGCTCTCCTTTCAGGCCTTACTTCTGCGCATGCACAGGAGGGTTTGGGATGTTTGTGGAAAGCAGCTGTGCCAAACTAGATTTGCTGCTGGAAGTCTTCAGGTAATGGACATAAAGGAAAGTGCCTCTAAACAATGCTTGTTGCTATTTGGTTTTCTGTTTTCTCCTGATTCACCAGGTTTAGATGCCTCCTGCAAGGGGAAGAGAAAGGGCAAGAGGCAGCCCATGGTTGTTGTAGGAAGAGGTAAGGCACGACGTGGTTTTGTCTGGGGAACCCTGCTCCTCTAGACAGAGTCAAGGTGGGAAAAGGCAGGTGAGGAGCCTCCTCTGCAGCTCTGTGGGGTATCCTGGCTATGCTTGATCTGAGCAGGGAGGCTCTGACAGAAGACAAAACTGACACAGAAACATTGCAACAACCGCAGCACTGAAACCCCAGTTTGTACGCTCTCTGCATTTCCATTTACCTCAATGAGAATTAGGCACTGGGGTGCCTTCTAATTCCTAACCCACATGTGGGTTGGGAATCCTTTGGGATTGGGAAACCAGCTAACCAGGGCACACCAACACTTAGAGCCTGCACAAATATTCATCAAAAGATATGGTATGTTCAGTGCTTTTAGAACCTACATTTTAAAAAAAAGAAGGAGCTCACAAGTGAAAAAGAAAAGCTGCGATAAGATGTAAACACACGTTGTAGATCAAATGTAGCCACTGAGTTCTGGGGATGTTCCAAAGATCACTTTTCTATCAGCTAGAAAAGATACCCATTTCTGTCAGAAATGCTAAAGGAAGTGTTAATGACGGGAATAAATAACAGGTGCTGGGAGCAGCTGTTACTGATTAATGACTTGTCTTTTTTTAAATAGGTTTTCTGTTGGGGGAATCAGAAGTTTTCAGTAATACTCCATTGTAAGACATTGGAGGAATGGTTTTTCCTTTTTCTAATAATGTGCTCCCGAATTATTTCTAAGGTTAAACACATTCAAGATTTAATCTAACTTAATATTTGAATTTTAGGCCATCAATAATTGAGGAGGATTCAAACCATAATGCTTCTAATTTACACAAATTACTTGCTTTCTTTAATTCCTTTTTTTTCCTGCCAATTTTTGGCTTGTTTTCTCTCACTCTCTTTGTTCCACTCTCCTCCCCTTTCTCTCCTCCCCTTTACCTCTCCATGGCCTTTTTCTTTTTACCTGAGGTATCTGGAGATGGTGGTTCCAATGCTGGTTATATTTGGCCCTGAAGTTGCTTTTTTTTAAGCATACGAAGGATGATGAGATTGAATATCACAAGAAAGACTGCCTCTGTTGCCATTTCTTCAATGAAAAAGTAATTTAAAAGTCACTGATGAGAGCTGAGCTCACTGAACACATCTGCTCTGTTCCTTGGGGCCATCAGGGAAACAAACAAAACAGAGTGATGGAAAATACAGTAATAATTAGAATTAATTATTATTTAATAGTTTCATTTTATATGCATGTAAAACCACTTCAGAAATAATGGCCAGTACCATAACATCTCATTTTTAGCAAAAATGGCACAGAGGGTTCTATCCTGGCCCCTTTGAAGTCAATGGCAAGGCTGTTATTGACTCAGATGGAGACAGAATTTCTTACAGAAATCTAGGTCACTCAAGACGCCTTTCCAGTAGTCTAGAGCCCCATCTCTCTGCATCTTAAAATGGACAGAATCCACAGTCAATTCCCATCTCTGCATTTCAAAGCAGGTGGCCTCTTAACTGAATGGATTTCAGGGACTGGTGGAGGTGGTGGGGCATATGGAAAGGCTTCCATGTCATAATAAAATGTTGAGAGTTTCCTCACTAAAGGGTGGGTAAATATGAACAATAAGAACAATTTCAATGGCTTAGCATGCTATAGAAAAGCATTCTTGTTTTTATGAACTGTGAGGCAACAGTAGAGACAATAAGTAATAGAATACAAGCCTCAATATGGTGAAGCCTAACTTTACCATACTTGGGGCATGTCGTGTTACCTACTCTCCCTAGATAAGTTTCTGTGCTTGCTGTTCTTTAAAATTCTTTTTCTCTTTCTTTTAAGGTGGTTATTTGAAAACATCACCAAAGACATGACACAGTATGAAATAAACACAGATTTTTTTTCCAGTTTAGAGACAGAGCTGAAGTTTTGATTTGCATCCTGTCTGTCTATGAGCATGCAGAAACTCGGAGTTATCTTCATCTGATCTTGTTTTTTTCAGTCGTCTGAAGATAATGTTAAAAATGCTGGCAAGCCACAACTTCCATATACTGACCCACTTAATTCTGACTTCCATATACTGACCCACTTTGCTCACATAAGGAAAGCACACTTATTTTTCAACAGAGTCATAACTGGGTAGAACACTGCACTATTCTATACAACACCAGTTAGTTATGACAGTTTTGAAGGGAAAAGCAGATAGAACTGTGACTATGAGGGGAGGAGGAGAAGGTTATGGCTAGGCAGAAGGTAATGACATGGATGACAAGGGCCAGTAGCTCATGATCTATGAGGATAAATCAGCCCCTGTTGTGTGCTGTGCACCATGGCACCCACTGAGTGTGGTTCCAGGTGTAATGCCACTTGCTATGTCCCCACTGCCATCTCCCAAGTGCTGTGACACCAGAGCTGTGTGTGGTCCCACTGCAAATCCAGCACTGCCCTCAGCCCCTTTGCAAAATGTAGGGATTGCAGGTTGATGGAGCAAAGACACATTGATACGGTGCCAAGCAATTCTAGAACATCTTGCACAGGGGTGTCCATCTCTCATCCACCCATTGTGCTTGTCACCTGTAACCACATCTCAGTTTTTTTTTAGCTGACATGACCAAAACAAAAATAGTCTCTACATTTAGAATTACTGATTGCTATGAACACTTCACAGTCTTTCCAAGAAAACATCCTGGGCTTAAAACAGTTTCCAAAAACATGAAGTGCGAAGCCTAAGGGATGTCTTTGGGTATGCATCCTAGTCATGACCATCCCCAGCTGGTTTAAAGTTCTTCAAGAAGTATTCCCTCTCCCCAAAGAAATCCATTCCACAGTTTTCAGCATCCCTCTCTGACAACCAGGATTTCAAATCCCTTTATCTGGAGACAAACAGAAAGAGTGTGCTTGTGGTGAATAATTTGAGCTGATATTCTTGCCAGCTGTTAAGGGACACATGCAAAAAAAGAAAAAAAAATCAGTGACATCTGGTCAGCACTGATATGTCCTAACAGAAGTATTTGTTTGGGAGTGGGGAAGGGGTGGTGGGGGTAAAGAGGAATACCATCTCCATGCACCTCCTTGCCCCCTTTTGAAAAGTGAAAGCGATAACATTGACCACAGCAACTGGAACAAAAATTGCAACTTACATCATGGGGAAACAGTGACATTACATTAGCCCATATTACACAATGGTTCAGCAGTTGCTTTCACACACTAAGCTTTCAACTTTAACTTTTTTTTCCCCTTAAGCTACACAATGGATTTTTTTGCTGAGTTGGAAAATATCAGGAGACAGGCAGAAAACCTTCCTTTTGTTCCTTCATCCTGCCAAGCACCTCATCATAAAGATTTTTTCCCCTTCTGTTCTGTTTTTCTTTCCTAACTTCCTTTCCCCTTTTCACCCTCCCCGATTTTTTTGTCAAATAAATGTGACTAATTAACAGCATGGCTTTTCTCCACTAAATCGTAAAACCACCTCCTTTAACTTCATGAAGGTGATAACACTGCATCCTGGTTTCGTCTTGGGAAGTGGACTTGTAAACTACCTTCTAAAGTGCTTTGATTCAAGTGATGGTTTTCAGTCTGGAAGACAAGTTGGCTTTAGTTCAATAGGAACTTCAGCTCTCTCCTTCTCTTTTGGGCCTGTTCACTGGGGTACACCCAGCACAAGTCAGTAGATAATAGAAATCCCAGAATGGAAACGCATAAAAAAAAGTTGTTTCCTGGGGTCAACAAAGGACAGGAAAAGAGCCAACAATCACTTAAATAAACAGTATTCAGAGAAACAAAAAAAAAAAAACCCAAACCAAAAACCCAACAAAAACCTCCAACCTCCCCCTAAAAACACCCTCCCCCAAAAAAACCTCACAAAAAACCTCCCAAACCAAAAAAACCCAATCAAATGCCCAACCCCCCCACCTTGTCTGTACAAATTCGCTTACATAGGAGGGAAGTAATGGTTTAAAGCAACCTACTGCTCATTCTGCTTACATTTAATGCTGTTAGGAAAAGGAAATCAAAACCAAATAGATTTTGGAGGGCACTTACTCTCAGAAAAACAACTTTTTCCTCTGCTTCCCACCTCATAATTATAGTCTGTTTTTATATAACATTTTTCATCATCAGAGCAATAGTGTCTGCAGGATGGACATTTCCTGGGGATTATTAACTAGCTTAAGGTTAACAATTTTCTGCTGCACCTCAAATGCATAGCTCCTTCCAACTTCTCAGTAACTCTTTAAAAATATTGCTTATCAAGATTAGAAGAGTGGAAGACTGAGTGGACTAATCACGAGTTTTGTACCCTATGTATATCTTAGAAGAAGCATGACAAGAGACATCTTTAGCTGCAACAAAAAGATACAACAGGGCAATTCAGTATTTTCTTGCTAATGACTATGATTTACTGTCAACATGGCAAAAATCACCCATACTAGCAATAACTCTAGTAATTTCTGGCCTCTCAGAGAAACCATAGGGCAATTGCAGGGGAGAACAGGCAAGTGAATTTACCCTGTTGTGAGAAAATACTTTGCTTTCATATCCAGAATGCTCAAGGAAAAATCCAGATCTGACAATAGGCAGATGATCTGTGAATTTAAAGTGTGGAAAGCTGTTTTCTCAGCAAATGTACTGGCTCAGCTGTCAGAAGATGTCCTTTGAGAGTTTCCTGGTTGGAAAAATTTAATAGTCTTTTGCAGAAAACAGTGTTAAAGCAGGAGACGAGTCAGGGCTCTGAGAAATCTTTGGAAACGGTGGGTCTGGCTCTTCTTGAGAACCTGGTTAAAGAAGGGCACGTGAGGACACGTGATTTATCTTCCTCATGCTTTTGAGCTCTGCTTCCTACATTTCCCTCTGTACTTTAGTGTTAGAAACTGGTTCTCTGCCCACAAGGTGGGTGAGGTGTTCTGACAGAACCCATTTGCTATGATAGACTTGGAGTGTCCTTTAAAGGAAGGAACCCTAACACTCTTGAATAGCTACTTCCAGAAACACACAACCTATCAGCACACAGGTGAAGACCAGCAGAGCCACTCAATTCTATCCAATCTGCTTCTTCCTGATTGTAATCTCCTCTTGGAAATATGAGTTCAAATGGATGAGACATTTCAGGCCAAGTGAGAAGAGCAATATTTGTGTCTCCAGTTTGCTATGGTGCCACTTTTTACCTTGTGAAGCCTTGTGCATGGAACTCCTGTCTTGCAGAATATCAGTAAAAGGCTATAGGTCCCTAGCATTTAAGGCCTCAAAACAAGAATTCACTGGCACACTAGTTCCTTCTGTCCATATGTTGCACTTTTACTTCTTGTAGTGTTGTAGAAGCACCTCTGAACATTAGCACTTCAGTTATTCCCTCCAAAACAAAGCAGAAATAGCAATGGGATCACTTCTGTCAGGAAGTAAGCAGCAGCCTCACAGAGATGGCAAACAGCCCTGCAGAGAGCATACAGCACTCCAAGTACAGTATAATCAGCACTTCAGGTGCAATGGCTTGGGAAGAAAAGTATTGCATAATTAGGTGAACAGAAGTGATGAGGTTCAGTGGTGAGCAGCAGTGAAAGCCTTTTGGATCAAGAGTTCTTTTAGAGCAGTCAGAACTATTTATTTAAATTGCTGATCCTCTGTGGTTGATTTTCAATGTTTTTTGTCACTGAAGCAGCATTGAATTACAGAGTGTCACAGGTTGAATATGAGAGCAGAACTATCAGATCATCTGACTGATAAGAAACATTTCTGCAGTAGAATAACAGAAAAAATAAAAGCTAGTCATATCAGGAAGGTTGCTCAGAACTGAGCTTAACTTTATGAGGATCAGTCTGAAAGTTATGACAACAAATAACCAAATATTTATCTTATTTACATGATTCATTCAGCTGTAGCACCTTGAGTCAGCAGTGAAGGATCAGGTACTAACACATGATAAAGGCACAAGGTGGGATTGAAATTACCCCTTCCAGCACCTTACACAGGAGCTAAACAAGACTGAGGCACAAAGGGGTTGATTCAGAAACCCAGTTCCCCATTGCTGGGGAGACACTTGCTACACTTCAGCTTCTGAGCTTTGTATCACATAGTTCCCTAAAATTTCCCCATTGCTACAGGAGCTTCATGATTCTGAGGGCAAGCACTTGCCTCCAGGCTGTGCTCATTAAACTCTGGAGACATCTATGCTCTGCCTGAGAACCCTAATGGGGCTGACCTCGCAGTGTGTCTGGATCCGAAGGAACCCCAAGACACGGAAGCCTGCACAAAGGATGCTAGATGGGGTGGAGTGGGTGATTGCTTAACTCACTGAGCACACAAAGAAGACAAAATGTCAGCATGGAAGGATAAAATGTGTGGTTCATAGACATCGTAGTTTGCATAAACTGGCAGCAGCAGAAATGATACAAATGATCCTCTCAGCTGAAGAATTTAGAAATTTAGTGGGGAGAAAGGCAAACGTAGTCCTACACTGTGCCCCCCAGAAGAGAGTCCAGATGAAGATAATGGCAAACAGTTCATCACTCCTAACCTGTGATGGTCAAGCTGATAGCCATATTAAATAGCTGAAAAAGATTCTTGTTTAAGGAGTGAGAGAATAAATCCTGCTTTGACAGAACTAAAGACTGGCCTATCCAAACTAGAAACTGAAACAAATACAGGTAACTTCTGTAAAGTTCAAATGGAAAAATCTGAGGAATTAGAACATGCTGAAAAAAAGCCCGCTGGGGACAGTTTGCCTGTAATCTGTTACTACACTGTTCCTATGAACCTTGCAGAACTTTACAAGCAACTCAGAATTAGCACTAATAGAGGCTATTTTGGGTCACAGAGGGTTTTCAGCTGTGAGGTATTTCTGGTTTTTCTATCCCTCTTTTTCTCTTGATGCTTCTGATCCTCAGTTGCATTGCAGAGCCTGACATGGCAGTGAGGTTACCTTCAGCAGGTAAGATCAAAGCCCACGGGCAGACACAGCTTCACACTGTGCTCTCCGGCCAACCCATTTTCATTAATGGAGGCACAATCCAAAGGCTGCTGCAATTCTTGGCATATATGTAGCTGTGGGACTAAATCTCTCCATGCTGGTTTTTGCAGAAACACAACAGGGATCTCTGCTCCTTGCTCTGGCCTGTCATCTTTTCAGTGATTGCAAGTAACCAAAAAGAAAAGTGTGTGTGTTTAGGTAGCAAATAGCACATTCTGCAGTAGGTGGATGGGGTCACGGCGCGTGTGCATGGCCCGAGTGGCAGTGTGCAGTGTACGCCTGAAGCAATGTGCACTTACAATTAGTTGAATTTCACTGTGTTGGAGATGGAAGCTGACAGGCCACCACACAAAACCTCCCTGCAGCCAGACTCATGCTGAGATCCAGAGCGGAAAAGGATTTTAACTGAAAGGCTTTGAAGGCTTTAAATATGGAGGCAGTGAATTCATGCACTGTTTACCTTTGCAGGCCTGGCTTTGACTCTGTCTTTCATTTTGTTTTAATGAAGTAGGTGGTCTCATGTAATTCCCAATTACCGTAAAACTCCAGTGCCCTACACCCCAGAGCCTACAAGTTATGAATATTCACCGAGGCTCACCCAAATTCTGAAGAGCTGACAGTATCACAATATTTAGATATAAACAGCTCAAAACAGGTGTATCTTCACAGAACTGTCTATTACAGGCATGTAACAGCTTCTGAAGAAGCATGTGCTGGTGACTGAATTGAATGGACCAGAGGTCTGAGCCACTGTGAAAATTTCTCTGTTTCCAACTGAAACAGCATTCTGCCATTCACAGCCTATCTATTCCAGTACTGATCTAACTTATGAGTAGATCAAATTATCCAGGGGAAGGTCAGAAATCTCCCAGGTGCAATTCACATCTGGATGATACCTCTATCTGACTCTGAACTTTTTTTCTGGTTTGTAGTCTCAGAGATGAAGACTAGCATATAACATACAATGCACATTTTAGCTTATCCATTCATGATATCTGAATAACATTCCTCTTAATATAAATCCTTTTGTGAATCTTAATATAAACTCTTTTGTGAATCACAGACCTTTTATCCCACAACATACCGTGGAGATGGGCTCATCCTACAAACTCTACAACCTGGCTCTGCCATTTAACTTCCTTGCCCATGGCAGGACATTCATTTCAACTATTCACTCATGGCAGCAAAATGAATCTTGCACCTACCCTACTGGTAAGCCTCTGAGCAAAGTAAACTTAACTTCATTTGGACAGAGAAAAGATCCTAGAAACTACAAGACTTCAGCCAAAGCCCAGATAGCTCAGTTATCATCTCATGTCCCTCTGACTTGCAGTCCTGTAAGTCCTTGCTCTTCATCCTCCTTCCTAGAGATGGACTCAGGTTCAGGTGAGACCAATGCCTAAAAAACCATTACTTCTTCCTATGGCCTTCTGAATAATTTTAGCTAGCAGGCAAGCAGCAGCTTTCTTTTAGATTTTGGATACACCCTGAGAATTCTCACTCTTCAGATTGTGAGCTACAAGAAAATTCTGTGTGCACAGACAGTTTCTCTTGTGGACCATGTTCATTAGTGTCCAGACTGAAGATGCTGAAAGTTTCCAGAACTTTTCTTTTCTTGACAGAAATAAAATTGGGGGATCACCAATGAAAACTGAAAAACAATATCTTCTGTGCAGGTGTATCACTTATTTCTCTCCAGCTCTAGAGAAATGCAGTAGAGATTATCTATGCCAGTGAGGACCACTTCCAGCCTTCCACATGGATTGCCTCTAGCCACAGTCCATCTGATGATGGAAAGGGAATTGTGGGAGCTCAGGAGGGCCCCACATGAGGGACAATCATGTCTTTTTTTGAATCTACTTTGAGAATTGAGGTGCTGCTTTCCTTAGTACCTAGTCTGTCAATTAACAATGATGCTTGATGTAGGTGCTGAAAAGGACATTTGTGTATATGTGAGAGGAGCACATATGGTAAAGACTTGCACAAGGCTCAGTGTGCAAAAGACAGATTCCTCCTAATTTTTTAGGGCCTTTTTCATTCCTTGTCCATATTCCATGCATCTATGTCTTGTAGTTGTTCTGGCATTCAATCTTCTTGTGAAGTGCAATGTTGGCAGTAGCTCATTCAGATGTCAGGTAATCCATGAGCAGCATGGATTCTTCCACTTGGGGATTGCCTGATGGGAACTCACCCTCTTAATACTTCTGTATGTGTCCCTGAAAGGGAAAACAGATACCTGTAAGGTGCATTTTCCACTTTTTGAGGTTTGGTTTGACAGCTTTTCTGGCAGTTCTGACACCCTTCACTGCTTTTCTTCTTGTCTGCAGTGGGGCAGGCACAGATTTACCTTGTGAAAAACATCCCTGGCCAGCACCAGGGGGAGGTGGGCAGGCTTTGAAGCATCTGTTGATGCCCCAGTTAGCCCGACCATCTTGGCATCTCCGATGTCCCATGGTAAAATCACCATTCCCAGGAGGTGTCTGAGGGACACAAGGTAGGTGCTTGTGGCTTACAGTGTGATTGAAAGTCCTCCTCATAATATCCTCTTCCCAACACTTTATCTCCTCACAACAGGGGAGGTATCAGCTGCTCAGAGAAACACTGATCATATCAAGGATTAAAGGTGTCCTCTCCAGGGCATTGTTTTTTATTAAGCTCTCAAAATTCATCTTTTATTTCTTCCTGTATTATTTTAACATCTTAGATTGAACTCACTTTGTCAGGTCTCCCCTCACATAAGCTTATTAAAGTTCTTTGGACATATCTCCATTTGAGCCCTGATGTCCCTTCGCTGACATCAAAGAAAGTTGAGCTTAGGCCTTGGTCCTGTTTTGCAGACAGAGTTTTAACTATAGACCCTTAGGCCCTGGGGACTGGGCTTGATAGCCTGACAGGTCCTTTCAGAGCCCTGTGCTCACACCAACACGCTCCTGGGGCCATCAACAAACAATGGTATCCACTGGCACTGCAGGCCTGAGGCCTTACTACCCCTCAGCCTCCCCAAGAGCTGTGTTGACAAGATGTCTTTACCACTTCAGAGGACTCCCCTTTGCCCTGAAGTCTTTTGTTGGCTCAAAGAGCAGATGTGGTGCAGGCAACAGCAGTGCCAGCTTCCCCCAGCACTCACCTGGAGGGAGCAGCTGAACAAGAGGAGGAGGTGGTTCAGCCCTACCGATTTTTCTATTCTTCAGCCTTTTAGCTGAGCTGGCCTCAAAAAAGCACCAATTACTGCCACCTGTAGCAGTGGCCTTGATGTTGGGGAGAGCTGTCAGCTGGGAAGTGGACTGACACAACCAGTTCATTTCACATAGGTCAGCAAACAGCCATCAGATTAAAATGATTTTTGTTCGCTATCGACCTGGGCTCGATTGGAACCAGTGACCCGGAGATGAAAGGCTCAGAAAGAAGGGTTTCTATCTGGTGGATGGTCACACATCACTTCTGTCTCCATCTCACTCATTTTCTTGTCCAAAATGCTTTCTTTCTTTTTCTTTTCTCCACCCAAAAACTTAGAAATCCATCCTCTACTCTTTTAATTGCAATGTGCCATATGGGGATCTGTTGAGGTTTTGTTAAGGCTTCAGTAATCTATTAGTCATTCTCCCCTTTGTGTTATAAAAGATCTATCCTTCAAGGGGCAAGTATTGATTTCAGCATTTCTGCAGCTTGTTTGAATTTGGAGGGTACTTGGTGAAGCAAAGCAGAGCATAGTTTGAAATCAACAATGGCAGCAAAAAAGTATGAACAAGAATCAGTCTTATAGAGACTTCAACATGCAAATTATACACAACAAAGAAAAGTTAAATGAATGGAGCAGGAGATATGCTAGTAGCCCAGACCTGCTTCTTTTGGTGAATGTTCTCTTGGATCTGAAATGTTTCTATCCATTTTTAAAATACGGACAACTCTTTAATTTTATATTATCACCCCATTCTCTCTCATTTTTTGTTCCTTAGTCTCCACCTATAACATATAAATGAAGCTTCTAATCTCTTTTTATTTGAAAAAAGAACATATGCTGAGAAATGAATATGCTTAACAATTTTATTTGTGATAATATACTGTTCTGGAGCTTCTCCATTTATTCTTTGTTAGAGAGAGCTTCACTCTCATCTATGCTTAAGTCCCACTGTAATAGCAGTCTCAATATTCTCCTGAACTGTTGCTTAAGAAATTCACAAGATGCTCACAAATCTTAGTTTTATGTTAGCACATGGGTAGTTTTTTTCTTTTGATGTCAGGGACAAAACAAGCAATGGGACTCAAGTAAAATTTTAGAGTTTATACCAGTTATGCCAATAAAGATGTGGAACTCTGCAGTGGTTCTCCTTGCCATGATCATGACATTAATGCCCATTTTTTAAGGATAGCAAAGAATATCTACATAAAAATGCTACATTCTCTCTCCTCCTAAATGAATAGTGCAAATATGGTAGCCTACTACTTAAATCAATGCAATTTCCAGGCATTCAGAACAAGGCATTTTTCTAGGGCCATATTCTCCTGGGAAATTCATTATCTGTGATAAACTATTCATTTTGATTAAACCTGTAATCCGTCCCCTAAAACACTGGTTATTATCATCCTTACTATAGTTCAGCAGTACCATCATCATCCTCACCACCATCATTACCATATGAATCACTGGTAATAACTGATTTTGTTTGGCTAATTGCTTCTTTGTCATGTCTGCAGTTGCATTTCTAGTGCATGGGTGATGGTTGAGAACCACAACGGGCAGCAGTTAATTCCTCCAGACACTTTCATTTAACCCACAGAAATCTGCTGGCACTAGCCCGTAGTCTGAAGCTTTTAGCACTTACAAGCTGCAGCTTGCTAACACACTGTTTTTTTGGTCTTTATAGGGAGAACTCTTTCTTTTTTAATGGAGAGTGAGCCCTTTACATTCAGATTACAATACTGAAAACAGAGAAAAATAGTCCTGGAAAGTATCCTGGGAGGTCTTCAAGTCCATAGCACTGCACCAAGCCAGGATCATCCCTCTTCCTGAGAAATATTTTCTATCTGCTTCTTTCAGACTTTTAGTGACACAGATCCTGCAACCACCCCTTGTGATCCAGCTGGGGGCTTCACTGTAACAACTGTCAGAATTTTTTTCTAATGTCTGAATAAGCTCTTGACTTGTGGATAAGGAGAACAAGTTATTCTCTTCCTTACTCAACACCTTTTGCATATTTGAAGATTCTTATCCTAGTGCCAACCAGACTTTTCTGAATGTGACCGGCTGAAATTATTCAGCCTTCTCTCATCTTCTTTGGGATTCCTCCAATTTCTGTGCATTTTGCTTTGACAGCTATACTCAAATTTGCACAGGGCACCAATGGTGAGCCAAGTTCAGGACTGTCACACACTGACAATGCCTGCTGTAAAGTCAATATGTATGTATAACATAGAAGACACACTATAAAATTACACATATTTATGAAGATAAGCAGAACATCTTCTTACATAAGCCAAATTAATACAGCAGTGGCATCATTCAGAGTGTACAACTGCAGTCTGGCACAGTCCTGACATGGGGCTGGTACCTGTGGCTTTACCAGTTGTTTTTCTTGGGAAGAACTCTATTCTGCCCTTGAAAAACTGCTAGACTAGACATTTCTTACCTCTTTCCCAAAGAAATCACTTTCAGATTAGAAGATTGTGACCTGCTTTTGTCTAACTACACCAAATTCTAGAAACAAGACCTTTTTGTTATGAATCGTACAGCAATATTTTTTGCTGAGAGGTCTTATGCAATGGACTTTTCAGTGGTTTTTGCTCATCTCTTGTGCACACAAGAGTATACAGAATTATTTTTTGTATGGTGCTGTGTGATAATCTGCTTGTTAAGTGAGGCAACTGGACCCATGGCAGCTCCAAACTGAAATCTGTGGCTAAAGGGATGCTGAGCCTTTGCTAGGAAGTCCTGTTGAGAGATGCAGGAGAAACCACCTTGGATCCATGCAGCACTAACACAGATGCACAGCCACTAGAACAGTTTCCTTGGTTTTGAGTAGGGTGGAAAGAGTTTGTGCTTGCCTGGAGTGTGGGCAGAGCGAGCTTGTGTCAGCCTACAAAGGTTTTTGCAGCCAAACCCTAAGACAGTGATGCAGAGTCTAGGCATTTCTTTAATATGTTCTGATTCATTTCAAAAACTCCGTCCCCTGGAGCTTTTATGAAATATTGCCTAATCAGTTGTTTTCCAGCCTGAGTGCAGTACACCATCAGCTGTCCAAGGAGCTCGTTTATGAAACAATATTCCCACTGGAGTGCATTGAGCTAAAAGGTGAATGTTTAAGGTTACCTCATGACAGACAGAAGTGTAAATGGCTGTCACAAGCCTCTGATCCAGAAAGCCTGATAACTTCCACACCGAGGAAATCTCCCAACTCTGCCTTATTTCTTCTCCAACCAGTAGCTGGTTTGCAAGACCACAAAATCTGCTATTGTTCAACAGAGTGCTGATGCCTAAACATAGTGGGTCCACAAACAGGACTCTGCAATGCTACAGAAACATAAATAACAACACAGGAGGCAGTGCACAACACGACTAATGATGGAGTGGTTCAAGCTTGAAAAAATGTTTATTGCTAGATATTGTGCAATTTTTAAAAAAATGTACACATATAACTGAAGTCTCTCTTTTATTGTGTTTAGTTCCCTTGCTGTCTTATTTTTAGGCACAGATTCTGTCTGCAAGCTATTTTTGGGTAAACCAGGGATTGCATGGTATGTTGACCAAAGCAAATTGTGTGAATGCTGGTAAATGGAAACCGTAGTTTTGTTCAGCTCTCCTGACTATCTGCTGTGACAGGAAGTTCACTGTCTCTGGCTGAAGCATTACAAATAAAAATTATGAATAATAACAACAGCAAACGTTATTATATAACTAATATAGACAACTATATCCACTTTTCCTCTTTCTTCACTGATTTGCAAGAATAGTTGTCGTTATCCCATTTTATAATACTATGTTAGGTTGCAGGTTTTTGCTGCAAGAGGCTGAACAATGTGGTGACTCTTCTTAATATCCAATAGCTTCCTCTACAGGATACAATAAGGGACAAAATTTAGAAAATTTATGATAAGAGAAAGCCAAAGTTCAGTAAATTGGTATTTGGAATTGCTAAAGACAATGAACAGGAATTCTTAAAGTACAGTAGGAACAAAAGAAATCCTATTGATGTGATAAATATCAAGTGATGAAGATTACAAAAACTGATTACTTGGATGTGGAAAAATAGGTATTTCACAGCTTTTTTTTTTTTGCTTTTCTTCATGTACTCCTATTTTCATAGAAGTATCTTTCAGATGCTGAGTTACTGGAAGAAAAATAAGGCAACATCTTTCAGTGATAGTCATTTATGAAACATCAGGGATCAGTAACTTACACACAGAAATTCATAAACCACTGACTGATGAAATCCTCAGTTTGTTGACATTCAGTTTAAACTCACCTCAGAGCCGGATACTCCAGCTGTAAAGAGTGCAGAACATTCAAAGAGAGCAAGCAGGATGATTCAAGAAACAGTGACCCAATTAGCCTACCATATATCTGAGGGGGAATAATGCTTAGACTGGTAAAGATTTTAATCATTCAAGAATTAGATGATGGAAATAATTTTTGGATTAATGACACCAAAGAAAGCTGAACTTGCCAGATAACTGTCAACTCCTTTAATGAGATTCAAAGTTCAACTTTTAAAGATAACTATGGAAATATAATATACTTCATACAGCATTGATGCTATGGGACACTAAATAAGACTGAAATCCTTTAAAATCTCTCAATAGATCATAATATAAACAGACCAATAGCTAGACATTGGCCTGTATGGAAATGAAGGTGTCTCTGGGTAATTTCCTTTCAATAAGATTGTTCCTAGCATGCTTGACAACAGCCAGATGCAAGCCTCATCCTGCTTATCTTGGAGTAAAAAAATGCCCTTCTAAATATAAATTTACATAAAAAGATTAATGGAATGCTTGAAGACACAGCAGTTCATATGGAGTAATGTGATCATGTGTCAGACAAACAAAACATCTTTAAAGCTACAGAATGGTGCATACTTAGGAGCAAAATAGGTGAGCCACTCCTGGAAAAAGTGGGTTTGCTCCCTGAAATATGACAATTTTGGAAAGGGGTTGGCACTTTCAGTGGACAAGTTGCTTGAGGTATGGAAAAGGGGTCAAAGCAATCCTTGGGTGCCTGCACAGGATTTGCAAGCGAGAGTAGTCAATCCTCACTTAATAGCCAAGAAAGAGTAAGGAAGTGGCTTTCACTGAACCCCTTAAGGAGTTTAACCAGTTTATACTGTCCAAAAAAATTAAATACAGACTTATTACAAGTTTGTGAAGAAATCTACGTATTTTTAAAAGGTGAAAATGTCAGATTCTGGAAGGCCAAATCAGGCAAAAATGGACATGGAAGCAAGATCCACTCAAATGAGAAATCAAGTACATGTTTTTAAAACTTAAAGCCATTAAAATACTGACACAAAGTAACACAGGAGATAGCCATTTCTTTCTTTCTTTCTTTCTTTCTTTTAATTTCTACTCATTAAACCAGAATGGGTGATCTGTTTTAATCAAGAACAGGTAATTAGGCTCAATATGGGAATAACTGGGAAAAATATGATGGCATATGGTATGTGGAAAGTCAGAGCAGATGATCTAAAAATCCCTGTGGTCTTTGACTCTGTGCAATTATGAAATCTGTCTTATCAAATTTAGTGCTAGCCAAGTGCAGACTTTCAAATCTAGGCTTGGCCCAGGACTGTCTTCAATGTCTTTGAACCCAGGCAGGTCAGTCTGGTGTTACCTCAGGCATCACAAGTGGATGGAGTCATTGAAGTAATGGAATGTTGAAACTGAGCAAGTTTACAGTATCTACCAGCTGTGACTGTATACAGTCGTAGGCCAAATCTAGAAAATCAGCAAGATCTGTGGGAGGATTCTCACTGATTGAAGTTCATTTAGGATTATGCCAAACCAGGGTGATGATATTTCCACTTATTTAAATAGAAACAATTCAAATCCAGAGGAAGTGACAAAGGTGTTAAAATAAATACCATACACATGCTGCTAATGGAAGTTGATGGTGCAGTGATTCTAATTCAGCAGCCAGTATGTGCTGCATGCTCCTCTCTGACATGTCAGACATATTAGGCCTTCAAACATTTACCATACTGTACACTCATAGATCGCAATGTCATCTTTGCTGTTACCTGTGACACAGAGCCCAGGCTTTGATTACAAAAAAGCTGTAGGAGGAAACACTGCAAAGCCAAAGAGCACTTGGGGTCATGTCCAAGCTAACAGGAGGCACAAACCACCCAGCCCAGAATGACACTCAGGCCCCTCACTGCTCCCCTTGATGCCATGGAGCAAATGGCCTCACAGCTTATGCTGCCAACAGGATTGTCTCCTTCCATCCAATTGACACTCCAGCACACGGAGTGGTGTTGAGCCAAGCTGCCCTCTCCAGGACTAGCCAGCAACACTCCCTTCTCCTTCATATTTCATCCAAGGAATGCATTAAAACTAATCAAAGCCATCTCCGTTAGCAGGCACTCATTGTCTGCAAGTTTAAAAAAATGAATGAGTTAAAGGCAGGACATCAGACACGATGTTGAATTTCCTGTCTTTTGTGGTCATTATCTTACAACAGTCAGACATTATTTCCAGGCTGTAGTGGAGAATGATACAGATTTCTATTTATTAATGATTTTAGTGAATGTGGGGGCTAGTCACTCTTGTGTGCAGTTTTGCTTTTTAGGATTATTTTTTCATGTTCTGTTGTTCTTGCTGCTGCAAACACTTGTGCCTGGAGAAAAAAAGAATTAAAACGGGGGAGGAAAATAGATCAGCCTCTATCAATTGGCCTGTTCAGCAAAGAAGGAATAGATTTTACTCTAATCTGTACCATTAGCATAACAAGAGAAATGCTGGAGCAGTTGTTAATAACAGCAAAGAGGTTGTTTAAGTCAAGCATGTGTTTCAGCTCCACGGGCTGATTAATCTTGTCACCATTTTTTTCCTTTTTTTTTTCTTTTTTTTTTTCAGAAAACTTTTCACTGGAGGCAGTGCGGAAGGGAGGGAGAGTTTAAAAAAAAAAAAAAAAGGCAGCAGAATAGCAACGTCCCCGCCTTCAAACCTGTCTCTGTGTCTACCCTTACTTCTGCCTGGATTAGTCGACATAAAGCTGTTTTCTACAGGCAGGGCCCTCAATGGCAAGTTAAATTCAGACAGATTGTGAGGAGTGGAGAACATGGGCCTGAGAAAAGGGACCCGGCTCCCGCCCTGACCCCGCTTTGTTCCCCCGCCGTGGTCACCTGCCACCCCGCACAAAGGCCCGCGCCGCCGCGGCCGCCGCCGTGCCGCCCTGACCCGCCATGGCCCCATTGGCTGCCGCCCCGCTGTTGCCGGGGAAGGAAGGCCGGCGAGAGGCCAGCGAAGGCCGGCACAGGCCTGAGGAGGCTGGAGGAAGGAGCGCCGGGCCCGCTGCTGGGCGCTGCTGCGGTGGCCGGGCGGAGGCCGCTGGCTGGTGCCTCATGGGCGAGGGGAAGGAGGTCGCCCATGGCCCGGAGAGCTGGGGCAAGCACCGGGGCGGCCACTGCCGAGGTGGAGTGGGCGATCACCAGCGATCTGCTCCCCTTGTGACCCCTTCCCGACCCAGCACAGGCCTCTCCTGCCGCTGCTGTGCTGTGTTTCCAGCTCTGTCTCGGGGGGCGGGAGCTGGAGCCCCGCACCGAGCAGAGAGTGGGTGAGCAGGGCCGGCCCGCACCTCTCGCTGGCCATCCAGCCCTGCCCGCACACAGCAGCGGCCCTTCTCTAGAGTGCGAACGGATGTGCCGGCAGTAATGCTGCAGGGAGGAGGAGAGGCAGCAGCTCCTCACCTAAATACCCTGCACACCCATCCTAAAAGGAATTTTGTCCATACTTGTTCCTGTTGGTGGAACAACAGGGGAAAAAAAAATCACCGCTGCCTCCCTGCAGTATTTCCTGACACGCGAAAACATTTATTATACACAGGCTTTTCTGTAAGCGTGCCAGCGCTGCTCTTCACTCGGGGAGCTGCTGGCAGGCTGGCTGGCGCTAGCTCAGGTGGGGCTGGTGCCCCTGCTGGCACCTCGCACAGGAGCCGTGCGCTGCCTTCAGCCAGGCCACCACAGAGAGCGGTGAAAATGGAGAACATCAGAGCCCGCATGGTTGGCCTGAAACTGGGAAAAATACCCAGCGAGGCTCCTTGAGGCCATATTATGCCATTAGGGTGCAAATCTCTTTCTGTTGAAAGCAGCGCTTGTGTGCCTCCTCGCATCACATCTGGAGTTTGCTGTGTTTTACTGAAGATTTCAGGAAGGTCATGGTGCCCTCCATGACAGGTCTTACCTTGGTTCACCTAGTTACAGAAAATAACAAACACACAGGTCCTCCTGCAAAAGAAGCTGTCAGTAAAGGATCCCGTATCTTTATGTGAATAGCAAAGGATACGGTGGTGCCTTAGGGAACTACAGACTCAGGAAAGTGGGTGGTAGGTTTGCAGCAACTTAGCTCTCACACCTGACCTGGGAGGAATCTGTAGCTTCAAAGCTATCGTTCAGAGTATTTGTATGTTATAATCCTGCTCAATGTCGCTAGTCATGTTTTCTGCCTGCAAAGATAATTTTACTGCTTTGTGCCTATGGATATGAAATTTTATAATAGTGGATCATACACAGTTTGTATGTGTGAATTCTTTCACATGCATGTTTTCTCATCCCTCACTTTTCAAAAATAAATAATGAATTTCTCCGTGCAAATGAACTTGTTCAGATTTTGTAGCCATTGTGGAGACCAGATACTTAGTCCAGGAGCTCAGCTCTAGATAGTCTGCGCTTCCCTAAGGTCATCTCATTTTAGTGGTAGAAAAGCTGCAAATGAGTTACCCAGACATGTTTTTCTGATATCTGTTGCCTGTGGAAAAAGGATTTCAGACTGCAGAGAAGACCTTGATCATGGATTCAGCAATGTATTTTAAATGGTCCTAACCAGCAGCAGCTCAGCAGATCTGTTGTCTAATGTCATACCTGGTTTAGCTTGTAAAGTGCCCTTATTCTCCCTAAACTTGTTGCATGCACAGAGAGAACACAAACCAGTTTTAAATCAGAAGTCCTCATGTAAAGTTATGATAAAACTGAAAATAACTTGCAAACGTGTGAAGGCAAGGTGACCTGGTGCTAAAGAGCATGTATGTCTGTACAGTACTTGTTCTTCACGTTCATTCCATGCTGGTACTGCACTTGGCCTTATTGGAGCTGGCAATGTAAAAACACTGTTAAAATAGAACGAGTCCTCATTTAAAATAGGACTCACAGTAGTATTAAATGCCACATTTTTTTCCTTTCCTCAGTATTTTTCCACCCAAAAATGTTAAAGAGATGATACAAAATATAATACAAGTGAGACTAAGAGAAACAGTAGCCAAATGCAGTCTTGCAAATGCTTCTCTGATATTTGTTTTGTCACCATGTGCTGTATTGCACTGCCTGACAGTTCCATGAGACTAGGCAGAAGGAGAGATGATGATTTAGGGAGAGGGGGGTGCTTATTTTTAAAAGCCTTCTTCACAAGTTCCATAGTTTTTTCCCCTTCCTCTCTCCAGTATTTTGGTCAGCACTAAAATGGATTTTAAAATTTTAGCTAATTACCATTAGTACTTCCAGAGTCAGCCACTTTGGTTACTTTAACTACGATGAAATTTTAAAAGTACCTCTGAGGGAATCAAGTGTGATTTTATGTGTAGTAAGTAGCTCCAAATCAGTGAAAAGTTGAAGAGGAAAAAAAGAGGATAAGAGATGCATGAATACATTAGTGGAGATAAAACATCACTTCTGATTTATGTATTATAGGGAGAGATATTTACAATGCTTATGTGCATGTAGAGATTGCCATAAATACAGATGTAAGTGATGACTATATTATTTGAAAGTCCACAGTGTTACAGATGGTTCAGGGGGAATGGGAGAGACACATACATATGAGAGGTGTGATGTCTGTCTTTACAGTACCCACATACATGTGAGAGGTGTGATGTCTATTTTTATAGTACCTGTTCTCTACGTGAAGATTTATGTGAACAGAATTGACTTAAAAAATCCAACCGCTAGGAACCTGGCCGACTTTTAAGTGGGTTTTGGTCAGAAGGTACATAAGGGCAATAACTTTTCCGAATTGTAAACATGGTTTTACTAGTAACATCTGTTGCTCTTTCTTTCTCCTAGCCCCATAGTGGGCTATTCTGAGCTGACACCAAGGATATTGTCGTGAGTTAAAAGTGGCTCTCTGGAGACGGGACCGTTCTGCGCTTCCAGTCTCCTACTCCAAAAGTTCCCAGGAGAAGTGCTTGACACACTAACTGTTTGACAGAAGGACAAGGCAAGATGACAGCTTGGGACGCCTATGTCCATCAGAAGTCTCAGTCTGTATCCCACTAGCAGAGGGTATTTAAAGATCAGACACATAAATAATAGCATTCACACACATTTGGTTACAATGCTTAATAGCCGTATCAGGAATCAGGAGAAAAAACAATGCCTCCTTTATAGTATTTTTAAAGGAATTAAAACTGCTAGTTGGGGCATTTTTTGCTTTTTGTATCTTTGTTTGTTTTTAAACCTTGACTTAATGCCAAACTGTCACTATTTTAAAAGAAAAAAAAAAAAAAAAGAGAAACCCAAACCAAAACAATCTAAAAAAAAAAAAAGTCTGCTTCATTTTCCCATCCATTGCAAGTTCTGAAGCTTTTCCTACCAAAAATGGTCCAGCTTGTTTCTTTTAATTTTAATGGTTTGATGCATAGGAAAAGGGTTAACTGCATAACTCAATCACACAATATCTTAGATTACAGATAGCCTGCAAGCAAAGGTTTTGCAGTGTGGTAATAACTACCACTGCATCGTGGGAACAGGCTGTGGCAGACAATGATGGAATTGACAATGGTGCATACAAAGGCCACCTTTGGGAGAAACCATATCTCACAGCATGCTGGGAAAAGTGAGAAATAGTAGCAGATGCTGTCAGGACTATAAGCAACAGATGCCTCCTGGCCAGCGTTCAGCCAGTACAACCAGATCACACCATTCATAAGCAGGGAACATTTTTTTTTCTCCCTCTCTTTGTAGGAGGGAGGTAGCAAATACAAATATTGCAGAGGAATTAAAAACAGCAGATGGTGGCAGCAGGATTTGATGAGATCAGGGTCAGGTATGGGTATACATTTGGTAGTGGCATTAATCATCCTTTCCCTTTGGGAACTGAAAGTTCAGGCCACTAACACAGCATTAAATTGACCACCTTCAGGTTATGTTTTACTTACCCAGTCACCCTCAATACCCTTGTCATCCTCCCCCCTCTTGAACAGCATGGCCGCATAGCTCTCTCGTGCAAGGCTCTGGTAGATTTAAGAGAGTTTAAAAGAACATATGTTCAATATTTGGTTAATTCAATTTGTGCTTAAATCATTAATAAGCCAGCCAATCCCGAACAGGAAACGTTAAAAGCCTCCTATTAAACCCACTGCATTATCTCCCTCTCTCTCTCTGTCTCTCTCTCTCTCTCCCTCTCTCTCATGCCAAGCTGGTTGTTTTCACCTACAAATGCTCTCTGTTTATCATCCGCTTGAATATATTTGGTCACCTTTCATCTTCCATGTATTGCTCGAAACATTTAGCTTATAGCTCTTGTCGTAAATGCTCCAAAGGAAATGAGGAGGTAAATAATACAGCTCCCTTGGAAAAACAAAGTTGGAAGTGTAAATGAGCTTTCTTGCATGGATTGCTGAGTGTATTGGGTTCAATACAGTCAGATCATTAAAGGAATGTAAATGAACAGTTCAGTTCAGAAAGTGGCACAGATTTCCTTTTCAGAAGCTTGTTTCAGATTTTAGTTTTAAGAGCGGTTTGAACTCATTACATGTCTCTGAGTGAGGACTTGTCAAACCTCTGAGATAATTTTACAAAACCAAAGTGTATTTTCTCCCAGTCATTGCTCTATTACTGGGTTGTTGAGTAAACAGGATGGTGATGATGGTATAATCATTCCAGTGCTAGGGTTGTGGGTTTATTTGGCAATTAGAAGAACACAGTCCAGTAATTAGAGGATCTGCATTCTGGCATTGTCTGTGATGCTTGTTTCCTCACCTTAGGTAGGTGATATTTTTTCCATTCCTCAGTTTTCTCTGTTGTGAAGTTGACATTTTCATTATACCCGCATCAAAGGAGTAGTGTGGATGGTTAAACAAATTATTCTTCATTTGCCCAGTGAGTTTCTGGAGTCTGAAAAACATGCCCAGTAGGCATGTTGTGTCAGATGCCAAAGTCTGACAGTAAGGCGCTTGTAATCTGAAACTTTGACACATAAAGTGTAGGTTCTGAAATTCAAGGTGCAGGAGAGGTGAGACTTCACTTCCCTTTATTGAATTTTTTTTTCAAACTCTGGCCCCAGGCTTGTGCGGAGTGTTCTGGGAAGACACCCAGCATTGCTCCAGCACCCTGACTTTCCAGGCCACCCAAAGCACTGATTCCTTAGAGACATAACTGAGTACCTGGCAATGACTTGTGGGTCAAGTTAGGTCCTCCAATAAAACCATCAGATTTAACTTGACATGATTTGATTGGTATTTGCTATGTGGATGATAAACTTCTGCATCCTTGTTAGAGGTTTTTCTTTTAATTCTAATTCTGAAATTCATCCCATCCATGGTGGGGATAGACTGGAGATTAGGAAGGTACTGTTTAATTTATTAATCTGTCTGTTGCATAAATATGCTGAGATGAGCAAGAATGAAGAAGATATTTTGTGCCCAGCAGGGGAAGAAAACATTTCCAGTCTCCTTTTCATATGTTTTCGTTCTCCCAGACTGCTATCTTCGGCATCATCAAATTCATTTGCCCCAGGGTCTACTCCTACTAAGGCCAGGTGACTCATCACTACTGAAAGGATAAAAAAGCTGAGCTTTCATTATCCAACATACTCTTCTGTTGTAATTACTTAACCAAAAATAGGGGAAATATGTGTTTTAAATGGGAGATTGCACTGGAGATAGATGTTATTTCCTACTTACCTTAGCACACAGAGTATATGAAAAATGAATTGTCTCTGTTAAAAGGCAGAGGGTGTAAAATGAGCAGAAGGGAATGATTTTTTTTATGCTAAATTGTTTCACAGACCTGTGGGCCAGATGGGACAACTAGAAAATTTGGTTTGACCTCATGTTTATCAGAAAAAATTAGATTTTTTTTTCCACTTACCTTTCTCTCAATCCTGGTCCAATGCATGCTTGCCTAAAGCACAGCTTGTGCTCTCCTGATGCACAAGTGATTATCTAATGAAATTCACAGTTTTGGGATATTAATAAGTAAAATAAATAAAAAAGCAGTAGAGACCTGTATGGATAAAAATATTACCTACATGAATGCCATCCAATCTTTTATTATGAATGATAAGGCTCTTTCAGGACATTAACATTCAAAGTGTCTACAGCTACAATATTAAGGGACTCACACCACATTTTATTATTCTTTTGAAGACTCTGGCTTTGACCAATATATTTGTGATATTGGAAAAGTCATGAGAGAGGAGTATTTATTCTGTTACTGCTGTGATATCTTGCTATATGGTAGGCTTCTACTGGATCTTATTGGAGGAAATATTTGTATCACAATCTAGGCAAGCACTCAATTTACAGCTACCAGCAGCTAAATGTTTATAGAGTAGCATAATCAAAGAGACTGCTTTTACTAGATAGATATGGATCCTCTGACTGAAAGAAACCAAGCAACCATGTTGGCTCTGACACCTTTTAAGTTTTGAAATGCAGGTAATTTTGTTGTACAAAGTACAACAAATTGCTGGACTGAAACTGAATTTTTGTGGAGTCTAAACCAGACCTTTCTTTACCAGAGGTATGGATAACATACTAAACTAATTCCTAAACCAGACACTACAGAGCCCTGTAAATGCAAATTTGAATGATGGTGTTTTGGAATCCACACTGAGTTGTGGAGCTAACTGTTCAGAAATGGGAAAAAGATTGTCCTGAATCCTGGACTTTGAGGTACTGAAATATTGCAAACAGAGTGATAGATTTGTTCTCCTGAAATAACTTTGCTTGTAATAAAATGACATGTTTAAATGTGTTGGCTGAATTTTGTATTACCCTTTGATAGGATAAGAAAGATGCTCAGTATTAAGTACACACAACCTGGCCCATAATAAAACATACTGGGGACTGGCAACAAAGACATTTCCCAGCAGAGAAGGCAGAGCCATGTCCAGGGTGGTGCTTTGCAGCATAGAGACAGATATCAATGTAGTCAAAGATGTGGGCAAGACAAGACATGTCCATGCTCCAGTGGGAATATTGGGGTGCAGCTTTGGAGCCTTTGGAGCAACTATGATGCTCTGACTCTAGCAGAGTGCAATCCATGTTGAGATACAGGTATCTGGAGTTACCTCAAAGATCTGGCTTGTCTTTAAGAATACTGAGCTCCGTTTTAACTTACGCAGGGGTTACCAAAAGTTTTTTAGTGCTTCTGTAGATCATGTCTTTGACTGAAGTTCTAACAACTGGATGAAGCTCCCACACCTGCCTCAGATAATCAGCAAGATCCATTCTTTTAACTTCCAGATTGAAAGAGAATGGCTTGAGAACTTTTTTTTTTAATAGTCAATTTTATGTGATCAACAAAATTCTTATCCGTTGCTCCTTCCACAACATTTGAAACTCCTATGATTGCTGGTGAAAGCAAAAATTAAAATTCAGATCTTTTGAAGCCTTAACAAGCTTGTGTATTTGTTTTCCTGCTAGTTTTGGGATAAATCTTTACACCCAATAGGAAGTTCTTTTGTTTTAACTTTCTGTCTGGAGGAGCCAATCGTCAAACTTGCCTCAGTGCCCACAAGTTCGGCTGTCATTAGTCCTTTCTTCTGAAATGACTAATTTCCATCACTCCATGTCATCCATGAATGGGAAAGTAATCAGCACCATTTAGAGAGAAAAACCACTTGAGCTGCAGGATCCTTTTCTCTTTGTTGGCTGATTGTGGTTTCATATCTTTTATGTAAAGCAGACTTTCAGAGCTGTTACCTATTTAAGGAATTTTTCAATTAACATTTTTTTTCTTCAAGAGTGACCAGGGCCTTTCGATTCCATCACAAAAGATTGGCTTACTTTTCATATAACACTGTGCTCAGCTCAGTTCCTTCATCCTGAAGGTCTTTTATTTGGCAGTGATAATTTAGTTTAAACCCTCACCAATCAATAGCTGATCAATGCACAGCAGGAGAGGATTTCTATTGAAAACCCATTACACTTCAAGGGACTAAAAATTTCTCATTTGAACAAAAAGTCCTCCAACCTTATTCAAAATCTGTCTAATTGGCTCTTGGTTAATAACAAAAATAAGCCTAAAAAGGGAAGAAAGTTCCATATGAACATTAAGGAGAGACTGAGCACTGGTCCTGAAAGGTAATGAGAACCTTTAGTTTTGGAAGAACTTGGTCTATCAGGACATGCTAAGGTTAGGTTCCAATGTTAAAGTGCATCTTATGAAAATGGTCATATTTATTTTTAAATATTAGGATTTGATTTTTCTGGAGTGTGAATTATATTATTTCTGAATAATAAGCCCTTGACAGTTTTTCTGCCTTCACAGGACAGGACAAAATCAAATCCCAAACAATGTGTGTAATCCATTTTTGCTAGCTAGTTCTTCTCTTACCAGGGAATATCATAAGCACAGGGTGTAAATATTGTAAAGCTGGGCTCAACACTGCTTGTGATGTAGAGGTTTGTGCTTTCCTGCAGAATGATCTTCAGCTTTCTCCTGTGCTGTGAACCTCATTTAACTGACTCTGTGGGAAACTTTGTCATTGATTTCTGTGTCATTGCTTCTCTGTCCAGCCAAGATCACAGAACCACACTGATAACAGATTTATGATAATTTCTGAGGTTGCTCTGTGAAATACCCATTGCAAACTCCTGTTTTGGCAGATGCTGGTGGTATCCTGCTCTGATTCCCCACAGTTTTGTCTCCATCTCACTTCTTGTTCCTGTGTTACTTCTCTCCCCTGTTTCAGGCAGATGAGGCGAGATACCACAGCTTCAAGAGCGTGTGCTCCTGGCAAAACCAGTAGCTGTATCTGTGCCCCAGCTATGTGACTGCTGCCACAGAGCAGTGGTGCCTGCCTCCTGGCCTCAGAAAGAGCAGAACTACCAGGGGTGCACCTGTGCAGGCGGTGCCTCGAGGAAGCCTTCTGCTGAGACCTCTCTGAATAGAGGTCTCGCACCAGGACAGGCTGTGCCCCATGTCACCTCCCTGAATCAGGAATGGCCACAGGTGTCTCAGAGGTGGGGGAAAATTTACTTCTCCATGTGATCTACAGAGAGAAGGGAACACCTTGATTTCTCATTTTTAACTCCACTTGGCAACAGATACTTGGGCTCTGGGTTTGCTTTGTCCAACCAGATTAACCCAGAAGTCCCACACAACTGGTATCCCCTTTGATCATTCCTGCAGTGGGTCTCCTGATGTTGGAGACTCCATGTCAGTGAAAAGCCTTCTCCTCCCAGCTCATCTCTCTTGTAATACATGTCCTCTGGAGCTACTGATAACTAGTATTTTAGTGCTTTTCATCTTCCATGACACTTTCTTGCCCATTAGCCAAGATTTATTTGTAGGGTAATGTTTCGCTTTGCTTTACAGAAGAATTAGGTGCCCACATCCATCTTTCTTTCTTTCTTTCTTTCTTTCTTTCTTTCTTTCTTTCTTTCTTTCTTTCTTTCTTTCTTTCTTTCTTTCTTTCTTTCTTTCTTTCTTTCTTTCTTTCTTTCTTTCTTTCTTTCTTTCTTTCTTTCTTTCTTTCTTTCTTTCTTTCTTTCTTTCTTTCTTTCTTTCTTTCTTTCTTTCTTTCTTTCTTTCTTTCTTTCTTTCTTTCTTTCTTTCTTTCTTTCTTTCTTTCTTTCTTTCTTTCTTTCTTTCTTTCTTTCTTTCTTTCTTCTTTCTTTCTTTCTCTCTTTCTCTCTTTCTCTCTTTCTCTCTTTCTCTCTTTCTCTCTTTCTCTCTTTCTCTCTTTCTCTCTTTCTCTCTTTCTCTCTTTCTCTCTTTCTCTCTTTCTCTCTCTCTCTTTCTCTCTTTCTCTCTTTCTCTCTTTCTCTCTTTCCTTCTCTCTTTCTTTCTCTCGCTCTCTCTTTCTTTCTCTCGCTCTCTAGCTCTCTCGCTCTTTCGCTCTTTCGCTCTCTCTTTCGCTCTTTCTCTCTTTTGCTCTTTCTCTCTTTCTTTCTCTCTTTCTCTCTCTTTTTCTCTCTCTTTTGCTCTTTCGCTCTTTCTTTCCAGCAATCAAGATGCTGACATTTCCAGGAATGCAATCTTCCATACCGATATAAAATAGTGACTATTGACTTTGTAGTTGTCTTTCTATACACTGAAAAAAATCCCAGTCTAAGCACCTCCAATGATTGTTAAAAAGTAGATAAACAAGCATAAGGAAGAGCATTCATTTTGACAAGACAAAGTTTTGGCACCTTTACCCACTCCCTAATCCGTTAACCCGAGCACCGGCTTCAGCAGGCTCCTGGGACAAGGTACTATTCAAGAGGGCAGACTGAAAGCCCTTACTTTAGTTCTGAGTAGTTAAAATCCAAAAAGATGCATTGTGTTAGTAGTCCTTTCATAGCCCCTGTGCCTTTAATGATAGCCATTTCTCCTTATTGAATCCTTTCTATTCCTTTTCTTCTCTGTTCCTCTCTCCTCCTTTAAAGGCTCCTTTGAGTAAGTGCTGTGCCTCTTATTTTTCTTTTCCTTTTCCTGCTTCCTCCCTCTTATTTATTTAAATCATTCCCTTGTTCATCTGCTCTCATTTTCTTTCTGCCTTTAACCCCCCATTCAGTGTTATTCTCTGTATTTTTTTTGTTTTGTTTTGTTTTGTTTTGGGTTTTTTTTTCCTGTGTGGGTGTGAGCACATTCTCCTGCCTTATCAGCTCTCTGGCCCTTTCTCTACAACATCTGAGTGGATGCTGGAATGATCTTTAGCCAGAATCTCCCTAGGGGTCTCAGTCCCAGGCTCCAGAGCTTCTGAAATGAGATGGAAAAAGAGAGACACCCTGGCAGCAGCTTGTCCCTAATGGCCAGATGGCCAGCACTCACATTAATACAATATCAGGCATTGCTGTAGTTCTGCCTTGGAAACTGCTTGCCTGTGCTGGCATCTTCTCACACTCCTCTGACAGCCATGCCAGTCCCAGCACCCTCTTGGGAAAAGAAATGGAAATGACCACATAAATACTTTGAATTCAAGTCACTGTGCAACCAGAATCATCTAATATTTTCCTGCGTGAATGTTTATGTTATCCCCTCCCCCTGCACACCCTCCCTTCTGTCCCCCTCCACTTCCATTATACATTGTCCTTTCCTGTATGTTTTGCTGATATTGAATTCAGCTCCCTTGCAGCCTGGGACTGATGTTTTTGAATTTACCCTAGCTTTCATGTGTACATCCTTTCACACTGTGCTTTGTCGGGTGGGACACCAGAAAGTGATTGTACATGTCAGGGCTGGAAGCAGTCAACTATCTACAAAGGAACAGTCAGTTGTGAGTGTTTGGCTGTGGTGAGATGGAGGAACAAGCAAGCAGGCAGTAATTTTTTTTTAAATTTTTTTTTGGTTGCCTGTTTTTTGTGACCTTGTAATACCACGGGGCTTTGCTTTGTGTCATGCCATTCTCAGAAAAATACAGATGTGAAACAGAAAGCTTTGTGGCTGATGGCAGATCAGAGGAGGCAGAGGTGGAAAAAAGCTGTCGAGTTCATCTGTGCTCACAAGTGCTCTTCCTTGTGCCACCAGGAGTGCATGACTCAGCCTACCTGCAGGGGCAGAGCTGCCCCTCTGGGTCGAGCTTACCAAAAACCGTGCTGAACACTGTGCAGTCTGAGCAGGGCTGCCTGTAGAACTCTTCTTCCTGGACAGGGTACGTTTGGTACGTTTTGGTTCAGCTTTGGCTCTTGTGAGCTCAGACTTGGCCTGCTGTAAAAAAACGTGTTTGGTGTCACTTGAATGTCCAAGCTGCAATTGCTCACGCAGTGTGTCGGCTTGTCTGTGTGCATGTGTGCAGCAGCCTCCATCCTGTGTGCCAGAGGAGGAGAGCTACCTGCCTGTGTGGGAACGTTGTCTCCTCCCATGGATCCTACTGAACTTCCCACACTCATGTGCTGGGATGGGTGGGCAGCCCGAACATGTAGGAGCACCTAACACCTCAGTGCAGCATCAAAACTTAAACCACTGAGCAGAGAGGTGAAATGTGAGACACATTTTAATTCCTCCAGAGGAGCTGTGCATGGAGCCCCTCATTCCTGTTGGTAAGGGACTGCTCAGGTGGACGATCCCCTGCTGGTGTGAATAGGGGCACCACCCAGTGCTATGCATGCAGCTTTGTTTGCTTTTTAACCTCTGCTTGTCTCTTGCATGTCTGTCTCCTGACAGCTTTCTAATCTTTCCTGGTTTTCTTTTGCTTGGAGTGGAAAGGGGAGAGAGACTTAATCCTATACTGCTTTCCTTTTTTTTTTTTTTTTTTTTTTTTTTTTTTTTTTTTTTTTTTGTAGGATAATCCTTGCTTGTTTAGGATCTGACCCTGTTCCCCTGAAGTAAATCCCAAAACTCCCATCTAGTTCAATGAAAACAAGAGTAGACTCTTAAAACATTACTGTTAATAATTACATTACAGTGATGCCAAATGCTACTGCTATGACTTTGATGTCTTTTATAACTATTGGTATTGCTAATATCATTATTGCAACTAATAATGTGGCATTGACTATTGCTTTTCTCTTTGGATCTCTTTGTCAAGGCTGGGAGCAACCTATGCACCTTCAAGGATTTCTGGTTGAGAAGACAGAAATTATTTGGTGAGACTCTAGACAGGAAATTACCTTATGCTAAAAGAGTCAACGGCATTTAGTTGAGTTTGCATCTAGGGAGTGTACACTAAGTGGAGTTTAAAAAGACAGAGGCTGAAACAAATAGAGCTTGGCAGATCTGGCTCAGCTTTGTTGAAAAACGTTTATGAGCCTCTGAAGTGGCTTGAATGTTGTAGGTCTAACCAGGCAGTGTTACCTTTAGACTTAGGGAGACATAATGAGAGGGGAGAACAGGTGGCCTGTCACTTTATGCACAGAGAGTTAGTAAATATTTGTCTGCAAACAGGGCTGGCATTAGCACACGAGTCTGAGTGGGGCTTCATTAAACACAGTTTCTGCTTCAGATCATTAATTCACTTTAATTATGTGTCCACTGGTCAGCGTGGGTTGGGGTAGACATGATAGACACGTGGGAGTCTGCAGGGATGCCCCGTGCTGGAAGGCCGGAAGGGCGCCCTCCATGCACCCAGCCCACGTGCACCTTTCTCCTCCCTCTTCCTCTCACCCAAGAGCTAACAAATTTTGTGCAGGACTTTTCCTCTGGGATTAAATAATGCCTGGCTGGGGTTAATGGCACTTGGCTGTGCTTCATGTCAGCAGCTCCACCTAGCTGGTCATTAATCCATGGCCTCAGGGGAAGTCCTGTATTTCAATTATTGTTGGATTAATGAGATTAGATCTAGTCTGTACCACTCAACATTAATTTCCTCCTTTGAGTGTTTAAAATTGTGTGAGTGATGGGAAAAAAATTTATGCTCTTAATATATGAAAAATTCTCCTCCATGTAAACCACATCTTGGGCCGTTGTTTGATTGAGGCAGCTCCTGAGGAGACAATGGATACTGAAGGAATCAGAAAGTGCAGGAAGGTTAAAGTCTGTGTTAGAAACAGAAATTACACTAACCATGGCTGTCAAATTAGAGCTGGTACAATGGACTGACAGTGAGTTCCACTTAATCACCAATCAATATTAATGGCAATGGAGAGAGCAGCTTCTGGCCTGAGTAGTGTGTGAAGTAGTTCTCGTGCATATTTATTAGGACTAAGTATGTACTATGGGATCCTCTTCTGCTGATCTAATCTGATTATATTGTCCAAGACAGCTAAATATATATAGATAATAAAAGCACATGCTGATATATTATGAAGTTGAACAACAAATACTCTATTTGATTTTCTTCTATGATGAGAGATAATATTGATTCATCTATTATCATTTCTGTCTCTGGATTGCTGAGCTTGTATATCTTTTGTTCATGTCTTTTCTCCAGGTATAAGACAAAGTGTTAATCTCCAAGTATTAATCTCAAATGCTAATATAGGTGCACCTTTGTGTGTGTGTACCCTGAAGCCATTTGGGTTGGTCTTCTCTCCACGCTGGCCTCTGCCTTTACATTTCATGCCCAACGGTTAAAAGCATCACTGCTGCCCACTTTTCATTCCTCCATGTTACTGCACACTGATGAGGTGCTGCTGTGTCCCTTCCTGGACTGCAGACTTGCCCTCCTGTCCTCTCTTCTTGGCAGGAGATGCACCCTGTGAGGTGCTGTGCAACACTGCCCACTGACCCTTGACTTTCCTGAGAAAGGAGGGAAGCTCACTGATTTCTTTAAACTTCTGATGTATTTTCAGGCAAAACTGAAGCAGCTGTGAGAGTTCTGTGAGAAGAAATACAATATAGGCCTAATGTTCTTTTCAAAAGCCTAACTAAAGACAGGGATATCCCCATTACAAATCAAAACGAGCAACTTCTGTCCAAAGACCGGATCATGTTAAGTATAAATCCACAGAGGGGCAAGGCTGAGAAATTGAGACTCATGTACGCCTTTAAATGTGAAGTCTGCAGCACATGGCTCTGTTTGACACTGCTGCTCCTTCTAGCCCTTGAAGCCTTCATGCAGTGGCCTCTTGTGGGAGGAAGGATGGAGGCACTGCCTCTTCCTTAAGGCTTTCCCTCCCCAGACTGGTGAGAGCATGGGATGGAGTCCTGTGGGACTGGGGAAATGAACAAGCTGGTTTTTCCACTTTCTTGAAGGTGTTCCTAGCCCAAGTACACCACATCAGAAGGCCAGAGGAGCTGACTCCAGCTGTGTTTAAAGGGTAAGAAGGTCCTGTTCAGTCCTGGGACATAAAGCATTGAGGCATTAGCCTTTAGAAGGGCAGTCAGAGTGGTAGGTAAGTGTGTGGTTTGTACAATCCTCAGTACTGAGGTCAGATATTTAAGACATGGTTTTTCCCTAGCTGCTCTATGAGTCCATGATGGCATAAACTGCTTTGGACACCTGTGGGCAAAAGGTTTGCAAAGTGCCTGGGCTGTGGGGAGGCTCTGCACTTCCTCCTTCTTAATGCAGGTGTTGTCAAGAGTCCAAGGGCTGCAGAAACCTCACTGGGGCTGAGGCCAAAGAAGGAGAAATGAATGGACAAGAAGATTGGCCACCATTACTTCTATCAATATGAAAAATTTCAATTAAAAACAGAAGCAGGTAAAACCTGCAGGTATCACAGGATCACATCAGTGATCTTACTTAGCCCATTGTCCTGTCGTGATAATGCTAATATTAGGAACTTGTCTTCATGAGAGGAAGGTGTATTAGTCTCCTCAAAATAGTTACAAAATTACTAATTTTAGCAATGTCAGTCATTGTCTGAATTACACTGAAAGCCCACAATTCTGTATATCACATACATATATGTACGTAAAATGATTCTGTCTGCTGTAACCAGATGTCCCCATTATCCATGTAAAGGATAGAGGGCATCGTGAATTTTTCATGCAGAGTGAATTCCATTTAAGTGCTGATCTGGATAACATTGATCTGTAGTTCCCTGGTCATGCTATTATTCTTTCGTAGACATGAACAGTTTTGATTCTTCTAAGGGAAATATAATTTTTTTTCCCTCTAGATTGGTGTAACAAATAGGACACAGAAAGAAAAAGAAAGGTTGAATGGAGCAGGAAGCCTGCGTGTGACATAACAAAGAGAAGAGTTTTATAGAGAACTTTCAAAAATGCAAAATGTTGACCAGAAGTATCCTTTAGGAAAGTGATACATTTGATTATTATAGCCGTAACAATGAGCTTTAGTTACAGCAGTGGTAAATTGAGTATCTCACTGGGGACAAGGCTGCAGATTAGACTTCAACTTGGAAATGATATACATTCAAGTAAGCCGAATTTGATCCCAGGCTGACTGCGTAATGTGGTTGAGGATGGGGGGAGGGCAGGGAAAGCAAGAAGAAAAAAAGAGAGAGAGATTATGGGGCGTGTGGACCATATAATGCTTGTGTTTGAACTTGATCCACCTGAGGAACCAGCAGGATGATATGGTAGGGGCCCACCTTGTCCCTTTCGTCTTAAAATTCAGAGAAAGGAACTGTTTGCATCAAAATTTGTCCTCTGTTAGAGGTTTGTTTTGTCATAATCCTCGTCTATGCTAGACAAGGATGGGCAAACATCCATGTAAATTATCTGTGTTCTCAAACACGCAGCAGACATCAGGAGAGCTGCTAACATGCAGAAAGGTGGCAGAACATGATGAGGGAGAAGATCTTTACTATCTTGCTTGAAAGTCAAACTGAGGAGAACAAGAAAGCCACCACTTGGTTTGCCCAGGCCATTTTTTTCTGGGTAGAGATGACAAATACCCACCTCACCTTATGACTGTGGCCCATATCCTGTGTGATGAGATGCTGCTGAGAAATGGGAAACAGCATCTGTGAGAAGTGTCCCACATGCTCAGACTCTCTCGAATGTTAGTCACTGTTCCTGGCACTGGTTCCTCCGTGTCCGAGCTGAGCCCTTTCCCAAGCATGTGGTGCAAGGCTTTGTCTGCTCTCTTGCCACAGCAGAGCCAAAGCTAAGAGGTGGAGGGTTCTGTGGCAGGACTTAAGCCTGTAGCATCCGCCTCCAGAGAAAAAGGAGCAGTGTGTTTAGTCTCTCACTCTTTTGTACAAACATTCCCTGAAATCAGCGGATTTGCTCATTTCCACGAATTTTTCACTTTTGCTTCCTGTGTTGAGGATGTTGTTTGAATAGACCCCTGGGTACCAGGTACCAAGAGGGCCGAGGCAGTAAGATGTCCCTCCCTCTCTCCCCACCCCCCTTTCTTTTTTGGAAGCCACCAAATTTTACGCAATCTGTTCAACTCATCTCCAGAGGTAAAAGACAGAAACAGTTGCCAGTTATGTGGGGCTCAGTGATCAGCGGTATCAATGCAGTCCCTTCATTTGCCTCCTGGCTCTGGCTTCCTGATCGGTATGGCCGTTAGCAGAGACAATGCCAGCAGAGCAGATGCAGAACTACAAACCACTGAAGGATGAAAGGGAAAGAGAAAAGTCTGTTTATTGCAGCCAGCTCTAAAGGCGGGGGGGACAAAAATGACCCAAACTCCATCCAATTAAATTTTCTAATTAAACTGGGGACACACACATTCTCTCCCTCTTGCATTCCCTTTCTGCACACACGCACATGCTCGTGCACATGCGCGTCCCGGTGCTTTCGAAGTGGGGGTCCTGCCATGTGGAGCTCATCCTCCCAGCTCCTAGTGGGGCACAGCGTAACAAACACAGGAACCTAGTCAGGGTGTAGAAATAATAGTGGTTTGGGGTTTTTTTTAATGGAAAAACTTCATTGATCCAGCAACAGTGTCTATGGGAAGAACAGTTGATAAGAAAAAAAATATAGAAGAAGCAGTAAGAAAAAGAAGAAACAGTGTGAAATAAGTCAAGCCCCCATGTTTTATTAGCAGAATCATAAAATTAAACAAACTCTCTGGAAGATTTAAACATTCTCCATGCTGACACAGTGTTTTTTTACTTTTCCAGTTCTGTATGTGGCTGGAGAAGTCCTGATGTGACTAGGTGAAAGTCCTTGGCCGTGCAGCTGGCCCTCTCAGCTCCCTGCTTTGGCCCTATCACTGGGAGAGAATGGCTGGGGTGACACGCTGCTGGAGCCAGCCTCTGCAATACCATAAGAGTCTTCAGGGTAACTTTTCTTAAACAGGGCTTGGAGATGGATTGGTCTCACTAGAGCACTGAGAAACTCCTGCTCCCCCGAGCATCTCTTTACAAAATTGTTGCAAGGGAAATGCACAAGGTCAGTCAATTTAGAAAATAGAGAGCTGTAATAATACACTTGATAGTAAATACATCCAAGCTAAGCATGAGTCCCTCTGGTAGTTCAGCTGTGCTTTGAAGTGAGCAAAAAGATTGTCTTGAACTGAGACTTAAAAAAACTCCATAGCCAAAACACAGTATATGATCTCAGACACCATTTGTCAGCCTGAGCAACAAGCATCTGTTGATGAGTGTCTTTGGACTTATCACCATAAATATGCAGTGTGCTGCTCAAAAAAGGAACTTGAATTCTGCAGGGTTATACTGAAATACCAAGTATAAATGAGAATCTGAATTAAAGTGTGTTCAGCATGCTGAGAACAACAGAGGCCAGGGCAAGGGCACTGCAGTTAGATTATGACAACACCCAAAGCAACAATCGAGCCAATCAAGTGCTGGTCACCTCCATCACTTTCCTTTGGGAGATCCCAGAGTCTTCACGCGTCCAGTCCCTGAGGCTGAGCCAGCCAACACCAAGAGCGGTGTCTGCAGCATGGGGCTGAAACCTAGTGGGATGTTTTCACCACAGTTGGTGTTGCTGGTGTGGTGGAAAAGATGATTTCATATTTACAGGAGGTTTGGGCTGGGATGAAGGTTAACTGGCAGGAGTTCACACAAGATGACACAGAGGGAATGACTGGCTACAGACAATAACTTGCAATTGTATCCAGAGGGGCTGGGTACAATTATATCACTCCCACCAATTATGTATAGGAAGCTGCGATTTATGAATCAGGCTAAAAAGATCTCACTGGATACTAGGCTGCCTCTTGAGTTTCCAAGCAGCCTCTGTGTTGAAGACCCCACTTGGGCTTGGTGATGGTGCGTGTGTGTTCACCCAGGACGGTGGCACCTTCAGGTGAGACAAGCTGGGCACTGGGTACCATGATGTCTCCAGTGCACTGAGACTCTGTGATTTGCTGTCCTGCCTCAGTTGTCCCTTCTCACAGGCTCCACGGAGTGGGCCGTGGTTCAGGATTGGCACAGCCTAATAAAATGCTGAGCCCAGCCTGATCATGGTTTTTCTGTGTAGTTGATCAAAGTGAGTTAACATGGAGTTGCAGACTTTTGGTTTTGTTCTAGCGAACAGAAACTTGAGGTCAACAGCTCTCAGTTTTGCAGTTTCTAAACTGAAATGAGTAGCACCCCAGGCTTTCTGGTTGTGGGCAGTTCTGTGTACAGAATTGACACAAAAATATAATAAAACCGAGAAGTAGGCAGCAAGCCCTCATTGATTTGTCAGCACACAGGTGACCATAAGTGAAACCAATATAAACTCTATATGCAGTCAGCCTATAGAATATGTTTTTCATAATCAATTCCCTTTTCATTCTTTCAAGCTGCCCTCCATATAGTCTTTTACCTGATCATCTGCTCAGGGGACACTGCAAATTATGCCTGTTGACACACTGGACACATCTGTTTGTTGGGAGAACTGTCGTATGTCTCAGGTTGTAATTCTGCAAAGGCTGCTGAGATCCTACTTTTCAGTAGGATGAACCACATAATTTTGCTGCCCCACTGATAGTAATTCTCTGATATAGGTGCTGATGTTCTGCCCTATTAATCTTCAGGACTGACTCGGGTTAGAAAAGTAGTTTTTGCTGACTGTCACCAGTGAAAGGAGGCAGATCAGAGGAGAAAGTAACAGTTGACCCGGTTTTCAAATCAGGACCAGGTGCTCAATTACTGTGTCTGAAAATTCAAATGAGTGCACTGGTCCCTAAATACCTGTTTTACTAATCTAAAAGACACTTGAGGAATGTGTTGCAGGGTCAGGGTGCTGAACTTCATTGTTTGAGTTTGAAAATGGGGCATTTCATCCCAGGAGTGCAGAAGCAGAAAGGAGCTCTGGTCGCCATCCACTCCAGTCTCAGAGCTTCACTGGCAGCAGCCAGGCAGTGTGCCTCAGGCAGAGGCTGAAGCAGACAGACAGAACTCTAATTTTGGAAGGAACGAAAGGCCTGGGATCTGGGGACAGGGCTGGGTATGAGGGCTTCTGGAGGGATCAGGCTGGGTTTGGGTGGTGTGGCCATCTGCCTGTGGGGACAGCAGAGGTAGCTTTAATTGGGTTTAATGGAAGAAATATTTAACAGCGCTGTTGGCATTTGGATAGGCTATGGCTTAATGCCCAGGTAACCACCTTCAAGATGCTTTTGGTCCTGAAAATCTGCTGTTCATATTCCTGACTCATCTGACCAGACACAAAGCAAATAGAATTTGTTGCCACTGACATCTACGTGGACACACTGTCTGCACCGCAGTTAGATAAGGAAGCAATTTTCTGAACAGATTATACTTTTGCTAATGTTTCTAATTATGAATGGCTTATTTCTACTTAAGGTGATCAAATGCCTGTTATTAGCTGTGTTAGTGCATGCTTCTCCTGTAGATAGCCTCTGGCCTTTTCTTTTTCTGCATTCTTTTGGACAAATGGGAAAATACATAATTATTTTCTTTAATGTAGCTCTCTTCTGATTCCAACCAACAGTGGGACCCTTGGATGCTTTTGTTCAGTGTCTCACCTCACCTCCTTGATGAGAAAGTGGTATTCCTCACCAAAGGCATGAGTTGCTCTCACCTTTCTGAGGAGTTTGAACTTATTTACATTTGAGGTGTTACAAGTATCGCTGTGGGGAGAACAGAAGTAGATGGACAGACAGAAAGATATACAGAAGAATAATCTATGGTCAGATTAGAAAGACGTACCAGAAACCCACTATTTTCAGAAAAACAAGGTTTTGTTACGTAAAGGAGCAATGGTGTAATATTGCAAGATAACTACCTTCCTTAGGTGTAGATGTTATTCGCCATGTAGTAGGCTTTGATTCTCTGCAAGGTTTTCTTCATTCAATCTTAACTTTTTTTTCTGCCATGAGGTTAGGGCAGTGTTGCAGTCGTGAGGCCTCTCTGGTGGTCAGTCGCCTAAGGGCAGAAATGCCTAGTCATGGTGACTAGGTCAAAATAACCCTTCTCCTGCGCTCGGACCCTCTCTTATCTCCCTGTAAGACAATAGGTCACTTTCTACCCCGAACCATACCATTGGACCCCTTTTCAAAACCTCGGTACCCTATAAAAACCCCACTTTTCCCCCAGCTCAGTAAAAGTGCTGTCCCTGGAACCCTTCATGGAAGAAGCTAATAAAGATTCATCTGTGGAACTCCATACGGCACTTCTCCTCTCTCTCCCTGTGTCTGCTAAGGCACCTTAGCAAGCTTATGAACTGAGAATCACTGCAAAAGAGCTGATCACTGCTAAGAGCTGAATATCACTATAACTAAGCTTGCTAAGTGTTGCCTGTGCCTGGGAGCTTTGCCGGAGTTGCTTGGGCAGGGGGGTACGTAGGTGCACCCCTAACCAGGACCAACAAAGGCAGCTGAGACACCGACTGAAGCTACCAGGAGAAAACAAAAGGGCAGTATTTGTTATACTTGAACAGAGCAAAAGCAATATCACGTTTATGTTCTTTCCATGAAAAATACCAGTATCATCAGTTTCCAGAGGAAGACAAATACCTCCTGATGTTTTTCAGTATATTTCAGGTCAATACAAAAAGCAATTTCACTTTCAAAGAACTTTTACACCAGATTTCCTTGTGGGAGGGGATTCACCTGCTGCCTTTAGCAGAGACCTGTTTCTGTGCCCCCTCCTCCCCCATCTCTGAGATCCCCTTCTTCTGCCTGATGTGGTGAGATGGTAGGGGATCCTCTGCTCCTTGTGATTCAGCTGACTGGTGCATTTGCCACAGTGATGGTGTAGAGTGGCTCCACCAGCCAATCTCCTCCTCAGGGTCCCTGATGCTTCTTAACCTTTCCACCTCCTCTCTTAGCACTGCCACCGTGATGGGCAGATCATCTGCCTGCTCACATTTCACACAGCTGTTGTCTCTGCTGCCATCCAGTTCCAGTGCCACACTCTGGCACTCCCTGCAGCCTGAGACCTGGACAGCTTTCTGGTTTTGTAGGAGCTTAGCCTGCACCACTGCATCCTTTCCAGTAACTGCAGAGGACATCGCTCCCCGTGCAGTGGGTACCACAGCTGAGCTCCCTCCGAGACACTGATGACTACCAACTCAGCCCTTCTTTTGACCTTGGGCTGACTGCATCCTCCCTGCCTGTCCCTCCTGTGTCAACTGCTGTGCCCACTGCTGCAGGGAGCTGAGACTGAAGATGGGATCGTCAAAGGTTCTAAAAGGAAGTGGGGTGCTGACTTTTTACCTTCACCTCCCTTGAAAACTACCGCCTGGATTCATTTCAAAGTTGTAATAACGTGTAAGACACCTAATTTGGAAGACGTCTTTTAGCAGCGAGGTCAAGAGTGGAACAGTGGAAAAACCGCCAGCCAGAAAGTAAAGTTGTTGGAGCATTCGAGAGAGTTAGTGTCTTCAGGAAATTAACATTTCCAGGTAATATTGAGCCATGCAATATCTTTCTTGTGTCTTTGAGAGTTCCCAGCAAGCCCTCTGCCGTGCTGCCTTGAGTGAATCTAAAGCTAAGCTGATCAAAAGATAATGACACTTACCTTTTTGGATTGCCTTTTTTTTTTTTTCCCAACTGAAATGCCTTCTATTGGCCTTCTCAGAAGTCTGTTCCTGGTAGGAAGCTGGAGGGAGCTGTAGATACCTGCATGCTCAATTTTGGAGTGGAGTACAGTTCAGTAAGATGCAGACCACACAGGACTGGGGAAGGAACCTGACTTCTGCTTGGATTTTTTGATGTCTAATAATGACTGAGAGACCCCAGAGAGGAGGGTCCTTCTGTATCAGACCTTAGGAGGGACTCTTTCCTCACAAAGCTTTTCACAGACCTTGTGAGACGGTGAAGTACAAAATATCCCTATCCCTCTGACCGAATTAATTCAAATTTTCCTATGAATTCAAAAGTTTTTAAACAAAAAATAGACATAAAGTCACAACTAGCTGAATTAAAAGGTAACTTGAGGTAGAAAACTTGCAATGCAGGATTATGTTTGCTTTTTCTGTAGCTGTTAATGCTGTACATTTGCTTCTCAATACTGTTCCTGTGACCGGGTATCTTTTCTGCCTGACACATTAGCTGACAAGATGACGTCCAAGAAGATACTTGAAGAAGCAGAGCACAGAGACAAGAAAGGTGAAAAATCTTTTTGAAGAAGAAGTTTCTCTCACATGCATGTCTGTGTCTCCCACCAAGGTGGAGATTACAAGTAAATAAGAGCTATTCATTCTCTAACCAAAGTTTGATCTGTCTCTGCATCCGAATCAGCAGCTCGGCCCCACCACGTCCCTGAAACACTGTTTGCATTGTTTACTCTGTGTGATACCAGGAAAAAGCTGGTGTTACTGTTATTTAGCACCAGCATTCTCCAGGCTGCCAAAACCCTCGTGCCAAAAAAGAAAGGTCATTTGAACCTCAGTGTCTGACAAAACAAGCTCAAACTGTCTACTGTGGGAACGTGCTTTTTCTTGGGCTGATCCCATTCTGCAGCCAGAACGAGTAATGGCAAGCTCTTCCCCTCCCGCTGTGTCTGGAGGTGAGTTCTAAAATCCCAATGAATCATTTTGTTTGTTTTGTGATGCCTTTTATTTTTTAATAGACACTGCCTTTTGTTAATGACAAAAAAGTGGCTCCTTCCATCTCTGTGAGCAGCAGTCGCTGCTGCGGGTGGCGTGTGCATCTCGTGGCTGCTGCGCTGCGTGCCGGGAGGGAGGAAGAGGCTTTTCCCAACACCTCTCTTTCTCTGCAAGTGCCTGCATTGGTTTTTTATGAGACCTTTATGTGGCTACAGTCTGCAGAAGGCTGAACCCTGGTTGCTCTGTGCCCCTCCAGCTAAGTCTCTGAACACTGTGAAGGGGTTAAAATCGATGATCGTGGGGAATGAAGGCTCCTAAATCCGCGTGTTTCAGATGCTGAGCACCTACAGCTCCCGGTACTCGGAGCAGACACTGGACCTCCTCAGTGGGTCTGGGAAAATGAAGCCACAGAGTCACTTAGGAAGATGAGGAACTTGCTTTGTGGTCTCATGTGTGGTCTTGTGAACCTGCCTGTGGTCTCATGGAACAGACCATACTTTGGAGAAGGAAGGGAGCCCTCTCTTGCAGGCATGTCTAAAGCAGTCTGCTGCTGCACCACAGTAGGGTTTGGGACTGTTTTCAAGCCTGGCTGGGGACACATGCAAGTGGCATAGCAGTGTGCGGCACTTGTTTCCTGCAGGACCAGGATGGCAGCTTGGCCCGGCTGAGAGAGGCACTGACTGGGGATCTGGCAAGGCCAAAGGGCTATAGGCACTTTCGAACCTCAGGGGTATCCATGTTGGACCCATGCCCAGCCCAAGCAGATTTGGTGGCTAGAGGAAGGACAGGTGAGGTTCATTCATGGGACACTTTGTCTCTAAGGAGGAGAAATTCAAATAAAGTAGTACTTGAAGTCACTCCCAATGGTAACTGAGCTTCAGGGGAGTAGTTTGTGGCAATTCCCATGTCTGGGAATGATTTCTCAGTGAGTAGCAAAAGTCTGACTGGGGGTCAGTGTTTCCAAATGCCAAGGCTTAGGAAGGTTTTCATTCTGCCAAATGCAGACTCACTCCCCTTCCACCCTGGGAAGTGCCTGGGAAGCTCCTCACATCATCTGGCACATTGCTCTGGGGGTATCACCAAGGAGTCCACAACCATGGCCTCAGGGATAATGCTCACTAATGTTTACTCATGAGCATTTCAGTGGTTTCTGAACCACTGTGGTTGTGGAGTGTCCTTCTCTGGAGATATTCAAGAACTGCCTGAACACAGTGCTGTGCAATGTGCTCTAGCATGACCCTGCTTGAGCAGGGAGGCTGGGCCAGATGATCTCCTGTGGTCCCTTCCAACTGACCCACTCTGTGATTCTGTGAACTAGTGTCCACTCATCTCTTTCATGCAATGCCTAAGCAGTCAAAGAACCCTACTGAGGGAGTAGGGGTATTAACTCTGTGGTCTAAACACAATTTATTTTATCTCTGTACTCTGGAACTGTAGATGCAAATCTACGTAAAATTGATACTGCATTAAGCCACTCTGAAACTGATAAACTGAACAGTTTGCTATGCAGAAGTGGCTAAGCATGCAGTTCATGGTGTTTCTTATAAAAGTAGGGGTTTACTCAGAAGGACTCTGAATAAATTTCCTTTTCTCTGAATCAAGTTTGTTGGCTGCATGCACTTCAGCCCCTTAGCTTTCTTGATATGCAATGTGCAAGGCTGTACATGAGTTTTCAAGCCTCATAGGATGCCTGTGCTGTATAAATATAAATAATACAAAATTGCCTTACACTTTTTTTCAAAGACATGAATAGCTCCTGCTCTCTCCATGTTTCTTTATTCATATATCCAAAAAATAACCTCTCTGTCCTGTTTTTTGTAATGCTGTCAGGTCCCTCCCAGCACTGTGTATACATCTGATTTACTTTTTTTGAAAAGCCTCTCCACCATAAAAATACCCCATCAGAAGTGGTTGTGTGGCCTTGAGGAGTGCATCCTGTAGTGCCAGTGGAGAGGTTCTTTTGCAGAGCTCTGCCTCCAGCCTAGTGCCACGCACTGCAGTGTCCTGCAGGAGTGTTGCCACCCCTCAGCACTGTGGCTGTTTTCCTTGAACATAACACTAGAAAGGGCAACGGAGCTGGTTTTTCTGAAGCACAGGTTGGGGAAATCACTTATTAATATCCAGTAGTGTCCTCTGGAAATGGGCTTTCAGTGTGTCATATCTGCTGGGAAACTCACTGTCCTTGTGGAAGCTGTGAGTGCCAGCCGAGCACTATTAACCAATAACCAAACCATTGGTGCTGCAGATTCTTTGCAATATAACAGCTGAATATGGGCACATTTTCAGTCACCTCAAGGGGAATTTGGTATGTAGATAAAGGGTAATAAATGGTGCTTTGCTTTGATATGGAACAAAACAATAAATTGTTAAAGTGTAAGTAGCAGCAGACCTACACTGTGATGGAGCCTCACATGGGGTATGTTCTTGAAAAATAACTGTGTGTCAGCTAGGTGAAAGCTTCCATCATGGAATGTAGGACACAGCTTTCACAGGAGACTGCAGTGACCAGAAATTTCAAAGCAAAGAACAAGATAGGAGAAAATCTTGCTCTGAGTGCCTCTGTACCTGCCCTGGTAAAACAAAGGTGCTTACGGTCTAGAAGGGCACAGAAGAAAAGAACAAACAAGATGGTGCCCTGCATTTCAAGGGTCTCTTTGTACACAGCTCTCCTCTACTGAGGGCTAGCATACTTCAGTTTTGCTTTCCCTTCCAGGAGGAATGCAGTAAGACTAGCAAGGAAATATACCTGCCGCTTCCAAACAACTGGTAGAGCATAGTCAAGACTGTCAGCTTTTGTGGCAAAGTTTGCAACTATTGGTGCCTGTTCATAATTGCCAAACCCTGGTGCAACACTTTCCCTCTCTGTTGGGGAGTGTGTATGTTGTGTTCAGACTTGGCTTAGGGCCCAGAGCAGTCTAGGTTTTATTTTCCTTTTGTATGAACGTGGAGAAGATTTGCCAGTAGGATGGATGGCTTAGCAGATAATGCACTGGCCTTTCAATGTTGGAACGTGGTTTGGGTTCAGTTTGAGGTCTCAAGCAAAATGACATTACTGGTCTAGGCAATTCACGGTCAGTTTTATACAACAATCTGTATGCTGTAAATCTGCCTCTGATTTGCCTTGCACAGGTTTACTGTACTTAAAGCCCAATGCCAGCAAGGTAGTGGTGTTACATCAGCCTTAGCTACTTCCACCCCACTCTCTGCCCTTCTATGGCAGTTCATACTAATATTTGAATTCTGTTTGTGTGCAGAACTCCAGAGTGCTGCGATGTTCAACTTTTTTCATCTGAGCTCGGCTTCCTCTTTTATTGTTTCGGTTTGTTAACTGGCTGCTGTTGTTCTTCTCAAGTCCCAATAACCATTTTTCAACCCCCTTGTTTTTCCACAGGAAAGCCAGGAAGAAAGGCATTTTCAGCAAGGCCTCCCTCCTTGCTGGGTTTCATGCACAGACTTTAATCATTGCCTTGCCTGGAAAAGGGAAAGAGCTTTTCTTAGAATGTCCTACTGCAGCATATAAAGACTTCCCCCCTTCTCCCTTCCTACTCATTAAAGCACAATTGTTGACTGCTTTGGGGTCCCTCTGGGTAAGTCTTGTTTGTAATGTCAATTACCTTGAGTTTATGAGTTAAGAGCTGTTGCCGGTCCTCTGGAAAAAGGAATCCTTCATTTGGCTGTCACTGGCATACACTGCGGTTCATTCGGCCAAGAGGAAATGGGGATTAAAGACCTGGTCCTGCTCCCACTGGAGGCAATGGTATGGCTCCTGGTGAGAACAATGGGAGCAGACCCCAGCCTCAGAGGAGAGGGTGGTCCTAGCTCGGGTGCTCCCCTGCTCCCCCTCCTCCCTAAGTGAGTGATGATAATTACTGCAGGAGCGTCTGCTTGGTTCACTTCCTCCAATTGTTCCCAAGCTCGTATTTTGCATGATGCTCAGAAAGGGTCACTTGTTTAGCTGCATAGCAAAGCTTGTCTAGAATGACTTAATGGGTTCCTGAAATGCTTGAAAAGGTGGGTGACCACCACAGAGAGAGGGGCAGAGAGAGCAGCTGAACAGAGGTTCCTTGCCTACTTTAGCCCGTCCTGGTCAAAGCAATAGGGGCGGTTGACAATGTTGGTGGCATGAGGCCAGTTTTTTTTATCAAATGTAAGAAAACTGTGACCTCATTTCCAGACAGAAACCTACACTGGTATAACTTGAGTCAGTGTTCAAGAGATCCTTCTGAGGAATTAAAGTGGTTCACCTGTCCACTAACCAGGTGCTTTGATAAAGGATTGATTTTTGTCTGCAGCTGGTTCCCCACTGCTGCCTTAGGGAAGAGACAAAGTGATAGAACATGAAAGAGGGAAGTTCTGTCAGCAACCCAAAGCTAATGAAGGCCCAATTACAGCCCTTTTCACCCCAGATGACTTCATTGTCATTGGAATGGACAGGTCTGAATGGGATGGAAAAACCCTTTGGTTTCAGTTACTGAACAAATATGGGACTTGCCTTTATCACACCACTATTGGTATTGGTATTGGTATTGGTATTGGTATTGGTATTGGTATTGGTATTGGTATAATCAAGAAGACTTTTGGCCTGTTGTGCTAAGCTTTGCTTGCAAATGCTTCCTCTGCTGCTGGTAAGACATTGGATATTTGTGTTTGCTTTTCCATTGTGGAAATATGTTGGGAAACATCCTCAATAACAGCTGAGCTTTAATTGCTGAGAAAGCCAGCAGCTCCACTCTATGTCACAAGTTCAAGTAACAACAGTTGGAAAGTACTGAGATTTTTTTTCTGTAGCAAGAGATCTTCTCACCCCACGGACAATACTTGTTAATGATAAACCTCCCTTGCATTTCTTTTTACCTTCTTTCTGAGGGCATTATGTTGCTGAGCTGGTATGAAACAAATCTCAAAAGATCTCCAGTGAGGAATTCTGGAGTTACTTCTTTTCTTTAGAGAAAGGATGTCAAGATACAGAAAGAAAACCAAATGCTCGAAGTTGTGGTGTGAAGCTGTGATTGCAGTGGGCCCTGATGGGAAATGAAACTGAAACAGACTTCCAACCCTGAGTGTCCTAGGCACTTCATGGTGGAAATGTGGTCAATCTCCTTCCAGTGTAAGTGGGACCTCCCAGCTCCCTTGTCCTCAGATAGCAGCATTTCCCTATGTTATTCCTCTTGGCAGAGTGATGGGTTGCTTTTTTAGCTTTGAATTGCCATGAATATTCCTCACATGCAGGAATTCACTGATGATGCACAGGCTATATTACAGACATAATCAAAACTGAGCATATTCAACATCTTATTGAGAAATTTGGAAATGTTATGACATCAGCTCTTTTTTTTGTAATCAGCCATGAGTGCATCTTGAGAACTCAGATCCTGTGCAGCCCCAACATTCAGTGGCTTCAGGTTTATGATTTCATGGTAAGGATTGCCTACTACATCATTAGACTCTGCAAAGAGTGCTTTGCTTTGAAGCAGGGAATACTTTACTACACCATGCTCAGCTCCTAGGTTTCTCTAGTTCCAGGCAGCAAAACTTCCAGTGAAAGACTTCATGTTGAAAATATATCTCAGTGGCATGAGATTAATAATCCTGAGCCTTCTGGATTTCAGAAAGAAAATGTTAAAGCACTGAGGTAGTCTGCACGCACCATTTTTCGTTTTCTCATGATTGTGTGAGCCTCCTCTACTTAGTGCCCTTCTACACAAGCCATGTGTCAGCTGAGCTGTGTCGACCTTGGTGATTGCCATACATGGTTTTGGTCTGCCCTAGATGTGAGGTAATGCCGCTGAAAACTTGCTGAAAGAAGCTTAAACTGAAACAGATTTAAAACACAGACACAGACAATTACACAGGTTTGACTGACATATAGCAACTCCGTAAGCCCCGCACACAGGCTGTGTCTCTGAACCCTCGAGCTGCTTGCTCACAAAACCTGGTTTGTTCACCACACGTGCACATGGGTTGTGATGCACAGGCAGTACTTTTTGAGAGACACTGGCTCTGGTGAGCCCGGTGTGCTGCCTGCTCCTCCTGTGCTCCCAGGGAGAGGGTGATTTTTTTGGATGCAGCCTAAAGGACTGACTGGTCTGGTTTTACCAGATGTGCTGATCATATGATGATATATGTCACTATGTGCTGATCATATGATGATATATGTCACTATGTGCTGATTGGGCACATCCTCATTTCCAGTAATCTTGGCTAGCAAGTTAGCTATTTAGTTTTTAACAGCAGCAGCATGTTGAAAGTAACACAGGCAGAGCAGAAAAACTGTGCTGCTCACTTCAAACAGAACAAGACCAGGCTCTAGTCATTTTTTAAACCAGTTGCTCCAGAGTGAAAAAATACTGGATATTTTTATCTAAGCAGGTCACATTTTGATGAGGAGCCATAGGGTCTAGGGTTCAGAGGGCAAGAGCGAGTGTCGCTAAGGATCTTGCTGTGCTGTAATCCCTCCTAAGCCATGGGTTTGCAGGGTCACCTTGGGTGTGACACTTGATCAGTCAGCTCAACCTTAAGCAAGAGGCAGCCAGACTGTCCCCTGCCAGCCCAAATGTCACACTGTCCAGCTCTATGAGTGATTCTTCCCTTTCTCCGGCAGAAGTAGCTGTTGATAAGTTATAATGCAACAATCAGTCCCTGGTTCCCAGTGCATTGCTAATGAATAATTGACATCATTATGAGTATTTTGAATTTGAAAAACTCGACAGAGGAAAGTTCCTTGTTAATAATAAAGGACTGTTGTCTTAAATGGACGGGGATTTGGGGTGCTGGATTGTCAGATTCTGCAGTTTTGTCTTGATATTTGCTCTACTGATACATACTGTTTTCTGCAGAAACAGCTGAGAAAGTGCTTAATCAGGGCTTGTCAGGCACTATAAAACAAGATTATTCTGAAGTACAGAAGTTTTTTTAAAAGACATCATCAGAGTTTTTAGAATAGGAAAAGCAAATGTGGTTACTTAGAGGCTGGTAGCTCAGTCCAGAGGAAAGAAGAAATGTAGTACCTACACTGAGGCATGCAGTGCAATTCCCCACACCCATCTGGCATCCAGCTTCCACTCCCAAAGGGTGCAGCTGCTCCCTAGATGTGCTGGATGCCCAGAGACATCCCAAAGGACACTGGACACCTATGTGTTCGACTTACTGCTAAGAGATGTGAAAAAATCCCAGCACTGCTGAAGCTGGGACAGGAAACAAATGTATTTAACCCATTTCTTAGGCTGGTTATTTGGCCATATTAGACTGCATAAGAACAGCTGAGGACAGTGCAAACGTTCTGTGATTGCATGCAAATGGGGAGGATTTGTCAAGACAGGAGTATGGCTGAGTCTCCTTTGGAGAAAGAGACAATTCCAGATGGTGGCTGGCACTGTGGCACTTCCTCCTCCTGAAATGCATGGTTGTGAGAAGGACAAGGAGGAACTTGTAGTGGTAGATAATGCTGCTTGTCAGAAGGTCTCAAAGATTGCCATGAACCGAGAAACAACAGCTTAACTGGCCTGACCTTATCTATACTGGCCCACTGGTAACAGACAGAATTTGTTACTTAATTTAACTACTCATGATTGTGGCAAGAGAGACAAGATTTCGTCTCAGAAGTCATCTCTTGATAGCACTTTCATATTTTATCTCCTTGCCTTTACTTCCATGATATCTGGACCATAGTTTTTCATTAGGGCTTTTGGCAAGACCAGTCAGATTTTCTATAGCTGTTTGCCATTCTTCTGAAATCTCTGAATATATCTCTCATAAACCTAGATAGCCATCTTTCCTTTCCCTTCCCCCCAAGATTTTTTCATTTCTCATAATTTCTAATCTTAAACTTAGTGAAGATGTTCTCAGAATCAAGACCATAGAGAAGTGTGTCAGGATGGGCTGATCTAATTGGCTCACAAACTCTAGGAACTGGCCTGTGGCTGAAAGAATGACTCAAAGTGTTCTCTTTTTACTAAAAAAGCTGAAGAGTGTGTTCTAAGAGACGTGGATAGTATTTTCATGTTGGTAAAATTTTAGCTATGTGGCTGGTGATAGAGGAGTTTCTGCATGTATATTGTGTTTGAAAGAGAGTAAACTGTCTCTCTCTCATCTCTTTCCTGAAACATCACCCCACCTGCATGGAAGGATGGCACGTGTGCTCATGTTATGTGCTGATTGTGAAGTCTCAGCATCAGCCACTGAGGTGGGCAGGACTCTGGGCAACAAAGACATAGCACGTGGCAGTTCAGGCACTTAAAATGTCGGCTTATGTGGTCCTTGGTTCTTGAGTAAGTTTAAAAAAATTGTTAGATGCAATTGGGGTGTGAGAGGGAAGTGGAGATTTTGACCACAGAAACTTTCACTGTCTCTTTGGCAGCAGAAAGCAAATCTATTAGACACTGAACACAACAAAGCTCATTGGGGCAGTGGGCAGTGTACAGGCCCTGCCAAAACTGGGGATCAGGTCTTTCAACCTAACTGGTTCATCAGGGTGGTATGGGGCTGCTGGGCCAGTCTTATACCCCAGCAGAGCCTGGCTATGTTGTGCAGTGTTTCTGGCTTTCATTGCAGCTCTGAGCTCTCACCTCTTCACACTTCTGTTGTACTTGCTCGTGTTTATCTTGTGGGGATCAAGATGTACTTGAACTTTAGAAATGAAAACGGAAATTTGAACAGGAAACATGGCAGATTGACATGTTCCTCATTATCACTGCTACATTTGTTGGACATATGTTTTAAAAATCAAAACACTGCAGTATTCAGAGCACTGGGGGTGGGGGCAAGGAGGGAGACCCATCCATACTCCACCCAGGGTGTTGATCCTTGAGGATGATTCATCTGTGGATGAAACTACACAGCCAACCATAGCTGATGCTGATAAGTACTTAGATACCGTTCAGATATTTCCTGACTGAAATCCCAGCTCCTCATCAAAGATGCTGTGAGTTTACTGTACAGAGAAAACACCATGGACCAGATTATGGGGCATAATCTGGTTCTTAGCAACACAGTGAGAAAAAAATCCACAGGTAACATGGAAAGAAAAGGACAGAAAAAACCCAACCCCCAGCAGCCCCCTAGGAAAAAACAAACCCACAAAATGCAGGCTGGCTACACCTATCAGCATTGGCAATGGAGCACTGTATGGTGGTGATGTCTGATGGCCTTCAGTTTAAGGTGGTTCCACGCTGAACTTGTGCAGCAGGAATGCTGTCCCACTCTCATCAAGTCTGCTGGGCAGTAGGGCTGACCAGCACACACACCTGGGGGCTCTCACCTGCAGACCAGCAGCTCATGCACTGCCTTTCTGATGGGCACACCAGGCTGCGCTGAGATTGCCCAGATCAGCAAAGTGTGGTGAGATAGAGCAACCCCCAAAGAGAGAGTGAAAAACACCTAAGAAAGGGCAGGCTTATCTCATGCTTCCTGGTAAAAAGAAAAGCAAGATAGATGGCTTGCTCCTCAGAGCTCCTCTGGGCTCTCCCTTCAGTCGCTACTGTGCTGAGAGAGTTGACCTTATCCTGCTGTTGGAGTGCCTTCAGCCAGCACAGTATGGACTGGTGTTCCCTTGGCATCTTGGCCCCTTTGGCCAACCTCAACATCAGCATAAGTCAGAGGAGGGAAGTACCTCAGAGAAAAGTTGTGCTCCTGATATACCAGCCCCTACACCTGAAGGGTGCAACTTCATAACATTAGGAGAACCTCTGAAAGCAATCCTTGGAGAACAACAGCAATATCATGGATACGGAACTTCCCACAGCATTTTATTTCCACTAATTAAATCTGTGTGGCCTCTCCTGGCCACACACAATTACAGGAGAGAAACTGGAAAGAAGGTACAGTCATTACCAGCCAGTAAATTGACTTAGGGGTCATTATTTAATTGTTGAGGAAAAAAGTCTTCCTACAGAAGAAGTTAACTAGCTGAAGACACACAGACTTTCCTGGTATTTAGTGAATGAGAGGAGAGGTTCTATCATCAGCTTGTAGCTGTGTCCTTGTTCACCTAGTCATGCTAGCCATGTACAGTGTTAGCTGCAGAGATCTGGAATGAGGTTTTAAAAGGCTTCTGTCTGACACAAGTCAGGCCCTTAAAGGCCTGGCCAGTAGGAAAATGACAAAAGGACTGCAGCAAAGACATGTCAAAATCAGTAGGGACAAAGCCATTGAGACAGATGGATTCAGAGCTGCAGGGCTGAAAGCCTCTGGATGGTCTCAGATGTGGAGGACTGGCTCTACATGTGAAGCTACTTTTGGGAGCCACAGCCTTCTTACTTTCTGCTTTATGGATAGAAGAATGCAGACAAAAGGATTTAACTTGGAACACACCCCATTTTTAAGATGCAAAATGCAAGAAACTCTTCTTGAGTACACAGCTGTGCCTCCTTGGTGTAAGTCATGCTGGTTTTTTAAGCACCCTGTGGTCAGGTGGGCATTGGTCTCCAGAGAAAATAGCAAGATCCCTGGAAACAGTCACCCAGTACCACTTCTGCAAGTAACTCTAAGGAGAAAGGAATTTGCTCAACAAAAGTTGGGATAATAGAGCTCATACATTTCTGATCCTTCATCTCTCCTTATAATACAAGTTTGAGTTAATTTTAACTCTTGTTTTCCTTGTGGTAAGTCTCATTGAGGTAATACCTTTCCTGTGCAAGAAGATCCAAAACATGTACAAACAGACCACAGAATAAACTGAATGTAGGTAGTTTCTCAAATTCTTCACTTTTTAAAACTTCTATGGCCTGCCCCTTGTAAACTTGTCTAGGTCACTGAGGGCTGTATTCTGATAGGGTTTAGGGGGGAACATGGTGGTGTTTGAGAAGGTGCAAATAACTCAGTTTTTCACATCTCTTCTTCAGCAGAGAGAATTCTGTCTTTCTGGAGTGGTATGAGGTAGGGAATTGTGAAAGATGACAAAATCATAACCTTGCTTTTTTTTTTTTTTATTATTAGATGGAGTGGACACTGCTCAAAAGAGGTGTCAAAGTTTCTGTGTCAGAGCATGTTTCCTCCACAGCTGCTTGGTAGTGTTTTTTCTATCTCCACATGCTACTGGGCTGCCTGCAGATCTGCTGAGATCCTGGGAGCAAGCTGAGGCTCATCCCTCTCTTGACCACAGACATCCTCCAAAGGCTGGTTTGTAAATTAGACACCAGTAGTAGCTGATCTGTATGTGGACTTTACTCTCATTGCTGAGTTAAGAGGACCCATCTGTGGAGAGAAGAGGCACATGTTTTCCAGACATCAGTCAGCCTGAGCTCCTATGAGAGGGCTCTCTTGAAAGGTCACTGCTATGAGTATGTGGCTTCTGGTGTCCAGGTGTAGCTTTTCCTCTGAGTTTATTTATTTCCATGTCCACACAAGTGTATATTCACATGTGATGGGAGAAATGAAGCCTCTGTTGCATGGTAAAAATACTTATAAGATGGTCACTGTAGTATAACTGTGAGGTTATATTAAATTGTCATAACTATGTAATCATCTGCTCTGTTTAAAAGCCCCACAATTTATCATTTTCAGTGGTGCTTTTTCTGTGACCAAAATCTACATGTTGGGAAAATGATGGAAACAAGTAATCGATTTCTCAGATTTTTCTGTATCCTATTTTATCATTCTAGACTTCATTTTATAGATAGTTCTTTTTTTATGGGCAGCTTTTCAGGAAGGTTTCAAAAGGTAACTGGAGTTACCTACAATAAGGACTATATTTCAATTTCTACATATTTCCATAAGTAGATGTGGGGAGAAGGCAAAGGAGAGATGCACGGAGTGGTTGTTTCTGCACTGGCTTTTTCTCAGCTCAACCTTATTGCAAAGATGGTCACGTAATGAAACTCAGGGCATTTTTTTTTTTTTTTTTAATTCAAGTGTGATTTGCTGGCTAAAATCTGAAGGTATTGCCCTATAAGACAGAAGTATTTATTTCTTCTAACTATGCCTTCCAGTAAAGTGATGATATGCAAATTGCACATTGGAATTTTCTATGTACCCTCCAAAGACTGACATCCTAGCCAGCTCTTCCTGGACGAGGTGTCAGCTCAGAAAGAAAGCTGAGCCTATAATGTGTCAGTCTGATCCCCAGTGAGAGGGCAGGCTCCAAAGGGAGAGCAAAGATTTTAAAAGGAAAGGGTATTAATATGCCAGCTGGTTATATGATATGTAGCGTAATTTCTGGGGTCTAGGGTTGATTTCCTTGGCTATGCATGTGAGACTGACAAGTCCACTTGGTGACATGAAGTGCAAAGTTTTGGTTATAATAAATGCTCTTGCCTTTTTTTCTTGTGCCTGTGTTTCACTTATGTGTTTGCTTTTTTTTTGTGCTTTATTTTACAACACTGAAAGCAGCAAATCCCAGGTGCAGACTCTAATCACAGCTAGCTGTGAAAGAAACAGGTTGAAATATTGATTTCACATGCACCAGGGTAAATCTAGAGTGTGCCTGCCAGCTCCAAGCTAGAGGTTTAAACTGGTAGCCTGGTTGAATTTTGTTACATTCTCTGTGGTTTGTGGTTTTCACTTCCCGTGTTTTTTGAAAAGGGACATGTGAGGACTAACGAGTGAGCCTTGATCTCTCTTAAATTAAAATCACTACATGTTACAAGATGGGAGAGGTGATTCTGGTTAGCACCATGGGGCTTCAAGCTGTGCTGGCTGAGTAGCTGCTGTAAAAGATTCGTCCACTTGTGTCTGCTTTTCCTGTTTGCCCAGTGTGGTTTGTGGAAAGGCAGCATGCAGGAGGACACTGGTCATGAGCAGCAGCAAGGTAAGTGCAGCAGCATGCAGTATTAAAAGGAGAGGGTAAAATTTTCATGTATTTCAACCAATATGGAAACAAAACACCCTCCTTTAGTTATATTGGACAGGTCCCTGGACCCAGAAGAATAAATGACATGGTCACAGTAGTTTATATCCATGTCCTGGGAAGTGCACACTCTCCAAAGTGTGATGTAAAGAATACATTACTTTCTGATGTAAAGAATAACTTACAGCTTTCTTTTCTATTGTGGTCATTGCTTTTTGTCTCCCGGGGTAAGACTCAGATTGTAGGTCACCAAATTGATTCTTCAGCCAGCCCACAGTAGCCTCAAAACTGTGGAATGTTGTTTTAAAAATGCAAACATGTAAAATGAGAAGACATCTAATGCCAGACTTTTGGTGGAGACTAGATTTAGGCTTAAGACAGCTGGTGCCAGAGCATTTGCCTGTTTCTAGGCTCTGGAATCCCTTGCAAGAGGATATCAGAGTAGGAGAATCAATTAGTGGTCTTAAAAGTAATGCTTAAACTTCTGGGTGACACCAATTTTTCACTCAGATGAGCGTATTTTATGAGCTGAACTGCTAGCTGGAGAAGTGCAATGTCACTGTTTTAGGGAAGCAGATAAACCATTATAAAATTCCCCTCCCAAGACCAACAAAATTCTTCAGATTCTGATTTGCTTTCACTCTGTATTTTACCACGTGGGAACAGGGAAGAAGAAAGGAATTTTCATGTGAAATGCACAGATTCATACCTGCCCGACCACACTCAGATGAGTTAGGACCGGGAGTTTATTCTGCTGATCTTTAACCCAGATTACGTGCTGGTGCAAGGGAGTCAAGGTGCATAAGAATTCTCCTCAGATATCTAATAGGAAGATTCCGTCTTTTATCCAAACACCTAAAAATATACAGGACTATTTGACTGATTAGTTTTTTTTGCTGCAGCAAATGCTGAGCAATGACAGGCAGAGTCTTTGTCCCTCCCCATGTAGCTCCATGACAGAGAGAAGCAGTAAATGCCTACCCTCCTGCAACTTAAAAAGAGAGACTTGGTGGGCAGGGGGAATGCAGAATGACTTCTGTTCAAAACTGTAGTCCTGCCTTTTAAGACTAAAGAGAATGTATTGCCATGCCTTCTTTCAAGAAGCATTGCTTCACCTGGGACAAGACCCAACCTTTCTCTTGTGCTGTCAGGAATGGTGCCTGAGGAGGAGAAGTTTGGAGGGTACGAGAGCTGTCATTTTTCCTTGTCCTTTGCTTACAGAGTGAATAAAGCAGGGATCCCTTTCACAGAACCACAATGCAACCATAGAATAACCTGTGCTCACCATGGTTGCAACATTTCATATCCTGCCTAAGGAGTCAGAGCCCTAAGTCTTGTCCTATGCCTCTTTCCCAGGTAGGAAAGCAGGCTGTGCAGAAGTTAGCCCTAGACAATCACAAAATTGTTTCAAGTAATCACAGACTGGTTGTTTTGTCTTGATGCAGCAAGAGTAAAACCTCAGTTCTCCACTTCTCAATGAATTCCTGAATGATAGGATGGCATTGACTCTATGTCTTTTAAGGGACAACCCTACAGTGGAGCCTATGGAAAGCATAACTCCTTGGGAGAATGCTCTGATAAGCAACAAAAACAATGAGGATAACAAATGCAGGCTGAGTGCTCATATTTGCTGACCTCTGTCCGTAATGATCATAGAAACAATTCAGGCAAGCCATAAAATTTCTCCAGATGGCAGACACTGAACCCAGTTCATGGAGTAATAGTTTACTCTATGAACAGTCCCAGGGACTTCAGCAGGACCACAGTGTCATGTGCTGGGAGAACGAAACAGGAGTGTCTAGTCCTAGTCTGCTATTTATTGTTTTTAGTGAACACCAATTTTTGGTCACGGAGGCAAGTTCTTCACTATGTACAATACCTTGATTTGGACAGGGGTTATGACAAATGCTGTTACATCCACGCTGTAGAAGGGGAAGGGCTGCAGAAAGCAGGGCAGAGGAAGGATCACTGCAATGGTGGCCCTTTCTTTCCTGTGTCCTCCTAGATGAAAACACCACTAATGGAACAACCATCGCTGCTTGTGTCTGCACAGTGAGTGTGCTTTCATCAGCACTCTGTGCAAGGCAAACCTCTTTGGGGTCTGAACAGAGCAGAAAAAAGGATGCAGATAAAAAGTGAGATTGTATGCTGCCTGGTTTTGTCAAAGGTGAATTGTGCCAGAAGAATCTGATATCTTATCAAAGAAAGCTAATTGATTTTCCTTGTAAAGGAAGCGTGGCTGATCTGACTATCAGCAAAGCATTTGATATGATGCCACATGGGAAATTATTAATTCAATGGGGGATGATGGGGTTAGGCAGAAGAACAGTGTGTGGAGGTCTGGCTAAGGAGGGGATGAATACAAGTGATGTTGGTGTGGGAATGATCAAGCTGGAGGGAGGAGACTTTGTGCAGGTACTCAAGGAATAATCTTGGGTCTAATTCTGCTTAATATTTTCAGTATGGCCTTGTGATGGAATGTAGGAGTGTGTGGATGAAATTTGTATGTGACAGCAGGTTTGGGACCATACTTATTATGCAAGATCAGGGTATGATACAGGAAGCACTGACTGACCTTGAGGGCTGGACTATTAGAAATGGGATGAAATTCAATATTGCAGAGTGCAAGGTTATGCACTTAGGGACTAATAACACGAATTTCCACTATAAGCTGAAAGCTTATCAGCTCAAAACAAGCGTAGAAGAGAAAGGCCTGGGTGTATTAGTTGATGGGATAACTAAGAAGCACAGATATCATGCCACCATGAAAAAGACAAATGTGAATGTCGGGTATATAAGTCACAGCCTTCCCAAGAGGCAGGGAAATATTAATGCCACTGGGGAGAGGTGAGATCTCCCCTGGAGCACTGTTGTCTGCTGTGGTAAAGAAAGATGAAGCCCTGGCAGCTCAGGTGCAGAGAGAGGCTATTAGGAGCATCAGAGGATCGTATCAGCTCTGGTCTCCATCACCCAGTGAGTGGCATTCTCTAAATAAGCAGTGGGTTAATGCAGTGGAGAGGAAAGCATGAGTTCAGAGACAATGTGGGCAAAAAACCAAACACTAACCATGGATACACTGAGGGTTGCAGGGTTTATGATCACGCACGGGCAGGGTGTGGCAGAAGGGCATTAATTTGGTCTTTGGGAAAGACTGTACGACGTGGTGCCAGTAGCAGCAGCGCCATGGGGTTGATGTCCCTGCAGGTTCCTTGTTGCCATATCTTGCTGGCTGGCACCCAAGACTCAATGGGCTTGGTGCAATGGTAAATGCTCTTCACTCCCTGGGGCTTCCCAATGTCAGTCTGCCCTTCTTCACTCTCCCTGAGTACCTGTGTGCATCTTAGCATCTGTGCCCAGACTCTGGCTGGCATTCTCATTTGACTGACAGGAATCAGGAGAAACTCAACTGCAACGTTGTCAGTGTGGTGGCACTGCAAGTGAGACGAGACCCAGCCTGGGCTTCACAGTTTCACCATTTTTGTCAGCCAGCCAAGGCCATTTTGGGAAGCCATCAGGGTGACCTGATGGAGCACAGAGATCTGGTCAGCCATGTTTCAGCTCTTCTTATGTGCTGGGTGAGCTCTTAGCCTCCATTTTAATTGCTCTCACACAGCATCATCCCCTGCGAATCAGAAACTACAGTTCAGAGTGTTTGTCCATTTCTTTCAAACAAATATGGTATTTTTTTTTCCTTTATCCCTTTTTACCCTCTATCCCTTCCCTCCCCCTATTTTTTCCTTTTTCTTCTTTTCTCCCCTCGACACTACTTGACATTTACCAGAACCCAGTGTGATTTAGTGACCTTGGGCATACTGTGCACTTTAATTTGTCAATTTGGGAAATTAATTTGTGGAAGAATGAGTGGAAGTCAGAGGTCAGGCAGTTGGAGCGCAGACCTGCTGACAGGTTGACTGTTGGTGGGGGGCTAATGAGAGCACACCACCAAGCGAACGGAACAAAAGCAGACAGATTACACTGCCCGCTCGCTGGCTGGAGTCAGTAACACCGCGCCGTTGGGCCTCCCTCTCTGCCACGGTTCTGCCTCATGCTGCTCGGGCAGCAGCTCGGAAAGAGCCAGCGCGAGGGAGGAAGGGACAGGTCACTGGATGTGAGGCCATGGTGAGGACGGAGAGCTGGCCATGGCAGCTCTGCCAGCCCAGCCCCAGCATGGAGGCAGTGCCTGGAAAGGTTGCGTCCGGGCATTTGTGGCCCTGCCGTCTGCAGCCACCTGGGGTCCAGGTGGATTTCAGCATTGCAGTTGGGTACTGACAGCCATGTTTGGAGAAGTGGGATTTGTTTTCTGCAGGCAGTGTCTGCCTGGCTCTGCCCACAGCCTTTGAGAGTGGCTGTAGAGCTGCACAGCTTGCTGAACACAAAGTACGAAGCACGATGGCTCCTTTCCACCCCAAATCTCTTGTTGTGTATTTGTTAGACAGATTCCTGTGGGCGCGTGCCTCCATCTGCGTGCAGCACGAGCCGAGGTTTGACCGCAAACAAGACCTGAACGTGCCGGAGAGAGATTGCATCTGCTGCCCTGCGGCAGCTGAACTGCTGCATCACACTCAGGCTGCCCCCGTGCCCTGTGGCAGAATGACTGAGCGGTAGAGAATGACAAATGCCTTAAAGTGGCAGCAAATCCTCAGATTCTGCCTTTGAAACAATGCAGGAGTCAGGCAAGAGGCATGACTAGGTCATGTCAAAGTCAAGACCATAGCCTCAAGGCTGCTGGGGAAGGAACTCAACAGGACACACTTGTTAGCTATGCACGTCAAGGCAGAGGCTCCCACAGCTCTAGAACAGGACAGCTTCTGGGCCTCTGTGCCAAGGCTTGTGTCTTTTGGAGCTAGAAAAGGCTGGAAGGACCTGACTCAGCATGCACAGCCCGGAGGGCATGGGAGAAAAAAACTACTTGTTTTGCTCTGACAGCTGGCACTGCACACGAGAAGTCAGGGTAGGCTTGGAAAGGTGTTTCCTATTGTAAAGTAGCTGGCTAAAATGAGTTGGGGAAAGGAGCACAGAGGGCTGTGAAAGGAGCCTCTTTCCTTCTGTGATAACAAGAGGAAGAAAACCTTCCTGAGGCAGCAGCCTGGCTGCCCAGGAAGGTCTCCACAGCTGTGTGTGTGTGCTTTGGCATTTGCACTTAGAGTAGGGCATGACTCTCAGAGTCTCACATTTTGGGGTCTGAATATAGTTTCCAGCTATGGCATGACACATCTTCAACTGATCCAGATAATTTGGTTAACGTAGAGATGACTGAGAGAGAGCCTAGACAAACAATGCCATGGGAAGTGCAGATGAAGACAACTCCGGAACTTACTATTCCTTTGGTACCACTCCAGCATGGAGTCCACTTCAGCAATCCTTTGTCTCACTTCAGCTGTCATTGATAATATGGTCAGTTGTTTCCTCTGTTGAGCACTTCAAGTTTCCTTGTTTGGAAGGACTAGAGGGTGCCTTGTACTTCCATGCCTCCCTCACTGCCAGCAGACACAACTGCTCTCAGCCACGCACCTGCCCCATCTCCACTGGCTGCTGTGACTCCGTGTTGTGGTTCTTCCTCATGGACTTCTTACATTTCACTGGAGCTGAGGAAGATCTAACTCTTGCAGCTTCCACTAAGCTTCTGAGGCTTGAAGGAGGCTGGGGGATCATTAGAAAGCACCAGAGATGCAGCACTGAGGGGCAGCTGAGGTCAGGCAAATTGGGGGAGAAGAAGAGGACCAGCAGGGTGACTTCTAGAGGCTGTCAGGAAGCTGAGACCTTGCAGTCCCCATCCCTGCAAATTGTCTTGATCTTTTGGATGTGCAGTTTCTCATGTCTGGCTAAAACCTAGCTCGTGTGCTCCCTCTTTCCTTCACATGTTAAGGTGTTCCCAGTATACCTCGCTCCCAAGTTGACTTGTCCATCACTTTGCAGTAAGTATTAAGAAATTCCTACACATTTTTTTTTTGTTGCCAAACCACAGCAAAGGTTGAGCAATTCGGCAGCTTACGGTTTCATTCTCTTTTGTTTCTCAGAACCGACAGGCGCACTGTTTGTCAGCGTGCTGCTCTCCCGGGAAGCGCAGTGCATAACTTCCAAGAAAGTGGCGGCGATTCAGCCTTCAGGCATTTCGACAGTCACGCTCTCCGTGTTTGCTCCCTGCTCCATATACAGCCCCGGCCCTGCAGCCTGTGCTGTGGGAGGGGTGGGCACAGGCTCTCAGCCCCCCTGTCTGCCTGCCCAGTTTGCCGCTCTCTGGGCACACAGGGCAAGCCCTGGCCCCACAGTAGCCTCTGGGCACGCAGCCCTTGCGGGTCAGCTCCCTTCCCCATGCCCCAGGCAGGCAGGTGTGCAGCAGAACTGGTGATGGTCACTGTGCAGAAACACTCTGTGTTTTCCTCTGGGAGTAAAAATCACTGCAGGCCCCTGCCGAATTTGAACTGCTGTTCTGCAGGGCACAATCACTTCATCTCCATTGGGCTGCTTCAGGCAAGCTTGTTCCCACCTGGCTGTCCGGGGTTTGGACTTGGATATCAGACAGTGCAGGCATGGGCTGAGAAGGGTCTACTCAACTTACCTTGCTCTGCCCTATAAAATTAACTCTGAGCAAAATTATTATTTAATATTACATAAATATTTTAAACAAATCAGGTGTATCTTGCCCATTCATTTCCTGGTGCTAGAGTGTTACTTTTCCATCTAGAGGTGCTGAGCCCTGCCTCTTTAGCTGAATATGATGGAGTTGAATTGTGGCATGGGACAGCCCTGTAGCTAAAGTTTGTCTTCTTGAATGTTGCTGTTCAATGACAGAAGTTGTTTTCCTCTAAAGTCAGGCTGCTATCACAAGTGAATAGTATACAAAACAGATCCAGCGAGTTTGGGAATTTACTGTCATCACTAGAATGGTTTGGATATCCTCATTGCCTATTTCTGAGAAGGTTACCCAAGAAAAAATGAGCAACCTCTCTTCTTAGGGAGACTATGGAAACAGCTGGGACCAGAGCAGAGAAGGGTTCCAGGCAACGCAAAGTGCAGAAGGACTAATCACCCACGGATGAGGCACTGCAGCGACTCATTGTGGAAGAAGCTCCTCTGAGCCCTACCACCCTCATCTCACTATATGCTCCTTCCTGTCTTAGCCTCACAAATGATCACACACAAACAGAAAAATTAACAACAAAACCTCAACAGAGGCATATAAAGCATCTTTGGAACAAGTTTTTTTTTTGCTTCTAGCATCTCAGCCATTGCAGCTGAAGCTTGATCAAGGTCTCTGTGATGTGAAAACAACATAAAGCTCCTTCTCTCCCCACTGAACCTGACAAAGGGGTCGTGAGGTCATGGTGGGATGACAACTGCACAAGCAGGTAAGGAAAAGCCACTACAAGAAAAGCTTTCAGGTCTGTGTCTGCACCATGCAAAAGTGTGTGAAAGAACCTAAGGCTTTGACTGACTCATTAAAAAATGAGGTGAAATCCCTGTACTGATGGACAAAACCCTGTGTTCACCAAGAGTGAAAACAATCCTTTCTCCCCCCTGTCCTTCCTAAAGAGTGAAAGTTTCTTATATTCCCTCCTGGACAGCCATCAGTTCTGGCCCTGACTCTAAACCTGTGTGAGGGCTCCAACTAGCAATAACCCCTTGCTCACTGGAAACCAAACATATCCTATGGATATGACCTGTTGGTCTCCTTGGCCTCAGCCTTTTCTCTGCCCTTAGTACCCACCCCTGACAGTCAGCTCAGCTCATCTGACCTGTGTGATGGCAGAGCCAGACAGTGAGCAAGGCCAGTGGTGTGTGTGTGTATGGTCAGGATGAGGGAAGGCAGATTTTCTGGAGGGGAGCTGTTTCCTAAATGCCAGGACCTTCCTGTTCTTCTTCCAGAGTAAAACAGCATTATGAAAGAGAGAGGTATGTTCAAAAGCCAAGACAAAACCTCCAGGTCTCTGCTTGTTTGGGCTCCTGGCAGGGCAGTGAGAAGGTCATGGCTCTGTACAAGTTCTGGGTGCACTGTAGTGTGCACTGTAGTGTGCACTAGCTATGGCACACAGGTGCAAGAGCACATTGAAATGCCCAAGGGTAGGAAATTCAGCATCTCGGTGAATGGCACTGCCCTTTCCAGTGTTTTCTTCTCTATCTCACACTCCTTAACTCCCAGTTTTACTAAATCCTGGTCTCCTCACCACATTGGGACTCTGCTCTAATGGCTAGTTTACCTTTCTGGTCCTTGCCTACCAGCCTGCAGTCTTATTTTCTGCCATGTCTCCTGTCCTCATCCTCCATCCTGGCTCTCCTTGGTGTGATTCTTTTGCCCCCTGAGTTCAGATCAAGGGGAGAACCAGTGCTGTAGGAGCTCAGGCTTGCTGTGGTGCACAGAAAGGAGGACAGACTCCTTGGTATCAGGCTGGTGCACGCCCTCTGCAAGCAAATGCGTACAGAGGTGTTCCAGCAAGTCAGTGCTTGGTAGCTTCAAACGCTTCCACAAGGCCAGATTTGGGAAAGGAGACGAATTTCCACAGGGACATGGCAAGACAGACTGGCTACCTCTCTGCCTGGTGCTTGCTCCACAGCACGGTGCTACCAGCTCTGAGCACACTTAGCTTGTCTTTTGTCAGCAGACACCACACTTTGCTGCCTTGTTTCATTCACAGAAATGGGAGCTATTTGGGAGATGTTTTCCACAATGTGTGTAGCAGTGAATAATTCACTCTGAGGCAAAAGTCTGTTTTCAAAAGAATCTCTGGAGGAGAGAAGTCTGACAAATCTGTAGGCAGCTGAAATAAAAAAAAAATCTCTTTTGATGGGAAGCATTGGGAAACCTCAATTTCTCTCTTTGAAATGTAGTATTATGCCCCCACAATCCTTTTGTAAATCATCTCCAGGTATGCAATTTGGTTCCCTCACTTAATGGCTATAAATATTAAATACAGCAACCATACATTATTTATACTGTTTTATTAATGTATTAATTTTAAATCAATTCTTAAAAAGTGCAGTGCCAAGGATGGAAATGAATTACTTAGGGCCATAAAAAAGGGCAGATGAAGGAGGAAATTAACCAGAGATATTAAAGCTATCACGAAAGACTTATATTGGAAGCTTCTAGACTGGAACAGCATTTGATGTTGAGCCAGCATCCAGGTCATTTTGATCTAAAAAGGAGAATCCTCAAACATACATAACATGGGGCTCAGTCAAACAGAGGACAGACCCTGTGCAAGTGAGGAAGGGATTGCAGCAAGTACATTTCTCTGCTATAGAGACATCAGCTCTGAGGATTGCTGCTGTGCTTGCCACACTTAGCAGGTCTCAGGCCAGGACCTAAGCAAGACTGGAAGCTGGCCTCTGGAGATGAGGACTATCCCCACATATGTAACTGTATCCTGCTTCCAGCTGTGGCATCTGCAGATGGCTGAAGCCAAATCCCAAGGTCCTACAGTTGCCTCTTCACTGTGGCTTAAGAGACTACACAAGGAAAGTGTCAGGGGGACATCAAGCTTGGTGAGAAGGGATTGAGTTCAAACATATTTAGGAATGGGATTAATCTCACTTGGCTTTAGCTGTCAAAACCTTTACCCATCGTGTAGACTTCATCTGTAATACAAAAAGACCCCCCAGAAGTGTTGGTCTCTATTGACTAGATAGCTAAGGTGACTTCAGATGAATCTCACTTGGATATTTAAATAGGTGAAGATCCACCTGAAAATTGCAGTGGAAATGCTGATAACTACTGTAGTGTTCTGTCTCCTATTCATTTCTTGTTATCTTATTTTACTATAATGGCACTTTGAATCTCTCAGGCAATGTAAAGAGGATTTAAGCATGGCAGAGCCCCTTTCAGAGCTAAAATCATTAGGAGATTGAAGTAAAGTGCTTCCTTATATCTGTGAGTAAATTATTTATTATGGGTGTTAGAGAGGTGGATGGCTATGGTGATTCCTGGGGAAAATCATGCTGTGACAGAGATTAAATGGAGCTCCTGAGAGTCTCTCTCCCTGGGTCAGATTCATCCTTGGTCTCAGTTGTTTCACTGATCTCTGTAGAGTTTACACCAAAGATAAGTTTAGTCCTTCAGTCCCAGATCTCAGGGGAAGCCCCAGCTACTTAAAATGCACAAAGGTCTTGGATGAGAACATTGTCCCTTGAAGCAGTGGCATGATGAATATGTGTATTATTCATAACAGTGGAATCAGTGGATAAATACACTAGCAAAAACACTTCACATCAGTAACCAGTCCATCTCAGTGATTTTGCTTTTCACTGGATCTCTAATCACTCACCCAGGGACTTAGTTAGATGAAAAAAAAAAAAAAAAAAAGATATATTTCTATGATAAACAAGAAAAAGGCACAGCTAGATGAAAAAACAGCAGAAAGAAAACAAAAGTGCTTACACTTCTGCATTGCGAAATAGCAACTCACTTGGGTCTTTTTTGGCTCGTGGCTCAGATGTAGATAGAGGAAGTGCACTAGGACCTAGAGGAAACAGTTCTCTGCATACACCCTCTACATTCTTCCAGCAGGAAAAATATTATCCACAGAAGAAGAAATATACAATAACAAAAAAAAATCATGTCTGGTTTAAAGAAATGTAAACTACAAAGCAGAGTGTGACTTTTTTCTTTCAGTAAAATACAGAAGTTGTAAAATATTACAGAAATGTTCTTAGAGGAAGAGGCTATTTATTGAAGATTTATTATAATAAATCTTCTATTATACTTGTAATTTACCTGCTAGCTCCCTGAAATTGATATATAATCACAGCCTGTTCATGGTAGGTTGTTTTTTTTTTTCATTCTTATTTTTGCCTGCTTCAATCTTTAATCTTTTCAATTAAGCAATCAATTGCTCAAGGCAAGGCTGTATTCATAAAACATCCATTACCCAGCCCATATTTGGTACTCACTGCATTAAACAGAAAAGGCAGCACCTTAAGCAAATTTATTGCCACTATAAATATAAAGAATAAACATGTTACTTTCATTTCACTCCAGCTTTCCTCCAATTTTGCTATTTAGAATATGGTTGTGAGACAGCATGCAGAAATATGTGGAACGCTACCCAGCAAATATGATTTGTCTTTGCAAGACACTCTGGACTAACCAAGTTGTTGCCCCAGCTCATAGGTAGTTGATGGGTACAGCTTTGGAGGATTTAGATAAACCACCTAAAGCCTATTTGTCATTATCTTTGGTCTACAAATTAGAATTGAAGCCTTCTGTTCTGAGGACAGGAGTCCAACACCTCCCGGTTCAGACCAAATGTGTGAAATTTTACTACTTCTTGTCTGCTGAAGATAAGTGCATAGAATAATCAAATGAACCAAAACTTGAGTATTTCTGGACACCTTTTTTCTTCTCTCTCCCTTCCAAAAAGATCAGTTTTGGCTTAGCAGAAATTTAGGTCAATTCTTATTTTGTTTAAACTGGCTATCTTTCTGATGCCCTCAATATCTGCTCAGTGCTACTAATCTGCAAACAAGATACAATGCACTGATTCAAACACATGCTAATTTTAGGGCATCATTCTGCTCTTGATGTGAGCAGGGAGCTCCTATTGATCTCTGTAGGGGTTGGTAATGCTAGCTGAGAGCAGACAGGGCACTAGCCTTCCTCCCATGTATATCTGTGGTAAAGGCTAAAAACATAAAGTCCTCCCATGTGGCCAAATTCCCAGATGGTGTAAGCCAGTAGAGCTTTAATGTCTTTAGTGGAGCTTTGTTGATTTATAGCAGATGATGATCTGGATACTACTTTTCCTACATTTCCCTTGCAGGTCATTTTCTGGAAGGAAAGTCTGGAGCTGAACCCCTTGGCAGAGGCCCACAGTCCCCCACCATCCACCCAGCATGCAGGGCAAATTCTCAGGCACCCTGGATGCTGAGAAAAGCTTCAAAAGGTGTAAGTGCCTGGAGAATCATGGTCTCCAGACAAGTGGCTTGTAATAGTCCCTGGAAGATGATATATTGATGGGATGGGCCGGGTGGTGCTGTGAGCAGCAGGCAGGATGGGTGAGGCAGCATGCCAGGATCCTGGAATAGTTCAGAACTCTTTTCCAGAAGAGCTGATAAGGCAGGGAGTAAAAAAAGCATCCTGGAAAGGATCCATGGTCCTCCCATCCAGGTGGGAGGTATAAGCAAGTAGGTTAGGCAACAGTGGAAGCACATCTTCCTCAAGAGATTCTCCCAGCTGTCTGTGGTGAGAGGCACCTGCCAGTCCCTGGCGTGGCCCTCTGGCCATAGATGTGTGCAGGGTGGAGCAACACAGTGCTCCAGAGAGGTGCAGCCTGGGCACTGACAGCAGTCAGAAAATTTCAGGTCAGTATGTCTGGCACTCTGCAAATGCAGTCAGGCTTGCTTTGGAGGCTGTGTCCTTGCTACTTCTGCACCTCTGTTTTGCAGGGTACTCAGGCTGTTAGAGAAGGCCTTTAGACATCAAATCCGTATTTGGCTATTGGATTCAACAAGCACTAAAATTAAAACATGTACTTTAAACTTCTGAACAACAGCTGGCAGGAGACATTAAATTTTGAAACAGTTTGTGAAGATAATTCTGTTTATTGACAGTGAAAATCTTGTTCAAGAAACAACTGTTAGGAAAAGATAAAGAATGAAAACCCATCCGTCAAGAGGAGAGTGACCTTGTTCCAGGGTGGAATCAAAACAATGCCCTGGGGAGTTACGTAGGCATTGTTTCAGGATTTAGTACATCAATGTTTGTCGGTAAAATTAATTGAGATACAACACGAGCCAAGCATGCCTGAGCTTGCTAATCAGATAAGGATATTGCAATCATATGACATCAGTGAAAACCAGTGAACATATGTCATGTTATGTATACGGCAAGGTGGAAGGAATGTTCCAGGCTACACAAGGTGTCACAGAGATTCCTGGAATGTCAGAAAATCCTGATCTCCCTGGTGCAGACATCCATAGGTGAGATTGGATATTAGACACAATGATATTGATCAGCTATCCCCACTGCTTCTAAGCTGCCCAGAACCAGAAATCCTCTTTCTTGCAGGTATCTCTCGTGGCTTTTACGACAGTCCATAATTTTGTCTATTCTCATTATTTAGAGGAACAGTATATGAACATGTCCGTGTCAGTACATCCATGAAGCCACAGACATTTATGCTCAGCAGGTAGCTAATGGACAGCAAAGCCCTTGCCCCAGCCCCATTAGGAGTGCTTGTTTATGTCTGGCCTTGTGCAAGAATAATGTATTGCTTTGCTCCCTGGCCGTACTTCTGTTTTGGGGTACTTGACACTTATTTGGACAACTATGGAGGAAATGTCATCATTGCTGCTTACTGACACCTTTGTAGTAGAGTACTCAGCTTGGTAGAGCAGCTGAGGCCTGAGAGGAGATAGCAAAGGAACCGTGTCTTCCCCTTTGGCCATCTCTCCAGAGAAGTAGGAAGTGAAGGGATATCCCCTTGGTGCCTGTCCTGGTGCCAGGGAGCTCTGCAGCCTGCAGACTTGTTGCTCCTTTATCTCTCAGACTGCAAAATCACTCACAAGTGCTCACCAGGGTGTGATATCCTTTTCTGCTGTTGTGCTCATAATGTGTGACACTTTTGGCTGAGGCAAGCAACACCACAGATGTGTATGCTGCTTTAGTAGCACTTTGTAGGGCCCATTAATGGCTTGTACCTAGGGCCCAGCTATTCATTATGGAAGGGTGTTATGCAGTGGAGACTACGACCCCACAAGGGCTGGCTTTTCCTGCCCCGAGGGAAATGCACAGTCCCCACTCCCACAACTTCCATGCCTTGCAAGAGGCTGGCGGTGCCTTTCTCTTCTCCTGACCTCAGCCCAGGTGTGCAGGGGCTGGGGGCACCTGAAAGGGAAGGCTTACGTGGTTCCCTAGGGAAGTGGAGCAGCACCAGGAGTATGAGAGTGGCTGCCAACAGCTGTTGGAAACCTCAGGAGTGCACTCCATACTGCTTTATTAATTCTTCTTTGCTAATTATTTCCTAAGATGGAGGGGGGTCCTAAGGAAAGCAAGAGGGTGCAAGGGCAGAGCCTGCTTGTTGGCAGGGCAGAGCAGAGGCACTTGAACTGGGTCTGACACACGTAGAGCAGTAGGAGGTCTGTGGGATGGAGCTGGACTATTTCTGCTCTGACAAAAGAAGCCAACATCGGCATAAATGTGTTTTTATTGAGCCTGTTTGAAGTGTTCTGAGAAGCAGCAGGCACAGAAAATGCTGTGTGCATGTGCTGAAAATTACGCAGATTGAGAGCTGTGCAGATTGTAAAGGAAAAGTACTCACCAGCTGAGAAGAGCCAAAGCAGAGGGAGTCTGCACCAATAAAATTCAGCCCCTGTTGGATGTGTATCCTGAAAGGTGTGCATGAATGTGGTGCTCATATGTAGGCGTGCTCACTGCCCTGCTACCACTGTCAGGGCCAGGTGACCTCCTTGCCCCCACCACTGAATTTTAGGAAGAGTGGCACCAGTCTCCTTGCCAGGGGTGTGGAGGGTGGGGGGCAGGAGAGTGGTAAGAAGCAGCTTCTGACTTTGTTGGGATGTCAGCATGAGAGTGTTTGTGCCTGTCCCTAGCATCAGCAAAAGATTTAACCAGAAAAGCTTAATTTTGCCATCCATTCTTGAGAACAGCCAAGGCAGTCTCCCTCACTCTCCTGTCCCCTGTCTAGAGCCATCTCCCAGCTGTGGGGGCACATGGAAAGTGGCTGTTGTCTGCTGTGTGAGCCCATGTGAGAGAAGCTATCAACTGAGGCACTAAGCTCTTTATCTGCTTTCTTTCTTTTAAGAAGCATGGGGTAGCCTGACATAGTTATTAGTGTTTTTCTTATTTTTCACTGGCTCTTAGAAAATCTGCTCTGAGGAGCTGTTGACTATGTGTAATTGATTGCTCATCTTCTGACAGAGGATGGGTTACAGCATGAATGCCAGCAGTAGCTTGGAGGCAGTCTGGGGAGATGCCACCTAATTCCTGCAGGGAATGCTCTCCTGAAGACAACAGGCACACGAAAGCAAAAGCAGGAATAAACCAGCTGGGATAAAATCAGAAAAAACACCCTTGCATCTGCCCAACCCGAACATGAGAGCAAAACAAACTTGTGATGAACCCTTTCTAAGGTGTGAAGAAAGGTAATTTCTCTTGTTGTCATGACTGTTTCTCAGAAAGAAAGGTTAATGTAGCTGAGTAAACACATGAACACATGGCCTGTGAGATTTGTGACCCAACACTGGGGACTGAGAGGTATGAGAGTCCCTAAGTTGTATGTGCTCGTCCATCTTCCAGCACTCCAGAGGTGCAGGGGCTGGTCCATGCTCCTTGAAGTGCATCATTCTGCCCAACACCAAAACTGTAGCTGTCCTCACCTGAAATAGCCTCTTTGTCATAGAAAATTCCACTACAGTTCCTCTTTGCAGCACCTCTGGTGACTCCAGTGGTGTTACAGTGGAGATCATACCCCTGTTCTTCCTGTTTGGCTAGTCACCTCACTGTCTCCTCTCACTTCTCTATGAAAATTGTTTCAGGTTCAACACCTCCTAGTTCACTTGTTCATTTTCATCTCATTTTCAATGAAGCACAAGCAAAAGGATATTGAAAGTGATGAGAAAGGACTTTTTCAGCTGGAAACTCTCACTACCCTCTTCTACACTGAAGAAACCTGCATTACAGCTATATTACTGTCAGGCCTCAAAATAGTAGCTGGACTCTTGAAACCTTCTTTTGAATGTTGATTCACCAGGTTTCAGGGACGCTTAAAATCCTTAAAAATGGTGGAAATAAGTAGGTAGTCAAATCTTTGAGTGCAGTTTACTTCAGAGAAGTCCTTTTGGAATCTGGTTATTTGTTTGCTAAGGAGAGTTAAATTTCCTGTCATGGAGCACTCACAGGTATTTCTGGAGACTGCATTTAAGACAGTGTAGCACTGATTGATTCAAGATATCAGCAAGAGCAAAGGCAAAGGGTTGTACATAAAATCATGTCAGAACTCCCCAAAGATGTGTCCCTTCTTGCTGAAGTTCCACTAACAGGGTTGGCTGCAAAATGTCAACTCTTTACAATTCAAACATGAACACTTGGAGTGTCTTTAGTCTATCTGACAGAAAATATGCTGTGTTGTGAAAACACACCTTCTCTCTAGTTTTCTTCCCCTCCCCTGCTTCTTATAAAACTGGGACCAACCTCCAGGGTGAGAGGCAAGGAGAACACTGGGTGCTGTATTAAAGTACTACATGATCTTTACAGTCTTATTATGAACTCATATTCCTTCAAGTGCAGAATGGCTGGGAGAACATGTTTAGACTGGTAATTCTCAAGTGCAGGAAGAGCCTAGCAGGAACAAAAAGGGAGAGCTTAATTGCATTTTCAATTTTTTTTTGTAAATTATTACTATTATTATTTACGTATTTTGCCTCAAAAGGCATGACAGGCAGGAATTTCTGTGAAGAGCTGTGTTGCTCATCTTGCCTTGCTGGCATGTTTGTGTATTTTTATGTCTGCATTTGTGTGAGCCTTGTGCAGTCCAAATTGTCTTACTCTTCTCCCTATACCTCAAGATCCTGTTTATGAGGAGGGTGCTGGTATTTGAGCCTTTTCATCTCAAGGAAGCAGTTTGCTGTCTGGTACTAAAATAACCACTGCAGGAATCAGACTGTATTTTTAGGTTACAGGATGAATCAAAGACTGGCCTTGTGAATTCCTCTGGCTTCTAAGCTTCCTATTGCACCACAAAACCTTGCTAAGGTGCTGAGGCAAAACACATTTAAAGCTAAACACCACAAAGTGCTGCAAGGAGGCTGAGTGTCTGCAGAGCAGCCTTTTGTTTCCCTGTAGAGCAGCAGCCACAATCAAGAATTAACACAGTTTTTGGCGAAGCTCACCAGCTGGCTGTGCATAGTCTGTGGCAATCTAGCAAGGCTTTGCAGAGGCTGCACTGGTCCAGGGACCAGGCAGAGGAGACCATCCTGGTCAGCTCTATGTCCAAGGAATGCTCTTTTGTGTTCTGCTGACATCATACTGATATCAGCCTGCTGGTGTAAAAGTCCTGCAGCCTGCACTGATGAAGAAGGAAAAGAATGCCATGAATACCATAACATTAAATAAATCTCAAGTAGACTGGGTGTCAGACTAACATTTAGAAACAACAAACACCAAGTTCAGGCCAGGTGCTTATCGGTACTTCCAGGATCTCTCAAGTGGGATAAATCTGGTTGTGAGGCTGAAGTGAGCTCTGCTCATGAGGCTCCTCATTCTGGCTGGACCAGGGCCCAGTGAGAAGAACAGAAAGAGGTAGGACTGAAAGCAGAGGGAAAGCAATCCCAACAAAAGTCTGCAGGAAGCCTGGCTTCTCTTCCAAATGAAGGCTAATTGTTCAAGCCTAGGTGTGTGTTCAGGCAGCTGAGAAGCTCTTCCTGGCAGAAATCAAGTATGGAACAGCCTCTGGCTTAACCAACAGCACAGGCCTACTCAGAAAAGCATTACAGCACTGGTTTGGTGCCTAAATTGTTGTTGAAATCAGAGAGGTTATGCATATGCTGCTTTGCTGAACTGAGCCTAGAGGCAGGGAGGGAGAGAAATAAACCAGTGAGCAATAACAGTAGCAGAACTTGGGTCTCCCAAACCAGCATCAGCACCTGCTCCACCAAGAGCTCCTCAGGGCAACTGCCTGTTGTAGATTAGAAAAACATTTATTTTGGTGGGGCCCTGAACTCTATGCTGGGTCATACACTGAAATAAGCAGATGAAACTACTGTCATGGCTGTCTGCTCCTTGTCCATCACTTCTTGACACAATTTTGTATGGGAGGGTTCAGAAGCCTGTTTAGCCTGTCAATCCACTGCTGTGTCAACAAGAGAAAGTTAAGCAGTTTCTCTTTTGAGTGATTGAGGATTCATTTCCCAGAAAGAAAGGGAAAGGCTGCAATGCCTGTATGCTAATGATGTGAAGTGTTGGGTTGGATGGGCAGGTTTCTCATATTCAGCTATTTAGAAGGTATCAAAGAACTGTTTAGCATTTGATAACCTAATGCTCTCACTAGGTATGCAAATCATACATCAAAGACAGATGCTTCTGCTGTACACATGTGGTACTGATATTTTCTCTCTAATGCTAGGAAACTTCTGAAAAAAAAAAAATGTAGTACTTAGATAGGAAGACAACAGCTTCCCCCTGATTTCTGTGTACTACTTGCAAACTTTTTCTAGGAAAACATGAAAGAAAGAACATAGATTTCTAGAGCTCCATTTAATTTTAATTGAACATCATCCAAACAACAGTGGAGCACAGGAATTTAGGCAAGACATCTTATTTGTAAAGGATTTACATGTGGTAGCATCAGATGTCCTAGTTATTTAGTTGCAACTAAATAGCATGCCACGAGGTTCCAGGGACTTCATGGGACACAGTGGAGTTGTAAGAACAATACGTTGTCCTGGTTACATCACTTTATTCAAATAAAAATAAGAAAAATGAGTTTGACCAGGTATTCTTTAGTACTGAGCGCCCTTGAGCATGAAGCCTTTTTCAAAACACTACAAGGCTGAAAGGCTGCTTTGCCAAGGCAGCATTGCAGGCTCCCACTTTGATTGTCTCTTAATAATTTCCATATAAAGCATGTGGAGTTTACAAGAAAAGAACCCAAGCAGCCTGGTTTTTTTTTCTATCTGCCAGCCTTGCATAAGTAACCCCAACTTTCTCCTTTCCTGGTACTGTCACCAGCAATAAAGGCTCTGCAGGCCACATGGCTACTTGATATTAATAAATCGAGCAGTGACAGGGAAGGATGCCAGGCCCTGGCACTCGCATGTCTGAGCCGTTAATTGTTCGAATGGTCTCTGGCATGGCTGAGCCTGGTGCCAGCTAATGCTCTCCCAAACAATTCCTGGCACGGCGCTGGAGTCAGTGCCAGCCAGCGCCAGCTCCCAGGAGGTGGGTTGGATGTGGCCCTGCTGTTCTGGAGACAAGGAGAGTTCAATAGCATGGAGGTAGGCTTTTCCATGCCAGTTGGCCTTGGGGCCACTGCACAGTCCTGGACACATTTAGCTTATTAGTACAGATGTAGCCATTATGTCTTCAGGAACACCCCTGCAATTCTGAGTCTCATTTAAAAAAAACTCAAAAAACAAAACAACCAAAAACCCCACAACAACAAAAACCCACATGTGATTTAACATCAATAGTATTTTACCCTTGTTAAAGCTGACTGCAGTCAGAAAAGCATGTATGCAAACATGGCAGCTCTATACAACACATCTCCCCGTGGGTCTTCTGAGTTACATCTCTTCGCTTTGTTCATTAAAATGAATGTTTATTACACTTTGGTCCTGTTAACAATGCATAGACATTACATCATATCCTAAGTCACTATGAAAGGATCCCACTGTTTAAAGACTTAAAGGGGTAGATACAGGCTCAGTCACACTTGTAAAGGGTAAAAAACATAGGGATAGTAATTTTTGGAAAGAATTTTAAACTTGCATAGGAGGTTTCACCCAAGAATCTTGAGGCACTTCTCAAAGCAAGCTAAGTATTAGTAATCTTCATGGGGAGGCTGGGAACAGACACTCACAGTGCCTAGTGACTTGGCTAAGGATTCTGTAGCACATCAGAAGAAAAGAACAAGGCTCAGGGCTCCCCTGGCCTCTCTGCTGATCTCCTCACAATGATGTGACAGCTCTTGTAGCAGCAGCTAAAAATGGATGAACCTGTTGGAATAAAACAAGAACAAACTTTTGCCTTGGGCTCAAGCAGAACAGAAACTTTTTCTAGACTTAAAACCCATTATTTAACTTCTTTTTTTCTTTTTATAAAATTTTCTCACGCTTCTGAACTTCCTGATTTAGGGTTGGACAGGAACCAGAAAATAAATACTGAAATACCATGAGAAAGGTTATTCTTGTGGTATTTTCACCCAGACTGAAAGTGTGGTGTGCTCATGAGAAAGCATGTCCCAGAAAAATTTCCACAGCAGAGGTTCACATCAATTCAAGCAAGTACCAGACGGTCTGTGAACTTCTGACTCCCTGTAGGTTCCTACATGCTTTTATATCTAAGAGAAAAAGAGACAGAGATCTGAATATCATCAGTGCTGGATCTGAGCTAATCTCCTGGGAGGGGGCAATGCCTCTGGGCAAGTGCAGTGCAGGAGTAGTGCTCCTGGTTGCATGGTAAAGCTGAAACAACACCAATCTCCCCTGCCTGCTCTGTGTCCCTCCCTGTAGGGCAGAGTCTGCTGTTATAGGGGGAGTTTTTAGCCCATCGTTCCTCCTGGCGCCTGTGAAGAGCCAGGCTGAAAGCATCACCAAAAGAGCCAGCTGAGGGGGAAGGAGGTTTGGGGAGGAAAAAGAGCCCTGGGAACCTGGCATCATTTTTAATATACTTGGTACCAGCCCTTGGAAAATGTTTATATAGCAGAATAATGCAGGTGCAATGGCTAAATTTTCTTCCAACTATCAGGACCCTCTCATGCTGTGTTTATTGGCTGGAGCTTTTAATAATCTTTTAACATTGATTTGACTCTGCTTGCACTGAAATCTCTCCCTTGAACTTGTCTAGTGCTGACTCCACTAAAAATGGCACTGTAGGTGTTTAAAGATCCTTCAGTACCCCAAAACTAAAGCCCTCAACTCTGTAGAGTTATACGGAGCCCTCAACTCTGTAGTTGCCCTCACTCTGTAGGTGATATCCTCTGAATGCATTTATCTTTTTCCTTCCAAAAAATACTTGAGCAGGGGATTGGAGTGACTGTGTGCCCACCCAGGTGTAGAGGTCAGGTGGATGGATCTGGAGGGTGGCTCACCATGGTGCACTCCTGCATGGGTGTGTGCACGACCGGAAGGTTGATTTTGGATGGGTGAATCTTTTTTTGGACAAGAGTTTTCTCTATAGAAGCTCTACAAGGAGACTACCCCATGGGTTCAGACTAGATTTGTGTGTCCTGCAAATCTAAAATGTGATCTGAGAGGGTCGCATCACGTCCCTCAGATGTACTTGATGGGGAATGTGTGTGAAAGGAGGCAGAGTTAAAACCCAGCTTGCTGATTCTATCTCCATCCCCTAAGCCAGAGACATGGAGCCAGGGAGGAACATGAATCCTGTGGTAAAGCAAACATCATCTAAGGACAAAGAAGAGAGAAGTTCATGGGGAAATGAGACAGTAACAAAGAAGTAAGCTTGCTTGGCAGAGCAGGCATTATTCAGGCTGGGAGATTCAGAGGGTCAGAGTTTTTATCAATGTTTAATAAATGCACCCACTAGTGTCCCTCAGTGACTGGGGGTCCTCTTCTGTGCCTCTCTCACCCTGGTGCCAGTGTTTGTTTAATGCAATTAGGCAGCCCCATGGCAAATTCCTTGCCAGCCTGGCAGAGGTGTTGGTGAGGCCAGGAGCTGAGCCCCCTAGTCCTGGAGAGCAGCTCCTTGATCCCAGTGCCTTCTCAGCATAGGAAATGGAACTGCTCCTGACATAAGCTACTGCTCAGCAGGGAAACATGGCCTTTAAACATTAATTATCATGTACCAGACTGTTCCTAAATAAAACATCTACTGGCAGGAGCAGCCCTTTTAAATCAACAGAAAGGGTTTCTGAAGGCAAGATTTGTAACTCACCCGGAATATCCAAGCATGGGAGAAATGTGGGGCAAGAGTCTTCCTGGCTTCAGCCTTCCAACTATCTTCAGCTCTGTTGTGTGGATGAAAATGGTCTGTCTTCTGGGAAAAGAAAGAGAGGGAATGTGCAATGAAGGCCATAATGCTGGGAGAGGTTAGCTGGAGTACAGGCAGGAATACCTCACCTCTGTCTGAACAGCTCAGCTATGCCAGGTGGTATTAGTCAGCAAGGCAGTCTATCGTGGGGGAAGAGCCTCAGAAGGGGCAGAAGTCGGCAGTCTGTTAAAATGCCTCCAGGGCTGGTGCAGATGGAGAACTAATGCACCTGTGCCTTGCAGATCCCAAAGGCTGTCCTCTGCAGCCTGAACAAAGTACACGGCTCTCACAGACTCATTCCTGGCATTTATTCCCTTCTCCCCTGCTCCCTTTAAGTCACAGCTCCCACGACAGCTCCATGGAGAGGGCCAGGTCCTTGGACATCTTGAACTGGTGTTGATGGATCTGCTGCACTGTGCGGACCCCAGTCAGAGTGTGCACAGGCAGGCACACAGCTCCAAGGTGCAGCAGCTCTGCTGCCTGTCTCTCTTCTCCCTGGAATAATAAAAGTAAATCACATCTCTTCTTTGCTCCTCCATCCCATGTCCAGATCTCATCAGTGGCTCTCTGGGGGCAATGAAAGAGTCAGCAGAAGAGATGTTTCAATTTCCTGAAAGGTCAGATAACTGGGGACACCCTTCTTTTCTAATGGACTGCTAAACTTGCTGTTGGAGCAGAAGGCTTTAAACTCTCCATAACTTTGCAGCTCAAGGGATTAGAAATTTTGTCTATTTACTTTCAAGTCATGAAAAGCAGCTCCTTTAAAAGAACTGCTGAGGTCCTGGGAACCTGGAAAGGGGTTTCCAGGCATGTGGTAATTGTCCTTGCAGAGCCCTGCAAAGCCAGCACAGCAGAGGGCTGCATGCAGTTGATAAAATGGGATGGCAGAGAGTTTGCAAGGGAAGAGGAGGAGGGGAAAAGAACACTGGCATTTTAGATTGTGGAGACCTGGCCTGTTCTTAAAACTATTCTTGCCCTGTGCTGACAATTTCCATGACTCTTGTCCCAGAGCTCAAAGGAAACCTCATGCTGCTCTCACTTGCTGATGGAAAACAGGAATGAATATTTAACTGGCAATGATGACAGATGAAGATTTTGCATTAGAGAGGGGTCCCTGGGTAAATCCCATCCTCATTGATGGGACTTGCCTCCTTACACTGCTGTGTTACTCTCGGTGCATTGAAACCAGAGAAGGGGATATGGCAAAGTCTGAGCAACCTTACTCTCCTGAAAAGTTAAGGTGCTTTCACTCCCAAGCAAGCACACAAATACAATGGCAGCTGGTTGTTTGCTGGCCTGAGTGTAGGATAGCTGACCAGCAAGGTGCTTCATCCCCTCTTCACCATGCTGTAAATTCTGGTGCCACTGCAGTAGACAGGGAAGAGTGTATGGGAAAAGGTTGGGTTGGCAGAGTCAAAATTAGGGAGTGGGAGCAGGGTTGTCTCTGCTTTCACTTTAGATATCTTAATTGAGGAAATACCAGACTAAATTCACTGACATGTACTCAAGAGGGAGGGCATCAGTGAGTGGAAAATATTTGAGAAAAAGCATTCTGACTTCCTGGACAATAAAAAAGAAAGACTGATCATTTGATCAGTTGATCAATTTATCTATCCATCTGCCTCATTATATATAACAACTTGCCACCTATGGGTTTGAAACACAAAATTATACCATAGAAGTTATGGCACTCACACAATGGAGTTTACATTTCAAAGTAAATGCCACATCTACTTCTGCTTCCAGTTATGTGAACTAGCCATATTACACTATTCCAATTACAGAACTAGCAATTTTAATAGCTGCATAGGAGTAAACCAAAGCAGAGCTGGACTTGCTTCTCCACACATCACACACATACCCAGGCAACCCACAGGTATACGAACATTAGACATCATATACGTCAAAATGATATTGATAAGATAAATTGCATTTATGATGCACCTTTGACCACCTCAGCTGCACTCTGCTTGCTAATGCATTCCTAATGGAACTGCTTCTAGCAATCAAAAAAGTCTGATCATTTCCATACAGCCACCATTATTTTTGCAAATCAACCTGTCACAATAGGTGCTTCTGTCTGTCTTTCTACACATAGCACTTTTTCATTCTGAAATTTAGGATGGATGAAAATCATTTCTGAATTAGCCATAGGCTTAAGGTCTGAAACCACTGAAACCTTTAGGTAAAAGGACAATTTCTTTCTCAGTGTTATAGCTCAAGGAATTTTTAAACCACAGTTTCAGGTGTTCTGCATAGGCTACAAAATTAACTGAAAAATAATCATGTAAGGATGGATTGGAAAGTTTGTTTTTATTTGAAATCAACATATTCTAATCACTTCTTATTTCCTCTTGTTTATGAGGCTTGACAATTTATCTATTCCAAGTGTGATTTTCTAGAAGACAGGAAGAGCCACTAAAATGTTTTAAAATAATATAAAATTATCTTTATGAATAAAATGTGGTTTGAAAAGTTTTTGTAGAACCATCTCAAGCTCCTCTCTTGGACTTATCATATATACAGTTATCATTAAGGATCTGTCAATGAACTTAATGCTCATTTTGTCTATATTCATCATTAGAAATGCACCACAGCTAAGCAACTGCTTTTTTTATCCTTCCCATATGTGGTCATTTCATTCTGTCTCTGAGTACTTGAGAAATGAAAGCTTGCGGCCTTCATTAAAATGTAAGGAATGTCCTTCAGAGATTTGGAGGAAGCTGGTTTGGAAAAGGTTCAAACGTGTTGTTTGGAGTGCAGGATTCAGCCTGGGTCAGAGGTGAGTTTTTGATTAGCCACCATGGTGCTAAACTGTGCCTGGCTCCATCCTTTTCCTTGGTTTCATGTACTGGGACCCCCTTTATGACAGCAGCCACTTTCTGGGTTGTCCTCACCACTGTCTGATTTGTCAGGAGAAACTACCAGATTTCTTGAGGTTCAAACCCAGCACTTTGTGATGAGCTGTAAGAGCACCTTATGTAAAACACTGGTATTTCCTCTACTTTCAGTTGAGCATCTTGCACACAAATTAGAAGGTGGATTAATTTATCAGCAGTTGTGATTAATGATGCCAGAAATATGAGCCCAACATATCCATAAATCATGGCTCAGCTTCTCTCTCTCCCACTCTGGCTGTTGCAGCTGCCTTAGAAATCATAATGTGCAACAACAAAACATTAAGGCATTGGGGTTCTTCTTAATTGCTTCTGGCTCTTGGGCCTTTCTGGCTACTTGGTTCTCTGGTATAGCTATTTCTCTCAGGTGCATGGCAAGTTTTAGCTCTGTCCTCTACCACAAAGGCTAAATGCCTCTTTCTTCCCTGTCTGAATTCAGCTAATATTCATTAATCCCATTGATCCAGGTGCCCTGCATCCCAGAAAAGTGCCAAATATTGCTGACATTGTAGGGGTAAAAAGGAAAAAAAAAGGAATAAAAGAATAATTGGCAGCTTTACAGCCTCCAAATTAAGAGAAAAGAAGAACAGAAACTGAATATGGTAGGAAAAAAACAACCCAGAAGGAAAGAAGTAGAAAAACGCTGTACTGAATAACATTTTCCCTTTTAGTTTAAACAGGATTTTCTTTTTAGCCTCTTCTGAGGACTTCTTCTGGGTATAATTCTCTCCAATAGCCCTGCTAGCGATGTTGTGTTTTTACCGTAATTTGTTAGTCAAGCATGAACCAGGACCTCTGTGGGTTCCCATTCCCAGCCTTTTTGAAGGCTAAATAGTTCCATTCTCTGCACTCATCTGCTGCCACAGGAGAAGAAAAGAAAAAAATGTAGGAAATTTGGATCCGTCTAAGCCTGGCTTGGAACTCATGCCTTGGGTGATGAAGCCGGACTGTGTCATTCCAGCTGACATTTGCATTTAGCATAGTTAGAGTTAAATGCCCATATCTGGCATTGTGCACTGCAATTAGCAGTATCATTTGTTCTCATCTGAGCACTTTGAGGGGTTTTTTGTTTGGTTTTTGTGAACAACTTGTTGGGATGCATTTTTACTGCAAATTTTATAGAAAAAAGTCTATTTAATATCAAAAATGGCTTTTTGTTGTTGAAGTTGTTCTTCTGATAGCTACAAGCCATAGTGCATAAAAGAGTGATGTTTCTACCAATGCTGTGAAGTTTCCTAAGGACAATGGTGTTTCAAAAATGCTTGCAGTGTAGTTAGTAACCTCAAGTCTCACTTAGGCTCTTGTAAATGAGAGCCAAAGTCTTGGTCTTGCTCTGAGCACAGCATGGGCAGCCTTGGGAAGTCGGAGAGCTCTGGGTGGATGCTGTCTGCCTGGCTGGAGCTTGCAGCAGGATCTGGTCCAAATTTGCCTTGCAGTCCACCAGCCCTGCTCTTCCTTGTGTCATTCAGCTGCTCTGAGCTAGAACTAGAACTGGGTCCCATGTTGCTTTGACACCTTTCCACAGCCTCTGCTCTCGAGCCCCATGCAAAAGCCAAGAGAAGAAAATTCACCAGGGCTGCAGCCAGAAAGTCTGCTCTGAATGGCTGTGGGCATTGTACCTGTCTTGAGAGCTTAGCATTTGTGAAATGTTTTGAGTCCCCTGGAGGGTGGATGCAGGCTAAGTCACAAAGCGTATTTTTGGGGCTGCAGAATACAGCCTGGTGGCTTGCAGACACAGCTGCCTCTGAAGACACTGGGAGCATTTACACATGAAGGATGACAGCAGCCAGGACCAACATGAAATAGCCACGGGAGGACTTTGAAAAAGTTTTAAGTAGGAGACATGGAGGGCTGTTAACACTCGGGGCCAGATCCTGACCCTCCCACTGGGCGGGCGTGCAGCCCAGCCGGAACTGTGTCGCCTGGCGGGGCTCCATCCCAAGGAACAATAATCACGTCTAAGGATGGCTGGCCTGCCTGGGTGGCAGCGCTGGCCTCCTGGCTCTGCAGACAGCGCACAGCTGAGAGGTCACCGAGGTTTTGAGGCTGTTCACCACAGGGCAGACACTCACGGACGAATGGCTTCAGAGGAGATGTGGGGGTGTTTGCTGGGGCATGTGAAGGCAGAAGGGTCCTATCTGCCCTGGCTGTGGCTTGGGTTGGTTGGGATACCAGCTCTGAATATGGGGCAGTCAGATGCTGAGCTGGCCTGGGGCTGGTTCCATCCCAGGTATATCCCAATGGCCCTGATGGTATGGACTGGTTTTCCATGCATCCATCTGCTTTCCTTCAAGAAGGGTTTTGGAGGCTTAGTCTGTCCTAGGGATCTGAATCCCTGCCTTCCAGACCTTATCCATACACCCCACAGTCCTCTATGTGCATGCCTGATGGGACATACACCCATAAAACTGTCACAGCCCAGACTCCTGTGTTCACCACTGGCTGCATCTTTAGTCACTTGTCCCTGCTGAAATGTGTGGCCCCTTTCCTCTCACTGCCTTCTCCCCACTGCTCATGCCCTTGGCTGGGGGAGCCATGCCTGGGACCCCCTGATGTACCTCTCCAACAAGCATTTCTCTTCCTCCCCGCTGCTCATGCCCACCCCAGATTCTAGCACACACACTCGCTTGCATAAGAAACACAAACATAAAATGCAATACATGAATTAAGTTAATTATCCAATTAATTGTAGCTACAACACATCTGCTATTGTTTCATGGGCTCTTCTCAAAATTTAAAACAGATTTAAGGGAAAAAAGGCAAAACAAAATACAAAAAAAGATCTCTCTGCCAGGGCAAATCCTCAGCATGCTATGAACAAATAAGACATCTGTTTAAAGTAAATTGGGGCTGGGGAGGATGGACTGGAGACAATAACAAGAGCGAGAAATAATAATGACAAGGCGAAATCCCAAAGAACTACACTCCCACTTTGAGCCAGAGGCAGCTCTCTTGTTGCTATGCAGGATTCTTCAATAGAATGTGTGAGCAAGTTAGCTGATCTTCTGAAAGTTAAATTGTAGTAAAACCATCAGAAAAGCCGTCAAGCCCTGTCTTTTCACGGTGTTTGTGATCAGAGGTGGTCGGGATGTAGGGGGGTGGAGTGAGAGGAATTAAATCTATGACTAAACATTTTTTACAGCAACAAAAGGACGGCGATTAAGAGATAAATTTATGCTCTGGCAACGCTTCCTGTTTTGAAGGATGCAGCAGTGGGTAATGAATGGCTGTGTTTGGAGTGAGCCTGAAGAGCCTCTTGCAGAGCTCTCTGCTCAGGCCAAACTGCAATAAACTGACCCTCCTCGTCTCCTGCTCCTGCAGGAAATGGACTTAAAAAATCTTTGGCAACCTCTGCGCCCCCTTTTTCCCCAGGGTTGTCGTCGATCGTTTGATCTTTCCCTCTTTCTCTCTCTCCCCCGCGTCTAACCTTTTCCAATTCCCCCTCCCTTGGAGTCTGAAGTCTATTTTCGGTGCTCTGCTGTTGAAAGGCTTTGAAAGTTTTGTTTTCAGCAAAATATTTCCTTGAGAGCTCCCGCCCTGTTCCCTGCTCCGCACTGTGGGCTTGCAGGTTATGTTTAATGCCCCCTGGAGCGAGTCACGGGGCCCCTCTGCAGCCTGGTCCAGACCGCAAGTGACAATACATGCCCCTGCTTATTTCCAGGAGGAGCTCGGAGAGGTGGCTGTGCCTCCAGGCTTGCCTGGAGTGTCTGTGACATCTCTGTTCCAGATGTCTCTGACATCTGTCAGTTCCAAGAGTGTGGCCAAGTCACCTCCATGGAGGGGCAAGGGCAGAGTGGTGGGGGAGAAGGCACAGGAGCCAGCATGTCCAGCTGGGTAGTTTGTACAAAGGGCAGCTCCCCTTTTTCCTGCTGCTTTGGTGTGTGTGGCAGTGCCTCTGGGAGACGCTGGGAGCCGGGAAGGGCTGGCTGTGGTTACCCCTTGTGCAGAAACCCGGGTGGGGCGAGCAGTAACTGTGGCCACCACGGAGGCTGAGCAGTCGCTGTTCCCGGGGGACACTGTCCACTGCAGCCGGGCACGAAGGGCCGCAGCCCCGTGTCCGTGCGGGAGCAGCGCTCAGCCGTGGCCTTTGGCTGCGGCGGGAAAGGCCCGGCCAGCGCCGCCACCTTCCCCCCCCGCAGCTGCTCAGGAACACAAAACAATTTCCTTGGGATCAGTGCCCGTTTCCTCCCCGAATGAGCTGTGAACAAGGGTTTCCTTGCTGCCACTGCGTCCCACCCATATCCTCCTGAGCCCACCCTTCCAATCTGACGGCACAAAAATCCTGAAGGAAGTGTTGAACCACAAGTTCAGCTGGGGAGGCTCAACTGGGCTTGCTTGGCCATGGCTGGAGCAGAGGGGGAATGGCAACCCCCCTGCAAAACAAAAAGCAGAGCTTCACACGAGCCAGAGGAGCTCGCTTGCTTGGACATCGTTGTTTCTCCATGCCAAGGTTTACCATGGTTCTGGAGGAGGAGGTGGTTGCCTGCTGTGCACTGAGTGAGGGGCTCCTTAGCGTAGGAAAAAGACTGCTAAAGCTTTAAGTCTGCCTGATGCAGCTTTGCTTGCCAGTACAATGATTTTAATGTATTTTTTCCCCCAAACCAGATAATAATTGAGGGTCTTTTGTGCCACAGAGGAAGAACATGTTCACTGTACATTGTGTGTAATGGGCTGTGTGGCACAGCAGTTTGCTGTCACTCCCCAGTGCAGCTGAGAGCTTCTGTAGGGCTTCATCAGACACAGCAGAGGAGGACCCCCAATCCCTGCTCTGCGGGCTCTGCTCTGCACTACAGTGCAGCTGATCAGCAAACCCATTTAACCTGCTGCTTGAGAATTTGTCCAGGCACAGAAGAGGCATCCCTGGGTAGCAGATTCCCAAGTGGAACAGGTCATTGCTGCCTTGGCCATTGATGCCATTGGCCATTCCTTGCTGCTGCATGCAATCTGGATATACACTGACACTGCTCTGCTCTGTGCCACAGGAGAAGGATTAGAAGCAAAGTGTTGACACTCAGCACCACACAGAGCCACAGGCACTCACAGCCACATCCCCCAGCTTCCCTAACTGTCCTGATTTGAAGGGATCCAGCTACTCCAGTGGCAAAAGAGATGTGCAGATACCCCATGCTCCACGATGTACAGGATGGAAGAAGAGGCAGGAGAAATTGGGAAAACACAGGGTGACACTGTCCTCAGGCTGCAGAGCTCAGAGGCAGGGCTGCCAGCCTGCCAGATCCCTTCTGAAGCTACCTGGATGCCTGGCCAAACTTAGTTATGTGGTTTTCATGAGTAAGGACTGTAGAAATGGTCCTGAACACAGATCCTTGAGCTCCCCTAGTGAACCAAGCCCCAGCAGTACAGAGCTGAATTACTTCTCCCCTCCCACCCTTTGACAGGGCACCCGTTGCTTGTGGCTGGCAAGTGCAATAAAAATTAGGAACTTAGAGGAAATAGCTTATTTTTTTTCTCCCTCCTTCTTTGTTTTTTCAGCTGTAGCAAGCTGGGCACCCCTTTCCTCTTCTGAAAGGTGTTGCAGAAGCTATATTAAACCTTCAAAACCATCTCCCATTAGTACCACCTTCCTGACGACAGGGTGTGGTGGGGGCTTGTTTGTATGGCCCTGCAGGAAGGGGTGTGGGGACACCTCACGGCTGCCCCTGTGCCAGCACCCCAGGCAGGAACTGACCAGCTACTGCAGGGTTGTGCTGTGCCCAGGGTGACTTGCTTGACACCAAGAGAGAAGAAGTGCTGTCCCCTCTACTTGGCTGCAGAATTGGAAAAGGAAAAAAATATGTTCATCCCTTTAGAGACCAGAGACATTTTGAGAGATTTGTGTTTTCAGTTCAATGTGCAGATAAAGGGAGGGGGATATTTTAGGAAGCAAATGGTAATGATTAGAGTTTTAAGTCTTAAGTAGTCATTTTGTCATAAAAGACTGAATTTGTATGCTTCAGAAAAATAGTCTTTTCCTCTCAGTTGATGATAGGTTTCCTTGAATTGCCATAATTATTCATCTTTTTATGAATGCATAACAGACAATGACATGTGATTAAATCTCCGCCCAGGGCTTCCTTTCTGAAGATCATAGAGATACATAGAAATCACTCTCTGCTCTCTGAAAGGTTGTTAATTCCTGTCCTTGGCTGCTGTATATACATACCATTCAGCATATGCATGTATAGAGAATTCCATGACCTAACCACGAGGTGGTTATATACGTGGCTGTGAAAGTAATAAATCTCAATTCAGTCCCACTGGTGTTGCAGTCTGTTATCTTAGAGAATATCATGTGCTATGGCACAAATTAGAACCAAAGACTAACAGCTTTGAAGAGAGTTTGTGATTTTCAAAAAAAAATTAAACTTAATCTTCCTATAAAAGAGCTAACAGAAACTATTTTAATAATTTCATTTGAAAATTATGGTTAGGAATTGGGGTAGAATTGTTTGGTTTTCCTTGGAAGGCAACAAAACAAGAAATTTAGTGACTGGGGGGGATTTGTTTTGAAGAATATTGTCTTGAGAGGGTGTAAAGGACACCTTTTAAATCTTCTCTACACTGGTTGCAGCCATAGCTTGAATGCAGCCACATCTTATCACACATTTTTGTAGGCGAGGAAAGCTGGTACAGAGTCCATGACATCAGCACAGCCTGCAATGCTGGAGGAAGGTTTAACTGGAGCTGTTCCTGCCCATCAACACTGCCAAGGCCAGCAGACACAGCTTTTTCAAGGTGCACAGTGTGACAATGGGGCACCTTGGCAGTGCTGCTTGGCTGGGACAACCTGCAGGCTGCTGGAGATATATTTTTGCTAGGTTGCAGTAAAATAAGAAATGAGGCCAGCCCTTGTTTAGGTCCATAATGAGGTACAAACACCTAGGTCTTACAGTGCTGCAGGTCTCCAAGTTCTGCAGCTGGTATGAAGATGTTTCCCTCAGTCAGCCCTGGGGTACAAAGCGAATGACAGGGTGTCAGAGCAAAAGGGATTCTCATAATTCCCTGCCAGTCTGTGCTTTTATTGCATCTCAGAGGAGCATGGATGCATCTGCAAGCATCTGAGGAGATGGTGCTGAACCATTAGCCACTTGTGAGAACCTTGTGCACAGTCAAATGATAGTTCCACCACACTGCTGGCAGTTTTTGGGAGGCCAGAAAGCAGGGCAGGCCTAGCAGCGCCAGTGGTGGGTCCATAATTCTGCCCCTCCCCAAGCACAACAATGCCATGTTGTCAATATGTGATCATTCAACATCAACAGTCTCCCTTCTCTCTGCCCTTCATCTCGCCCAGTATTGTAGAGTAAATGACAGAATGTACAACTCCAGTTTGAGATTAAATGCCACCCTCATTGCAAATGAGAAAGATCAGCCTTTTTCATTGGAAATACCCAAAGAAAACTATTCTTGTTTGTTTTCTGTTCTTGCTAATATTTAGCAACCAATCCTTGTTTCTGTTTTTTATTCATTGCAAATTGTCCAGCAAAAGAATAAAGGTTAGTGTATGCCATCCATTCTATTCATATATTGAGATCTTTAGCCTTGAAAAGACCAAAAGGCTCAAGTTTGCCTTGTGCATATCAGAGGGCTCATAATAACCTCCTGCTGAAAGTCAAAACCATGTAAGCGTGGTATAAGTGACTTCTGAGATACACCATCTGTGCTCAGCTCAGAGTGTGGATAGGAGAAACCCTTTGGCTAAGGGTGTCTGCATATTCCTGTACTATGGAAGACCTTAATCATTCCACAACCTTCTTATAAAATGCAAAGGATACTTCAGCCCCACACAGTTGTTTTTCATACTACAGCCAGGTGATTAGGTCTCTTGTTTAGGTGAAGGAACTAGATTCTAACTATTGGAGGGTTTAAAGTCACTAGTAAAACTGGATGGAAGTCAGTGGATTTTTTTTTAGTTGTAGGAACTTCTTGGCACAAGTTTCTGAGTAAATGTAGCTGTGACCGACTTGAGATTAATGTTTTGTGATGAATTTAAAGCTATTTGAGAAAACAACTCGTCCTGAGAGCCTTTCCACCTCTGCCCTAGCTGAGATTGCCAAGCAAGATGGGAGTCCCCATCCCAGTGGGGTTTGGTCAGAGCTTCAGGGGCAATTCAGACAGGATGGCTTTGCCATGTGTGGACAGAAAACTCTGTTTTGAGAAATGTGCATAAGGAAATGTCATATCAAATGAAGGAGTGTCTTTAGAACTGGATGTCAGATTAAGAGGATGGCTTTGGAGGTTGGGACCTTAAGTCTGCCCCAGGCTTGTCTTAGGTACCAGCATCTGCCACGTGATCTGTCCTTGGAGCCTGGATATGTTTGGGCATTTGGCTCGTAGAACTCCTCAGTTACAACATACGGCTTTTTGGCCTGCGATTAAGTCAGCCAATCCATACGGTGACATTACTGCTTCCTGGATAGGTGCCAAAGCTTGATACATGGGGGAATGATGACTAAACCAGGACAATCTCTCGAGCATGGCATACGTCAAACAGCCCAGGGCCAAAACAGGAGCAAACTGGTCAGGCAGGGTAGAGAAATGACAAGGGATTGACAGAAAATGGGAGGTTACTGCTCAAAATCTAAGGGATGGCAATAAGAAGGGGAATTAGAAATGGCTAAGAAGAAAAAAGCTTGTTCTCAAACCTTTGCTTGCTTCCAGAACTGAATGTCACAAAGAAGTATTTAAAGCTCTGAAAATGTGGGTAGTTGGTTTTCTTTGTTACTGCATTTTGCCGAGAGGAAACTAAGGGAGTCTAATCCACTCCTCCTTGGCATGCCCTTGAATCATTACTCAAGAACAACACTAGTGAAATAACTGGGATCATATTAGTGAAAAATTGATTTAAGTCTCTCTTTTCATAGCCTGAGCAAACACACTAGCCTTCACAAACCACAGAAGGGCTGTGGAGCCTGTCCTTAGAGATTTCCAGCTTAGTTCTGTGAAGACATCTGTGCCTTTCCAGGATGCTTATTTGTATCAGACACCTCCACCACATCCTCAGTATGTAATCATGTGTGCTTGACTTTAAAGTCAATCAACTGAAGCACTGCTGTAAGTCTATGTCTAGAAGCCTGCACTGTTGTGAATGCCAACATCTGACATCTAGTGATGGAGACGGTCGAGAGATCGTCAGAGCCCTGTGTTGCAGCTTCACGAAAACCCATATGCAAGGAGGAAAGAATTCTGGAGGGACAGACTGGAACAATTGTAAATATTTTGCTTTTAGAAAATGAAGATTGTCTTTTCCAAATGGAGACAGCTGGTAGGTACATGAGAGTTCTGTAGCGACAGCAGCATTTTCTTGGAGCATTCTCAATTGGATGACACAAGTTTCTCTGTTCATTTCAGGAGCATCACTACTGCAACAATGTCCCAGAGGAAGGTTCTTTCCTTGCCGTTTAATCCTTTGATACCCACAATGAGCCACTGGGTTCTCCTGGGTTACATGCACATCGGTATGTGAAATGCCCAAAAGTTTCTGAACAGAGTACTCACAAAGCATATCAGAGTTGCTTTGCTAGCCAGATCTGATTTCTTTGCACAATTTGCAGTGTTTTCAAATATTTCACTCCTTAATTAACTAGATGCAGACTTAATTAAGTAGATATAAACATATCTGAGATCAACTACCTATAGATCTGTCCAGCCCCTCAACAGAACTTCCCTATAAGATAAATCTATATTGCAAATGCCACTCCGTTAAATATTTATGCAGATATCAGGAGAGGGAGAATCCAAATAATCTCCTGTGGGGCTCCTCTCTTGCCTTCCCTTGATGTTCTTGTCCTTACAGAACTCAATTATATTCCTCTCATTAAAAAAGGTAAAATAGGTTTTTCAATGGTTTTTAGTGTTTCTGGTAATGTTTTGTTTGAGGAATGGGAAGGGAGGGGGGAAACCGGAACAGGAGCATAGAGGGAAGGGCTGGAGATCTGCATGATTTATAACAAGGAAGCAGTTTTCCCGTGGAAGAATGCAGGACAGGAGCTGAAGGACAGCCAAGGAGACCTTTGGAGGACATTTGTGTTACTGTGACCCTGCAGTTCACTCAGTGCCTTTCAATGTAAGTCCTTTCAGCAGCAAACCAGTGAAGCTACTGTGGATTCACATAGCTTTAGTTGCAAAAGTGTAGCCTGCACATGGTTGCCAATCCAAGCTGAGACTCTGGACCCTGAAGCGTAAGTCCTACAACTTGAATTTATAAATGCAGCTGAAGAATGTGTTTAACATCAGTGATCAAGTCACTTACAAAGTCATCTAAGACCATGACCCTCTGCTTCTTTGAGTCAGATTCTTTTCTCTAGGCCATGTTATCTCTTGTAATGCAAGCAGGCTGGATTAATTAGGGCTGTGTTTTCTCTATTGTGACTTCAGGGAGGTTATAAGAAGGATGAATTTGTCCCTGAGGACAAGCCCAATTTGTAAATGTAATGTCCTTGTCTGTTTCACTGTGCCATGACTCTAGAGCTGGCTCAAGGTTTCTCAGCAGTGCAGGCAAAACTAATTCTGCTGCTTCAAAAATGAGGTCAAACTTTCCTGAAAATTATGCATTTAGTTTGTGACTACAGCAAAGGGCATTTCTGAGAAGGTGAGAAGGCAGAGACCTAAGGTACAACAGAGAAGACTTTTGGCTGTTTGGGGATTACTTGGAGCCTTGGTTAGGGAACATCAAAAAGATGGCAAAATGAAAGGTATGAAAGGATCCATGGGATGCTCAGGACAGATGGAAAAGAAGGGTTGAGAGGGACTGGTGAAAGGGCTGGAAGAGATGGTCAGGGGAGGCATTCAGCAGCTGTTGGGAGAAGGCTTTTCCCTTTCCCTTAGCCCAACACCTTATTGATTCTTTCCTCCTCCTCAGTTCTATCTCTGCTTGTGTGTAAGGAGGCTGCGAGTGCCCCAGCTGGAGGTCATGGACATGTTGATCTTTGAGCAGCAGAGCTGAAGTTGCCAGTTTCCTGGAACATTCCTTGGGGCTTGCACTGGATTGTCTGGTATCTAATAAGATTTAAGTGCTGATCTGTTTTTCCCTCTGTGGACATTCATAATATCTCTTTCCCAGGAGGATTTTCACTGTCTAATAAGGGTCACATTCACATTGCAGCATTCACTTCCACAGGGCCAGTAATTGGGTTTTTCTCCTCTAGCCAGCTGCCAAATTTCATAAAATGTGTTGGAATTTAATACCTTGAAGACCTCCTATTGTCTGTCAAATTTTTTTGAAACTGGTCAACAGGTTCAAAAGTTACTGGTGAGGGGAGCAGCACAGCTGTGTGGAGATAGACAGGTGAAGAGACACACACATGAGAGTGATACTGCAGCACCAACTCTTTGGAAAACTGAACTAAAACAAATGGATAGACACTCTGGCCAATGTTGCTGATCTCTGCTGTGTGACAACTGCAACCATAATACCCCCAAGCATCAGCAGGATGAGTCTACATCATTTTGCCATGTTGAGAAATATCTTTTCCTTGCAAAAACCAAAGGACACTTAGTTCTGGGCAAACCTGTCCATCTGACTTAAAGCACTTTTTTACTGAATGGTCAATTTCAGATTTTGTATGTGCAGTCCTTCTCTGTGCAAAATTACTGATGCTGGTATACGAGGACATATTCTGGGGAAAAAAATGGTCTTCAGAGCCCAACCAATCCTACCTGTGCCTTGAAAAGTAAGGATGTGAACATTACACCCACATGCTTTCTTCAGTACCTCTTGTCACCTGACAGACTTTAGTCCCAGCACAGATTACTCTTCCTGGATCTAATCATGAGCATGATGCACCTCACAAGCTAGGATGAGGTGGGATCCTGTATTCAACACTCTCCTCACCAGCATGGTTCATGTGGCTGTGGGAGAAAATATGCAATTACTCAGCAGAGCATGTAATAGCAGGCATGCTCCTGCAAGCTGAGATGTTTGTGGAGATTTCTGAGTATCCCTGCCCTTGCCTGCATTCTGGTGACACCAAAGAATAGGGCTGGGTAAATAATTGTACTTTTTGTTTCTCTTCCAAAGACACTGTATGTGATATTGAATACCTGGAGGTGACTTTTCCACGTGGGGCAATCCCGCTCTTCATAGCACATTGAAATACTCCCCAGCAATGGGACAAACAAGATATACTTCCAGTTCAGAAGTGATGATATGTACCCAGCTGCTGCAGTGTGTTTTGTTATATTTTTTTGTTTGATGAGATGGTTTGCATTCAACCTCCTATACTATTGTTATTTCAGTATTTCTTATGGTCTATTCCAACTCCCCCAGGATTGGTTTAGTCGCCGTTTTCCTCGTCTTCACTCTCTTGTCAATCTCTCAGTAATCCTGTCCCTTACTCTGGAGAGTTCTGTTGTGTTTGATGTGCCATTGGTTAAACTAACATTGTATCCACCCACTATGTCCTCTGGTTGGTTGAAGTCTTATCCCTCCACCCTAAGCTCCTCCTAAGCTGTTTTGCTATTGGCTCCTTGTGCCCGACTCCTCCCTGTCCCCCCTTTCCTTCAAATCCTCTGCGTGGGCTCTGTTTGGGGTCCTCACCTTTCTACTGGTTTGAGCTAAGTTATGTTTTCTGTTTCTTGTAAATAAACAGACTCAGACTTGCAAATCTTCATCTTGATCATTCGGCAACTGCTCGGGAGTCTCAGGGCTTGGGGGGTTGTGTCACACCCCTGCCAGGAGCTCAGACCATTGGCGCTCCCTGAGGTGTGCCATTTCTGCCATCAGAAGGGTGCGCCTGGACCGTGACACCCAGAGATGAATATTTACAACCTAGCCCTGAACAGGTATTCAGAGCAAGCAAGCAGAGTCAGCAGGGCACCAAGAACATCTTTTCACTTGAACCTGCTGCAGCCTGGAAGTGTGTGCACTCTCCCAGCAGGAAAAAGATTTGGACTTGTAGACTTTAAGATGATGGAGCAATCCACACTGATGTTGCCCATATTTGATCAAGTATTGAAATCTCACTGGGTAAAAGGGCACAATGTCTACCTCTTTTTTTTTTTTTTTTTTTTTTTTTTTTTTTTTTTTTTTTTTTTTTTTTTTTTCTTTCTTCCTGTGTTTTTCACAAATCTTGTCTGCCCTGTCCTCCTTTTCTTCTTCTTCAGCTTTGGTCACTTTACCACTGAGCAGCAGCAACAAAGCAGCACAAGCAACAAAGCTTCTTGCTTAAAGCACTGCATATTCAGCCGGTGCAGGCTTGCTGCACAATCATTTGAAGCTGTGCTCATACTGCAGTGGGTTATTTGGGTGTTCCTAATCTTGCCCCAAGAGCCAGCTGCTTCTGTATGGGCTTGACTGCAAGGATGTGCTAGTCAATGGGATTTCAAGTTGGATTTCCAATGACACAGGCACTTGAGTGAGTGCAGCTCTGGCATCCTCAAGCAGCATTTCCAGGGATTCTTTACATGGAGATTTCTGGGCTGAAGCTTGGTGTTAAAATTTTAACACAATACTTATATATTTTTATCCCAGCCAGTGGCAGTGGGAATATTTTAATGAATTATGGAAATGTTTAATCCTTGTTAGCATCCTGCTAAGTTCTTTGCCTTAATAATTATCTTGCGGGTTAGCTCAGTCAGTACAAAACTATAAGACAAGAAAAACATCCCTGGATCTATGTTGGAGCCAAATAACTCAGCAGTGCTTTTGAATGCAATGGGAAGTGGAAGTTTAGGATCAGACAGTTCAGATTATCAGGCCAATGAAGCCTCCCCAGTGGCAAATGAGCTATGCGATTCATGATGCTTCTCTACTTGTGCTTGTGTCAGAGGTTATGAATCAGAAGCATTTTTGATAGCACTGCACAATTTCTGCAATCAGAACCCGGGAAGCCAAAATCAGTGAGGGAGCATCGCAAAAATGAGTTTGTTTTCCAAAACCCCCCAGCTCCACTCAAAGCTTCTGAGTCACTCTGGAAATCTCACTGGAGAGAAATGAGATGCTCCAAAAACTCAGATGCTGGATGACTGGGAATGTTGGTCTTAAAAATGTATCTTGTGTTTATCAGACAGGAACGTAAGGGCTTGATTCCTTGAGGGCAATGTTTATACCTTATTCAGCATGAGACCAATGTGCTGTTGTCACTGATTTTGGGGAGAGATGTTGAAACATGTCATATGAAAAACCTTTGGATTCAAAGGGCCAACTGGACTGCAAGATGAGCTGTAGAATGATTCAGAGGAGGCTGAGCACACTGAGGAATGAACTGTTTTACCTAGCCTCCCCACAGCAGTCTTAAGGTTCTGTTCAGGGATCAAAGCCACTTTTTTGGTGGGGACAATCTTCCACACTTGTACACAGGTGAGCTGTTTGCTCTGCATACAGTGGAAAATACAGGTACTTCTGTCATAGGAGGCTTTCAGTGAACGAGTGAATGGAACTGTGATTTTATTTCTTTTGCTGAAAGATCAAGAGCACTTTCTCAGCCCCGATGCTGCTCTTATTCACAGTTTGGGGGATGGTAGTGGGATAGGAAGTCTGACCCTTATAGTCTGATCCTGCTTCACTGCAGGCAAGGAGAGCTGCAGTGTAGAAATTGTACAGGAGTTCACTGAACTTTGCAGCATAGACCCATATTTGGCACTCCTTAAGTATCTGAAGCCCTGAGGCACCACAGTCGTATGGATTCTGCAGGATCATAGTTGGAGGGCTGGACTTCAAATGAAATCCAGACAAACTGATATCCCAGCTTTGTTTATTAGAAAATTTCCCTTGCTTTGTGTGTATCAGTGATCTCTGGTGCCAGTGAGAGAGATTGCACTATTTTCCACCCTATAAAACCTGCAGGAACACCCTACTTGTGAACAAATAGGCCTAAGCCAATATTTTTTCAAGTCTGAGGCTGGGAGTTTGGTGAACTGTACACAACAGTACAGTGCTGTCAATATTCCATTCTAAGCAAGGGTGTTTTCGCTGCTCTGTGCCATCTGCCTATAAAATGGGGAAACTGCTGATCTCATACATAAAGCTGTTTTGAGAGAGCTCAGTGGAAGGTGTAATAGAAAAGTTGCCCAGAATTACCCCCCAGACAACTGAAGAAAGAACAGTGCTGGTGATGGCATGAGTTTCATATGATTAAAGCTAGTTTGCAATAGTTGGTGTAAATGAGCACCTCCAAGTAAACCTGTGAGTTTTGCTTTCTGAGGTTACTTTGCACCACCGCCTCTGTTAAATTGATAAATATCATGATCATGGTGACTTCCAGGGGAACAGACCCTCCAGTGAGGGTGTCCTGCCTCTGGATGGGCAACATCAAATTCTTCCTTAATAAGCTGCTCTCATTTAGATCAGCTGCAAGCCTAGCATGTCAGTGCGAATTTCCTGTTCGCTGACAATATTGCTTTTGAGCCTTATTGCATTTACAGTGTGTAGATCCCTTCATGTAGAGCCTGATCTTGGTTAGGTCTTGGTTAGGACTTTGGATCTCTCTTCAGCCTCCAGAGCAACTTCATTGAATTTGAGTACTTCCACTGAAAACTTGACTTCATTGCAACATAAAAACAGTCAGAGAGTAAAGTCACATCCCTGGAGAGTAATAAGAACATGGGGTCTTGACATGGCTGCATTTTTCCAGCAATTTTCAGCAGTAGTAGGCTGAATTCTGTGTTGATGTGCATCCATGTGGCTACACAGAAGGGTTTTTTTTTTTCTCCAGTCATTTTTTATGTGATGTGACGTGTGCCTGCATGAATGATGTGACGTGGAAGACCCTACAGCTGCACAGCTGTGAGAAGGAGCCTCCTGTTATCTATTGTGTGTGGAGCCTACCCTGTAGGTCCGCATCGGCAGCCGCACATGGAGGGAACCCTTTTCATCTTCTCCTCGCTGGCTGCTGAGGGCTGCTCCCGCGCGGCCGCGGAGGGCCGGGGGCCCACGCTGTACAGTTGTGGTTGTGAATTCCTGGGTGGGGAGGGGAGCTGCAGGGCTGCGTGGGGGAGGCTCGGCTGGGGCCAGGGCGGGATCTTTTCAATGGCAGCGCAGAGGAGCTGGGGATGGGTTAATTGAAACGCTCGCAGATGGTTTGGGTTATGGGACACATGCGTGCACCCAGCCGCATGACGCTCATCCCAGCCAATTAACGGCCCGGGAGAGGGACACCAGCCTCGCGTGGGAGGGGGCGATGGCTGCACTGCTCATGGCAGTGGGAAGGTAGGAGCTGCGTGGGGCTGGTGGGCACCCTTCAAGGTGGGCGCCAGCCGAGGGTCTCTTGGCTGTCCCCACTGCAGAAGGACCTGCAGTTGTAGACCGAGCCTTGAGTGCTGCCGCAGAGTGGAGCCCGTGGGGCCCAGCTGTGCTGGGGGAGGATTGTGTAGGAAGGGCAGCAGGCACATCGCCTGTGCACCCTGTCTCTGGGCCTGGCTTACTCCAGCATGAGCCAAGGCCACAGGGAGCTGGATGCTGTGGATGTATAGTGCTCACACCACTTGGGGAGCAGTGATGCTTGGCCTCTTACTTCCTATGTCCTCCAGTCACATTTCACACTGGGAAACTGGGGAGGAGCACTGGCTTTTGGTGATGCAAGCATAGTCCAGGAATGAATTTCTTGAAATAGTTTTTTTTAAATGAAAGGAGTATTTTAAGAAAGTTAGAACAATACAGAATGTGATTTATCCTGTCACTGAGCTCTGTGCAAACCACACAAATGTGCTTGAAATATTAATGATTCAGTGAAATTATGTCACTGGCTCTAACATTAGCTGAGAAACAGAAACATGACCGTAAAAATTGCTCAAAAAACACATGACTAAAGACAGAAAAAAGAAAATCCATCCAGCTCCACTCTGTTAGATCAACAGATGAACAGTAAATCTTGATTATTTGCTAACATTTGCTGGAATGGAGATTTGCAGATGCTCAGGAGCTTGAGCAGGTTGACAGTCAGGGAGCAGATGGTTTTGGGTACTTCGGTGCTGGCCCGTGGCATTAGGTGGCTCTGGGTTGAAGATGACCCAGCTCTCTCCCACTATGTTGATGTGTTCATGTGGCTTATCACAGCACCCAGCTGGGGCTGACAAGCATTGCTGCATGTTTATGCAACCTGCGATTTGCCTGGGCTGATTATCCCTTTAACTTCAAATGTTTTTGCTGTATTGCTGGCATTCGGAAATTTGGATACACAATGCTGTTTGGGTCTTTGTTTTGTAAAGCCAAATACCTTAAATGCTTTCAGGACTTCTCCCACAGCCATGCTGAAAGTCTATGTTAGTGTAGGGAATTGAAGCAAATTCTTCTTCCAAATCGAGGGTGCAGATGTAAATTCTGGGGTCAAATACGATCATATCTCAGCCATTGCTGGTCCAGTAAATGGTGGTTAGAATTGCCTGAGCCTCTGCAACTTGGAAGGTGAATTCTTTCCTCTTGGTGATAAAATTATATTTTCTGCTTAAATTTGTTTCTGAACTCTTTTCATTCTTGGAAAGGAAACCATTTTAGTGTCAGAAATACTTAATTCTAAAAAGCTGTCTGGAGTGGCAAAGACAAACCAGTCAATGTAAGTGCAGGAAAAAACCAGTCCATTAAACCAAGAGGAAAAACAAATGCTGGAAAATATTAATTGGAAACCAAGACTTAAATACTCTATTGAATGAGGAGCTTCCATCAAAATAAGGAAGTTTTCTAAAACTAAAATGTTTTTGTGAAAAAACAGTCCTTTTGTTAAGAGGCTAAAAGCTATTAACAGAAGCTTATAAAACAGGAGAAGAAGTGATGGAGAGGTGCATTAAACATTTGAATTAAGTGAAGAATGCAGTGCAAGCTAAGCAGTGTTTCTCTACTATGGTCTGTACAGTCAGGGATGGCAAATTTAGCAAATTTGGTGTAACATGTCAAATTAAATGCTACTGAAATACTTCAGTACTTCACTACTTCAGTAGTACTACTACTTCATGCTAACTGGAGTATTGAAAGATGCTGCAAGCATTTTGTGAACTCTCTAAGAGTTTGTAGCCTTGATCATGGCTTTGCAGTGCTGCAGACAACAGGGATGGCTCCATGGTGCTGGGGCCTGTGTGACAAGGCTGAGCAGCTGGAGCAGAGTGCCCTGTAGCACTGTTTCTGCTGTGCCTTCAAGCCCTGACTGCGCATGCTGCCTTGGGGACTGCTGTTCTGCTCTTCTTGGCAAGAGTCACCACCATGCAGAGGTGTACAGGGGTGTCTGCTGAGCACATCTCTGTGGCATTTTGTGTGACTGTGCTAAGGAGCAGCAGAGCCTGGCTTAGGGACCTGGGCTGCCTAACCTGGTTAAAGCCCATGCTAACACAGGCATGCAGGTTTTGATCATGGTGCACTATGGGGCAAGTGATAAATGCCTACCAAATGCAATGCTGATGACCTTTAAATCCCATTGGAAAATGTAGTCTGAGCTCTTCAGACATTGAGACAACTAAAGAAATGTCCCTGGTACTCCTGTCAGCAGTGGTGGCAGTGACCCTGGCTGAGTGGTGTTGCTGTTCCACGGGGTGCCTCTTCGCGAAGCAGGACAAGAAGGGTCAGAGGAGGAAACCCTGATTATAAATATGGCAGAGACCTGCATGAAATTTCCTCACTTCTGTTAATTCTCGTATTTTTGATTATAAAAATATCTGAAGTGAGATCAGTAAATGTATTGATCTAAGGAGCCAACAAAACAACAGCAACAAGAACTGAGCCAAAAAAACCCTCCCCACAAAGTCATCTCATGAGGAAATCATGTGGGTCTGTGAGTTCATTTTGGCTGGAATACCCAGTCATGCAGATTTTGCACTGTCACAGGACACTTCTGTACAGAAGGTACTTCTGTAATTCAGCTATTTTTCTCACCATCTTAGGTTAGGAGTGAGACAGAGAGAGAAGTACATGTGTTATTCTGCTCAGCTAAGCCAAAACTAAGCACAGATGTACTGCGGCCAAGACTGTTTAGCTGAACTGACTGTTTGCCATAGCTACTTTCAGAAAACACATAAAATCTCTGGCCTCTGTCACATGAAGAAATTTGCCAGAGGGGAGCTCTCTGTCTTGCCAGAGATAGTGTGGCTTCACATGAGCAAAAGGGCACAGTAGTACGTACGGCTGCCTGCAGGGCTAAATTTTGAGGTGATGTCCACAGCAGAGTGCAAGCTTGCTTAACTGATTAGGCATTTGCGTTGATTTAAAAATGTATGCAGAATATTCTCCTCGCCCTATTAAAATATTAATGTTTTGACTTCTTGCATGCTGAAACACAGAGTGATCAAGGGCCACAATACCTGTCCACCCATGGCAGTCTTGAGAGAAACACAGGCTTGTGCCAATATTTTATTTTCCCGTAGAGAGTTGATGAGTTTGCAGGACTGACTGAGCTGACCATGGAAAAGAGATGTTATTTAGGATTGATACTAAAAGGCTAATCTCCAGAGGGAAAGAATATAGTGAAAAAATCCATTTCCAGTCTAGAAAAAAGAAACTTTATACATACAAATTCACATCCAGCTCTGCCAGCCTCAGTCTCGGAAGAAAATAAAAACATTTTCAGAAGAAATTTAGCTTCTGGTATGGGGGAGTTAATGGGAACTGACTGTCGTTCACCTCATCAAAGTAGAATCATGTTGGGTAGAAATTGTTGGGTAGAGAAAGCTTATTATCATCGTATCTTCTGAAGGACATGTTTCTGAAGCCTCTCACCACCCTGTTATGGGGATGTCTAGTTGCTTTCTCGAGTTGGTGGGCTGGCAGAAAGCATCAAAACATGCAGATTGTATCATTCAGACAAAAATAAAGGAAGAGACTTTTGTTGGTTCCTTTTGTTTTCTATTGACCCTCATTTTAATGCAGACTGGCTCCTTTTGCCAAGACAGACATGATATGTTGGCTCTGTCGCTAAGCTTGGTGTTGGCTGAGGGTCACAGAGTTAGCAGGATGTTTGAAGGAAGAAACCTACCCATCATGAGGCAGCTGGGGAGATCTTGGATATTTAACACCTAGGTCAGGAATGGCTTTCACAAAGAGACATTTTTACACATACCAACTAACCAAAAACTCCTTAGGTAAAGAAAAAATCCCTTTTATAATGGTGCAGGAGGGGTAAAAGCCTTTCCATGCTGAACTAATAAGGACAGCACACAGAAATCAGCAAAGCTAGGATTTCACCCTTTATCTCTCTGTTAGATTTTGCAAAAGACTGTTTGGGGGGACTGTGTTTTGGGGGGACTTTTTCTATTTCCCTTTATTTTTCCTTTACATCACCTGAAATTATCATCCAATATTATTGAAAAAAGAGGGATCTGAGGCAGTGAGTTGTTTCCTGAATGGATATGTGGGGATATGGCCGCCTCTGATTCCCTCTCTTTCTGTCAGCAACATTAATAGTAGTGGTCCTTTGTTGTGGGCTCAGAAACTGCACTGTCATGAAGGAGAGGGAGAAAAAGAGGCTTCCCAGGCCGAGGACGTAGCCTGTGGGCCTTTCTGTGTCTCTCCAATGGTCCCTGGGTTTTGCCTTTCTTTTACTCCTGCTGTGCTTGGTCTCAGCCCAGGTGCTGGTGGCCAAGGGGCTGCAGTGGAGAACAGACCATGTGAGCTGGAGGCCAAGGCAGCCCTGCTGGCAGAGACCTGTAGAAGTGAGAGGGATTGTGGTCCCCTCTGCCTGTGATCCAGGACAGGAGCCCAGAGCCAGCTCTTCCCCAGGAGGTGTTGTTGGGGCTGGACATCAGCACCAGTTTCCCTGTAAGCATGTGGTCCTCTGCAAATCTTGGAGCCCTTCCTCTCATCTGTGCTTCACTGTGCCTTTGGATCCAGGAGTTAATTTGGACTTATTCTGGACAGACTAAAGAGGGTGGAGGCTGTTGTCACAGCTTCCCATACTATTTATTTTTGCACAGTGTACACTTTCCACCATTGCCCAGAACAAATTCAGGAATTATCTGCAGAAAATTGCACAAATCACCTGAAGCCATTTGTTTATAGTTCAAAATGAGGCATTAAAAACAATGGGCCGAGTAAAGCATGAAAGTAGACCAATCCCAACCCCGTCCTAACTTCCTCTCCTTCAAGATCACTTTGAACCTACAGTAATTATGATTCTTTCTGCTAGCTTAAATCACCCTTGCCCTCATTAGAGCTGTGCAGAGTGACCATTTTCCATTTCATGAGTTGCCACGTGTAAAAGCCGCTGTGTTTGCAAGTATTCAGGCATACCTGGCTGCACTACACAAGTCATAAGTGATAACAGTCATAATTAATATCCATTATACACCTTCCATGTACACTGACATCACTGATAACATCAAGCACAATTTATGTGGTTCTATGAACAAGCTTCAGTCTCTTTTGAGGCATCCTAGAGATGGGCTTGTTGGTGGTACTGGGAACGATATTCCTTTTAGGCACTCACCCTGAGTATTTTGAGGTGATACAAATGACCTAAAGGCATATCCAAAGTAGAGAGCTTCTGTGGGCTTAGAGTGCAAAAACAACAGCAACAACAGCAAAAAGGAAGTGGGCATGTAATCAGTCAAGAATTTTTAGGCTGTTTTAGATTTTAATGTTGTTTTTAAATTAAATGTCAAATTCTTAGGACACACTTATTGTTTCAACAAGTTTATTTCAAAGCTATGACTCTCTTAGTAGACGTCAGTCACTTTTCATACACTGAGAAACCCTTTTTCATGTATTAAGAAGATATTCTTTTGCTACGGTGAGAAGTTGAGAAAAAATGCTACCTGAATGCATTTGCAGTAGTAGATCCTTTTTCCAAGTGTGATTTCAAAAGTCTGGTGGTGACCACTGTCAGGAAAGTGGATCCCACCTCCTTCTTCTGCCTTTAAACCAGCCGTCTTTGGAGACCTCTAGATTTCATAGCTGATGTTAAGGCACCAGTCTGTCTTCACGGCAGAGAAATAGAAAGAAGCGGTATTCTCTAAATATCTTAATTGCTTCTCCTGGTATCAGTGGTGTTACATCTGGGGTAATTTGGCCTCTTAATTACCTCAGAAAGGGTCTGAGCATCGAGCGGAGATGACGGTAAAAAGCCCAGGAGAGCGAGTGCATCCCCCCCGCCCCCCCAAGGTTTAAATGGCCGCCCGGCGGTGTAAACTTTTGTACCCCTTTCATGCCCTGGGAGGTTAATCTCTCCATGTCCTCCCGCTTTCATATGCATGAAGAAGAGGAGATTTAGGGGCTGGCGGGCGGTGGGGCGGGCGTGCGGCCGGGGGCAGCTGCGGGGCTGCCGGCGGGGAAGAGGCCGGGCCGGGCCCGCGGAGCGGAAAGAACAAACTCTCCGGACCCGTCTGACACGCGGGTCAGGGGGTCACGCCGGGCTGGTGGGGGCGGCGCAGCAGATTGGAGGCTCGCGATGCCCCTCCGACATCATTTAGACAAACAAGCAGATGGCAGGTGTCAGCGGTGACAAAGAGCCATCTGTGCAGCGGGGACCATCCCCTCCATTCTCTCACAGGCTACTTCATTAAACCCTCACTTCAGAGTGACTGCGCCGTAGCCTTTAACCAACGGGGCCCCTGGCAGCACAGGGTGGGTTTTCTTTCCCCTTCTTCTTTTTTTAATTTTATTTTATTATTTAAGGGCGGCTCGAGTTCTGCTCTCAGCCACCTATGGACAGCTTGTTTGTGCACCTAACTGCCTCCGAAGGGGCAGGAGGGGAGGAAAATAAAAACAGAAGCACCCAACAAAACCCTCCTGCCATGCTGAAGAAAAACATGTTTGCGCAGAGCTGAATAAGTGACTGTAAACACGGCATGAGAAGGTTAAAAACCCCCTTGGGACCTGCTGGGTATCTGGTGTGAGGGGCTGCAGGGAAGCCCTGGGGAGTCCAGCAGGTTTCCTTGGGTGGAGCGTGGAGAGGGGCCCTGCAGGGCAAGCCAGGTGCCCTGTGGGCAACAGTGTCCTCAGGCCCGGCCATCCCAGCTCTCTGCTCCTCTGGAAGCTGAGGCAGCTCCTCTGCGCCTCCAGAAATCCACGTGTTCCTCCAGAAATCCACATGTTCCTCCAGAAACTGCCGAGGATGAGCCTGGCCACAGGGCAGGCCCCAGGAGCGGGTCTTGGCAGGGATGGGTATAGAGAGCAAAGAGAGAGGCACAAAGCCAGTGACAGCAGGGCCCCCGAGGGGCACTGGCCGAGGAGGGGACAGGAGAGCAGTCTGCTCTGCAAGCCTCTGGTGGCAGCAGGCCTGAGCAGAGGTGACATCTTTCTGACCTGGGGGAGGAAGGGCAATGGAGCGGGTGTGTGCCATCGTTTATTTATTTATTTGGTTGGTTGGGCCGTGATGGGGGATCTGGGAACTCTCTAGGCCAGTTCACCTCTGCGGCCAGTCGTGCTACTTTAGCCTCCCCTGCAGATCCCAGTGGAGAACGGCACCGGCAGTGCCTCTGAAGAGGCCTGGCTGTCCCGGGGAGTCTCAGGGGAGCTCTGCCAGGGTCTTCTGGGAGACTCCCTGCCCCTTCCTGCAAACAGCAAACCGAGAAAGTTTGAAAATCCCCTGTAAGAAGAAGTAGGATGGGTGGAAAACACACGGAGACACCTCTTCTCCCCCTCCCTGTTCCCCCATCTTAGAGAATGTGCAGACACCAGAAAGCAGCACTCGGTAGTAGATTTTGGGATTGGTTCAAACAAAGCAAAAGCTATTCCCAAGCTTCTGCCAAGTCCCTGATCAGGCATGAACTGAACTTTTTAGCACCGCTGGAACAGGTTTATTTGTTTGTTTGTTTGTTTGTTTTGTTGTGATTTTTTCCCCTTGTTTAAATGGCTCTCTGCATTTTCTGATTTCAGCTAAGGAAGCAGAGATGGAAGCACTGAGAAGCTAAATTAAATGCTGTCCTAGGTAGGACTGGAAATATCCTTGGAAAGTACATTTCAGTACATCTGAAAGCAAGAGTTTTCAGACTGAGGATGTCCAGATATGTTGAGAGCTGTGACACTTGGTCAGCTGAGCTAGTTGAAGCCAATGCTTTTGCTTTGCCAGGTACCAGCACTCACCTGAATAGTAACCCTGTGCTTAATGACAATGCAAGAGGCATCATTTCTTTATGCAAGTCCTGCTTAAAGTCCCAGCTTGTGATGTATGTTGGCATGCCCTTACTCTGCCCTCTGAAATGGTCACAAATGGCCTCTGAAGAGTGTGAGTACCAGGCCCTTTCCTAAATCCTGCTGGATGTCAAGGTATGAAAAGTGAGAAGGGACAGAAAACTCTGCTATATCAGCAGCAGCCATGTCTGGCTTTCAGACTGGCAACATCAGATCGTTTATTAGTTTATAAACATTGAAGTCCTCTGGAGAGTTGTCCAGATCCACTTACAGCCCCTGAGTGACAGAGGCAGTGCTTGGAGTAAGGCAGCAACCGTGAAGGAAATTTGGCTTCTCTATTAACAGAAAAAGGCTCCTGGGACTGCAGCACAGGACTGACCAGTTACATGCAGGAAGCCCTTTAGTGCCAGCAGTCACTCCCCTCAGCAGAGGGGAAATGGCTGGTTGGCTAAGGAGGGATAGGGGCTAACTTTTTCCATCCTATTAACATGTTTACTTAGGACAATTCCCAGACAAATCATCTCACTTAGGCTATCTTGAGAATAAAATCTTGGCAATGTACCATCCACCTTTCAAGCCTGGCTGGGCTTCAAGTAGCTTCATCAATAAAGGTCTACTCCTCAGTTAGGTAATTCTCTGAAAAATAGCTGTATTTACCAGCAGCTTCCTCTTTCGCCTCATAATAAGGTGAAAATATCTTACTCCTGACAGCTCATAAAATAACCCAAACCCCACTCAATAAACAGACATGAAAAAGAAGATGACCAGTGGGTATATTTTCATCCAGCCTCTAGGTGGAATTTGAAGCTGGGAGTGCCAGGTGTGTGTGAGCTCACAGCCACTTGTATGTGAATGAAACACAGTTTAATCTCTTAATTGGCAGGTTCCAATGGAAACATTAAGATATTTTTGATACAAACAGGTTTTACCAGTAAGCAGCAATAATTGCCATCTGCTTATCACAAATCTTGGCTTTTTAACTGTTTCATTCCTGCTGTCTGCAGTCTGTCCATCATTAAGTGATGTGGGATTCCAATAGAACATTATGGTATGGTAATCTGATTTACATGGCTACAGGGATAATCATGAAGCCTCAAATACCAAGTCAGTGTTTGAACGATGGCATTTCCTTCTGGTGGTGGGATGTTTTCCCTTGATGGTGTATTCCCATCTCATGGGTTTCATCATCTTCATTAAGCTACAGTGCAGGAAAATTAAATTTTATCAGGCAAAGGCTCAAGTAGGTGCTGGGGTCCAGCTTTCCTGTCCATTTCATAGGGGTGAGTTTCTGGAAGAGGCATTTAGGCAAATCAATAGCAACCAGGGTATATGGACCTGGGCATGTTTTTGGTACAGCTTTGACATCAGTTTTAAGGAGGATCTATCTTGTCTGATCAATATGAAAAGGGTCAGGGTTGCAGCTCAGTATCCTCCTTGTCTTCTTTGAACAAATTAGTATCCATAGACACAATCAGGCCCTCAAATATTCACAGCTGTGGTTCAAATGAAGTCTCCTAATGAAATGCAAATTCAATAAGACAGTTACATGATCAGCATCAGCTCATTAAGGCCTGGCTAGCCTGTCTCCTTTCTTTGTTAGACCAGCATAAAGCTCCCAACTCTGGTGGAGTTACCCTGGGCTGAAAGCTGCTGGGCTCCAGGCGAAGTTTGGTCCAGACAGCCAGCTGGGGGGAGGCCATGTGCCACGCCATGCTGTGCTGCCGGATCAGTGGCACTGGGCTCATGAATATCAGCTGAGGCTCGGGCTTGCTGGCTCTGAAGGAGGGGAGAGGGCTTGGGTTACCCTCCTTCATCCTGCATGAAAAAACAACAGCGGGTCCACTGAAACCACAAGGTGACACTGAAACAAACAAGCACCCTAAACCTCAACCTGCAGCAAGACCAAAATCAGGCCTGTGCTTGGATTTTCCCAGGAGAGGTGCTCATCTTGTATTTGCAAGGTTCTTGAAGGCACTGCTCTTTCCTCGGTCACGGGAGTCGGTCGAAAGGATGTCAGGCAGCTGGCTTGCTACCTTCCTGACCCCATTTCACAATGTCTGTGCTTCTGTGAAAGGGTTGCGCCAGACAAAGCACAAGGGATGCACAGCCCTTGCATCCAAGTACAGGGTGTTTTTTCTTTCTTTTTTTTTCCTAGCACCATCGAATGTGGCGATGTTTGACAGGTCTGACCTGCTCAGCTGTAATGAGCCATTGGGAGAAAAGGGACAAATGCAGTTACCTCTTGCCACAAGTCTTGCTGCTGGGAGATGAACTTTGCCACTCTGCCTTGGCTTTAACAAATGCCCTTCAGTGTATCTCAGTGCAAATGTGTTTCCTTTTCATTTTCAAATAGGGACGAATCCTGTATGTTGGATTAGAAATTTCCCATCGCTGACAAAAGTGGAGGGGAAAAAAAAGTCATGTAAAGTTCAAGAGGAGGGCAGAGGGAAGAATGAAAACAAAATGAATGAGCAAGAGCCAGTTTCTGCCTTTTTTTTTGTAGGTAGAATTTTGCAATAATTGGTATTTTAAGACTTTTGTATCAAACCTTTTTTTGCAGGGGCAAACACAGCATGAAAAAATTGGGGGTTTGTACTAAAGTTGTTTATGCATCAGATCAGTTGTCCACAATAATCAGAGATGGAAAAACATTCAAGCATGTTTATTAAAAAGGAAAAGGAGTCCCTTTAAAAGCCAGACTTTAAGTGTGTAGTTCTGATAATTGATTTTCAGTGTACATCAATGTATTAAAAATTATTTTGGGTTATATTTATCACACACAGGAATAAATGAGAAGCTGCTTAGGGGCATAACAAATCCTGGAAGACAAAATACATAAAATAAATGCAATTTTATACATACAGGGCATTCAGGGCAGATTTATTGTAGCAGGTTGTAGCCTCTCCTCTCTTTCCACAAACACTTTGTGCTGTGGCTGTTGTGATCTGGGTCATGGGAGGACAGAACTGGTTTTTGAAGAAGAAAATGAGAAAGATGATAAAACTCTGCTTTGAAAAAAATACATACCCAAATACAAGAAGTCCCTAGGACGGCAGCAGGAATGGTAAGGGCAAGCAAATACCACCTATGAGGACAGGCTACAGGAAATGGAATAGGTTTGGAAAAGGTAAATCTGAAGGGAAATCATAACAGGAGCCCTCAGATATGTAAGGTTAATAGAGGAAGGATATTGATTTAGCGTGCATTAAGAGAGATGTAGGTTAGGAAAACCTGCTAACTGTAGGCATGAGGAGCAGTGCTTTAGGGCAGCAGTGGGTCCCTGCTCACTTGAAGCAGCAAATGGTCTTTTTGCTGGGTTTGGAGTCTTCACCCATCCCCAGAGGGGAGAGGAACCAGTTTGTATCTTGGGACTTCCTTGCCAAGCTGTGACCCAGAATGCTTGGTGAGGACATATGTAGGTGGTCAGTGGGGACACACAAGATGAAGCAAAACATTTTGCAGTTGGGACAGCACAAGCAGAAACTCTGAGCACAAATGTGAAGACGAAAGGTTAATTTCAAATCAGGCTCTAAGACAACTGCTTAGTTTTTCAGGGTCTGAATGGATAATTCCTCTTAGCATCACTGCTTATTCTTGCCTCCTATCGTAGACCCATGTGCACCCCACTGGACAGTTGCTGAAGTCTTCTAGTCTGGGAACAATATATTGTGGCTGTGGTAAGCAGCCTCCCCAGCAGTTGTGAGAAACAAACAGCCTGTACATGCTCAGACTATAGTTTCCAGTCACGTATTGACCAGAATACACTGGGAGGAGTGACTGAATGACTTTGGTAAGAGGCACAATCATAAAAGCCAAAAAAATCCTCACAATTTGTGAGTAAGGCTAGAAGTGAAGCATGTTGACTATATAGCTTGCTAAAAATATCCATCCCGGCTCTAGCTGTCATCACATCTCTCCTCTAATCCTGCAAGTAGCGTGTGAAGGGTTACCCTAATGCCCCCGCACTGATTCTTCCCTCGGAGCACACAGCGCTGTGTGCCCGAGGAGCCACGAGCAGATTGCCAAGCAAAGGCGAATTTGCTCCCCAGGCTTTGTGCAATCAGCCACTGCTCCCGCCGTTTTGTCATCAAGTCAGCCGCAGCCTTCCCCATATTGCTGAGGAACATGCTGGAGCAACCCGGAGTGTCACGCCTTCAATGGAGGCTTTCACTAGCTATCAGTGGTTATGTTACACCACATTAGAGGTGTCCCAGATGCCAAGCTCCCACTGAAGAAGAATGTAGAAAATCGTAAAAATACCACTGCAAAAAAGGTATTAACAAGGCAGTAACATTTGTTATGCTTTGTCAGGATGCCAGATTCCTATGCCAGAACTACACGGTGTGTTAGAAACTAAAATCTCCTGTTTGCAGCATCTTGTCAAAGGAAGCAACACAAAAAAATGAGATCTATACATTTTAAACTTTAAGCTTTACTGCTTACAGGATGTTCAGTCTGAGATATATTGTTGATTACATGTGGGGACACAGTGTATGACTTGGGAACCAGATTTTCCTAGCACATACTTCTGTTATTATTAAGTCTTTTCAAAGTGAGATATGTCTCCTGAGTACTATTTATATCTATTTGGCAAATGGATTCAAGGGACTCTTGTGTGAATCTGACAGGCAGATCTGACAGCTTTACTCCAAGTTGGTTGCTACATAAAAAATCTGTTCATCCTCAATGGCATCAGAAGTAAGCCTGAACATTAAGCCTTCATTAAGGTTCACTGGAACTGCACACCTGAAAGTTCTGGGAAATGAAAGACAATGGGTGGAGGCTGCTGTTTTTCTGTAGCTGCAGCAGGTTTTCCATCCAAAGAGATAAAAAGTTGGAAGGCACATCTTTAACACTGGGATGCAGATAAATGAAAAAACAATTGAAATATAGCTTAATTGCAGAAACAGTGCTTCCTCATCCATCCTTACCTCCATATCTCTATCCATTCCCTCCCTCTCTCCTTTCTTCCCTCCTTCTTTCCCTCCCTCTCTCCTTGAGGGGACACTGTAGTCTTCTTGTTCCTGAGAAGCAGATCCATCCTGGCGCATGGAGTACTCCACTGCAAAATTATTTCATCCTGAGAGGCCACCTACCTCCCTGCCTGTACACACACAGGCCTGCCAGTGTCTGTGTCTACACAGCCGTTCTGCACCCCAGTGGTGTTTGCTCTTGTGGCAAATATTTTCCATGTATCTGGGATACTGCTGACATCAGCAACCAACCAGCTTTTGAAGGTGAAGAAGAAGAAAAAATGAAATTAATATTCCTGAACACCAAAGGGAGGAAGTCCTGCCTTGACATTCAACAAAATTGAGTTTTTAAGACTCCTGTGGGAAATAAGTGAGAAAGGAGCATCCAGATGTTCCAAGCTTCTCCAGAGGGCTCATCTGATCGAGAGCGCTTGGGATCTAATGGGGGAGAATCCTATTAAACTTGTTAAAATAAATATTGATTTAATATGTTAAAAATATTCCATTTTTGACAGCTTTCCAGTGTTGTTTTTTTTCCCATATTGCTGCTGATGCTTCCATTGGTTGTTCAAGATTTTTATAACAAACTTTACTCATTGGTTGTTCCATTCATGGAGAGGAGCAGCAGGTTATAGTGATGCTGTATTTGTCACAGAGGTGCACATCCAGCTCCCAAGAGGAAGGCACTCAAAGTGCCAAAAGCCTCCTGAACTCAGATGTGTTCAACTCATTGTGACCAGAGAGACAAGATGAGAACTGAGTTCTTGGACTTAGTCCTGGTAGCTGTGTCACAGAGATCTGGCACCCTTGAGGTCTTAAGTAGCAGAAACATGGCTCAGATTACCCTACACTGTGGTGGTTTTTCCCCTGTCACTCCCAGTGACTTCTAACAACTTCAGTTGTCTGAAGATGTAGCCAGGAAGAATAACTTATCCAAGTCTTTGCTGCTTCAGGGCTACCAATTGGCAATATCAGAAAGTTACAAAATTGATCTAGTGTTTTAGACAAAGGATGAAACTGGAGTGGGACAGAAAGGGGGAAGAGGGCGAGGAGATAGAGGGAAGGGATTTGAACATGAAAGGAAAGGAAGGGAAAAAAATGATGTGTTGGGGAGCCAAAGAAAGTAAGCAGAGGAAATGGAAGATGGAAAAGGAGAGAGGTGTTACAGGGAAGTTACACAAAGAGAAGGACGGGCATTGTCCATTACTAAGTAATTAATTTACACATTTTTATTGTAATGTTTCCCCTCTAATGCTTCTCCCAACAGCCTTATCTCAGCACTGACCTGCCATTGCCTCTCTTCCCATCCTGCTGCAGAGCTGGCAGCCCATATGTGCTGAGCAATGACCCTCAGTTCATCTTTCCTATGCTCAGCAAGGGCCTGGGACCTGCACCTGTGCTCAGCACACCTGCCCCTGGATGAAGTTTGGTGTTGCACAGCCCTGTGCTTGCCACTGGAGGGGATGAGACACAGCTAGTTAGTGAACAGGGATGTTCATAGGCATATAGGAGGGGAGAGGGAGGGTGGGAGGTGGGTACCTCCATCACATGGCTGATGTAGAGAGGAAGGGAGAATTAGGGCTTGCCTGTCCCTGGTCTCTCTTAGTAGCAATTCAGTGACTGCAGCTTGAAACCCCACACCCTGCGGTGTCCTACCAGTGCAGCCCCATGCCAGCTGCTGAGAAGCATTGCACTAGGAGCCCTGCATCAGAAAGTATCATGTGCCACACAGTGAGTGTGGCAAACCAACTGGTGTGGGGAGGAGCATGTTTCTTAGGGCCTCTTCACTGTCTTGGGATTGGATTCTGGTGCCCAGTGTCCTACTTGAATCAGGCATTCCGGTGCGTGGCCATTCTATGCAAGTTGAGAAGCTTAGGTTGAGGTGTGGGCTTGAAGGCTTAAAAAGGAAACTAATATGAGTTTAGGACCCAGGGAAATAAGGCCTGTGTGCAAGGCCTATGTCCACAAGGGCTGTGCAGCCAATCTTTGCTGTCATCTGGTTTCCCAGGACACAGAGATGACAAAGGAGGAGCTGACACCACATTTACTTTTCTAAGTTCTGTCCTATGTTCTTGTTTTTATTGCTCTGCCTTTGTGTGCAGCCTCTGCTGGCACTGGGATCCCCCTTGCTCCCTGCCCTGGGGGGAGAGAGGGCCATGTTTTCTTTAAACTTTCCATCTCCTCCGTGACAGTTTCCATTAGTGGTTTGACACCCCTGTGCTTCTTCCATGAGGGCCTTGCCTTTACCCTGTCTTTAATCATGTTGTCATATGATAATAGGATCAAAAGGAAGAACACTGAGTCTTGCCCTTCTGGAGTGCTTTACGCTCACCCTTATAAACAGCTTGTGCTTGGGATTGTGCTGCAGCTGGCCTGCCCTCAGCCCCATCCTTTCCATGCCATACTCGTGCTGAGCTTTAACCGTGGGGCTGTCTGGCCCTGGCAGCCATCCCCAGCCCAACATCCCCCTGCTGTAAGGGCAGTCTGTGCTACTGTGGTGTAAGCTGAGCAAAACCATTACAGAGGAGACAGCACACTGAAAAACATGATGGATTCAACCTGCATTTCCATCTCTTAGCAGAACTTTGGAAAATGTTCAGTGTGTGCACGTGTGGGTAAATATATCCAAGGGGAAATGGGAGTTTACACTCGCTGGCACTTAGCATGGGACCCCTTGAAGCAGTGGTTGTTACCTCTCTGCTTTTGTGCTGTGCAAGACATTTAGCAGTAGGAAGCTGGCTTCCTCAGAAATCACACTCCTAAGCCTGTCCAGAGATTGCTGGAACTTCAGGCTTTTCCCACTTCTACAGCAGTGTGAGTGCATGAATGGAAGGACTGTTTGATGTGTTGCTTCTACTTACATTACAGTAGCCTTGAGAGAGCTCAGTGAAGTGCAGGAGTCTTGCCCTTCCTGAAGAAGTATTTTCTGCACACAGACAAAGATAGGATCTGCCTAAAAGACCTTGCAGTCCATTTGGAAAAACAGTTAGTTCTCAGACTGTGACATTAAAACTGAAGAAATGTGGTGTTTGTGATTTACTTCCATTTGTAAAGCTCCATCTGTTACTTCAGAAATTCAGTCCAGTGCCTTGCTGATAGTAGTGACCTGTCTTCTCAGACCTTGGAAAAAAAATGGCCAGGTTTGATTAAAAACTTTCTAATGAAGAAAATCCACGTCAGTTAGCACTGTTTGTAATTGCACTACAAATTCATGTTGAAGCCACTGGGTGCAAGATGAGGTTGAAGTGGTCATGATTGTCACTCTGGATTTTCCTATTGCAGGTATTTGTAACTGCTAATAAAACAGTGAAATCCACTGTCATCTCCCTTCTGCCTAAATGACTAGTTTAAATGGTTAAGTAACTCCTTAATCCTCCACATTAAAACATGTTTCCCAAATTCCTAACTAGTCAAGATTTTTGTGAAGTCCTTCAGTTTATCCTCTCTGAAATGAGGACATCAGGAGTAGAAACAATGACAAATATGTAGCACTTTCACCCTCATATTCTTAGATATCTAAGAGCCACCTTTACTGCTCTTTCCTCAGCCCTGCAATGGGAACAGACATGCAGTTGGTTACAGAGCTCACTTTTCAAGTCTTTCATGGAGTTATTTCTTCTCTGATTTGAGGGCCTCAGCTTTTAAATGTTTTGAATATTGTCTTTGTTTCTTCCCAACACCCTCAAATGTGATAGACTTAGTCTGTGTACTTAATAATTTTTGGTAATTTCTAGCTTTTAATTTATATATTGCTCATTTACATACAAGTCTATCTGCTTTCACTTCCCTTCTGAAACACTGGGGTTTTTTAAGGAGCAGAACCTTCTATGTCTACTACAGTTTCGGTGGTTCCTGATTATTTTTAACATTTTTCTCTTTCAATTCTGTCTCCCAGTGTGCTGGGCTCATAGCCATTGAGATGTTGAGCAATGTTGAGAAATGTTCCCTTTAAAGTATCAAGTATCGATATTCTTTTTTATTTGTACTTCATGCTTTGTGCATAAAACAAGGGCAACTAAATCACTGTTGCTTTTGTCTAAACAATCTTTCCAGTTCTCCTCTGTCTATCAAGAGGAGCTCCAGAAACAAATTTCCCAGTGTTAAATTAGTTACTATTTGAGTCAGAAAATTTCCCCTTAAAAATGCAAGGGCTGTTTGAGAGTCGCTGACCAGAGAACAAATTCTGTTGCATTCAGATAGTCCCGTATGTTCATATTTTCCAGATAGGTACTTACAAACCTGATTTTCCCATCACCTGTTCAAACTGATGATCACCAAAGAGTCACCAAAGAGCTCCAATAGTGCTTTATATAATTTAAGACTACTGGCTTATTGGCATGTCAAATTACATTTTGTTGAATACATGACTTTTTTCCCCATTTTCTTTTTGTCTATTTGAGCCTCTCTAACAAAGTTATAATACCTGATATGAATATTTTTAATGTGACTCTTCCCATTTATTTTCAATGCTACCAACTCTCTTTAGGCCTAAATTTACTTTCTTACTACAGCTGCTGCTGTTAAATTGTGGATAATCTCTAAAGCACCCATATACTCTTGAAGTGTGTATTTCCACAAGGTTATTATTCCAGTTCTGCATCCTCAGGAGACACTTGGATAGGGGCCAGCATATGAGAATTCACCCACATGAAACCTCCTAGCCTTTGGAGGTTCATCCATCACTGCATTTCCTATGAGTGACAAAGCAATGATATCCTGTGCTCACTTCAGAACCAGAGATCTGTAAACTGATTTTCAGGCTGCTTTCATGTGATGAGTGAGCATTTAGTGGCACACAGGGCTTTTGCTCAGGCTGCCTTTACGTGTGTAGGCTTTCTGTGGTCCCTCGGATAACATCAAGATGCCTTTCAATCCTGAAGACAGGGTCGTTTAGAATCAGCCAGATAATGGAAATAATGTCTGGCATGAGCCAGAGTGATTAGGGTTGGCAGCAGCTCACTGGTAAAGAAAGTAAAAGAATACTATAGATAGTCTTAGCTGAAATAAAATCAAGAGGATTAGAGTTAACAGAAAACCTTGTTTTGGTTTGAGACTATGTTATCTGCTAGGAGCATTCATTATCAACATGTTCTAAAATAAATAAATGGCTTTTCACTAACAAGGCATTGGGTAGAGATAAAGCATGTGTGGCACTCTATCAAATGCACAGGCAAATAGTTGAGTTCCCTGGTCCATTTTTTTCTTTGTTTGCTTCTTTCATTGCCTGGAAAGCCTGTTTCTCCAGGGACACATCCTGCAATCACAGTCACTTCAACACACAAGATCATGGTGCCACTCTTTCCTAGTACTTTTTTCCTCCTCCTGTGTCGCTTTATTATTATTATTATTATTATTATTAATTTTGTTCAAACATGTAAAAGGAGACATCCTCCTAAATCAGTGGCTGTCTTGGAAAGAGCTGGAACAGAAGGAATATCACTCAAAGTCCCCTGAGCCCCTGTGAGCTGCAGTCTGGCTGTCAGCATCCTGGCAGATTTATGAGGATGGCCATGACCAGTTTGAAAGGGCAGAGGGGGGAGAAGAAGAGATCCCAACCCATTAGTAATTCCCTGCAGGAAAGTGACAGAGCTGATGACATGCATGGAGGACACATTGCAGGAGATGGGTTGGGGGAGACATTCCCATGCAAGAGTGATTTCAGGCCACTTTTGGCTTCAGGATTGGTTTCCTCTAATGATCTATTTCTAGGCCTCCCATCCTTTAGCTTGTAATCTATTTTGTCACAACTGGTGCCAGATCTTCCAGCAGAAAAAAAAAAATCCCATGGAGATCAGTAAGTTTTGTGAACGTGAGGGCTGCAGGTCACAGATGAAGGAAGAACAGAGCACAGAACTGAAAAGATTGCCCAGAACTTGCAGCAGGACTGGGGGTATCACAGTGATAACTGAACCACTCAGTGATGCCATAAATGTCACCTTTGCCACATCAGGCAGCCCAGTCTCAGAAAAAGAATGCAAAAGGAAGGGTAAGTGAACTGGGACATATAAAACAAATGCCAGCCTTTCCAAGGTGGCAAACTTTTTTGCTTGGTTGGGGTTTTTCAAATTTTTCATTCTGAAGAATCCTGCACAGAACCAGAGGTAAAGAGTATATGTTCACAAGGTAGGTTAGTTTCTGATTTTTTTTTTGGTATTTATTCACAATCTTATATAATGAAAGTAAAGAGATCTCTTCCTGCTGAAAACACAGATAGAACTGGCTAGAGTTGCTAAAATATAGTCAGACTTTCAGTGCAACACCCACATTTGGAGCTGCTATTTACAAGAGCAGTTGCCTTAACTACAAGAAAATGGAGATTTTTGGAAGTAACATGATCATAAGGAAAAAAAAAGAAGAAATAAAAATGGGCACAAGCCAGGGAAGGTGAGTGCAGAAGGATGTAAAAGGGGAAAAGGACCTCAGACATATTTATTGCATAAATAACCAAAACTAGAAGAAAACTTATTTTTGTGGGATACTGAGGCCTAGTATAAGGACGTGGGATAATTAGAACAGTTTGTGAAATTGAGGCCCCTTATTTCAAAGGAGTGTCTGAACAGTTTTTTATTAACAGATAACCACATTGATTACTGTATACATATTTTTCTCTTCTGCTTTGGTAATGTAACTTTCTAGTTTAGTGCAGCTCAGAGAGTTTGGCCCTTTAAATATGTCTTAGTCATCATCATTTTGTTTCAGCCTTCAAAGTTCTGGAGGATCTGCCTTGTGGCTGCCACAGGAACAGCAAAAAGGGACTTTGGGGCCAAAAAACCTGCAGCCATTTTCACCAGGGAGGGTCAGGGTTATTCAGTTGGTTTTAGAGGATTTGCTTGGGGTTTGCACTTAGTATCTGTAATTAGAGCAGGCCCTCTGCGATCAGGAGAGGATGAGTTATTATAATGATCAGCTTCAGTACAGCTGTCATTAGCACTCTTCTGACTCCAAAGCAGAGTGCACGAACAAATGGACACTGTTGAGCTCACTGATCCTGCTTGTCATGATTCAGCTATGATTTCTTCTTCAAAACACTTCAAAACACACCCAGAAGGCCTGGGTGAGTTGCACTAGCGGACGTTGTAATGCCAGATGCTGTGCCTGAGGACATCGTGGATCCTTCACTGCTCACTTTAAAACAGCTGCCAGATCACTGCTGCCACTCCATGGGGATGTACCATGCATTTGGTGCATATATGGACAGTGAAAGGAAGAGGTATGTTGGACAAAGGTATGGCAGGGAATAGAGAGGAAGCCTTGAAGTCTACTGAGAAGTAATGTGGTATGGTTAAAATGTTGAAGCTCTCACTGGAGCTGCTACTAAACACATCACGGTATGTCTTCTGCCTGTCCTTCTGTCCTGTTCATTTAGTTTATACATTTTCCAGGCTGAGAGGACTAAGACAAGCAACCTTGTGGGCTCTGGGTAAGGGTGGGTGTGTGGGGCCTGCCTGTGGTGCTAGTGGGACGAAGTTCTCTGTACAGAAGACTGGCAGAAAAACTTAAAAAAAAAAAAAAAAAGGGCCAAGCATTTTTCTATTCAATTAATGAAAAATGGCACCCTATTACTCCTGCTGTGCTGCATACCTCCTGGAAAACGACCTGATTCTTGTGAGGCTGAAGAGTTTTGGTGTGATTGAGATGCAGTTGCCAGGCTGTGAGGTCTAAGAAGAACTCCATGCTTTTTTTCAGCCTGCAGGCAGGTCTGTTGACTGACGCTGCCCGAATGCTTTCCAGGAATGCCGACATATTCTCAGGTTATCACTTTTCATGCAAACTTTTCCCCGAGAGCCTACTTCTCATTGCTCAGCAATGCATCAGGGGAGAAGGAGAGAGAGGAGAGCTGTCAAGGCACATCAGTCATTGTTGTGTTTGTACTGGAAGGTATATGCATAATGAAGGATAATATTTTCTGCCTGCAGAAGGTAGTGATGTCCCAGTGTGAGATGCCTGTGAGTGTATCTGGTATGGATGTGACAAGAGAGGATTTGTCTTGGGGTACAGAGCCTTTTTGCATCTGGTGTCTCGTGCAAATCAGGACAAGTTTGGCAGGGATTAAAAGTCCATATCATCTGGTGACCCAAATGAATAGTTCCAGATGGACTGGGACCCTCATCACAGTTGGTGCCCCTTATTGATGGGGGGACCAAAGCTGAATGAAAGGAGAGATTCACCATGGAGAACTGTGGACCTTGCTTGGCTCATGCCCTGTGGATGGAGAACTTTAATTCCTCAGCTTTATTGATGTGTCACACTGCACAAACAATGGGGACTCCAATGTTGACATGAAAGGCAAGAATATTTATGTGAGAGTGAACTCAGTCCAGTCTCAGGACCCTTCCCATTTTGGCAGTCCTTGCCCAACCCTGCTTCTTTGCAGGCTGTTGAAGGGCTGTGAGGCCACTGGGGCCATCTTTTCTCACAGGTAACAGGCACAGCTCTTCCCCATGTACCTTAACTGCAAGGAAAGACCACGCAGTCCTCCACTGCCTGTTGAGGAAGGCAGAAACTATGCCTGGGGGTCCTGGACTGTTTTTTACCTTGGGTCAAGGTTTAGAAGAAAAACATTTTCCCTTTTGGGAGACTTACTGAAATACCTAAACTGGAAGTGAAACTTGGAAACATCTGTCAGCATATCCAGAATTTTCCTCTCAAGACAGAACGCAGCAGCCCTCCCCAACAGCCTGGCATGCCTGAACAGGGGATGCTTTTTTCCCCTCTGTCTTCCCTCTGTCTCTTTGTTAACAGGTAAAAACCTGTCCTAAGGGCTGGGGCCTTGTTGAACAATCCAGCTCAATTTAGAAAGAAAGCTTTGAGGAAACCCCAGCCCTTGGCAATCCCTAATGAATGTCCTAAAGGTCTGACCTTTTGCTCTGGGATCCTCCTTCCCCTTTCCTGACTTGAGTAGGCAAGCAGTGCTGGGAGAGAAAATAGAATGGAAAGCTTCTGAAGTCACACATCCCAAGCACCACAAAGTACCCTTGCAAGGCCTTGTTATAATCATTGCTTGCTTGCCCCATATGTCTGGCCATCCAAAAGGTTTAAGGAGTAACTGATCTGATAGCCTGTATGTGCCATTGATTTGTTAAGCTGAAGGGTTTTTTTTCTTAAATCCTATTAACAATAGCATTTGCAGAAGGAATGCAGATTACCCAGGTCTAATTGTATATCATTTGCATGAAGAATGAATTAAAAAGCAGCTTTGCAACACATTGACTCAGGATGTTATTGAGCCATTGAAGTCTCACGGCTGTGAGGGTTGGAGCTATTTAATTAGTGGGGGTGGGGTGTGTGGCTGGAGAGAAAATAGCAGAAAAGAAATGTTTTAATCAATGAAGCAGAGAAATCACAACTGTTAGAAGATGCAAGATTATTCCTTTCAGGCAAATAACCCAACCTAATAACTCAAGGTCCAACTGCATGAGAACTTTGCTGATTGAAAACCCGGTATTTGAATTGAAGGGGGACAGTCATTTGGGAGAGTTCAGTGCTGGTGCTTTCCCAGGGCCAGAGCTGAGGAGCTCTGCTCAGGGATTACCTTCAGCTAGGGGCACCAGCTGTTCTATTTTATGTTTTTTCTTTCGATTTGTGCAGCCCAGACTGCATCCTGAAAGTCAGACAGGATGCTCTGATGTCTCCTCTGGGTCTCTGACTGATCCTACAGCCAGGGGTGCGGGTATGAGGCTGCCTGCCTCACCCTGCCACAGGGTCTGCAGGGCAGGAGCATTGTGGCTCGTTGTCAGGCTTGCATGGTGGCTCCCAGCTGCAGCAGGGCATAAATGGTGACAGAAGTACTTAAGTAAATGGGATGGGATCCTCTAACTCTGTCCTTACCTGGCTCAAAGACTGCCAAGGTGACTAAGGCATTTATTTCTCCTCGATGAGCTGATAAATCTCAGCTACAGAAGGGCTTTGTTGTATTGCTTTCAGGCAGGGCTTGAATCTGGAACATTTTTGTCACTGAAATATCTCTGCTTTTCACCTGACCATCAGGCTGCTGCACAAGGGGCTATCTAAGGTCAGGCAACAGTAATGCTGCCAGGATCTTCAGGTCCACTTTCTCTTCCTTCAACAGATAACCACAGACACTACCCAAGACCCTTGTGATGTTTGTGGTTCAATTTCTGTCCCCGTCATGTGCTGGGTAACAAGTGCCTCATCTCAGTAATATGTTTCCCAGGGAAATATAAGTTAATACAAGTAGGAATAAAAACTGCACACATTTGAGGCAGAGTGTAGGATTTTTTATTGCCACAAGATCTTAGGTACAGAGAAAGTAACTGAATTCTAATCATGGGGGAAAGCAGATAGGCCATTAAAAATGATGGATTAGTTACTCCCATGACATATGCTTAAGATACATGTTAAATTAATTGCATATCCATAGTCTAAGTTTCTTGGATACCAACATTTCTTTTTGCTCTTGGAGGGTCAGATTTTTTTTTTTGAAAGGCAGCCCTCATCTAAAAGCTGTTGAGCAGGCTGCCCTCTGGGATGCCAAACAGTCTCGTGGTATTTAATGAGAAGAGGGCATATCCTCCAGAACTTTGAAGACTGAAACAAAATTTGCTGTCAGACACCAAGGTATGTTAGTCCAAGCGCTCAAATATGGTATACTGAAAATGAAGCAGACACATGATAGCTGGACCACACAATGTGTATATTTGTCACAATTCCATCAAAGCGACACTTGTGTAAATAAAACTGGCAACTATTGTAGGTGAATTACTTATTTATTCACTGCAATATTAGTTTCAATTGCACCACCATCAGCTAATCTGGAATTCAGCTACCATATCAAACACAGTATTTAAGGCAAAAGGAAGGTGGCAGAAAATGGGAAGTGCCTAAAAAAACCCAGACTTCTAGGCCGACAAATATGGACTGTGAAGAAAACCATTTTGGCAATTACAAACTCATGTTGAATCACATTAGTACTGAAACTTCAAGAAACAGTTCCTCTCTGCTTCAGACCATGGGGTACAAACCAGACACCTGGTTTTTTACCTCATTGTCAGCAGAGAGAAACTGAGTGAATGTGGCTGATTTGTAGCATGTCCTTTACTACTGACAAGGACGGATTTGCAACCACTTAATCTATAGTGTTTCATGTAGCCCTACAGACTGAGGTCAGGCTTAGATGGAAGGACAGTATCTTTGCTTTATGGGTCAGGCAGCTCTGTTAAATCTTAGAACATTTTTTGACAGCACATGGTAGTAGCTGATTCTCACCCCTACCTTTGTTTATAGCTTGCATTTAGCTGACTCACCCTGATACAGCCACCAGTCTGCATCTGTCACTCCTGAAAAGAAGCTTTTGGGTTCGCTGTCATGGAGTCAGGGAGATGAGGGGAAGCAGGACTGTGAGATCCTAAGAAGTTTTGGAGTCCTCCTTCCCGCTCTGGGTACAGTCCAAAGGAAAGTTGGTCTTGACAGATGGTGATCTCGTGTTGTTTGGAAAAGATCCCAGTGCAGAAGGTTAAAAGTCCAAGTAGCCTTGTATAGACATATCATTAGAAAGTTTTCCTAAATCTGAGCCTAGGTTGCAAACTGAGCCAGTTTCTTCTTGTGCTGCCACACTGGAGCGGAGAACAACATAGCACTGTCTGCTGTAAACAACCTTCTGCATACCAGAAGATGGTGATTTGGACAAAACAAACTCAATTCTTTTGATACCCAATAGGCTGTGTTTACCAAATTTTTACCTTCCTACCTTGCTGTTCCTCTGGATTCCTTTCACTTTGCCTCCACCTTCTGCAAAGTGTTGTTCCTCCAACTGTGGCCTGCACTGGGCCAGGTGGCAGGTGACAATGCTCATACACTGTGTCATAGACATGAGACCCATCCTTGTGGTACCACCCTCCTCTCAGCTCATACTCAGCTTGTAGGTGCCCCAAGCCCTCTTCCCCAACACTGCTGCTGGGCAGGTTAAGACTCCTCTTTCTCCTTCAGGGAAAGCACTTGGCTTTGACCTTAGTGACAGTCAGGTGATGGAGCCCATGCTGCTTGTTCCTTTCCTTTCCTTTCCTTTCCTTTCCTTTCCTTTCCTTTCCTTTCCTTTCCTTTCCTTTCCTTTCCTTTCCTTTCCTTTCCTTTCCTTTCCTTTCCTTTCCTTTCCTTTCCTTTCCTTTCCTTTCCTTTCCTTTCCTTTCCTTTCCTTTCCTTTCCTTTCCTTTCCTTTCCTTTCCTTTCCTTTCCTTTCCTTTCCTTTCCTTTCCTTTCCTTTCCTTTCCTTTCCTTTCCTTTCCTTTCCTTTCCTTTCCTTTCCTTTCCTTTCCTTTCCTTTCTCCTTTTTTTTTAATTCAAATTTTAATCCTGCAACACTTTGAAGACCCTCCCAAATCTGTGGTTATTGAAAATTTTAAAGTGTATTCCATATCTCATATCTCACTCTGAAGGAATTGATGGCATCCCAGAGGAGCCCTTGAATAGGGTAGTTCTCTTTTCTCCCTTGGTGTTCCCTTCTAATTTGACAAAGGACTTTTAATAATATTTTTTCTGACCAGTGAAGCACCAAGGGAAGTCAGGCACTTGATTCTGGAGAGCAGCAGTCTTTTCCAGCTGTTCACAGTAATGCAAGTGTAAACAGCTGGGCAAGCAGGACAGGCAGACATTTATGATAAATACCTGCCTCTCTCCAACTACAAACATTGTGGGGCATCCCTCTGATGTGTGCACACAGTCCCAAGTAAAGGATTCCATTCCTCTTCTGTGGTAAACTAAACATGAAATATTACATGTAAATATTAGAGACATAACCTGATCTTTAAAAAATGAGTAAAATCCTTTGATGTACAAACCTTACTTAGAGGTTAATACATAAATTAGGTAATATCTTGTAGAACCTCAAATTTAATTCAGCAATAAATGGTGGGGGTTTTTTTGGCACCAGAGAGTATTTATTTACTTCTCTAACAAAGATATTTGAATGCTGATTTGTCCAAAATCTGAAGCAAGCTCCAGCTATGCAGTTACTAAGATCATCTTCATAGAATATTATTCTTATACACACAGAGTGTCCTCCACATTAAATTTAACCACTAACACAGACGTGCACACAGCTCTATGTATATATAAACTTCATATTTTCTCCTGGGATAATCTGCCAAGAATGCTGTGGAATCTGTTACATCCTCTTTCATATTTCTAGTTGTTTTTGAACCATTATTGTGTTTGTTTGCTTATATCCTGCCTTGTAAAAAAACATCCGTTATTTCTTAAATTTAGCCTTCCCTGTTATAGAGGTGTATATTTTGCTAACAGGCTGTGACTACCCTATCCTTCCTGCTAGCAAAATATGCACCTCTCTGTGATGTGAGGCAAACAGAAGAGCTTCTAAATTGAGACCTGGGCATCTGAAAAGGGATAAACTAAAGAATTATCAACGGAGTTTTCTTTCAAAAGAATGTTGAAAATGCATCTCACCTTCACAGTTGTAAGAAATTATTTTAGGTGTTAGTTACTATTAGGAAATTCTCTTTCCACTTGAGCATGACACAAATAGAGAAATGAGGTTGAAGAGTGAAGTTAAATAAAGGCAAAACAAAATGCTGAGAAATGGTACAGGCAAGCCTGGGAGACTCCTGAGCAGTCCTAATGCTTGAGTCATGCTTTGTACACATCAATTACACCTGCATCAGCTATAACAAAATAATCCATACACCTATGTAATTTTTCATTTAGAGTTTATAACAGCGATAACGACCTTGGTACAGAACATTTTCTGGGTATTAATGACAACATGGGGTTAATGGTCCTTGACTGCACATTGAGCCATCCACACCTCTCAAGTGGTTATTAATCCCCAGGCGTAAGACTGCACCTCCAGAGTGAATTTTAGATATTATTTTAATCAATACAGGTTTATGCACACTGACAGCTGAATGTATCACTCATAAATTCTGCTATTATGATGCAAATAATTTAAAATATTAAGTAGCAATGTTCTGATATATATGTGTTTGCCTAAAGGTCCAGTGGTCCCCAATATATTTGATTTTCATTTTTTAAACACACTTTTCCTCTCTCATGGATGCAGAAGAGATGGTGTCATGAAACCTTATGTGCAGAGATTATTCAAAGTCTGGCCACAAACACAGCTACAGATCTGTCTTGCCTTTTCTTTCCTGCTATACACATTTGCTTCAGTGTATTCAATATTGTACCTACAATCTTCTCTGTGAAATCTGTAATGCTTGGGTATTGATAGGGTGGATCTCTGAGGGAGAGTTGCAGGTGATGTTTTTTATGTAGTATCTTCTGCTTATCACTGCATCCATTTTTTTTAATGGCACAAAGACTACCTCAAGATTTTAAGCTATCAGTGGTCATTAAAATAACTTTTTGCTTTTTCTAACAGAGGGAAAAATGAAGACTACGGTTTGCTTTCTTTTCTGAAAAAATGAAACAAAATCTTTTCAGGTTCTGAACAGCCATCACTGGAAGCAGAGGTAAGGGGAATTTGAGATTCCCTCAGAACCAGACATGGGATTTGAGATTCTGTTTTATTGAATGCATAATACTTGTGATGGGAAGCCAAGGGTCACTAGACTTGGAGCTGACCTTGGCACAACACTTAGTTCTCATCCCTTCACCTGCATGTGTTTTGGTTCATTCCAAGATTGTAAGCATCCTTTGCTCTGGAAAGGTTGTGCTGGATCACTCAGGAGCATCAAGCCACCTGGAGTTCTTCTCCCTTCAAAATTGCAGAGTCACAGTAGTAATTGCTGCCATGGAGGAGTCCAGAGCTGTGTTCATGTGAGATAGCTCAACTTCCTAAAACCTGTAAGGGTCCCCAGCACAGGCTCCCTCCGCACAAGAATGGGCTACCACATGGCAAGGATTTGAGATATGTGCAAGCTGTTAATACTCACTTGCAGAGCAAATCCTGGGCAGCAATTTCTCCTCTGTCCAGCTGGTTCTAGTGGACCAAATTCTCACCTGATTTCAGTCAGCAGCTTACATTTTCATGAATGAAAATTTGGTTCACAGCCTCTGATATTATGCAATTTTATGACTTCTTAATGCCAGCAGAACATCTCACTGCTACAAAATGCTTGTTGTGATAGCATAAGCAGGTTACGACAAAAAGCATTTTGTCATTTGTCTCAGAAAAAAAGTATGGCTAGAATATTGATCAGTAATACACAGCAGTCTTTGTATTGCCTTTGTATTTGTGCAACAATAAATACTTGAGATTTGTTGATAAATGCCTTCATTTCCCAGACTCAATTACCATCACTCAATTAATCAGATTTTCTAGTTAGCACATTACATGGAGAAGCAGCCCCTGCCTTCAGACACACAAATGACTGAAAATAACTTCCTGCTTTGAGATTCATGTGTCAGTATCTGTCAAATTGTCAACTAATTTTAAATTTTAATTAGTTGCAATTTTTTTAAAAGCTCTCAATGCTTTCATTCCAGACAGAACTCAAGTCGTCCCCCAGACCTGAGCTGCAGGATTCCTTCTATACCCTGTTTGTTCCAGCACTACCCAGACTGGTGTAACTGTAACAAGATCTGATCCCTATGTGTCAGTAAATGGTTAAATGTGGATCATCCATGAAAATAGGAGATGGAGAATTTCTCAACAGAAAAGGAGACTCAGGGGAACATGCTGGCAGCACAATGAGGAGACTTCTAATAGGAGAGTGTCTGTCGAATCCACCTGGGCTTTAGCACTGGACTGACTGAGCCATTGAGCATCCTTGTGCACCTGATAAGATGCCAGGGACTCACACGGCCAGGACAGCTGCCCTGAAGGTGTGCTGACCCCTGAGTGGCTCCGGGGCTGGGGACAGCACAAAGCTTCTGTGACCTGCTGGCTAGAGAGCAAGAGCAGATGGTCATCAGCATGGCCGGCATGGCATTTCTGGGAGAAAATGTTTCAAAATACTCTGCTTCAGGTGTGAAACCTGCACCCATCCAGTGGGAAATTTCCAGGGGAAGCTATGGGTGTGTCATTGCCATGGCGGTCTCACACAGTGTCTCATAAAATTAAAATCGTAGTCCTGGCTTTACCCCAGCAAAGGGTCTCCAACACACGTTTTGTGTGTCAGCGAGCTCCCTCCCTATTACTGTGATTGAGTTTTAATAGCACTGGCTTTCATGAGGGTAGGGAGAGGGAAGTGACAACAGTGACCTTGAGGTAACAATAACCTTGCAAGCACATAATGCCATTTATCACTGCATAGCTCCTTTCATTAGGAGATCTGAAGCTGCCTCACAAAGATAGGCTTTTGCAGCACTGACACAGCGAAGCCCTAATCCCTTACTGGGACACTGTGATCGTATCACAATGCAAGTCATTACTACCATACACTCCCCATATTGGTACAGTTTGATGTCTTTTGTTGAGGAAATTATCTAATTAATATTGCTCATAGTTTTCATCTTTAATCCCTGCTATTATCTTTTGCTGATATCGACCCATCTGTTTTTCTAAGCATTCACATTTTCTCTTTCATTATGTCTATAAACAGTCCCTCCTTTCTAAAGAAATGAGACATATTGCGCTTTTTTTAAATATCAAATTATTTTCTGCGGAAAAACCAGGCAAAAGACCGTTCTCATTTGGTGTATAGATAAATAAATGTAGTTGTTAAATTATGCCTTCAGGTAGTTTACAAATGAAATCTGCTAGTGGTCAATGTCTATGCAATCCTGTGAACTGCAATAGCTCTGTATCATGGAAAGATTTGCCACATCCAGATTTGTAACAATTCAATTTACAGTTGGGAAGAAGTAATTGAATTCATTTCTTTCCCAAAACCTACTGAGTGCTTGCTAAGTTCCACACAGCCATTCTGCCTTCAGGAGACTGCCTTCTTGCTAAACTTCTTGCTAAACTGACCTTTGTAAAAGCTAACCTATATTTTATTTCCCCTTATTTTATGGATACTAGATTCCCATTAATTTATTTATTCAGCCCCATCACGCAGATTGCTCACCTGCATCCATCTCTCTGGCAGCAGCAACCTTGACACTCCTGACTGCCCGAGGCCAAGGACTCCCTCAGATTAAATATATGAGTCCCTGTGGCGAAGCCAAGATGAATGCACTCTGTGTCTTGCATACAGCGGCTGCAGCCCCCGCTGTCACCGAGCACTGGCTGAAGCAGCAGAAGGGGCTCAGGTGTGGTTAGGGTGCTCTCAGTTCTCTGCGGGATGTGGTTCCAGGAGAGCATGTGGTTCGGTGTGCCCACGAGTGAGGCATCTGCCTGCCACAGTGGCTGCCCTTGGTTTATTCTGGCTTCATCCTGATTAACATCCAAGCAGCAGGAAGGGGGCTGGGAGTGGAGACTGAAAAGCATTTTATCTTTTTTTTTTCCCCTAACTGAATCGAGGATGTTGAGCTGTGTTAATGAAGAGCAGGTGAGCAAGTGGGTATGTGGCAAATATGCTCCAATATAGCTCTTCCAATTATCACTTTTAATTTACAATTCCTGGCAGCATTTATTTATTCTCACTCAAGAATCCTTGCTAACACCTTGCCGATACAGAAAGCGTCGTTTTCAGAAAGACAAACCTTTTCAGAAATGACAGACAGAGTTCTAATGGAGACTAGGCATCCTGATACCTTTGGCAGCTTTGCCACCCAGCCTGGACACACCCCTGGATGTTACTGGGTGCCCCTGGATGTTCCTGGGTGTCTGTCGAGGCACTCACTCCATGCTGCAGGGAGTGCAGAGTGATGCAGTCACACTGCAAGCTGCCCTCACAGGGCAGTGGCCACCTCACAAAACATTCAGATGTCCCCGAAATGCTCCTCTCTGTCTCCTGCCTGCTTGACTAATCCTGGTTTTCCAGGATGTAGCTCCTGCCCAAACCATTCCAGGGCAGTGAAGGAGCTGCAGGGAGTAAGGGGGATTGTGGACTTACCCTACCTCTGCCCATCAGCTACAGTGTGACTCAGCTCCATGAATGAGGATGTGTTCCAGTTGTGGGGACGTCCTGGCTCTTCCCAGGGCTCCCCTCCATTCTGGCATGGCATGAGCACTGGCGAGCCCCAGCTTGTACACCTGCACAGCCCTGGCAGACCCGTTTGGAAGGTGGTCTGGGCTGATGTGCAGGTGCCAGGTGTGCAGTGCTACCAGGGACCAGCCGACCTTGCCCAGCCCTCAGTCCCCAGCAAACTGCTGTCCTGTCTGTAATTGCAATATTACAGCTGGGCACGCTCACAACAAGACAGAGTTTAATAGCTCCCGTCATTTGTCTTTCACAGCAAGCTGCACATCCAAAACAGGGTGATTAGAGAAGGGCTGAGCATAACTGAGGGCTGGGAAGGGTCGCCTTGTTTCAGAGGGCACCCACATAAAAGGGAGCTTTTACAATTCGAGTACAGTAACATTTGCATGGCCATGCTTAATCTGACAGTTATTTATTGCTCTGGGTTACATAAAAACCTCCATGTAGAAAGGAATCAAGGCCTGAACTCAATATGTGCCAAAATCCACAGATGGCCCTTTTCTCTGGCATGAGGGCTTGAGAAGTGCAAGACAGACCTTCAGCATTCACTGCAGGACTGCAGAACCTGTGCCTGCTCCATACCTGCTCCGTGTCTGGCTCCTGCAGCCTCACCCTCAATGGACAAATGGGATGGCAAAACAAAGTGGTGGCACAGAAGAGAGCAGGAGGTCCCCAGTCCACAACACCAGGATCAGCTTGGGGGTCCTTGAAGAAAACTGGGGTGTGGATACAAGCAGCAAATCCCGGAGCTGGGAGCATCCTACAGCAAAACACAAATCTCCACCCTGATAATCCAAGCCTCCTCAAATGCATACTCAAAGTGAGGATTGTATAACCTAGAGCTGGAGCTGACAGAAGATTTCAGATGGCAAGAAAATAGCCATAGAGGCAGTTGTGCTGGGAGGTGGGATCTGGAGCTGTTTCTGAACTTGAATTCAATTTTTTCAAATCTGCAGCAGTTTTTCAGAGAAGACTCTAGCTTTTAGACAAGAAAATTCCCTGTGATCTTTTTTGAAAGGAGACATTTGAATTTTCAGTTGGAAACAATGCTTTGCTTTAAAAAGCTTCCATAACATTCAATAGGCTATCCACATTGCCCATAGCCTAAAGACAGCTTTGTCTATTTTCTTAATTTTCTCAGAAAATGGAAACTTTTAATTTTTGTACAGCACAAAATAATTATTTTTGAGCTAGCAAACTGGTGTCCCAATTACTTAGATAACTGTTAAAGCCCAGCTGGGGCTGAGGTATAGTTTTGGAAAATGAGTGCTGGTCCTCACAGGGTTGCAGGAAGAAAGATTAATCTTCCTGCTAGAGGGAAAACGAGGACAGTAGAACCTAAGATCATCAGGAGACTTTAAAATGCTCAAAGGATGTCATATATCTAATTTCCTATACATGCTTCTTATCTACATTGGGGTGTTTGAAAACTCCGTATCTGAATGAATAAGCAGAGGCAGTTCCCTTTGGACAGCAGCAGTGGAGAGAGCTTCAGTGTTCCTTGACCAGAAACTGCCTTCTCTTGGACTGAGGCATGCCCTGGTCAAGAACTCTGATTGCATGGACCACACCAAAGGTTACTCTTTACCTGGAGCTGGTGGCCTTGGCCCTCCCTTGAGCTGACCAACCTGACTCCAAATCCACTGCTCTTCTACATGTGTGGCAGAGAGAACAAGGGAGCTGGAATTTCTGCATCTGGATAGTGAAATTGGTCAGATTAACCTTCATTAGCAAGATATGGTGTGTGGATGAGTCCCCAAACCCCAAGTTTTCTGTTCTAAAGAGGTTAGGAATTTAAATTTCTCTAGGAAAGCATGTCATAAACAAGAGGACTGTCTTGGTTTGGAAAGACAGGTATCTGTCAGGGAAAACTGGACTTTCCCTTGGAATGGAGAATGTAAAAACCCCATCCCTCCAAATTATTACAATTTTGCTATTGGGAGCTTTCAGGCAAAAATATGGGAATAAGAATAACAGTTGTTTACTAGGAATATTAAAAAATACAAATGCAGTAGTACAAAAAAACCAAACGAGCAAACAAACAACAGTCCTAGAAAACCCTGACAGAGTCAGAGATACGACCTGACACCCTGCTGTCAGAGTTTTGGAAGCAGTCCAAATAAGTCTTCCTGGAGTAACAGATGTTGTTCTGTGAAGTAGAGATGATCCTGTAGAAAAAAAGGGTTCAGTGCTGGTGGGATGGGTCCAGTCTTCCTCTGAGAATTCAGTGGAAAACCAGATAAATCAGTGTTTGAGATGGCTGGTTTTATGCTGGTGGAAAGGCTTTGGCTCCTCCCCACTGGGTGGAGCATCTCACAATGGAATGATGTTATCAGTCATGTGAGAGGCCTTAAATGGCCCATTCACAGGTGATGTCCCTTGGAGGAGGATGAGTGGAGGAAGAGATAAGAAGGCACTGCCTTACCTGGTGTTATCAGGTGTCCCATTAACAGGAGGCATCTGCCCTCCTCCCCCCCCTAGAGTTAAAAGAGATAACAATACCTCCCAACCGGTTCCAACAGATGAAAATAGAATATGCATTTTTGGTTACATTTTTCAACCCAAGACAAGGAACTAAAGCTGCAAAAAGGTAACAAATGTGAAAGACACGACAATGTGAAAAGTAATTCCAGCAGGTGGAATTAGCCACGGACATTCATTTGGCTTTCTTCCTTCTCCACAGGCAATTGCTTACACACAGTAATATTTGGCAAGCCCAAATGCTGTTGCTAATTGACACACCAGATGTTCCTGGTGGGCCATGAACACTCTGTTCAGCGTTTACTGCCAATGCAGCAGGCAGTTCTCCTTGTGCAATGTCCCAGGCAATAGTACCTGATGGATTCATTGAGGGGTTTCATGGCTTTTTGTCCATAAGGACAGAGTTCTCCCACTCTGGCATCCCATGCCCAAAGTGTTGTCCACCAACATTTGTGATTGTTCGCTTTGGGGATCTCACTCTGCATTGTTTGCAAGTGAACCTCATGTTTGAACACAGTCAACTTACCACATGAACAACTACACTTAGAATAAAATGTAGTTATTCTGAGAATATCTGACATTAGGTAAACTTACTTTGTTTTATCTAGTTTTGTGTGAGAAACAGCTGGCTTTGCATGATGTTTGCAAAACCAACATTACCAAGTCCATGTTTGTCCCAAAGCTTCTGGAGCCTTTGGAATCACGCTGTGTTTCGAGACATAAAGTTATGCAAGTGCATAGGATAGGAACTGCTGGGAGGGAATGAGGGTCTCTAGGCTGTATTTCCACAACATAATTTCTTATTCCTAACAATAGCATAAGCCTCCCTGATTCATCATGTTTTTGTTCAAACACATGGTTTGCTTCTCTTGTTATATGAGCAAACCACATACAGGGTCATCTCAAAGCCATAGGAGAATAATGTGGTTGCTCTGGATTAATTTTAGTGATATTGAGTATTGCCTGAGCACTAACTGTGCAGGGCAGGACAAATATATAGCCCCATGTTGCAACATATAGCTGTACTGTGGACATGATGTTGTTTAATTAAAAAAAAAATCTGTCAAACTCCATTTAGTCCAAAAGGAGGATGAAGCAAAGAAAGAAAAATTGTTCACTCTATTGTATTTTCAAAGCATTTGCCCTTTCAATGAATGTCATGAGCAGGGAATGTTTCCAGTGATCAATACTTGGATGGGAGGAAGCTTTCCAGCACTGCTGAGTGGCTTTCATAGCAGCTGTGATCAAGATGGAGGGCTTGTTGTTTTGTTTTTTAATTTTGTTTCCTTGCTCTGCAATATTCGTTGATGTAAATATTAATAAAGACCTGATGTTCATATTGTCTTTACAGTATTTTGCACAGAAAGAGTTTTTCTCCCAATAAAATGAACAATGCCTGAGAATGCAGGAGAGGATGTGCTGACGGTTATTGGTTTCCCTATGACCAACAAAGGAGGCAAGGACAAGAAAGGGTTCACCTGGGAATGGCTCACAGCTCTCTCCTTTCAAAAGGACAGTTTAGCAACAAACTGGAAAAGGGGCTCAGGTGGCAGATGAGTAGAGGGTGCCTGCCACATTCCTGGGAAGGTGGTGCTGGGCCCTGAGGCTCCTGCTGCTGCTCTCCAGGGATGACTCCAGCTCTGGGCTCTCAGGTGTCTGAAGCAGCAGTAGGACCAGCTCAGGCCCAGCCTGTGAGCTGTCCCATGACCTGGCCATTCCATGCAAGGCCAGGCATCCCTCGGCAGTGGCTGGGAGTACAGCTCCTGCTGTGCTGTGCACTTGGGCTGCCCTGGGCTGGTGTAGCCAATGCCTTTGCAAACTGGAGCTCCACGGCCTCTGAGGAAGGCACCATGAGCATAAAACATTCTCATTGGCAAGTCTTCTGGAAAGATACAGAATGGCTTCCTGCTAGATCCTCTTGATCTGACCATACTGTTGTTGTGCTGATGAGATTTCCACACTGATGCTTCGTTGATGCTGAACACAAACAGTGGCACACGATGTGTGGTCCAGGGAGATCTGAGCAAGTGAGCACTGAACCAAATCTGGGACGGATTAGGGCCTGTTATGGGATGTACATTGATGTTACATTTGTGTTGCAGTGCTGTAACATTTGAATCATGGTGTCGTGATATGCAAGATAAAGGCTGGGGGGCCCCTTTATAGTACGATCTTTATGGCTCTGGCACTGCACAGTGAAAAGCTGCAGAGATGAGAGGGAGCTGTGAGCAGGAAAGAAAAGCCATTAAATGAAAGCTCTGAGAGTGGTGTTTAGCATGAAAGACTCATAGGATTGTGTCACGTATTTTTAAAGGAATTAGAGATGGGCTTGAACCACGACTCCTAGCTCCAAATACCTTCACTTGGAGCAATATGGAGCCAGCTTTATCACTTAAGCACACTACTGCTTGGACTCTGCTCCTCTTTTTCTCTGTTTGGCCTTGTGAAAAGCCCACTTTCTGCAAACAGAAGTGAGGGGATCAGGTCTTTGCACAGAAGGCTGCAAACTCCCTGTGGGGCCTGAGTGGAGGCTTGCTGAGGAGTAGCCCATTGCCCTGAGGGCAGTTAGGAGACACTCCCAGTGCTGGAAAAAAGGCAAAGGTGGGTGAGTTGAGGTTGTTTGCCTCTTACTGCCAGCCTCATTGGCCGCAGCTCTAGGTTTACATGCTTTCTGATTCCTGCTGTGCCACTGCCTGGATACAAAAGTGAGCACCACCTTGAGTGATCCAGAAGGATGTAGTGACTACTTCAGGTGTCCTGACAGATCTCCCTGTGTGTCAGTGGATTTACCTTATATACCTTATATATTTTTAAATATATATATATATTTTAAAAAAGCAGAAAATCTGTGTTTAAAAGTCCAAGACCACAAATACAGTAATTTGCCAAAATTCAACAAACTGTAGTTTTGTATTTGTGTCTTAGTAGAAATATGAATGAGAAAGAGATAATTTGGAAAGTTTGATGTTCTGGACTGTAATTATTTTTGCTTTTAATTTCTCCAAGATGTTCTTTGCCTTGGGTTTATTCTGTCAGTTATTCCCATGGTGGGACTGAAATTGTGTGGGGTTGGGGTTTTTTTGTGATGATGGGGCTGCAGTGACTGTGTCTCTATTGCAGCAATGCACATTAGCACAGTAGCAGCAGCACTGGTGTTATCCCAGGGTGATCCCTGCTTGGCACACATTTGGTTTAAAGCAAGAGGGCAAAGTCCAGAAGACTTTTGTGCATCCCTGAGTGAGCTGCTGATAACCAATCCAGCAACAGTATTATTTGTATTTCATCTGCATTTTGAGACCAAGTCAGGGGTCAGGTCAGAGTGTACTAATCAGGACACAGATAGGGAACAAAGCCCTTCCTCTCAGTGCTCCAGAGGCCTCATCCTGGGTGAGCTGGAATAGCTCCCTAGGATGGTGGATTTCAGCAAAGCAGAGCTGATTTGCTGTGGCTGAAGGCCTGGCTGTTGGCACCCAGACACGTGGCACATAAAGCACACAGATACACACGGTGAAGCAGCCGTGGGCTGGGAGGGTGAGACAGCAGTGCTGGACAGAGCAGCACACTGCCCTGCACTGCTCCCTGGGCCAAGTGGTGTTAAATGGGTCATTGCTTTTCCTGACTACAAAAAATGCCCCTATTTCATGTGCAGACATATCAGGAGGACTCTTGTCTCGGGAAGAATCAGCTTTGGGAACCAGCAGGGATCTTCTAATCCTCTGTTGTGCAGCCCCTGGGGTTGTCATCAGTGCCAGGTCAAAATGGCTAAGTGGGATGTACATAAAATGCTACCACAGTGTTGTTTGATTTTAGTAATATTTGGTGCCCGTTTGAACAGGTGTAAATAACTGTGTAACGTACAGCAAAGGAGAGCTATCTTCTTCACATGGCGTGCTTTGACTTCTTTGCTGGATACAGCTCTGTTTCTCTGGGTTCTGATACATTTCTTTGACAACACCTATCATTGTCTGAAGTAGAATCACTACTTTTGAAAGCATTCAGAAAAAAGATATGCGTCCTTGTTAAGGGGAGTGCTCAGCCAACTCCCTACCAAGGAAGCTGCCTGATCCTTAACTCCAATCCAGTGGGCAGCTCTGCCTGCCTGCCTGGCTGCTCTGCTACCCTGGCCATTGCTCATCTGCACACTCCTGCCTCACCCTGTATCTTCCCTGAGTGACTTCGCCCTCTGCCTGCAATGACCTCACAGCAGTGTATAGCAGCTCTCCCACTGTCCTCTGTCACTCCATTGCAGCACTTCAACACTTCCAATGCACTGCCATTACTTTCAGTTATTATTTCTTTGCAGGCTCTTCTGTCCAATCTCCAGCTGAGTCAGAGTTTCTCTATATTACTTGATGCTTTTCTTTCTGCCTTCCCTTCACTTTTGCCCTGCTTCCCTCCTTCCCCCATCTTACATGAAACATTTCCTGATCCATTGCTTCGTATTCCCCATTGTGCTCCATCCCATGACTCACTGCACAGGAAATCTCAGTTGTTTGCTCAGGATGTTCTGGAGGGCAGGGGCTGAGGTCTGGAGAGAGAGGGGTAGGAGAGATTCTAAGAAGTTTGGAGGGAGACTGATTCTCAGAGGATCTGTGAAGATCTATGTTCACTTTCAAGCCTTGCCAGCTGATGCTCTTGAAAATGATCGATTGTTACTGCTGGTTTTTATTCTGTGTTTTCTCTCAGGAATGGAAGCATGCTGTCCTCCACTCTTCCATGAAGAGACATTCACTATGGCACAACTAACCAAGAAGGCTCAGGTTCAGCTTTCAGTTTTCAGCCTCTTGTCTTTCTTTATCTGTAGAATACCTTCAGATGAGAATTTCCCTATCCTTCTATCTATGAGATGCTATGACTGTTGTGGTGACAGGGAGGAAGAGGAAGTCTCTCATTTCATTTGCTTGTGGTTGGTAATGATGCTAATGGTGGTAGTGGGAAGTCCAGGAAGAAATCCTTGATTTTTCTTAAATTACCTGAGTCAAGAGTAATTTAAGAGAAGGAAACTTTGCCCCAAAGCCAGTAGGACAGGAATTTGAATGTGAGTTTTTGCAGCTCTGACAAAACCCTTCCTTATACACATTCCCCCAGACACTTGGGAAAGATACTGCTCTAGTTCTGGGTCAGAAGGAGGACAAATGTTTGAAGTTGGCATGAAACAGCTCACTCTCATTATTAATGACCAGGGGCTTGACTGTACCTGATGAGTAGCTCTTACATGTGTTGGGAACAGCACCTCTGTTGTGGGAAGAGCCCTGAGCAGTACCTGGGGGCTCAGTTCTCTGCATCCTTCAGGAGAGAAATGACTGACTTTCCTGAATTCAGCCAGTTTTGGTGGCTCCGAAGTTGTGGAGTTCCCATATGCATTGCTATTTCTCTTCTGGAGAGGAAGAGATGCCTTGGACAGAGCAGGGTGAAAGCAAAGGAATTTAAAAATAAAGAGTTGTGACAACTCTATTCAGAAATGTGGAGTGAGGGGAAGTGTGTTTCCATGCATTGCCCAACTTCCTGATTCAAGCAGTTCCTTTTGTGGAGCCCCAGGCGGGTGGAAATTTGCAGTGTTTTGTGTCAGCAGCCCATGGCACCCTCCCCTCCGTGACCTCTTCCTTCTCTGCACCATACACTGAGCCTCAGGGAAGGCAGGAGTTGGAAACTGGGCTGCCCTGGGACTTTTCCAATTCGTAAAAATTTGCTGCTGCCACCTAGACAAAGATCTAAGAAGGGAAGGGAATCCCCTGAACTCAGTAAGTTCAAACTCCCGCTCCCATCATCCATGGCAGCACTCTTGTCCTCAGAGGGAGTTAGGTTAATTACATTGTCCACAGCTTTGAGCTGCTTGCTGGGTGCTGCAACACCAGACCAGAGATCCTGAATGCTCAGAGGAAAACTCTGCCCTCTTGCCTTGGTAGTGAAACCTCCATTATTTGTGTTGTGTTGCAGACAGCTGTCCCAGGTGACCCTGGTCTTGTGTTGCCCAATGCTGTGCAAAGAATAGGAGTTTGTTCCTGCCCTAAGGAGTTTGTTTTTTTGAGGAAGGAAACATCAGGGGTTTTGTATTTTAGGGAGAGGTGAGACTGAAAGAAGCAGAGAAAAGTAGTGACCTCCTTGCAATCGCTTGTTGAGATCAGTTCCTCAGAAGTTGTCTTAACTTGGAGGGGGTCAGTAAAACAGCACATGGTGAGGCAACATGAATACGTCTGGGATAGGCCTGTAAGAAGTGGAACGGCAGCATAAACAGACTTTCTTCAAGTGTGTAAAATTCAACTATCAAGAAAAACTGCAGGAGGCACCCCCACCTCCTCCCCACTCTAAAAAATAAAAAAGTAAAACAAAAACCACATTTGCCTTGTTCAGGAGGACAAAAGTAACCTCCAGCTGTAACAGCAGGCTGAGTGTGCCCCCAGGCTTTCTGCATCCACCAAACACCACCACAGACAGCTGCAAGGTGTCCTACCAACAGCACACACTGCTATCTTTAAGGCAGCAGCTTTCACAGGTAGTAGTACTTCCTCTTAGCTTGAAAGACAAATGCTCACCTCTAACTGGAATTCATGCATGTGTAAGAGTTACTGGTAAGGCAAGGATGAAAGGCTGGGGAAGGCAAGAAATATTTTTCTGAGAAGAGTTTTGCCGTATCCTGTAGGCAGCCATTACAAGCAATCATCAGCCTTGGCTAGAGAACATTAACAGTGGGAGCTTCCACAGGTACGTGCATCCATTTTTAATGGGCCATTCAGAAACAGTTCATTCAGAGCCAACAACCACCTCAGGAAAAGTCCCAGAGCCACCTCGGGCCACAGAAGTATAAATAAATCTTTTATAGACACAAGACACAGTACTGTTGAGAGTGAAATCATGAGTTTGGTCTCCTGTGTAGTTGTACCTTGTTCTGAGGAACACCGCTCTGACCTATGTCGTGTCTATAGCACAGAGAAACTGGAGACAGGACCACAGGGCACAGGGAGTATCACACCAGCAGCCATGTGGCAGAACCAGCCCCTCTGCTTCCTAACAAGACACAGACTTGCCAAAGTGTGGCGTGGCACTGCGGTGGGGCAGACTCCAGCAGCTGCAGAGCCCAACTGGAACATGTAAACTCACAGGGGAGGTCTCTGCAGAAGTGGGAATGAACCCAGTAGCTCTGAGTCAGGATCAAAGGGCTAAATTTGCTCTCTTATGAGTAAAAAAGCACTGAGAGGAACAGCACATCTTTTTTTCTAGATGGGTAGTAGAACTGGAAAAGGGCTTGAAGAATTAAAACTGGATCGTCCCAATCTGCAGTCATATTCTGGAATTTGGTACCATTTGATCCTTGCACTTGACTTAAACATCCACTCTTTGATCACATGAATATTCTTTAGGCAAAGCAATGTTATTAATTTTATGTTTGGGTTTTTTTTTTTAATTGGTCTGTCAGACTGATGTGCAGATTAAATACAGATGCTTGCATGGTTTTCTGTGTGACTTTTAGAGCAGAAAGACTATTACATTTACAGCAATTTCTTCTTTTGAGGCAGTCGATGCTCCCAGTTTATTTGAAATAGAAGAGTACAAGAGTCTCTGTGCACGTGCCTGATGATCAAAATAGGAATGTTTGCTAAATTGCTGCAGCCAGGGTGAAGCTGGGCACTGACAGACACTATTTCCCTCTCTCCAGTGCACTCTGCCAAGCACTTTGTGTCCCTGCCACAGCAGTCCTGGGTCCCTCCTCAGACGAGACCCACACTAAGTGTCCATAAATCCGCAGAAATGTGCCTGTGACCGCAGGAAGCTGTCGTCACTGAGTCTTGGTTCCCAGACTGCCGAGTCCTCAGTAGTCTCAGCAAGCACAGCCACATTCTTCAGATGAAAGGCTGCTGCACCCTGCACTGCTAGTGATGGGCCCTGCGAGCTGTCTCTGCTCACCTGAAGCACGCAAATGGCAAGGTAATGTGCCTTGGTGGGCAGAATGGGAGATCTCTGACCCATCTTCCAAACTGATCTGCTCTGTGGCCCTGCACTCTTGGTGATTTGGTTCCTAACACCTTGGGTTAAGTTACATGTGCTGCAATGCTGACTCCTGTGATGCTCTCACACTGCCTGCCAGTCCCTTGGCCATCCCAGTGAGGGTGGCTGTTGATAGGATCCCCAGGGATGAGAAGTTTCCTCACTTAGCATGTTCTGCCCCAACAGAACTGCTCTGGCACCCAAAAGAAGACCCAAACATTGTTTTTCCATCACCAGTAAGATCTGTGTGTGCTGACTTGGGCTGTAAAAAAGGGGAGTTGTAGAATTGCTTGTCCCATGGTTATTGCTACAAGCTTTTTCCCTCTGACCTCCTGCACTGCACCCTGATCCTGCAGGGCTCACAAGGCATTGCATTACACTGCAGTGTAAATCCCCAGACAATAAAAAGCTGATGTGTCCAAGGAAAACAGAGACAGCAACATTTATGTGCTTTCAGCAGCTGTAAATGCGCTGTGCTGTGGACGTGTTAAGTACTTTCATAAGATTGCCTTGGCTTTCTATCATTGCTTAGAGGTTCCCTCAAGGCCAGTGTACCAAGAAGGCCCTGAGGAACCACTCCAGTCTTGTGGTCTATGTGCTGGAACTGATCTCACCAGGGTACTTGTGGCTGCACAGCAGACCTTTCTCCAGACACTCTGCAGTGGTGTTAAAGGCCCACACATTTCAGGAGCTAGTTAGCTGCTTAGGTGGTTGGTTACTTAATCTCAGACAAGAACACAGCCTGATCAAATACAAAGGATAATGGATCTCATAAAATGCAAACCAGCAATCCTGCAACAGTGGTGGAGAATTTCAAACAGTCCCTCTTCTGTTCATAGATGGACTCTAGGTACTGTGTATGAATGCAGGAGACTCCTTCCCACCAAATCTCACTCTCTTCTGGCATCTTCCCATTCCCAGATCCTCTGTGAGGTGAGGAGCTAATCCCCTCCTCTTTAAGCTCTTCAGCAAGGGTATCATTCTTTGTGAAGGTGGCAAAACTGGGCTTAGCATGTACATGAAATTGCAACAGACTCACCATTTCACAGAAGTTTAATCCCTATGTATCTGAGTAGAGGGGAATAAAAGGTCTGTGAGGCAGATGCTTTTAAGAAGAAGCATCTGCCTTATAAATTTATAAAAGGCACCCAAATGTCCTTGGAAAATGTTCCCACTGTTCCTTAATCAGAATGTATTCTTTTTGAAGCCATCTGGGACACGCATGTTGTCCATTTCAGCTCAGCCAAGCAGAATTGTCATCACTGTGGTTCAGTATGATCCTTCTTCAGTGGCTTATTTTGTACATGGTCATGAAGATGGATTACAGAGTTGATAAAAGATTTGGAGCAGTTCTGTCCAAATTCTGTAGGAGATTATGTGAAGAATAAAATCAAATGTCAAAAATATCCCTGAATTTTAAGTGATGCTGCTCTATTTATAGAGTAACATGTATCAACAGCCGCTCTAGCCTTTCATGAGTTTTATCTTTGTGTCAATGCATTCTTTTATATGTGCTGTTATTTGGTTTACACTATGAGCAGAATTCTTCCATCCTAGATTACTCCACAAGCTTTTATGATATGCTGAACAACTGTAACTGTAAGTAGTAGTAATGATATTCCTGCATAAATTTATAATTGTATTAATGGAAAAAGTGTGATACTCAGTTTCCAGGTCCTTCCTTTCTGCTTTCTTTTGTGTGGTACAGATTGGGCTTTCACCTGGTTGAGTATTGCTCTTAGGACTGTTTTAGGCTCTGATTTCTTCCCCTTTTCCTTTTCCAGACCTGGATAATAGAATAGCCCCAGTGTAGCAAGCTGGGGTCACAGTCCCTTTGGAGCAACAATTGAATGGGAGCAGAAGGGGCTGAAGGCTTCCACAGCAGACTTATGCCGGTTGAGGTTGGACCTTGCAGATGTCCTTCGAGGAGATGCATTTTTTCCCTTTGTGACCTTTGACCACTTCCAGAGACACATGAAGAACTAGCACATTGTCATTAAATGAGGTATTAGAGTAGTCCGAACCCAGGAAATTTCTACTTGGTCTCATGCCGGGAACTGCTTGCCTGATAACACTGGGCTCTTCCCAAAGACTGAGAGGGGACTTTCCAGATGACAAGCAGCTTCTTCCAAAATCAATACATCTGAGTGACATGTCTGGGTACAGCCCGGATAAACACTCAGGTACATAATTCCCATGCATGTCGTAGCCTGACTGGGTGGCCCACAAGCAGGCTGTGCCAGGAAGAGTTCAGGGAGAGATGTTATCTCATATGGAGAGCTCACAGACCTTCTGGTACAATTGCAGTGGTGGGAGAAAGTCAGCAAATTAGAGGTTTCACAAAATGGGATATTTCTGCAGAAAATCAAAGTGGGAAGTTCTCAATCAGCTATGCCACCAGCCAAAGAGGGAAAATAACAGTGGAATGAGAAAAAGGCTGAAAGAGCATCTTTTAGTGCAGTCCTGCCTCCTCACTACAGTCTTGTTCTTCTCTCCCTACCACCATCTACAGTAATGTCTTTTTGGTTGCAATCATTTTGAAACATTTTGAAGCCTTCCCATAGGATATCCCTGCATCCATCCCAAAGCTGGATAAGGAGCCACAATTACCGTCTCCTCTACAAACTCAGGAACCAATTCCTTCTGGCAAACAGACATGAGCATAGGTCTCCTAGGACCACATACTTTCTTTTCAGAAATACTTTATTCTCATGTATCATTGAATAATTATTGTTGTGGCAGAACATTCAGAGGCAATGAAGAGTGTGGCAGGTGGCCGACAGATGTTTATAGCAATAAGTTGCCTATCCTGGAGAATTTATAATTGAAGCAGACAAACAACACACAAAGGGCAGGGGAAAATGTGAAGCAGGCAGTTTCTAAATAGATGCACGTAGCTGCAGGAGGACTGGCCCAAAGACATGCTTCTTATTCTGTGACAGATCTCTAGACCTGGTGTTTCCTAACCAAGAGAAATGAAAACATGTAGCTCAGCATTCGTGAGCAAGAAAAGATAGGAAAAAAAATAACCAGGTCTATTTGGGACAAATAGTTTCCTTACAACATTTGGTAATATTTTATTGTAATCAGGCTTTTTCCTTTTTACCAGAATCTGAAACTCCAGATCTCACTCAAAATATGTTTATTTAAAAACAAAAATTCCCCCTAAAAGTTTTGTTTTAGGTTATTTGGCAGCAACTCTGTTATTCTGTGAACAGCTCTTAACAGACTGGGTTCTGGTAAAAATTGTTTTGTCAAAGTACTCCTAATCAACTCTGTTGTTTCAAAGGCTTTTCTTCTCTGAAAGTATTTAACTAAATGATGCTGCTTCCATGAGGTGTAATACTAGTTCAGTGTAACCATTCCAGGAAGAGATTTGATGGAGCAAAACATTCAGTAGAGACAGTGGAGCCTGGTCCAGCATGGAGCTTAAAAGAACAGGCCTGACCTGTATCAAAAAGGGCAGAATGAGATCAAGTTCCTGCTCCAGCCATTGTCACCTGCCTTTTCACCTGTTTTTACTTCAAAACTCAAGAGCAGTTGCCAATGCCATGGGATCCAGCTCCACCGGGGAATATCAGGTGTTTTCATGCAGTGATAGCAATGAAATGGTGATGCTTTCAATGGGAAAAGCTTCTTGTTTCAGAGGTAAAGAGCAGCCCATCATTTGAGAACTGGCCATTTCTTCTCCTGAAAAGGTGACCTTCTTTTCTATTAATGATTTCTGATCAGTCATTAATCTCTCTAATCTATCGTTTTACTGTATTTTCACTAGATTTGTGAGGGAACTTCCAAGGCCAATCTTGCAAATGTCAGATATTTTCAGGATGCTGGTACCTTTGTTCTTTCCAGGAGAGATACTTGACCAAATAGATTTCCTGTGCTTTGTCAGACCTGCTGTCAGGATAGATCTCCATACGAGTGCAGTGACTTGAAAACTGGAGTTCGTCTTTGGTTTGGTGGGATTTCGTCTGACACATTATATTCTACCAGCCCATAAGATACTTGCACAGTGCAAGAAAATTTTTGAAGACCAGGTATGCCTCATCATTCAGAATTCCTCACTGCATTTAGTTTTAGAGCAGTGTAGTTTTAAAACAGTGGCATTGTGCAGTCAGGTCTAAAATTAGTTCATCTCGAACACAGAGCATTTGTCAGACTACTACTACTGGGGAGTGTTGATCCACTAAGTACAAGTAGTCTTGAATCAGTGAGTTTCTTAGAGTCCAGGGTTTTGTAAGTGTGATGACAGTAAAGAAAAAGGTTATTTGTGCTTCTATCATAACTGACCAATGTGAAATAATTGTCAGAATAACAGTCTAAATTACCATCGTTAATTTCCTCACCCTCCAATTTTCCTATCTCATTTATCTAAAATATTTCTTTGATGTAGAACTGCAAAAAACTGGAGATATTTTCAGCAAATAGTTTAGATTATGGCTAAAAAAGAAGATATAAAAAGTGTGCTGTTATCATAAATACTGATTGCACAAATCACAAGTTTCTTAGTCTTCTTCCTTAGGGCAGTCTGGAATCCTACCAGAGCTGCCAGTGAGACCTGGGTGTCAGTAAAATGTGTCTCTAAGGGGTGACCCTGGAAAGGAGTGGCTTCCAGCCCTCTGCTGAGCCCCACAGCCAGAGTCCATGTCTGGGCATGGATTCCTGTCCCCTTCCATGCTCCCTCCACACCAGGCTCCAGCCCTGTGAGACAGCCTGGAGAAATGCCACTCAAGCAAAAACAAACCTACGTTGCAGAAATTGCATTCATTGTAAGTTTAAAATAAAAGCCATCAGTGTCAAAAGGAAAAAGAAAGGGGAAAAAAAAAAAAGGAAAAAAAAAAAGAAAAAAGACAAGAAACAAGCTCTGTCCTACACAACCGCATTGCTGGCTGCAAACAGCTGAACATTAGTCAACCCTTGACTGCACAAAGAGAGACTGGTTGTAAACAAAACGGGGAGAGCTGAGACAGAGCCTTCTAACGAAGGCTATTGAAGTTTGTGCTCTCTGTAACTTGAAAGCCGCAAATGCTGAAAGAGCCATCTGTATTAAACCATGGCTGGGATCATGTTCATTAGCTGGTTGGCTGTAAATATAGCCTCCCCCCAACACAAAAGGTAACGCATGTCAGCTCAAACCATCACCAGCAGGTTTGTGTAAATATTTACTGGGCTGTTCAGACTGCTGTAATTTGAGGCTGTTGATGTCTCACAAACAAGTTAGAAAATGAGCTGGCAAGTTCCCGAAAACAGTGTCAGAAGGCAGCTCTGGTACAGTAGAAGGAATGAGAGCTTTGTGCTCTTTTCTCTGAGGGCTGCAGGGCTTCCCAACTACTCCAGTCTGGCTAGCTTTTGGCCTCCTTACAGTCCAAACCCAGAATTAAAGTTTTATACCTTATTGTGCTTTATTTTTTCTTAAGATTCTAGGAAAATATTTCTTGGGAGTTTTGGATGTTATGACAAAGATGAGAATTTTTCTTTTTAACTAACTTTTTATTCCTTCTTTCATAAAAATACAGCAGGACCTAAAGCCTAAAGCAGTAAGAGGACTGCAGGATCACAGGTGGTTCACCCACCTGAGGGAGACTTCAGCCTCAGTTTCCTGTGGATCATGGAGAAATGTTGGAGTAATCTCCATATGGATAAAAAACCACTGCATTGGTCTTTTGGTCTTGGAATGACTGCACCAAGTATCCAAGTCTATTGGAGAATGCAGAGTAGAGTGGCTGAATATGGCACACAATGTCTCTGCTAGTCCCAAGCCTGGGGAAGCAGCGAGCCACAGCTGGGTCTTCTCCAGGAGGCAGAGGCAGGGCACACGTCAAAGCTCTGACTCCATGTCTGCCCACACACTTCCTTCCATCTGTGCAAGCTCTCAGTCTCCCAGGGCAGTATCTAACAGGCTCCTCTTCCCAGGGAGCAATTTGGATGTGGACATCCTACGAAGTGGGGAGTGGAAGCAGGGCGAGAAATTTCAGCAATTTGGTCATGAAGACATGCCTCAGGACCGGGACGCAGTCTCTGACCTGTTTTACACTGTGGTGTGGCTGCAGCTTCAGCAACCACCTTTCCCCTGTTCCTTGGGGTAGAAGAAATCCCCTATTCACAAAAGAAAGCCAAATCAGGAAAGATCCTCCTTCCTCCACTCTCATGGTGTATGTGATGCCTGGGTATAATTTTAAAGATCTGCACAGTGATAATTATCTGAGTAGCCTTTTTTGGGACACTTCAATTTTTGAAGTGTGCTGGTCCCCAGAGTATTTTCTTTTTGTCTTCCCAGTGAAGACAGCAGGGAGAGTTTAGGGACCAGAGGTGATCTGTGATTCCAGGGAGCAGTACACAGAGAAATGCTCCTTGGGGCTGAAGGGCTGGGAAGGGTGGTGCATTCAGCATGTGCTCTATGCCTGTAGCCTTGCTCAGCACTGGAGGTACCCCCTCAGAAATGACACATTTCTCTCTCTCATGGCGGGTGCCATTGTCCAAATGACAGGTATGGTGACAAGAAGATTTTTCCAGAAGAGATCTGTTGTCCTCACTGATGAAAATCATCCCTATCCAAATGAATCCTTGGCATCTGGGTGGCATTTGCTGCACTGAAAGGTGATGGGGATTCCAGAGTGATGCAGAACAGTTGTGGCAGGTTTTAGAGAAACCCTGCTGCCCTCCTGGTGTGTGCAGCAATGCAAGGGGTGGGGTGGGGTCTGGTGTGGTCTGGTGTGGTCTAGCACAGCCCCATTACCTCCCTGGGACATGGTTGGGTACATGTGGCTGTCACAAGGCACCTCTGAGAGCTGCCTCCAGCTGTCTGGGCTGCTGCCGTGCATTGCCTGCCTCCAGGAGCAGGGAAAAGCATTTCTGGCCCAGCTCAGGGGACCATCAGCATTGTTTCTGGGCATGTGTCAAGAAGCAATCAAGCAACAAAATGACTGCAGCTTTATAGCCAGGTGTACTATTGTGTTATATCCTATCCCTGAACTATTATGTGCTGAGTGCTGCAGAGCTGTCCTCTCAGATCTTGAGATCGTTCAAGGCAAAGAGATTTAATTTCCCGCAGTGGAGTGCCCTGGACTTACACAACCTCATGGTTTAGTCTAGGAGACTTCATGTGATAGACCTCAGAGTCTGATCCTGTGATCTCAGTGTCTTACAATGTGACTTGTGCACTGAAAGCAGCCCTGGGAAGCCAGCTGTGTAACACCCAGAGAGTGAGTCATTTCATTTGTTTGGTGACAGAGGACAGGTTTGCAGCCTCCACATATAATTCAGTATTTCAGGTGATTTCCATCCGAGGTGGGGCTCTGTCACACCAAAATTTCAGCTCTGACAACCATATAAAGAGAATGTGCCTGCTCCCACCCAGCCTTCATTGATGGCTCTCCTGTTAAGCATGAGAACGGCATTCATGTGCTCATGATATGGATTTGAGGCAGCAACCTTTTTTAAAGTGGCAAAAATAGAGGTCTTACAGTCCTCCTTATCAAAAATCTTCCTCCTCACAGAGTTAAATGAAGTGGCTAGATTCCAGAATCACAGACAACAGGTCCTGCTCTTTATGTTACTGCAGGAAATGAATAATACAGATACTACCAGGACAAAAGGCTAGACCTGGTCCTATGGAGGAAAAATAAAACCACATCTGCACTACAGCATTGTGTGGGTGTGTATTGCATCAATCTCCATTGGAGGGCATTTACCTTAATGGCCAGAACTAGTTTACTGTGAGAAGCTGTATTGTGGGCAACCCAAGAGCAAGGACTGAGCTGAGAGAAGAAGACTGGCCCGGAGAGAAGAAGAAATCTCTTTGCTTAAGGAATCATTTCCAATAGGTTAGACATGAGTCTTGCTCTGTCAGTCATCTTTCTCCATGTGTAAATGCAAAGTGGAGAAGCTTCCTCAGACAGGTCTGCCTCCCAAAACAAGGGAAGAACAGGAATATGTGAAGTGGCTGGGAGGAGGAGAAATGTAATGTTTAAAATATTTGTAGAATAATATTTAATGTTATAATAATTTAAAATGATTTTAATAATGAATTTTCCAACTACCATCACTCCATCACCTGAAAAAGCAACCCAGAATGTAAGGATGTTACTATGCTGGCTGATGTGGGCAATAAACAAAATCTTTTATGCAGATATTCATGTAAAGGATATAGTTTCCTCATTATAGAAAAGCTTTTTTTCTATAATCAGAGAGTCTTTCTTCTTGGCTCACATCAGCTTCAGTCCATCAGCTTTTGCTGACAGCATCCCTCACTTGGGTCATTCAAAGAGGAGAGGAAAAATATTACTTGTCATAGCTATAAGCTGCCAGAAACCACAGCGAGGTGAAAAAAAAAATCTGTCCAGTTAAAAGCAAGGAGTGAATCTGAGAACTCTATGCCAAAAGCCTTTCATATTTTCAGTTGCTCCAGCTGATCACAACTTGTGCTGGTGGTGTCACTGCACTGTGCCACGGTGGGGTGCATTTGGCAAGTACATTTGAATAGAGGCTACTCAATGTACGTGTTACATGCATCCTCCCCTGGCACGTGGGGTGTCCCAATGGCCAGACCATAGCCTGCCAGCCTGCAGGACAGGACACCATGCTGGCTACCATGTGATCAGTTATAGCAGTAGTGACAACTGTCCATCTTTGTCTTTTTTTGTGATAGTGGAAGAGGAGGAACATTACCAGCAGGTCGAGGGATGTGACCACCTCCCTCTCCTAAGCACTGGCCATGCCATACCTGCAGTGTGGCGTGCAGATTTTAGCTGTCCAGTACAGAAGAGACATGGAGGGAGACTGGTGAGGGCTCACTAATGTGGTTATGATGTGGAGCATCTAATAGATGAGGAGAGGTTGAGAGAGTTGTGACTGTTCAGCTTGGACAGAAGGCTGGGGCGTATCTCATCAATATATGTAAATATCTGAGTGGGTAGTAAAGAAGTTGGAGCCAGACTTTTCTCACTGTGCCCAGTGACAGGGCCAGAGGCAATGGGCACAAACTGAACCACAGCAGGTCCTGTCTGAGCAATAGGGAGCACTTTTTTAGTATGAGGGTGGCTGAGCCCTGAAACAGATTTCCCAGAGAACTTGTAGAATCTGCAGGCTTAGAGATATTTAGAACATGAGTGGAGAGAGTCCTGCATGAGCATGGGCATAGGATTAGATGATCTCCAGAGGTCCCTTCCCACCACAAGCTTTTTCAGGGAAGTGACACATCCTGGAATCAGAGCATCCATGCTGGTTTTAACTGAGGCCTTACATGGCTGTAAAATCCAATGTTTATGAGAAATATTTTCCCATATATAGGAGAACAGGTGTCATACTTAACAGAAATAATAAAAGACATTTTTAAAAGCCTAAGTTTGATTGTCATATATTTAAACTTCCTTGTACCTTGAAGGAAGGCTCTGAAGTTCACCCTATTGTGGATTTTATAGAGGTGGGAAGCGGTTTTTAACCAGAGTGCATAAAAGACTTTAAGATAAGACCGACATCTTTTACTTCCATCTGACTCATCCAGAAAATCTTGTTACATATTTTGATCTGAAATTAGCAAACATCAAGAGTTTATCTAAGTTAACAGCTGTCATGTCTGTAGTCACTCCTGCATAACTTTAATTATTGCCTTATGTCTGTCTCGTGCTACTGTACAGGAGAAATACGGAAGGTCTTGTCCTTTACAGCCAGCTGCTCTGAAATCACAGAACTGTGTATCCTCTTACTGGGATTGTACACTGGAAAGCCTGGTCACTAAAAAGCCTGGCCTGCACTAAAAAGTGAGTTGAGGTCTCTTGAGTCTGTACTTCTTGAATGAACACTGGAGTCATGGAGAAAATAGGTTATTTGGATGCATTTAAATACTCATGAATACACATTTTTTAATTGTCTAGGGTATCTATTTGGTCAAATCCCTATGCAAGCCTGCAAAAAAATTACTTATGAGGAACAGAAGAGAAATTAAGGTAGGATATTACAATTTATTGTGCAGACATGAAAATTATAGCAGAGATTACTTCGGAAGACTTGCAATTGCAGCAATTTTCAGATGGCTCCTGGCTGGCACAGGGAGGTGTTTCCAGACTGTAGGTAGGCTGACACATGGCAGGGATCACAAACTCCAGGTAGCCCTGGCTGCTGGCTGTCGTCCATCAGCTTCTGATCTGGCAGCATTTCACAGAGCCCTGGAGGGAGAGCTCCCAGCATGGGCTAAGGGAGGCTGGAAACATTTCTCACCATTTAGCAGTGATATACCCTGTGTCCCAGGCAGTCAAGGAGAAGCTCTTAACAAGCCAAGTGCAGTTTAGAAGATGGAAATAAGTACGTCTGGGAAGACAAGGCCTCAGTCCTTACTGTGCTGATGGAGAATGAAGCCTTTTCCCCCTCCTGCAGCACCAGTCTCATCCAGCCATGGATCCTCATCCCAACTAGAGTCTGAAGCCTCTCCTTACCAGCCTCAATTCATTTTAGTTTTGCACTCTTTCCTACAGTTCTTGGCCCAATTTATTCCCACAGAACTAATTTTTATTCTGTTCGACTACAAACTGCTCTTTTCTAGGCAGATTGGGCACAGCAGTTGTGGTATTTGGGGCACAGATTGGAGAAGTTTTCTTCCTTCATTCTTATTTCAAATGCTCAAGCTGCAGTGCTGGGAAAGGTCTTGTTCTGCTCCAGATGAGCTTCCCTGGCTTGAGCTGGTGCAGTCAGCGGGTCTTTGGGGAATGTAAATGCCAAGAATGCAGAAATCCCTGCTAAGAGTTAAATTGCTGCTTTTTTAAGAGGCAACCAACTTTGGGCAGCACTTTTATGGGAATAATGACAAACTACTTACCTCTCCATACCCTGCCTCCAGACCCAAACTCTCTGCTCCAACACAGAGGTAGTTAAGCTTTTCAAATGCAAGATTGTGGTTTTTTGATTTTTCCCCCCCTAAGATGGACAAAACTATTTTTTTAATTCCTTCTCAGAAACTAGTCAGTTGTTCTAAAGTGTCTTGAGTATAAAAGCAGATTCTCTCCAAGATAAGCCAGAACACCCGAAGTATTTATCCCAGATTACCAAAGCCAGGCAAAGTTAAGATCAGGCAGAGGGAAGATTCGAGGTAGAATGTGGAGAGTAAACTGTGCTTTGAACAGAGACTATGAGAGTAACACATAGTTAGGCAAGGTTTAGGAGTGCCAAGTTCATCCTACACTGTTAAGAGCTGTTTGTTTTTCTGGGTATGGAATAGGTAAGAATTGCTTGTTCTTCAGCAAGTGCTGACACTAAGCTGTGGAAACACATCAGACAAGCAGGAGGCCCAAGGCCTCCAAAGCCATTGTACTTCCCCAAATAAGCTAACATCCCAGAGCAGCTCTCTGCAAACCCAGGCAGTGGTCCAAGACTGATATGGCATGATAATCAGGTAAACACTGTAGCAGAGGCAGCAGTGTGTAGGCTCTGTTTGGCGAGAAATCATGGGACACCATCCTCCTGCCTCAGACCTGTAGAGACCAGGGCAGAAATACTCTCTGTGTCTGGGGTCTGCACCTCCCAAGTGCACAAAGTGCAGGTATGTCCTGGCCTATGTCCCCAGCCTGAGGACGTTGCTATACCACCAGCATGCTGGAGTATAGCTTAGGATTTAGTTGTAACTGGAGCCATTCAACACATTGGGAAGAGTTTAAGAGCTCAGCGTGGGGTCGGTGGGACTACATGTGCTCAAGTCATCCCCAGTATGTATAACGTGTGTGGGATGAGGAAAATAGTGAAATGATCTCATCCTCTTGAACTATATCCAGGACTGCAAGGCAAAGCACTTCAAGCCATATGATATTTTATCCTGGCTGCTGATTTACTAGCCAGCACAGAAGTTCACAGAGTGATTTATTAAAAAAATGTTGCCTGCATGGAGTAAGGGAAGATAGGCAAAAGGATATGAAATATGGCCTCTGTTTGTTGTTCCTTAAGCATTGTAATGTGCAGGCACTCACAGAAGCTGGCTATGGCAACATGTTTGAAAGAACTATTTCAAACAGCTGATAACAGGAATGTAACCCAGACAGCTTTTCTTAGGGGAAAAATGAAAGGAAGAAAACAAAATATTTTATTCAGTGTTAATCTGTGTATTTACTGTTAATCTGTGGATTTTATACTTTGACAGTGTCTGGCTGTCAGCCTCAAGCAAGAACATAGAGAGTTGTAGATGTATGCAAATGCCAATTATTTTAAGGGCATAGTTGCTTCTTTCTATCCACATGTTTTGTGTTTGTAGATGTGCCGTGGGCCATGGTTGTGCTTGCTGGGGAAGGCAGGGACTAGAAGGAGCGAGGGGAAAGGAGTCTGAGCCCTCAGAGCTGTAGCAGGGGCTGTGTGTTGGCAGGTTTGTGAAATGATCTAAGCCCATCAGACAAAGAGCCACCCTCTGGTGATATCTTGAGAGCCCCAGGATTTCCCTGTTCTTATCACTTTTATGGCTAGTGTGGACTCCTAAGCTCCATGGTCATCCAGGACGCTGGGCCTGAGGGCATCATGGGGCATTCTTGGCTCCTAGAGAGCAAATCCTTAAAAAACCAGCTTTGCTGTTTTGCCTGCAATCTTCTTTCCCAGGGAGAGCTTACCAGACTGCAAATACCAGATATAAAGGAAAAGAAATAACATTTTCTCAGGGAATAGTGAGGCACAGGGCGGGAGGAAGCCATCTGCATAGAGAGGAGCCTAAGGACAACTGCAGGTAAATGAGAAATTGCTCAAGGACACTGTGGATGCCTCATCCCTGGAAGAGGTCAAGGCCAGGTTGGATGGGCCTGGAGCACCTGATTTAGTAGGTGACATCTCTGCCTGTATCGGGAGGGTTTGGTCCCTTCCAACCCAAACCATTCCATTCTTCTATGATGCTGTTGCTTAGACACTGACAGCAACAGTTAAAAAAAAAAGAGTGAGAGTCTAACAAGCCAGATTTTTTGAAGTGATGAGAAGCAGGTATGGTCTGTGGAGCAGAGAAGATATAGCATAGAGCAGAATGGGGAGAAAGAGCTGGATCATCTTGGCAGGAGGAAATCCAGTGGGTATTTCTCCCTAGCTGACTATGTCCAGCTGCCAGAAATTTTCTTTTTAATCCCTTTTGTGATTACCGGAGACCTGGATTTTTTTAAAGCCATGATGGGTTTTGACATAATGAAGCAAGCTGGAGTTTCCCTTCTGCAAAATTTTTAAAGGGAGAGGTTAACATGGCTCAGTGCCACAATTCACTGGTCTCCCGGTGTGCTCCAGCATAGCTTTGCTCAGCAAGAAAATGTAGTTCTTTCATGAGCACTGGTTGTTGCTGTGTTGGAGCTACATGTTTGACTTGGTCAAAGCATAATTTAGCATGCTAGGATTGTTCTTAGGATCTGTTATTGCAGAGCTGGGAGCTTCTAATGGGAATTTAGAGGGATAGGAATTTTGCGTGATTGATCCCAGAGCTCCTAAACAAGTTCATCCATAGAGCATTGGTTGTATTATATCCTATAGAAGGCAATAGTGCTACATTACTCAAGAGTGGCTGGCACACACTGGGCAGAACTAACTCTCTCTGACAAAATTATTTTATTTGGAAAAAATATCAAATCAATCTGAACATCAGGAGTTATACACAACTATTAAAGACTCCTTCCAAAGTCTCCTGGGGCAACTCAGGATTTATTCAGCAGGGTTCAATTGTGGAAGAGCAGCATTTGAGGTCAAAAGTACAAGCCATTTGTATTCACTTTGCCACAGGTGACTGTGGGGAGATCCTGAGCAGATAAACTGATTTGTGCAACAGAGAGTTTGCAAACAGGGGGCAGGTTTGGCTTTAATGTCATTAGTGACAACAAAACAGTGAACAGAATGCTGTAATTGTCAGTGCCAAAGAACTCTCTGATCTGGAGCTCTGCTGTTGATGAGTAATACCCACATCTTTTCTCTATACTTTTAATTTCTCTGTTTCTCCAGGTGGATGTCTTGGTGAACCGTTTGTGAGGTTGGCTAGGAGACAACGAGACAGTTCAAGGCAAGTAGCAAATGCCTGTTTTTAATACTGCCTTCCTACCAGGACACTAACCATGCTGCTATCCTGACCTGAGGTCAGCAACAGGAACAGTCTAGTCCCAAACAAAGGCTTTTAGGCTTTTCTCTGCATGTGGGTCCTTTCAGACTGCTGGTGGCATGAGGCCACCACCAAGAGCCCTGTGAGAACTACATGATGTAGGACAATTGAGGGACTGAGGCACAAGAATGATTCTGGTGGTGGTGAGAGATCACTGGGTACAGTTTACTTGTCTTCTCAGTCCCTGTTGTTGTGTGTTCAGAGTTAACATGTGCTGCAGTCTTGAGACTGCAGATTCTGACAGCTGTAAAGCCCCACTGTAGGAAGAAGATATGCTGTTGACATGGGTGGATTTAAAAGAAGAATAACTGAGAGCTCTTTTGAGAGCTGAATAATCTTCTTTATTTTTTCTTTATTTTATTTTTTTTCTTTAATAGTCCTTTCAGTAGCAAAGGCAACACCCAACAAAGGCTGGCATCTCATTGTGTCAGGCATCATTCAAATACATATTAAAAGGTTGCTTCATTCCAAAGGATTTACAGTCTAAATAGGGCAGACAAAGCAAGGCAGGAAAGATGAAGTTACTATATCTACACAAGAAAATAAAGTAGGAGAGGGCCTATTCTCTAGCCCTTGAGGCCAGTGATGGTATGTTTTGTGTGCACATGGCTAAGCACTCCCTGATGGTGACTGGAGAAGGGGGAACTCTTCTGCCCAAGCTGCCTGCTGGGGCAGTCCCTGCTTCATGCTGTCCTCTGAACTGAGCATTGACATTGTCTAGGGGAAATCAAGTCAGCATGGGCCAAAGCCATGTGAAAGAGTGTGTTAACAATTAATCAGTGTAGACAGTTGTGAGCCAGTACTTGAGTCCTTGCCCTGGCCTTGTTTTAATTAACATTTTAATGAATTGATTTTTAACCAACATTTTGTGGGAAACCCATGACAAAGCATGAAATCCAACCTATATCTACTGAGTCTTCCCCTGGAGCACCATACATCATTCCTTCTTTCTCATTCATTAACTTTTTTTATATCCTTTCTGTGCTACATTAGTGTTTAGAAACAAATCCTGCTGAGAATGTCAGTTGGATGTGGTCAGTAGCTGAGGATGCCAGTTGGACATGATCAGTACTATGAAAAAAGATACCCCAGTAAAAGGAGGGTATAGGATCAACAAGTTGTTTAATTTGGTAGCTAGTTTTACCATTTTATGAAAACAGAAGATACCTTAATGGAGTAAGAAAGCATGTCAAGGAAATGTGTTCATTGAGGTCTGATTCCATTCATCCATATATCCTCTCTTTGGTCCTCAACTTGGATACAACAACTCGTTTTGTATTTACAGACCATCTGAAGCTACAGTTTAAAAATCCGGTTTGAAATTATTTGTCTGTAAACTGAAAGTTTGTCTCCTAGCTGTGTAGCTGAGATTGTGTTTGGTTTTTGCATGGCCTCTTGAACAAACTAGAGGAGCGTACCTCCTGACCTCACCAGCAAGCAGATCAAAGAATGAAGCAGAACAAGGACCAGATACAGACTGAAGTCTTTAGCCTCCAATTTTCATTTGCAGTTATTAAAAGGGGAACTATCTGAAAGAGAAAATTCAAGCATCCTTCGCCTTAAGAAAAGTTCTATAGTATCTTTCTTGGTGCCAGACCAGGTTGGGTATGAAGTTGTTTGTCCATCCTGAGGGAGGTCACAGTACTTCAGAAGTTCAAGGCAATCTAGTTCCAGAAGGCAACAATGCCATCAGCAGGTTTCCTATCATGCAGGCCACACTGGGAAATGTTGCCCTTGGAAAGAGCCATGCATCCTTCTTGCTGCCTTTGAAACGTCAAGGCAAGCTCAGAAAAATATGACAAAGTGACTGTGGTGGTTTTGCAGTGTTTCATAGAGGGAGTAGTCCTGTATTTCCTGCATATTAATATTATTCCTTGTCTTTGGTCAAGACATAAAGGGGAGTAGAAAACTATTATTCCCTTCCCTTATTACATGTGAGTGCAAAGATCACTGAATAAAGACTCTTGTCTGTTTCCTGGAAGGTCAACAGTGATGTGCCATTTACAGCTATGTGACTTTTCAAGCCTTCTGGCCCATGAAATCTGCATTCTACACAAAAAATGTAAAGCACTGTTTACTGCTAAGAGAAAACATTTATTACATAGCATTTAACATAGGTTCTGCACTGTTTATACAATTTCTAAACAGCAGCACAAGAGAATTCTGGGGTGAGGAACAAGGCAAATTACAAGACTTGTCCAATGACATATATGAAATATGTTTTTGAAGCAAGCAGTATTGGTTGGCCCAGACCATGTATGGCACGTGCATCCCAACAGAGAAAGAGTTGCCTTCAACTGGCTTTCTTTGTCGGCAGAAAAGGCTTTCATAGACAGAGCTAAAAAGTGTCCAGCAAGGTCCAAGAGCAAGAACAGGACCACCAGATGCCAGAGGAGTAAGAGAGGACCCAGGGAATTAATTTACCAAAGCAGAAAGGCTCCCTCTTGTGAAGTGCAATGATAAGATCTCTTTGGTCCCCTCAATGACTAGGTATTGCACATTGTCACGTTTGCAGGAAGTGCATAAAGTACAAACATGCAATGGGTAGTTGCCTCTAACTTGTGAAGAAAGCTGCATTTTCTAAATTGGTTAAGGTGATTGGTTTCCAAACCCCAGACCACATTATCTTAATTTGCTTCTAGTTTGTTAATTATAATCTAGCATGCTAATTTTTCTCTCTGAACTGCAGAACAGCAGCTCCAAGACTGCTGTCTCTAGCTAATATCACTGACTGCTACTCCTGCTGCTGTTGTTTCATCTGCACAGACTTTTCCAAATTACTAATCATTTCATCAGCATTCAAAAATGACATTAAAGATGTGCACATAAAGTCTTCCTGCATTTGTGAGAGGCAACAGAGGGGGTTACTCAAGGGAAAATCTTAAAATAAGGTCATTATTCAACTTCCACAGGCTGTTCTTTTCTTTCATCTGCAAGTTAATTTTCTAATACATTAATCGTTCATAGTAGAAAGTAGCAAGCAGACGGAAAACCAGTGGGATGGTTTCTTTAGCAAGTGGTAACACCACACTTGAAATTAATGAGGACATCCAGATAAGTGACTTGGAAAGTATTTTTTTTCCTTTTGTTTATAAATGGAAATTAATTTCCTCCAGAAGAAAGGTTCAGTCAAGACGAGGATGCTCCGAAGGCACCCCATGAAGGGGATCCCATACTTCCATTAGTGCGTATTCTGAAGTTTATGGTTGTGTTTTGATAATTCACACCCTGAACTTAAATAGTTCACACACACACACTCTTACCTTGTATGATGTTTTCACTGGCATCAACCCTGCATTTATATGCGCAACTGCAGACTGTTTGCTACAATGCTGCCGTCAGAGCAATGTCAAATTTACTGCTGTAGCATCAAGAGCACAAAAGAGTGTGAGTTGTGCCCGTGGTGCTGAGACACATGACCCCATCACATGCTGGATGTGACCTCATGGTGGAAAGACACCTGCCCGGTTAGATGTTGCAGGCTCTGGTTCATGACACTGTAAGGGAGCATGGCCAGCCTGGGGCATTTTGCTCCCACATGAAGCCTTTATGTCTCTGGCAAATGAACCATTTCACAAAATCCCAGGGTACTCAGCCTCTGTCTGAGCCCCACTCCAGGCCAGGGAATTGATGGGCTAAATGTCATCCTTTTACAGCAAGCTAGAAGAAAGGTGATCATGCGCACATGATATATTCCTAGGTCTGAGGTTGTCTCATAACATGAAACCAGCACTTCGATATCTGCCAGAGTTTATTTTTAACAGAAATGCTCCTCTGTTGCTTTACTGGCCACTATGCACTGATCTCTTTCTTCAGGCAAAACATGGAAGGGAACTGCAAAAGGCTTGTGGCAAGGCCTAGGGCAGTCTCAGTACGTTTCTTGACATCTACAGTAGAGAATATCAACCACGTTGAGTCCTCCGAGACGCTTCTGCCCCTCCTGTCCCCACGAGAGCTAACAACAGCCCTGTGCCCACGGCTCTCTGGGCTTCAGGGTGAACCCTTCTTGCCCCCGTCTTCTCTTCACAGGGGTGGAAGGCATGCCCACTGCCGAGGTGACTTTCACGTGTGTCCAGCTGGCAACTGCATCCTTCAGGAATGCTGTAACAATATCATTTACAAATTGCTTGTGGGTCATAAGCTGAAGAAATTTTAAAATATTCTCTTAGCCATTCCAGTTCATTTGTTTTCAGTTGTTCGCTTGTGGATTCAAGCAAGGAGCATAAGAGATGGATATATTTTCTTCCTTGCTTCTTTTTGTATGTGGAACTAAATTAGATCTCTGTGCTGCGACTGAGCTATAAAAGGGGCTCCAATGCAGGCAGGGCAGGTGATTCAAAACAAAAGGCCTTGATTGAAGTGGTTACAATACACAGAACCACTAATGTTATTCTGGGCCATTCAGTGTGGTTTATAGCATTGTACAACAACAAACAAAGATGAAACTCACTGTGCTTACTGACTCAAGAAATTTTTCCTTCAATTCATTTTGTCTCACTCATTTAAGGAATTTATTTTAAAGGTTTGGAACGTTTTGTGACTTCCCCCCCTTCCCCAACCCCCCAGACCATTTTCCTGTCCCCAAAGCCCTTTTAATCAAAGATATCTTTGTAAATAACCTCTTTTTCTTTCTGTGCACTGGGCTGTCCTGCCAAATTAGCTGTGCTGCCATGGAGACGTGGCATCAGCAATCCTTGTTCTTTTTCTGTAGGATTTCACTAGGCCCTTGTCTCAGGCCTTGACTAAATTAGAAAAAATAATGAGATATTGAATGTAAATGTTATACTCTTAACATTTTTGGTAATGGTCTGTAAGTGTTGTAATATTTCACCATGCAATGTCTTAGTTTTTTGCTGAATACATGTCTGTTGGGTTTTAGTTTATCCTACTTCATTGAAGCAGGATATCAATACCCTTATTTAGCAAATAAGCTGGTTAGAGAGATAGTAATCTATATATGTCTAAAGAGTGAAGAAGATAAATGAACCTTTTAGAAATTATGTAATCTATTTATTTATTTTTCTTGTAAAACATGCTTCAATATTTAGCAACACAATAAAGGCCATTTATTTACAAAATGAACAAAACAATATCTCTGTTCTACTTTTGGCTGGAAATGACACTTCTGTAAAACTTGATTCACATACCACATGAGATACATCACATTTCTCATCCATATTTCTTGCCTCCTGTGTTCAGTCAGTCCTACAGTTCTACGTTTTTTTAGGTGGGTAAGTAAAGGGTTATTTCTGCAGGAAAACTTCAGACTTTGACATTTCCTGATGGAAAAAGGCAACTCAAAACCAACTCTGCCAAGAATTTCCCTGTGAGCTCCAAAAGGGAGCTTTATGAGACAATTAAAAATGTTTCTATAAATACATTAGCAACAAAAGGAGGGCTTAAGGAATCTCTATCTTTTATTGCATGTGAAAGGAAACATAGTGAAAAAGGATGAGGAAAAGCCTGAGGTACTTAATATCTACTTTGCCTCTGTGTGTAATACTAAGACCAGTTGTTCTCCAGGTATTCCACTCTCTGAGCCAGAAGACATTGGATGGGCAGCAGAATGAAGCTCCCATATTCTGGGGGAAAATGACCAGCAACCTGCTGCACCTCTTAGACACACAGGGGTCTATAGGGACAGAAGGGATCCACCCAAGGATTCTGAGGAAGGTGATCAAGTTGCCCACTAAGACCCTTTCCATCATTTGCCACCAGTCCTACCTCACCAGGGATGTCCCAGTTGACTGGAAATCAGAACATGTGATGCTCATCTAGAAGAAGGACCAGAAGGAGGATCTGGGGAACTACAATCCAGTCAGCTTGACCTTGGTGCTCAGGAAGGTTGTGGAGCAGATCTCTTGAGGGCCATCATGTGGCATGTTCAGGACAACCAGGAGTTCAGGCCCAGCCAGCATGAGTTTATGAAAGGTGGGTGCTGCTTGACCAACCTGGTATCCTTCTATGACCAGGTATCTGCCTGGTGGATGAGGAAAGGGCTGAGGATGTTGTTTACCTAGACTTTGGTAAAGACTTTTACACCATTTCCCACAGCATTGTCCTGGAGAAATTGGCAATTCATGGCTTGGACAGGCACTGTTTGCTGGGTTAAAAACTGGCCAGAGAGTTGAGCCCAGAGAGTGGTGGTGAATGGAGTTAAATCCCTGGAGCCTGGGCACTGGTGGTGTCCCTCTAGGCTCAGCAGTGGGGCCACTTCTGTTTGATACCTCCACTGGTGATCTGGACAAGGAGATTGGTTTAGTGCTGGGCTTGGCAGTGCTCAGCTAGTGGTTTGATTCAATGTTTTGAAAGGTCTTTTTCAAGCTTACAATATTATGATTCTTTGATTTATGGGGAGGAGTCAGGTTTTCAAGTAGATTTATATTGCATGTCTGGAGCACAGTTTTCTCATGGCAAAGTTTTGGCTGGGGGACAGAGCAAGTATTGCAGAAGTGATTTCTGTCCATGCATTAGCATGAAGGCAGATGAGCTTTCCAGTCCAAAGTTACTCAGAGTTCCTTGCTAAATGATGTACTTTCTCCTCTGAAAATATATATCAGTGACAGGACTAATAAGGAACCATAAACACCATCCAGAGAGCTGACAAGTGTTTAAGTAGCAATTGAGTTAGATAATGAGATTTTTTTTCCCCGCAGTGTTTTCATTCCCCCAGGGATAACTCAGGGGAGTTTTTGAATGAACTAATGTGAGAAAAAAAAAAAAAAAAAAAAAAGGCAGAGCTGCATTTTGAAGTTTCAGTTTTCCAGGAATATTTTTTTGCATTGCAGAGTCAGTTTCCTGTTCCTCCTCAAAAGATGCCAGATCAATGGCTTTTTAGCAGAAATAAGCAATAGAAAATGAACAAAAAAATTCCCTAGGAAACTTCACCTCTCCTCCCCTCCCCACCGCTGACACTGTATTTGCAAAAATAGGTCAACGTTCACATTGAAGCCATTGAGTTTGCACAATCACTTCCCTTTATGAAGATGTCATCTTATGGTATTGACCCCTTCCACAGCAGATGGAAATTCCCCAAGTGCAGCTACCTGCAGTGATCTCAACTGGAGACAAGATGACTTTGTTATGCAAACCATCATTCTCACTGCCAACAGGAACAGTATAAAGAGTCCAGAAAAGTAAAAGATAAGAAAGTCCCTTTGAATTTACTTCCTTGAGCATTTTTGACAACATATTCTATGAGAAAAGATGATCTCTAGAGGAACTGTAATTTCTTCATGCAGTTCCCAGTCTGAGTGGCACAATTTACAGATGGACACTCCATGCACTGTTGTAGGACATTACTAGGAGAAGTGCCTAAACTGGTTATCAAAATGCTTAAAAGAGGATTTGTCTTTGAATGTCTGATAGATTTAAATGTACTGATTGGACACTAGAATAAAGCTGATGAGTGTTAGCTGAAATCAGTGGTCTAGCACTAACGTGGTGTTACAAATTTTAAAGCCACAAACTATTAGAAAATTTCTAATACAGAAGAGAATTTTCTGTTCCAAAGTCTACTTTGCTGTTCATTCTGCTTCCCCATGTCTCAACGGGTTCAGGATTCCCTGATTCCTTCATGCAACTCTAACCACAAATTACTCAAGGTCAGCCTTTGGGGTTGGGCCTGTAGACACAGACCCAGCTCCAACTTACTCTGAGCCTTGGAGGAAAGGGATGTGTTGGCCTTTCTGCTGCTCAGTAGCAACATCTGCTGGCTGTTGAGGACCTGCTGTTAGGAAGTCTAGTTAGAGGCAACTGGCTTGAAAATTATTAAAACCCCAGATTTTTCAACAATGAGATCTTGAGCTACATGTTGTTGGGAGGAAACAAGGTGCTAGAAGTAATTATGACCACGTGTTGGTTGTTCTGGGGAAAGTCACTTTTGGAGCATGAAAAGAATCCAAGAGTGCTGCAATGGATGGGGAAGTTCCTCCAATTGAGACTGCAAGAGGAATAAAATATTCACCACCTTTTGCTTGTCACTGTTACATCCTTTGATGGAGCCACAGCTTTACAACTGTGACAAACTGTTAACAGCAAAGAAGTGCTTTCCTTAATTTTAGAGGAAAGGATTTGTGAAACAAGGGGAAGGCACAAATCTGGGCTGACTCACTCACATCCCAGCTCTAAACCATGGCGGATTATTCCAGGAGAAATTCTGTTCCCTTACCAGAATGGCTTTTCATGAACTCACAACCCAGTGCCGGTCCAAGATATGGCACAACTCTTCAGGCTGTCACCACTGTGGCTGTGTCCTTCTGTCTTGAGTCCCCATGGTTTTAGGAAGCCCTTTTATTCTCAGCTGGTTACTGCCTGTGAAATGACAAGAGAGGAAAACATAATGTGCATCCCTCATCTCCTTGCAGAAATCCCCCACTGAATAAACAACCCATATGAGTGTCTGACACAAATTAAACTGTGCATTCCTACTGATAAGTTACAGGACATCTGGGGGTGTTCCAGAAAAATGGAATATTAAATGCTTCATTGTAAGTTTCTTCTACCTTGTGATGCTGGGTTGGAAAGTGGTGTTACATGACACTAAGTAAGAAGTTGTTGACTTCTTCTTCTTTATTATTGTTAATAGGACACAATACTTATTCCCATTTACATGGACCAGCAGAAGAAGCAAGAATGCCTTTCTTATGAAGCTGGAACAATTTTCAGCACCACCTTTCATACATAAAATTAAAAGATACCCTCAAAAACCCCAAAGGCAATATTTTCAGGGACATTTTAAGAAAGGCTGTTCCTCTTCTTGTGGTATGAAATTGTCTATCTAAAGTATGTTTCTACAGCTGTTTAACTTTAAATATTATATATAGGAGCACATATTTACTATTTAAAGTGGTGATTACCATGAATTTAAGTATGTTGAAAGATATTTTTGAGTTTTACATCAGTTTATAAAACACTTACTGTCCCCAGTTTAGTTAATTCAATATAAAACCAAAGCTCTGCAGTCTTAATATTTTTCATTTTATTTTAATGTATTTAAACCTTGTTTACTCAAGGGAAGTATTCCTTCATTAGTGCATTTGAGGTAAGAATAAACACAGTAAATACCACAGGCTTAAAGAAGCTGACATAATGATAATCTGAAGATAAGTTATTGGATCATTTTCTAATATTTGTCCTCTGAAGCGTGCACAAACACTCTGATAGGTATCTCACTATCTGATCTTCCTTCAGATCCAAATAAGCCACACTACGTTCTTCATTTCTCAGCTCTCTAGTAATATTTAAACTAGTCCAAAATGTTGGCATTCTTTCAACAAATTAAGTCTGAATGGAGGTAAGACAGTTTTCTCTCAAGAATTTGAAAGGTCAAATTAGACTGGTTGCTATGAAGCAAAATCCCTCTCCTGTCCCTCTGTTTTGGCATTCCATGTTTACAGAAGGGAGTTACTTTAATGGCCACAGTCACTACCAGCAGTGCTTACTTGTAGCTTATGTATGGAAGAACGTGTTGTATTATAAGCAGCTCTTTGTTCAAATCAAAGAATTGTTTTAAAAAAACCACCCTTACTCTAATGTAGAAGACCTCTACAGATAATTCGGTCATTGTTCTTGATTTTCATTAGACATTATCCTTACAAAGCTTAAAATTTCCAGGTGGAGAGTCAAAAGATGAAAAATATATTTTAATGGTTCATCAATATTTTAACATTCTTTCACTACATGGATAAGCACCTGAGACTCAAGGTATTCAGAATTTATGTAAATTCAAGACTGATGAAATGAAATGTTGATATAGTTGTGATTTTTTTTTTTCTGGTGGAGGAAGAAACCCAAAGTATTGGCTAATGGCCATAAAGATCAAGTGATAAGTTATCTTCTCATGTTTTACTGTATTCTTTCAGCTACAAGTGAGTGATTAGCTTTAAGGAAATATTCATGCTTCTTTTTGGAAACAATTTTCCATCCATTTGTTGCTATTAACTTGGTGTGTACCTTGAAATCAGCATCAGCTTCTTAGCTGAGGATACTGATGTAAAATTAATGTGAAAGTAAAACTTTCTTGTTTCATACTTTTAGAAATTTCTAAGGTAGCTTGTTCTGCTAGGAAATAAGGAGTTCATGAAATATTGTGTTTCAGTTGTGTGTAAAAAAAATCAAGCAACATTTATATGAGAAAACAGTAGCAACAGAGGGATAAAATACATTCTTTTAATCAAGTCCATAATTTTTTTTTCAATTAAAGAAGAACTAATGTAATTTTGGTGTGACATAAAGATATGTTTCTTCCAAGATGTGTCATTTAACTGTGGATGAATCTTGGAAAGCAACTTTTAATTACCTGTCATGGTCAAGGATCTGTATAAAAGATGTGTAAACCAGAAGTGAGATATGTCTACTGCTTTTGTAGTTTCTTCATGGGCTTTTATTTATTTACATCTTTCTTGAAACCTAGAAACGTTTTATGGAGATTCTTATCATCAATCATACTGAAATTGTTATTCAGGCTTTTTGTTTAGTACTCCACCTCATGTAAATGGCAAATTCCATATAAGATCCAGTGAATTTTGTAGTGAATGTTACTGATTTTTCTCATCCATGCAAAATAAATCTGTTGCTTGTCCTTCTCCTTAGAGACTGCATCTTGTTTTTCTGCTTCAGTGTCAGAATTGAAGTTCTTATAGAGATATATAACTACTTATTGAAAATACAGAAAGAGCATGTAAACTCAGCCTTTGATCATGATCACTGTCTGCCCTGCCCCTGCCTCTAGTTGTCTGTGGACACCTTTTCAAATATTGCTATAAGCGTTTAGCTTATGATGAACTTAGGAAATAAAAGCACCTTTAGACACCAAAATGTTAGATTTAATAAGAATCCCAGCCACAGCTCTTTAATACATGTTAGGATTACAGCTGAAATAATTTCTGCATAAAATTTTGCAAAATTTTGGATTCTTTGTTTTAAAGAAGCAACTTAATGTGACTGTATGGGATGTGATGCATAAGACTCCACCTCAAAAATAAGAGGTAATTACAGAAAAAAATGTTTAGAAGAATTAGCTCGGTCTCAGGGTCTGTAAACACTCACAAAATCGTGCTTTATGTCCTAGTTTGTAGTCTTCCTCAGCCCAGGCTGTTCAGCAAACCAGCAGAAGTTTCACAGCAAATCCAGTGGGATTTCCACCTGTTTTGAGGGAGCTCTCCTCATATTTGTCATCTTTGTTGGATAAGGACACAAATGAAAAATGAGGTTTGCTCCTGCCACCGGGGAGCCCACGTCTCTTCCAAACTCTGTCTCACAGGTATGAAATGCTCCTCTTGGAATCCTTTGGACTTCCCACCACCTACAATAACAGTTTGGAATGCAGTTTGGCAAACACCTCCTCTGAGCTCCCTCAAACCACTCCAAGGAAGCTTGGTTAAAGCCTGTGTTGGGAAAAAAGAACACTACACAAGGGCAGTGTAGTGGCTGGAGTCACAATTCACTGAGCTTTAGCAAGAAAATATGTTGCTGGAAACATAAAATGCTTGTTATGTATTAGCCAATGTCTCTTTCCAGATATTTCCTTTCCTACACCTTTTCTTACATGATGCAGAAGCAAAATCCAGGTTAAAAGCATGTTTTAACAGGCAAAGCCTCACATACAAACCTATATTCACAATTTTCATTTCAGATATGTAATTTAATACAGTCTTAAGACATCCCAAAGGAAAACCCATTTTTGCTCCCTGCTTTGTCATGAGTTTTTTGTTACCAGACTGTGACTTCAGGCTAAAATCTGCACTGAAAAATGAGGCTTAATTAATGGTTATATTGTTTTATGTGACACTGCTAAGGCTGGATTAATTGATTCACCCTTCTTGTTACTGGTATAACAAATCAAAGAAATAAAGGCTGGTCCCTTCTAATTGCAGGCAAGTGGAATGCTCTGTGCCAGCCTTCCTCTGCCTTCCACAAGCCTGGAATTCAGCTTCTCTTACCCAGGCCTCCTACAGAGCAAGCAAGGAAAGGAAACACCTTGGCTACTCTATTGTTACTCATCCAGCTGAAATGGGCAACACCCATCACTGAAACAGCCTGATTCCAACAATTCAAAGCAAAATGAAGTGCCCCCAAGAATCAAAACCCTTCAAAATCAATGCCCAAGCACATTTTTCACAGTGCTGGAAAAGCTTGTCTTGGACAAGCTTCCAGTATAAATTTAACAGAAAAAAATCCTTTGCCACCAGATTAAGCCCTTGCACAAATATGTTTTTATCTTAGGAAAGTTTAAGCAAGGCTGAGAAGGAGGGTGGAGAGAATTTGAAAGAATCCCAGCCAGGTTGCACACAAAAGTAAGGAGGACCTGAGTATTTTCAACATAGGTTTGTAGGAGGAAGCCCAACACTGTATTTAGTTTAAGCATCAGCAAATTAGAGCTGGAGCAAGCTTGAGAGCTGGTTAATAACTCCAGTCTGAGTCCTCTGGTGCAGAGAGCTGTGTATGGATCGAGCAAGACTGCCATCTGCTAGAGATGTACAAAATGCCAGTGTGAAATCTTGTATGCCACTGAAATCCCAAGTCCTGCCTTCTGCCACCTTTCTGGTCTCTCTTGGAGACATTTCTTCTTGTTGCAGCTTGGGAGCTGGTCTGATACCAACCCTTTAAGATTTTATGTCTGGAGTGAGTCAATGAAGAGAACAAGATGTTTATAAGTGACTAACAGAGGCTCACTGCTGGACAGATCCTTCAGAGCCTCCAGCAGTGTCCTGGAATAAAATTTATCTTTCCTTCACAGACATGTTATTACTAATAAACCACTTACCCCAGCAACTCCGTAAGTTCACCAATCTGTTCTTTAGAAGATTTCACCTATTTTCTGGGGTTGGCATTGTTACTGCCAGCCATTACTTTTTCATTCTTTTTGACAATTACAGTATGTCTCATGGAAGCAAGGAAATGAAGTGACAAAGGCATATTTCTTTCTGCTAGTGTGGAATTTACTCACTGGTCTTTCCTTCAATCATAAACTTTTAGGATAAAAAAATATTTCTGCTAGTCACCTTGGGTTAGTGATCTTCTGTGTTTGGTCTTTTGTCTGTGAAAATCACCAGGCTGGAAATTGTGCCTATCTCAGATATATAAACTACTGCATTTGCTGACCTTTATTGTAGAGGAAAGTTTGGGAAAAGGAAATCAGGTCATGATTTCATTCTCTCAGATAAATGCCACCACTAACACTCTGAGCACTGTTCGTTTCAGAAAGGCACTGAGAAGAAGGGAGCTGTTGGGGAATGTGGGGTGGGAAAAATGATATAGACTGCAGGTTCACAGCAGTTAAAATGCTAGTTTATGGCTGCTTCTTGTGTACATTCAATATTAGATTGCTGTCCATCTCTCAGGTTTGATCCATGAATGGTTTGACTGATTCTTTCCACTGGTTCCTTCCACTATTCGGCTCTAGCTCCTGCTGTGCTCCCAGTGATGGAGGCTTTGGTGTGACTCTGCCTCCCCTCCCCTCCTGGGCATGCACCCCCATCCACCCCTGGGGTCTCACTTGCCGCCTGAGGGTGTTCCTGCAGCTCTCCCCAGCCCCACCAGCCCTCTTTGAGTGAAGGCAGCACATGGAGGATGAGCTCTCCCATTCCAACGAGCTCATGCCGGGGGTTCCTGGGAAAGGAGCACCTAACACTGACCCCAGAGCTGCTCTCTTCCCTTCCTGTGTGGAACACGATGGCTGGCCACTGTCTAGGTAGTATTAAAATCCTGTCTTTTCTGCAGCATCCATCCATCCATCCATCCATCCATCCATCCATCCATCCACCCATCCACCCATCCATCCATCCATCCATCCATCCACCCATCCATCCATCCATCCATCCATCCACCCATCCACCCATCCATCCATCCATCCATCCATCCAACCATCCATCCAACCATCCATCCACCCATCCATCCATCCATCCATCCATCCATCCATCCATCCATCCATCCATCCATCCATCCATCCACCCATCCATCCATCCACCCACCCATCCATCCATCCATCCATCCATCCATCCATCCATCCATCCATCCATCCACCCATCCATCCATCCATCCATCCATCCATCCATCCATCCATCCATCCACCCATCCATCCATCATCCATCCATCCATCCATCCATCCATCCATCCATCCATCCATCCATCCATCCATCCATCCACCCACCCATCCATCCATCCATCCATCCATCCATCCATCCATCCATCCATCCATCCATCCATCCATCCATTATGAGGAGTATCTTTTCAAATCCAGCCTATGGCAGAAAAATGTGTGATGTGTATTTAACCATACCTCCTCCAGTGCCTTTCCTGTAGAAGAATGCTTTTTTCTGTCTCTCTGAATCTTTCCAGAAAGCCCATGACAAAATTTTAGCAGTGTCAAAGGATCCAATATTAGGACATTTTTACAGATTTTCATCACAGATACTTTATTTCACTCATTTTCATAACATCATTCTTTAGTCCTTCCTCTAGCAGCATGATTTATTCCTCTCCCTTTTAAAATTATGACTCAAAGATGGATGTCAGCAGTCTGCACATGAAGGGATTCTCCTTTTCCCCTCTGCCTAACATGGGTCTTCCACATACAAAGCATCATAAAATGTAAGTTTTGTTTATCAGTCTCTTGTGCTACCAAAACACACTGCTTTTACTATCTTATATGGGTTGTAAGTGCCTGGTGGATCCTGTGGATATTTCTGCTTTTTTTGTCTTTTTTTTTTTCAGTACTTGTTCCTCTATTAAATGTGCCTTTGGTGCAATCTGGGTTCCTTTCTTTATGCACTTTATGCACTACACACATTTCAGACTCTTCCAGGTTACCTTTGGAGCTTTTTCCTCTGCCTTCACTGGTGCCTGTACACCACAGATTGCAGGCTTATCTCACCCAGTCCTAGTGGCTCCCTGCTGGACCCAGCTCAGGACAATGCTGTTTCTGGTTATCTGCTGTTTGCAACATCCAGACAATTCCTAGATTTTGGTGTTTAATTAATTCCAATTCCAATTCCAATTAATTTCAATTTTGCCTCTGCAGGATAATTTTTTGGGGCAAGGTATCAAACATGTACAAAAAGGCACTTACTCTACCACATTCCTTACATTATAATTATAATTAGATTTTAAGAAGTATCAGTGTTGATGCCAGGTATAATTGGATTCCTGGAAACATAGTCAGAGAGGAGTGTGATCTGAAATGAGCTTTGAATGAAGTGCCAGTAACTCTTACATGCTAATACCTGCTCTTGCATGTTACCCAACTTCCCTACCTCTCTTCCTCTAAATGTGAAGAAAGAGGAATTAAACTGTAAAATGAGAATTACTGTGTTTACTTGTTTCTTAAAGGTGCTAAGAGCTGATTAACACTCAAGAAATATGTAACCTGTTATTTAATTCCTCAGCTTCTCCTGGAGTCAAAGTCCTTAGGTGAGTAAATACATTCACGCTTAAGTTTCAGTCTTCAGTAGTGCTGAAGATTTCAGATCCGGGTCCTCTCAGCATTCTCATCATAAACCCAATGTGATTAGTGAAAATAAAACTAAACTTTGAAGATCATCACCAGCCTCTCTACTTTTTCCTTAAAAGCAAACCATGATTCCCATTTAACTTATATTGGTAGTTCAAGGCCTCTTTGAGTCTGTATATGTATTTACTTAAGGTTCAGTGTAAGTTCATTACATTCCCTAAAACTTTGCCAATGTTTCACCTCACCTCACTGATCTGTGGATCTATAAATTTTCATTATGTTCCTACAGTATTTTTTTCTCCACGGTTTCATAAGTAATTGCTTACCCAAAATCTGCTGGGGTGAAAACACAACAAATCACAAGAATGCAGCAGTTTTCAAGAGAGCAGTGATGACAAATTTGCGATATGATTGAGGAGCTGACAAGGAGAGACGGGCCTTGTACCTTGTACAAACCATTATGAAGGATGTGAAAGTTTGGGACAGGCTTGACTGCAGTGATCATGGGATGGTGGGGTTCAGGATTCTGAGAAGAAGCAGCAGAATCAAAAGCAGGATCATCACCCTTGGCTTTAAGAGAAGAGACTTTGGTCTTTCCAGGGATCTGCTTGGAGGAAGCCCATGGAAGTCAGCACTGGAAAGGAGAGAGGTCCAGGAGATCTAGTTGATTTTCAAGCATGGTCTCCTCCAGACTCAGGAATGGTCCACAGTAGTGACCAAAAATCAGGCAAATATGGCAGGAGGTCTACATGTATGGCCAAGAAGCTCCCAAAAAGACTGAGACACAAGATGCAGAGGCAGGATCAGGTGACCCAACAGGAATACAAAGAGGCTGTGCATGTAGGGATAGGGTTAGAATAGCCAAGGACCATGTGGAATTGAATGTGGTGAGGTACATGAAGCTATAGAGGACAGGCTTCTGTAGATACATTGTCCATAAAAGGAAAAGGCCAACATCATGATGAGGCCAATCTTGACTCTGAAATTGTCTTAGTTTCACTTCTTCCCAGTGCTGAATATGAATGTCCACAGAGCTTTGGTCATCCACGAATTCTTGACTCCACTAAGTTGCTCATCCTTAAAAACCTTAAAAGAAAGAGATTTCTCTGTATTTTCTCAGGCAAAATAAAAATTTAAACTGCCCCCCCCCCCAAAACCTTTATTGCTGATCTAATTCTAGTTTGCTCTTGTAATTCTCATATTTGCAAAAATCACAACCCAACTTACGCAAACACTTTGATTTGAATTGTGTTCCATATATAAATATACGTCTCTGCTGCCCCAAGAGACACCCTGAGGAGTTTGCTGCTGCTTCTGCTCTCTGTCTCCTCTGATGTTTTGACATGGCCTTGTAAGGCTAGCAAAGAAACACAGCATCCTCTACCTTTGGTGCACTTTGAGTTTCCTATACTCAGCTGAACAAACTGATGTAGTGGAATAAATGACCCAGTTAGTACCAGTGATGAGGTCGATGCTTCAGCTGCACCATACTGTGACAGACAAACTGGAGAGCTGATGAAGGCTGACACTGAAACTGCTGACTTGGAGGCAGTGCAGCTGGCATTTGTGAGAGGTTTGCAGTTAAGGAGGACACTGACATCTGGGTTCAGCAGTTTCTGAATGTGAGCCTTGGTTTGGCAAAGCGGGGTAAATGCCACAGGTCTGCAGCCATGAGCTTGTCCCCAGCAAGCTGAGACCTTCCTTGGTCTCACACCCATCCCTCCTGTGTCCAGGAAACTGGAAAAAGTCCTTTGTGACCCTTCCCTTGCACTCTGCTTAGTAAATGATGGCAGAGACCCTGACTGTGAACAAGACAGCCAGACTCTGTCATGTGCAGTTAAAAAGTTGATTTGCATCAGGGTATGCATGTACCAGATGGAGGGAGGGTAGGTTTTGCTTTTTTGTAAATTCTCAGAAACACTCCAGGAGTTATCTTGTGATCTGAGAAACCTCGAAGGGAGTTTCAGCTCTACCATAAATTGTTCAAGTCAGGCTGGTGCCAAAGCTCCATGAAAAGTCCAGAATGAACCTAAATGCTGTGAAAATCATCCACACACCCCACACACCCCCTTCCATTGTATACTGACATGCATTTTCTCCTCTGTGTTTCCCACTGGAGTTTAGAATTTTACAAGCATTGGAATACAAGAGAGGACAGGGGAAAAACAGCTCCTGCTGTGTGCCTGGCTGCTGCCCATTTCCTTCACTGGCTTTCATATGTGTGCTGGTTCTTGTTTGGCATGGAGGACACTTTCCACTCCCTGGTATTTTTTGACTCACAGGTTTAAATATTAGAAATAACTTTTGAAATGTGCTGATACATTTTATGAAGCACATCAGCATTACACATCTAAAATATGCCTGTGAGGGATTTTATGCTGCTCTCCTTTGACAGGGTGTTGAGACAGTGAACAGCCCCAGACTGGTTGTGGCAGAGTCAGGTGTGCTGTAGGGAGCCAAGAGCAGGGCAGGATGCCCCCCAAGTGTCTAAGAGGAAGTGCATTACTGAGGGGTGACACACTGCTGTACTCTGAGTAATTGTGACTTTGACACTGAAAAGCAAATAAGCCTCCTGAAGAAACATACGTGGTTTTCAGGAGCCATCACTTCCTCTTGAGTAAGATGCAGCCTTCAAATTCTGTTATGGCTTGTCAGGAGTAGGTAAACCACGTAGGTGGGCTTGGCATCAGTTTCAACCAGGCACTTACTTTCTAGCTAGGACTCTGCAAGAGGTTTGCAGCAACTCACCTCTCCCTAGAGGAGTATCTAAGGTATGTTAGATGAGTAACTCTGTGCAAGAGCATGTTTCCATCCTTTGACAGTAAAAGGAGTGACTGCTCTTGGAGGAAGCTGGGATGTCTGGAGTGAGGTGGCATGATGCCCACTTGTGAGGTCAGAGCACAGCATGGCACTTTGCAAGTGCAGACTGCAATCCTCACCCAGCCATGCCCTGAACTCCTGCTCAGGTCTTTGTCAGAGAACAAGAGGAAGAGAGTGATCACCATGAATATTTAGGTGTCAAGGCTCTCAGCAGGGCAGCAATCTTCTCTTTTGTTGTTCTCTCTTTATATTATTGGGGGCCCTAACTTGTGCACTCCTCAATTCCCACCTTTGCAACACAAGACACTGGGAATCCACAGATAAAATCAGAAATTCTCCTGGCTTGACTGTGTATCTAAGCCTTACATATGTATGGTGGAAAATCTGAAGTGTAACAAATCACTGAAGGCACTGAGTGGAGAAGTGTTCCCACAAACAGCCTAGCTGAGAGATCTGAGGCTGGGAGTAGTCCCTGATAAGAGAGAGGCAGAAAGTGTCCCCAGAGGAGTTTGCATCTTGCTTAGCTGGGTTGGGAAGAGGCCATGAACCTGTGGGCTCTGGAGATGCAGCACAGGGGTGCAGGGAAGGTCATGTCCACCTCTTCTCTTGTCTCTCCTCAGAAATGGCTGAAGTGGAGCTGCCTATGGCTGTTAGGGGAGACTGGCTGTGCACCCTGGGGTCCTTGATGGGCTGGAGGGCACTTGGTGCCACCTGGGACAGGACAGAAATGGAACCTGAGGCAAGTCCAGAGTGCCCTGTTTTGTAGCAGCAAGGTGCATCTGTGCAGTCCCTACCCAGAGTGGGTGTGTATCTCCAGGAAACCCCTGTGTGCCCTTTCTCTTGCAGCGGGTGCAGGAGCCCCTGAAGGGAGCGTGTGGGGCTCACCTTTGTGCCTGGAGCACGTCCCCCGGGTGGCTTTGGAGAACTTTGGAGAATGTCCATGTCCAGCAGCGCCCTCGGGGCACGCACCGGGGGTTTGGCTGGCAGCGGAGAGCAGGAACGGGAAGGAGCTGCCATCTGCTAACACTCTGAGGATAAACAGACTGTTTTTCCATTCCCACACTGTTTGTGTTGTGGAAGTACCGGAGGACACATTTCCAGTCTACAGCTCGGTCTGTTTACTTGCTCTGAAGGGGCTTGGAGGGGGAGCAAAGGCAGCGTGACCTGATGATCCAACACGTTCACTGCTGTCATTAACTTCTACCTTGTCGGCTCCCAGAAGGAGGTGACAGTTCTGGGGGCCACTAAAAGGGCTCTACAGAGGAACCAGGAAGGACACACTCTCCATAGGTTCAGATTTTCATGGATAACAGCTGACAATTAAAAAAAAAAAACAAACAGAGAGAGTGAATAAAAATTAAGCTCTTTGATATAAATAATAAGTCCTAGAACATACTAGAAATTCCCAGGCCATGTAGGAAGCTTTTGTTACTGTTATCTAATTTGCTGCATTAATTTGTTATTTTTATTACATACCTCTGATGTGGAGTGGGAAAATAAAGTGTTTGCAATGCAAATAAGATTTGGGGATTAGTAAACAGATGCCACAAAGGTCTGACAGTAAGTAGCCTCTCCTCCAAATTGCAACCTTCCCTTTTATCACAGATACTTTTAAACCAGGCAGGAATTGTTTAGCTTTTTCTTACTGAGTTTGTATCCTTTAGGTGGGTGACATGGATTTGAGGGATTTAAAGGACATCAGAAAATCAAAATGTGCAGCAATAAATTCTATTTTTTTCCCAATGCAGAAAATGAAATGTCAGAGTGTGTGTTGATATTGTTTTCCTGTGGTTAATTTGCTAAAGGTTTGAGGTAAATTAGTGGGAGATTATTTTGGTCTTTAAATGAGGCCTTATTATGACTGTGTAACTTCTTCCAAGAAACCTGACTCGGGACTGGAAGTCTTGAAGGAGAGACAGTCTCTGGAAATGTTTTGTGGTGCTTCCTTCTAGTTTGCAGGAGGCCTTTCCCTCTGCATCCTCAGGCAGTCGTTAGCACTGAAAAGCGGAGCAAGGGCTGCAGCATTAAAGGATTTCAAAATGAACTTTGGGGAAATGCACACAGTCAGGGAGGAGAAAAGGAAAGGCCATTTGAACTGTTTCTGTCAGTGGCCAGTAGGATTGGGTATTTTTTCCTCCCTCTCCCCTAAATTGACTGAGCTAAAGCCTGGAAGAGGGAAGCCCCACTATTTTTTCTTACCAAAAAGGTCTCTACTGACATAACCTTCAAGTGCAGCTGGAGGTTTAAAGAAAGCTGGTGCTGTGTCTGGTCCCAGAAAGATAGAAAGGAGTCACTAAGCCCTGGCCACTCACTGTGGATGGTGGTTGCATCTGATATACGACCACAGGGAAGGGAACAGCCTCTCTGCACCATTTGCTCCCTGTGAACACTGAAGTGTTCCCTCGGAGGCTTTTTATCAGTGGAAGAGATGGAAGCAGGTTAGTCCAAGATGATCTTTCAGAAGATGGAGTCCTCTGATCCCTCCTGCACCACCACCACCACCCTTGGATCATTCAATGCTGGCCAGCAGACTCGGGATGAACCAACCACAGTGGACAATCTCTTCCTGTTCACAGTACCAGAGGAATATTTCAACTCTTGGCTTAGGAGGTGGGAGTTCAGTGACTCTTAGCTTGCCTACAGTAGAGAGGTGTGCTAGTGAGCAGGAGGAGATCCCTGATGGAGCGGGGTGGGATATGGTATTTTTACATGCTAGAGTGCAATACCACAGAGTGTGACTGTCTTGGGTTGCAACAGCAGGATGGACTGGGTTGTTGCCCTCCCAGCTAAGCATCCTTCCCTCTCATCCTGCTTTTGGTTCTGGAGCAAACTCGCTCAGAAATGGCTTAGGGATTGTGACGCTGAATTTGGTGGTCAAGATGTACCAGCTTTTCATCCAGCTATCTGTAAAAATGTATACATTGCTAATGGACCTAATTAAACCTCACACTTACTTTTTGTCTGTGTCAGAATTCTGCTTTTAATTGGTAATTGTTGGATCTCTGTCATTTGATTATTAAGAAAAGGCTGGATTTATTTACTTGGCAAGCTAAACCAGTCTTATTAAGACAAGGCTTGGATGTAAACAATCATTATAGTCCATCTAAATACCAATTTATCATTAAAAACATATTCATTTCAGATTAATGCTTATGTGGGACCCAACCATGCAACTTCTTAGTCACATAGATAAATTAACTCATACATGTAATCTCAATTAATTCAATGGGTTTACTCATGTGAGTAAGGGCTGCTCAAATAAGTAAGAGCTGAGGGATCTGGCCCTTAGGGAAACATATTTACGACTTTGTTGTTAATTCTCATGACTTATGTTTTCAATAAGCAAATGGTATTAATTCAGCTCACAATAGCTTCTTAATTAACCTCTATACATCAGAGGCATATTCAGGAATCTTAATTTAAAGCATTGCTATCAAGCATGTCATCATCCATCCCATTCCTCAGGGTAACAATTGACTCTGTGCACATGGCAAACACTAATAGTGGGTTGACACAGTTCAAAGAGCTTCATAAAATGAGTGGGAAAGACTTGATCATGGTCTACATGGAGATATTGTATCAAACTGGTTACTTTTCCAGTGTAAACACAGAACACTTGCTATTGAAATAAGGGCTTTGGCACCACAAATTGTAGTAAATAATTCTCCCTATGGCAGGAATATTTCAGTTTTAGACAGTTTGTCAGCTTTGGGATTTGAGTAGTCTCTTTTCTGTTAATCTTCCACTCTCCCTCTCAAGACTCAGAGACCCTCAGCTTCATCTGTTTTTGCTGTGTGACATCTCACTCTTTTGACACAGGGTGGGTGTCCTCAGGGTACCCCAAGATCATGATCCCTCCCAGCTTGTTTTAACCTGATTGAAGCCCAAAACCACATAAACACCAGAGAGTCCAGCCAGAGAAGATTCATGACAGCAAGAAAAAACTGGGTAATCCATACAGGTACCCTAAAAAACAATCAGTTCCTCCTAAAACTAGGCATAAGAAACTGGCTAAATCATCTGAAGAAAAATAGTTGCAGCTCGGTAATGACAAAGACAAGAAATTGTTATTTGAAAGGAACTTTCTGTACAAATACAAGCTGAAAGGAAAACATCTCTACAGTAAAAGACAGTACACAGTACTGACTGGCACAGAGTACAGAGTTGAGTCTTGTAGACTGGACTTCAAGAAAAGTGTCAACCATCTGAAAACAGTCCAGAAAAAACCCAAGGAGAATATTGGAGTAAAATGTCATCTAGCAGGAAAGATCAGTAAAAATGAGGTGAGACTCAGAAGACGCAAATATATAAAAGCTGAGACGACACAAATATACAAAAGGCAGCCACAGAGGAAATAATGTGTGTATGACAGTGCCAAGGATAAGAAACAATGAGAGCACATTACAGAGAAGAAGTTTGTATTCAGAATTAGGAAAAGGTTTCAAATGTAAGGATGGAGAATCACCACAACCAATTGCAAAGGCAGAGCGATATACCTAATTGAAACTATTGATTTATGACACTCAGAGTGTCTATGCATATTTATGTACATGCAAGACACACAATGCAATTTAGTACCATGATTTTAGGAGAAGAACAAGAGACAGGCTTTTGTTTCTAGCAGGAGATAAAGTGAAAAGTCTTGCTAGTATAATTCTTTGTGAGTAAAGGAATCAATTCTTTTGGAAATAAAATTAGTAACAAGGAGAAATAAATGAAAAACAGTCATACTGCTTGAAATAATAATCTCAATACCTAAAAATATTCAAAATTTTTCTCTTCATTTATGAAGTCCTTAAAGTTCACTTCAAATATAGAGGAAAATATAGGAGACAAAATGCTGCGTTTGGCATTTTTATTGTAAAATGCAATTTGAAAATAATATTGTCTTGATAATTGGATTATTCATCCCTCAAGGAAAAGGGTCACCCCCACAAGTCTGGAATAATGAAGCAGAACACCCAGGTTCTCAGTCACCCCGTTCCACACAAAGCTGGTCATCACTGTGGCATTGTTTTCCTTTCACCCCTTTCAGGCTGGCTGTCCCACAGAGTGCTGGGCTCCTGAGAGAGCAAACACACAGAATACTCGTCCTGGTCGTGTGTGAGCAGTGTCTGAGACAGGACTCAGAGAAAGGTGGCCTCACACAATGCCATGGGATCAGAGCTTTCCAGGGAGTCAGGCAGGAGAGAATACTGTTATGAGATCCCAGAGGTACTCTGGGGTATTATGTTTGCTTGCTCCATTAAATGTGTGATTTGAGAGGCAGATGGGGAGACAAATGCTTGCCTACCTTAATGTTACTTACACAAGGATGTACTGCAGCTCAGAAGCAGAAACTATGCCATGTGACTTACGTTATTTATCAACCCTATGAATTGCAAATATATTCAAATTGCAATTGACAGCTTGTAAACAATCTGCAAACCAAGAATTAGCCTCTCCAGGGCATCACATCTCTTTCAGAGTAACATATAAATATGAATATTTTACAATCTGGATGAAACAATTCATGAGCAGTCGAAACAGTGACGTGCATGAAAACCATCAAATAATGATGTATTTATTTTTGCTAATTAATGTTTGTCTTTCTTTACAAGCAATTCCCCCCTGCCACCCCCCAGCTTTTCTGGTTGTCTTCTTTGAAAAGAAAAAGAAAAACAAAAAAGAAAACACAAAAACCCCCAGTTGGCCTTAGATGCCTTTTCAGGCCAGAGAAGAGAGCTCTGGCTACATACAACTGGCAAATGTCAAAAAAGAATAAACTCCTGCAAAGATAGATTAGAAAGTGAGCCTTAATGACAAATAGAAACAATACTCATAAGAAAACAAAAGCAAAACCAAAAAAACCCAACAATTCCAGGCTCCCATCACACCAAACAATAACTAACTGTTAGTGTATTTGTTTGCATACAAGCTTTGCCCACTGAGCTAAAAGAAGCTTTCAGAAAATGCCAGTAAAATCTGGTAGGGGGCAGACCCAGAGCCCTGAGATCCTTCTTGCTCCCATCATCACCTAATTAATCGACCCCCTCCTAGAATGAACACACACATCCTCACCAGCCTTGTGTGCAAAGGAGAGCAACTTGAGGAGATTCAGATGGCTCTCCTTCTCTCCTGGCGAGGCTGTGAGGGCTCACAGTGCCCAGGTGAGAACATTGCTGGGTTGGAGTGGGGCTGCAGCTCTGGCACTGCTGCTGCTGAGACCAGGAGAGCTCAGGCCAAGCCCCTGCAAACCAGCCACCTTTCATCTCTGCATCACAGTCAACACTGGCCATGCTAGCTTGGCAGAGCAAAGGAAAAAGGCAGGAGTGTTGGGGAAGCACAGAAGGCTGCAGAATAAAGAGGGGACTGGAAGATGGACTTCCATAAGAGGTGGCTATTGGAAGAGGCACTCCTCGTGCAACAGAAATGAAGGTCTGTGAAGCAGTGTGGTTACACTGGCTTCTGAGATCCTGTTTCTGCTGTGTCCCCATCATCAACCCTATCAGAGGTCTGTGAGGACACACTGGCAGCCTGTGCATGCTGGAGAGCTCCATGCCCAGATTGGGTGCAGGCTGTGGACGTCTGTATGGAGAGTAGGGCAGAGGGAAACCACCCTCTGCAATGATGCACAGTGGTAACATGAGCCATGTGGCCACAGCTGCTCCTGCTAAACCCCCTGAGTCACAGCACTGAGCAGATGTGGACACACCCATTGCACAATTCCCTGCAAAACCTCCTGGCACAGACCTGGACCCAGGCTCAGAGCAGCCCCTGGTGCCAGGAGGAACTTGATGTCCTTGAGGCAGGAAACAGCTCAAACGAACCTTCTGAAAAGTGTAGGCTCTGCACAGAGAAAGAAAATACCACTGCAGTTTTCCACCAGCACAGGAACTTAATCCAGATTTCTCCAGAGAGAAAAATACTCCTGGTTTCCCATTCATGTTGTCAGATATAGCATACTGAAGATTTATTTGCCTAGGAGATGCTGCATATTTTACATGTGTAAATGCCATGCATCAGTGAGAGCTGCCTTTTATTTGTTAAAAAAAAAAAAAGAAAAAAAAAGTATTTTTTTTCTTATTTTATCACTTTTTAAATTTCCATCCGAACCTCTCCGAACCTCTCCGAACCTCTCCCCCATTTCAATGAGATTAACCACCCAAATGGATGCACCATTTGGGGACTCCTGCAGAGATCACTGGCCTTCAGCATTATCCACAGCCACTGTTGACCTTTCCCACCTCCACACAGGTGATTTGGCTCCAAGACAGAACATGATTACCGTGGCTGCCTTCCAGCTGCACCCTGTGCTCCTCACCCAGCTGAGATGTGAACCTGAGTAGCAGTAGATGGCCTGACTCACTGGGATGGATGGTCTCTCCAGACATCCCTCATCCTTCCCACAGCCTCTGCGTGCCCTCGGTTTCCCGGTGAACCCAGGGTGATTGCACCCACAGCCACTGCACACAGAATTGGGTACGTCTCTGTTCCCTCCTGGCAAAGCTGACGGCCCCCTTTGGCCCCAGCCTGGTGCCAGCGCTGGTCAGCACCGATGCAGGGCTTTGCTCCCTTGTTGGATGCACAGTTGCACCTCCAAGTACAGCCCCAGGCTGCCCCAGTGACTTTCCAGGTGGCTGAGGGCCAGGGAGAGGCCAGTTTTCCCTTCAGGCATCCGATGAGAGCACGGGGTTTGGCAGCAGCGACCTTGGGCGGGGAGCTTAGGAAAGGCGAGGCGCGGTGTGCCTTCCTACATCCTCGCTGGGTGCTGCACCTGGAAGTGGGAACTGAGGCCGTGGCAGGAAGCCTTTCCCCTGCCGTTTCACATGTCTCAGCAACATGTGAAGGACACTGCTTGTCACTGCAGGAGCTGACGGTGGGAGTTAATGGAGGTCAGGCAAAGGAAGGGAGGTGATCGTTATCTGACCTGATTCCCATCTGGAAATAGAATCATCTGGCTTATTCCTCTTTGCAATCTGCCCAAATGGGATTGGTCTAATGCAAAGCACTAGCTGGGTTGTGGATCCCTCTCATTTCAGATGCTTAGTAAGAAAAACAAAAAGCTACAAATATATACCAAAAGGAGATTTCTAGGTATGTGGCTGATATAGCTATGTCAGTGACCTGTATCACACACACTGTTGTGGCCTATGGCAGGAAGCTGCTGGCAGCTTTTCACTGTCTGCCTACAGATTTGGACTTTGACTCAATCTACCATTTAGCTCAGGGCCATGATCTCACTGCCTTGAAGACGCTGCAGCCCAGATCTTCTCTGAACTGTGTCAATGCAGCCTGGGGCAATGGCCTTACCTGAAGGGTCATATGGAGAACCCTATGTATTTTGGAGCATCCGAAAGGGCTCTGAAACATGGGCTTCATGAACAGAAGAATATCATGGGCTGCATTAGGGCTTCAAGGTGTTCCTGTGAACACAGCCTGGATTTTCAAGGCAGCAGGTCTGCTGCCACCCCATGGCAGTGCACTGGACAAGTCCTCCTTGGTCCCACAGATGTTCTTTTCAGCCATTGTTTTTTTCAAGCACTTTGACTCCAAGTTGGAAGCAGTGGCATGATGTATGGTAGCCAAACAGCCACAGCCTTCCCATATTTCTGTGGAAGAAATAGCAGTGGCAGTAGGATGATCTACAGTCCTTTTGCAGGAGCTGTGCAAGAAGAAAACGACTGCCAGAGCTCTGCCCTGTCTTTCCTTTTGGCTTCAGAGCACCCTGAAGCTGCAGTTCATGTGCTTCTCTGACCATAAGTAATTTCTAAAGAGGAAAATTGAACTCAGGAGTCTGAATCTTGGTCCATTAGTGTAACAGGCTGGAGTCCTCCTGTCTGGATCTGAATCTCAGTCCATTAGGGTCACAGGGAGGAGCCCCCACATCTGGAATGGCCTGGATGCATTTCTTTTCTTTGCAATACAAGCACGTTCTTTCTGGAGAACTGGTAAACCAAACACCAGCCCTTAGAGAGGTTCAGACACGAAGACCTGACCCCAGGCCATCCTGCTGAGCCCCAGACAGAAAGTAGGCACCACCAGCCAGAAAATTCCCATCCCCGCTGCCTGCCCTTGGGCGCCTTTCACTGGGGAGGCCGCCCTGCTCACAAAGCTTATTCTTACATGTTGGGGTTTGGACTTGGTAACAAAGGGCCTCTGTGTGCATCTTATTATGTTTTCTTATTTATTTTCTGAGATGAGTGTTTGGGGCTCAGGCCAAAGCTAAAGGTCTGGGCTGACCTCTCCTCCCCATCAGGAGCTGTCTTCTTGTGCCACCACTGTCTGCTGAGGCACCAGGCAGGGCTTCTCACCAGCTGAGAAACAGCTCCACAGGATCATTGCTCATCTCCAGGACCCCTCCGCAGGGCTGGGGAAGGGACAGCATTCACAGTGAAAGAGTATATGAGGCAATAAATTTTTGTGCGTGTGGAAGATGCCAAATTAAATCGGAGGCATTTGGAAAACCACAAGAATACTCCAAGGCCATGAACATTATTCCTGCTATATAACAAGAAAAACAGAAGATTCAACAGACCATAAAATGAAGGAAAAAAAAAAATCATGTTTTCTTGCCTCGGGAGGGTTTGAAAATTCAGTGCTTCTGCTGCTGCTGCTGCTACCAGCACCATTAAGGATTTTTCATTCATTTCAGGGGCAGAGCCTAGGTGAACGATGGCTCAAGGGCATTTAACCCTCCAAGTGCTTCACAGCATTAATTAATAGAGCTGGGCAAATAATTTGCCATAGATCATCCAATGAATTCAGAGCCTGTCTCTGCTTGCAGAGAGCTAGTTTGTGCCCTGCTTTTGCTCTGCTGAGCAGAAAAATAATTCTCCTTTCCTCAGAAATGCTCAGCCTATATGTTATTTTGGGTTTGGTGAGGAGGGCAGACCCCTCCATCCAGGTGTTTTCCCTCTACAGGTGAGCAAAGCGAGGGCAAAGATGTTGTTTTGCTCTCCTTGCTTTTAGGGTCAAGCTAGGAGCTGCAGAAAAATGATACTGCTGCTGGCCTCAGCAGGAGTGTCCCCTGCCTGGCTCCTCCTGGGCTTAAGCTTGTCCCTGGCTCCTGCCTGTGCCTTCAGGCATCAAACCACCTCCACACTGCACTGCTCTGACTGAAATGAGCTCTCCTGGTGACAGGACAATGCTGCTGCAAGTGGGTCTGTCCACACATCTCACCAGCAATCTTCTGCCTGCCAGGGATCATCCCATCTCCAAGTGAAAAATAATGAGGCATAATAAGCAAACATAATGAACACAAATAGCTGATAAATAAGCACATGAGTATGTTTAAAAATTGTATCTTGATACTGATTTTTAGCCAGGAATTGTATAAAAATAAAAAAAACCCTGGTTGTTTTCTGCAGATATTTGTATGCATGTACATGTTTGTGAATGTGTTTTTGCATGTGGGTACAGATGTGTGCACAGATGTGTGCATGTCCCTTGGAAGTCTGTGAAGCTGCTGCTGTGCTGGAACAAAACATTGCAGAGAGAGGAAGAGAACAAAGGTGACTGTGACAATAAATTTTATCTGCATTGCAGGACAACTGTGTGCAGTCCAAGGCAGACCCAGTGTGAAAAGCCCATAAGGGATTTAATGGAGGGAAAAGCCATAGCTCGAGCTCAGCTTCCAGCACACTTCAGAGAAGCCAGTGAGTGGAAGGAAGACCGTATCCTTTTTTTTTCCAGACATGAGGAAAGCTTTGTTTCCAGCTGATCTATTCCTATTCACCAGTTTTAAACAACTGTGAGAAGGAGATGTGTAGGAAAAACATTTTCATGGAGGGAACAGGCAAGCATAGATGCTGTGCATTCTCCATCCACAGAGGACTTCAAACCTCAGCTAGAACAGGCCATGAGGGCTTGGTCCAGCCTTCAAGTCCTGCTTGGCCCTGGGTGTCTCATAGAGATCTCCAAAAGTCTCTTGCCACCTAAATCACTCTGTGGTCCTATGAAACCAGGCTTCATTTGTAGCATTGTCTGTGGAGCTGCATGCTCAGGGAGGGAAGGATCTTACCAGCAGCTGATGGTGAAATGTTTGATCAAAGTTTGGTGAATAGTCATGGTCACAGTAGAAGGCTAATATTGCTGCCAAGCAAGGAAAATCATGTGGGTGAACTTAGTAGGAACTGGCAAAATACCAGACTTTGCTGTTGTGGGGGATTTTAATTTATTAGAAGTTTCTTGGGAATGGACTTGGGGCAAAAAAGCCTAAAAGCTTTTGGAAGTCGTTGGTGGACATTTCTTATTGTGAAAGTTGTGATATACAGAACAGATTTAGCGAATAAAGATTAATAAGGAGCACTTTAATTGTAAAAGGGAGACCAGGGAAATTATTCCACAGAAGGATTATTTACTGGCAAATAGTGTCAAGAAAGCTGGTGCATTAAGGTGTCTTTTATATACACTAAGAAAGTAAAATTCACTTCCACGCAGCAAACACAGCTACAGACTTGAACTGGAGAAGGGATGGATGAGATAATACTTTGGTAAACTACTCTGGCTTTCTATTTGGCTGAGGCTGCCGTGCTTTATCCTTAAACCTTTTAAGTATTTTCTGTATTAAACTGAGAGCCACTTCTGATTTGTGAGCACCTGAAAAAGATAGATGAGATATCAAAATAACTGTGCTTTTCATTCCCCAAAAATCCTGCTGCCAGACAGATCCAGGATCCCACATCCTCTTCTGTTCCTCAGTTTGGCCCTAACCTGCAGGAGAGTAAAAGCAAGTCACATTCTGCCTTTCTCCTTTCTTCCAAAGGAAACCAATATGTGTCACAGCAAAGGGAGTTTCTCTGTAGTGCCATGGCACTGTTCCTACATTCAGTCTGAAAGAATCCTGCTGGGAGAAATTCAAGTCTTTAAATAATGGTCTTTATAATCTCAGAAATTCTACTTGCTTGTCAGTCTCCTTATTCCTTATCCTGAAATAGTCTATGTAAACTAAAGTGTATAATGTGAATAAAAATGTACATCTTGTCCATTTTTTTTGGTACCGTCTGGATTGAGGGATCATATACTCTATGTGTTCATGTAAGAGAAACCACAGGGCATAGTGAACTGAGAAACTTAGAAAGGACAGCTATAGTAATTTCAATAATGAGAAACAACTTGCAACCTTAAGTAATGACTTTGCTTTGCAGGTCAGCTAGCACCTTCCATTCCCACTGAGCTCAATCAGTGGTAGGACATAAATGCCAAGAAAAGGGAAAACTAGCCATGGAAAATCTTCCTTTCTCTGAAAGGAAGAGCTGAGTTGAACAGTATGTGGATGTAATCATCAAAGGCAACAACAACATTTACAACATTTACTGTGCAAGATAATCTTTACACTGAAAAATCAGTCTCAGTGTTGATTAGCTAGGTGTGCAATACTGCTGGAAATAATGGCTTGGTGGTATTTACTGAGGACTGCAGCGCACACTAAAGTTAGTAGATTGCACCTACCTTGGTTAAAAGAAAAGAAATTTTGCTGGCTTATATGCTTCCAATATAATGTGCAAAGACCTCTAGGGAATTGAGTCAGGCTGCCAAGGGCTCAGAGAAAATTGTAATGCAGAGCTGAGATGAACAATAAACCTGGCTTTATTACAGTTCACAGGACAAAGCCTCTGTCCTCCAGGACTGTAAATAAGCTGGGGCAGAACAATTTAATGAGGCAAGGTAAGGGGTTCTGGGCTGGCAAGAGGGGTGGGAGGTCATGGTCAGGGTGGCTGCTGTGTGCTGTGACCAGCCCCGCAGCCCAAGAGGGGCACTTCCACCCCTGGTGCCTGGCCTTGACGGTCTCCCTGCTCCTCCTCCTGCTTCCAGCTTCAAGGCTGGTAGAGGCAGAGCAGCAGGTGGGCAGTCCTGTGCTTTGCTCCTGCCAGGGAAACAGAAAGCTCTTACATTTTTCAAAGTCGTTCTGTAAAGACATGGTCAAAAGAACAAATCACAGCAGACAAATACAGGATATGCAATAGATTTGGATTGGCTAAGTCCTTTGATGCCACTGTGCCATGACGCAACACTGCACATAAAGAGCAGCCCAGAGAGGCTTTGTACAGACAGAAATGAGTGGCTACATATTGCCAGCTGGGGCTAAGGAAAACATCCATGGATGGTACAGTCCCGGTATAGCCAGCTGCAGGGAGGTATTTGTCAAGTTACTGTAATTGAAGAGATATGTGTGAGGGAGAGTTTTGAGGTTAGATCTGGAAAAAAAATCAGTGAGAAACTTTAGTTTGCATGCAGTTCTGATTTTATTCAAAGCATGTATTAATGACCCATGGCATTAATTTATTGCATGTTAACAAATGTACAGATGATGCCTAACTGGACAATAGAAGAATTGCTGATGACACCAGGGAATTACAAGAATTCAGAAAGCTGAAACTATGGGCAGAAAGGAACAAAATTATGCTATGGATGGGAGACAAGCAAATTTAAAAACAACAATGCAAATGTTTAGCCACACTGTAATATGGAATATAGAGGCATTGGGTTCTGGGGTGAAATAACCTGAAAATGTAATAGTTCACCACATGCTTTTACAAGTCAGATTTATTTAATGGTTGGACTCAATGATCCTAGAGGTCTTTTTCACCTTTAACAAATCTATGATTTTGTGATTATTTTAATTGCAATTTTTGTTTCAGACCTCACACTTGGGAGAGGGGAGGCGAGGTTTTATCTCAGCAGAGCCTGGGACTGGCATGGAACAGCCAACAAAGCCACGCCAGTGTTCAGGGAAGACAGTGGTGCATCCCCTTCCCAGAAATTGCCTGCAGAGCCTATTAAGCCAAAACTTTCCCATCTGACTACATTCAGCTTTGGGGTATCTTGAATCCCTGGAGTCTTCCATGTCTTTAACATAAAACCTCTAAACTTGATTTCATACACGTCTGCTCATATTCCTGCACTTGAGAGTGAAATATTTAGTGTAGTTCCAGAAAAGAGTCCTCCTTCTTAACTTGATCCTTGAAACAGGCAGATAATTTTCATTGGCATTCCTCTTTGCCTAAGGAAGAGAGGTTGTTTTATATTTTACCATCTCTATTGAGCTTCTTATGCCTCTTCAGTGAAGAGCAGAATCCTGAGGCCATATGAGGTTTCTCTGTGTCCACTCATAATACGGTGCTGATGACTCCCAGCTGGGATGCAGTCCCAAAATCCTGCTGGATTTGGTAGCACTTTGGAGCTATTTTACCCTTTATAGTGGCTGAAAGTGAGTCTGCAAGCATCTCATAAAGCAGCAAGCCTGTTTGGAACTGCCTTTCTTCTGACACGGAACAAGGAACTTCATAAAAATAGGGTAATGATAAAACTTTCTCTAGTTTATCTCTGCATTCTCCAGTTGGATATCTCCTTGCCTAGCTCTGTGCTATGAATCTGGAAATCTGAAAAAATATTGGAAGTTATGGAAATAAAGTTGAACAGTAGAAAAATTTAGTATAAATCCAGAAAGAACAATTGCGTTTTTACTTTATCAGGCAGTTCTACCAAATGATATTCTTACTAACCTCCAGATGGTTAGACCTAGACTAGTATGGAAATATAAATGTACTCTAGCCAAAGGAACAGACTTTTAGTTTTCTAACATCCATGATAATAATCTGGTGGCAAGAAATCTCTTAGAATCTAAACTGTTACCTTAAAGTCTTGGGTTTCATCTGTAACCACAAGGATCCAGGAATATAGTTTATTACAGGTATTACACCCAAGACTTTTGGATATAAAAGAAACAAATCTAGAGAAAAAAAAGAGACAAAATAAAGAAAATACAATTTTCTGATGGACTGCTGGAGCATCAGTGTGATTCTCAGAGAGGGCAGATTGACTTCTTCACTATTTAGAATGACAGAAACAAACAGGAACATCTTACAGTAGCAAATACTCCTAAGGGCACTGAATGAGGATGGGTAGGACTTTCTCTTTTTGCTGCCTTCAGGAATTAGTGAGGACACTTGCATACGTAGAGTCAAGCTGTGGATTTCCTCACTGATAACACGGGCATCCTGCTGCGTAAGTGCTGCTGGATCAGGGCTCTGGGCTGCTCCTCCCATTGGCAACTCTCAGAATAAATGAGTTATTTCCGGAGAGGCATATTCTGTCAGCAGCTCACACTGATTACAGTAATAATAATATTAATAACAATAGCAATAACAATAATATCATCGCCTTTTCCCATGGCTTCTGCCTCAAGTCAGTGACTACAGTCTTCCCAATGAAGCTGTCACAAGCCAGTGCCTGCAGATGTCAGCCCTGTGAGCTGGGGTGGTGGACTGTGGTGCAGACCATAACCCCCCTGCTTCCAACTTACTGACAGGCTGAGGGCAGTGTGCTTGCCCAGGACTGCTGCAGAAAGGGAGGAAAAACATTGCTGAGGCAGCTTCCAGAGCTGGATAGGGAACCAGGTCACTTCACTTCTGGCAGCTTATAAAAGTGAGAGAGGAAGTCTGCAGTGTACACTGATGTGAGGTGGAGGGAGAAACAGGAGTGAGAGAGGACAAGAAAAATGTGCACACACACATACAAACAGGCGAAAAAGGAAGAGCCCTGATAATGAAGTGCATAGGACTTTTTCATATTAAAGAGGGATGAAGTAATTTCAAATTTAGGTCAGAAAGCAAGCACCTGTCAGCAGTGCTGAAGTATGTATTATTTTATGCAGCTTTGCAACCACATCCTCTTGCCTGTCTATAAGTACTTGCATCATGAAGTCTCTGAATACTGAGGATCACAAACTCTTGGAATGTGATAGCAATGAATTCACACCAATGCCTGTAAGAAGCAGGGCACCTCACTGGAGAGACATTACCTGAAGGTTTGACCCCTCAGGGGCTGGGGAAGGTGATAGGTATTGGTGAGCCTGGCACGTGTGCATGGGGAAGGGTAAGCCTGGCCAGAGGTGACATCTGGCTGCATCAGCTGCTACAACGCAGTGGAGGACGAGTGACTCTTGCTGTCCTGGAGCACAGCCATGTCCACCTGAGGCAGCATCCTGCCAGTGGCCGGAGCTGGTGCCGGATGCCCAGAGGAAGGTGACGCCCTCCCCTCTCACCTCGGATGATGAGCACGGATGATGATTGCACAATCCTGCTCGGGGGAAGGGGGGACAGACAGTGACTTCAGCCCATGATGAGCTTCCAGCCTGGAACACAGAGATTAATGGCTGTTGCAGCATCTGTCCCAGTCAGCATAACTGGAAAGTGCCTTTTTACTGCATGAATATTTAACCTTTTCCTGAATCTCGTCACAATTATTATCTCATGAGAACAAACAGAAGACAGGCTGTCTTTGCTCCCTGCCTCCACCAAGTCAGGGTCTCAGCAAGGATGTAGGATGTCAGAGTTACTACAGTGCATCCATCACTGCACATCTGCAGAGCACATTTGATGGGCCAATGCCCAGAGACATATGGGCTCCCCTAAGTGCAGTGCCAGCTGCACCTGGTGTGCCTGGCTGCAATGTGGGCAGGAGAGAGGGGGACTGTGTTGGGAGCTTGGCACTTTGGGTCAGCCAGCCCGAGCTGTGGGCAGCTCTAGTCTCTGTGATCAATTTTTTGACAGGTTGTATTGGTTGAGGGGCAAACAGAGAGGAGAAGAAGGTGAAAGATTGGTATGATTCAAGAAGTAAGAAGCAGTGCCTTAGAAACTCTGCCCTACAGTGGTGGGTAGCTTTCTCCTGTTTCTGATTCAGCACCTTATGCTCTTGTCTTAAAAATACATTGAAAATACTAAACTGGGCAATGTATTTTCCAGTGCAATTGTTATCTTTGTGCCTCTTTTGGGAGAGTAAGAAATCAACATGCAGCATCTTTCCTGTCTACTTTCTTCCAAATGACAGTTATTTGCTTTTCCTCTGGGGAGTAACACTGTGATATATAAGTACTCAGCAACCAGGGCTGCACCCAGAACAGTTTATCATTTACTTGCCACAGGTTACACATTGTAAAATGATGGAACCAAGCCCCATGTTAATGTTTAACCAGATGTTAACTCCACCCTGGCAGCACTTGGATATCACCTCTTGAACAGATTTGCAGGTGCCCGGAATTTCTGAACAGCTCTGTATTCCCACAGTAGTGCATGAATATCCAGGAGAAGAAGGGAATAGATTCACCTATGCAAGGTGCAGGATTAAGTGCTTAAAAAACTGTAATAATAACACCAAAGTGCACTTTCGAAACTAAACATTAAATTCAACACTCAAAATGTAATAGTATCCCTTACAGGAAGAATCCTGCTAGTTTTCAAAGAAGTTTCACACGAATATAGATTACAATAGAAGCTTCTCTTTCAGCAATACTGCCCTGTTCACCAATAGCACCAGCCCAGCAGGTCAGCACCAAGCCCAGGTCAGCACCAAGCCAACCTGACAGGGACTTCTGCTTTGGTCCAGTATATTTTTAGTTTTCAAGCACACAGTGGCTACTACACTTTTGGATTACAGCCAGTAGTGGAAACCAAAGAAGCTTGTGTGAGCAGCTGCTCTCCAGGTACTTTTAAAGTCCTGACTTCAAGCAAGATGTACAAGATCATAAGGTTGACTGCTGTGATTTCTGGTGCAATCTTGCAGATTTAAGCATATTTGAATTCAGTAATATTTGGTCCACCACACCCGGGTGCTCATCCTCTGAGAACATGAATCTCTTTATTCCCTCACTTGCTACACTGATATACTTTCTCTGAACATATCTGATGCAACAAGGGCTGTGTCCTTTGCAGAAAGCTCTAGTCTTTCATGGGAACTCTTCCAGACTGGGTTCTACCCTAATCACATTCAGTCCATGAGTAAACATTTTCTGGGTCAATTCCATCTTGTCTTTTAATTTTTGACATTCTGAAAATTCATTCTTTATCCCTGTTGCTTCATTCTCTCTGAGTATTTTGATATCTGTATGATTCCACTAACCCTGAACAACCCCTGGCCTTAAAGAGGACAGCAAACAGTTAGCTTTCTATTCTTTTTGCTGGTATCAGGACAATATCAGATGTGAGGGTGGATTTTGGACAAAATTATTATGCTTTTCAGCTGGGGAGAAGCAAAGGAGGGTTTTCTTTACATATCAGTAAGTTAAATGGAGGTTGGGAAAGTTAATATTTTAACGGCAGTACTGGATCAAGACTACCTGGGACCAGCTGGCATGGGGTCTTTAATTTGTAAAATAGTTGTAACTCACTCTGTTTCTGCTTCTCAGGAATTTTGTGGGGAAAAAAAAAAGATTTATTAAGAATAAGTGTGTTCAGAGTTGAAAGAAGATACTTAAAGAAGACGCAATTTTGACAACTTTGGCTCAACTTGAGAGGAACTGTTTTAGAGACTGAAAGTCTTCAACCCCAGCCCTCAGCCTGGATTTGAAGGAAAAGTCCACAGCACTCTGACTTGGCTAAACTATACACAGAAAGCTACACCGAGCACAAGGATTTTTCTGTGCCTCAACACAGCCCCAGGATGCTGTAAGCAAACAATGACAGCTGATTTTGTGAACCATGCAGAGTGCACAGGCAGGGACCAGCATGGCAGGGTGGACACCTGGCCTTTCCCAAACACAGAAAGCAGGAGCAACCTGACCAAGTTCTTGTCACAATAGGATGGTCGAGGGGATGAGCAACTTTCCCACTTCTGTGTGAGTGATAGGTGTATATATGGATAGATATTTCCTACCATGGGGGCTTGTGGGGGATTGCTAAGGGGAGCAAAGAGGAAAATGAGAGCCCTGACCAAGTGGGAGGGGGGGCAGCAGTGGTGGCAGCCCTGCTAAGGGCAGATTGTAACAGGTGATTCAGAAACCAGTTGTGCTTTCAACAGCTGCTCTGCCTGCTGTACCAAGCACAGCCCTGAAACTGCACAGCTTTTGTGCCTGAGACATGCAAAGAGCTCTGCAGCTTCAACAAAACAGGATCAGGTGAGTGGGTACATACTGAATGTGTCCAGGAGGTAAGTGCTCTGTGGAGATGCAGCTCTCCTGCCTCAGCCCTGGGCAGGGGGCTGGGGGCAGGCAGCAGCCCAGGGGAACCACAGCTCTCTCTCCCAGTGTGATACCTCTTTATTGGTGCCAGCTGAGTCCTGAAATCTCTGCTTTGGAGAGATGAAACACATGCTCGTATATTGAGATGAGACGGCTCTAGGGCACAGCCACACTTGGCTCTGTTTATTTCATTGTCTTTCATTTATTCTTTGGTGTTACCCCTACAGAAATAAAATAATAATCAGAGAGATAGATTAAACAAGCAGGAGCCTCTGCCTAAAGTTTCAATAAAAAGTGAGCTTAACCATCTACTAAGATCAAACAAACAAAAAAGCCTCTTAATTAATTTTCCTTTCTGTCTTCTATTTAATTTAATTAAAGATATTCTTGGTCTAGAAGTAGAGCTATCAAAATCCTTTGGAAAAGTTGTGCATTTCCATCTCAGCTAAAAAGAAGTTTGCAGTCCTCTGTGGGGACTCATGTTTTTGTTGCTTGCAACCTATTTTTGCAAAGAGATGTCACTATCTTGGTACCACGAGTGCTTGAATCAGCAGAATTTCTGAAGCTCCCAAAGTTTGTCTGTTCTTGTAGGTTTGTTTTTGTTTAAACCCTCCCAAACCCAACAAAATGAAACAATGAAAACAGTAGTGGCAGAGACACTACTCCAGAAAGTGATGTAGGAGACTCCTGAGTCTAGCATGTCCTGACGTGCCAAGCTGTTGTCAAACTGTGCACCCATTCCTGTCCAATGGGTTTGTTTAGTGAGTCTCCATCTTTGCCTGGTAAAATGTATGAAAGCAGATTTATTTTGATTGCCATCATAAGACCTGCCTGACAATGAATAGCAGCACCAGAAATTTGTCCAGCAAAATTCACTTGCTCCTGTGGCATCCTCAACACAAAGTCAGAAATTATTGATCAGAGGAGACGTAGAGCCATGGCATGTTTTCTCAGCATCATGGACCTGTGTCATTTATCTCATCCCAGTCGCTTGGACATCCCAGCCTTTCCTTTTTGGCAGTACTGATGTCCTTCAGGAAGGTGGCTGGTAGAGGATGATACGACATCATGAGCAATGCAAGGTCTTCTTGTCTCCATCCTCCACTGCTAAAATCCTGTTGTTAGAGCTGTTCTAATTAATTCAAATAAAGACCTTAACTGCTCAAAGCTGCATTCACATTTTCCATCATTGAAATGCTCTGGGGCAGTGAAAGGCATTTCTAGGAATGCAATACCCTGGGATATCTCTAGGCAATAAATTATCCTCTCCCCACTCCCCCTCCCCACTCATTTCATTTAAAAGTGAAGGGTGCTGAGTTTTATTAGGCCCCCTCTTGTCATCACGGCCTGTGATTTGCAGTCCCAGGGCTAGACTACTCTTCCCTTTTTTCTCCCGAGCACCATGAGATCGCGTTACATTAGATGGCGAGGTCTGCCAGGTCACAGCCCCGGTCACTGTCACCCACTTCCCATTTCCTGCAAAATCCATACGTGGGAATGTTTTCCCTTCATCTTTGTGAGCAAAGAAAAAAAATTAAACGGTCTGAAGGTTTGCCTGCGCAAAGGTTGGTAAACAAACACCCTTGCCTTATTCATTTGTGTATTGATGTACACGGCTCTACCTATGAGCCGAGCCAGATGGAAAGAAAACCTGAAAAAGAAAGGAGGGAAAGTAGTTAAATCTGGGTATCTGGAAAACACATTTCCCACTCTTGTACCACTTGTCACCGCCTTTCAAGCAAGCCATCACCCTGACAGAAATGTATCTCTGTTCAGCAGCATCCCCCTCACTGCCAGGAAGCACAGCAAGGCGGCCCAGCTGCCTCTCTAGGATTTGCCAATTATTAAGCTCAAAGCAAAGTAAAACAAATAATGATACAAGCATCAGTGTCAGCAAGGAAGCAGCGTACATGCTTTCCAAAAAGATTTATGATGTGAGATCCATAGGGTTCCAGGATGATTCTTAGAGGGCAGCATTTATGTCCATGTCCTTGCATGCGAATGAGTTAATATTGTGTTTATTTACACTGTCAGATGGCACATGCACCCAAAACTTCAACCATAGCAGCACAGCTGGGCAGCCAGAGAGCCAGGAGCCACCCCAGCTTGTATGCCTGTCCCTGGAGGGGCACCTTGTGGGGCCAGCAGAGGGACAATACAGAGTCTCTACCTCCCTATGGTTGTGGAAACTCTGGTGAGGGACAAAAAAGATCTTAGAACTGGCCAGGAGAATCTGAAATCTTAAACACTTTTGCTCCCAAGTGATTTAACCAGCAAGTTACTAATTCCAGTCTCTGCAGGTGGATTGTCAAGGATATCACTGCAGTTTCAGTTCTGCAAAACAAAGACAGTTCCCCTCAGGGAAGTAGAAGAACCAAGTAATTTTCTTTCTTCTGTGTCTCTTGCATTAAACTTTCGTGAGCAGCCTGTCTTCTGTGCTAACATAGCCCACAGCCAGAGCTGAAATAGAGGGCTGACTTTATCAGACTCTGCAGACTCCTCCTTCTCTTTTATGGAATCAGTAACAGGAAGGAATTTTCTTTCTTATCTAGGAAGTGAACCTAAAATTGCTTTTCCTCAGGCTCCTGGTTTAGCTGAATGGTATTTGCCAGTAATAAACAGCAACTGTTAGCTGTAGGAAAATGGGGCCCCTTACCCTGGGACAGCAATGGATACGACTGGGCTAGCATCTGGAGTGAAGGGATGGGAGGCACAGCTATCTTTCTTATATGAGTTATTAGCAGCACAAAGAGGGGATACAATGGAGATTGAACCAAGTGTTCATCCAATGTCTGAGACCAAAACAAAACAGTGTGGACCTTCAGTACAGCGATGCTGTAGTTTTGAATTTTTGGCATTTACAGTGGAAGTCATACCATATTATGTATTTTTCTAAAAGGTTCATCTTCCTTAAAGATGCCTCTCCTGAAGCAGAGACACCAGACTTCTTTTTGAAGATAAGCTTCCAAGCTGAAAGACCAAAAAGAAATTTGAATACACGAATCTTGAAGGTTCTTTAAGTACATCAAGTGTAGAAGAGTGTAGTGGGCATGAGGACAGCCATGAGAAATCCTGAGGTATTCAAAAAGGACAAAGAGTGAGATGAAGCAAAAACAAGGAAGTTTCCTGGAGGGAAGCTGTGTGGAGCTTCAAGGAGAAAGACACAAGAGACTCGACCTAACCCCATGGGGCTAGTGAGAGTCTGGGAGATTCACGTGGGGAGTGATGTCTGAGGAAAAGATGGTGCTGGTTGAGACAATCTGTGTGAAGTACTTCTAGTGCAGATAGAAAAAAACATTGAAGAGCAAAACAAGAGTTAATAGATTTCTGGGCAAGGGACATCACAGTAAGCACAGGAAGGAAAGCAAATAAAGAGTTGGAAAGGAAGAAAATACCCAGCAGTTTCCAGTAGCAAGTCAGGGTGATGAAAAGGGAGGAGAGAGAGGAATAACATCTGACAGTGGAGATGCAAAAGGAAGTGGCTGGGAGGTTAATATCAGTGAGAGAGGCAAGGGGAGCATTACAGTGGAGAGCACTCAGTGCCTGTCTCTCTGGCTCTGCACAGCTCAAATGAGAGGCAAAGGAACAGCCAGAAATGTTGAGTTCAATACAGATGGACAAACACTGACAGGGAAGGAAGTTGGACAACACAGGGTTGTGTCTGCAGCTCAGGGTAAAACTGAGGTCACCTGAGAGAAGGTAGGGAGCTAAAAGAGGATTACAAGCCAAGCTGACAATAAACTCAAAAAGCAGAAGCAAAAATGGTGCCAGTCAAGAAGAAGCAAAAAGAAGAGGTGATCACAGAGAATGTAAAGAGCTCAGGAGGTGAAATCCTGGTGTCTAGAAATGAAATACTGAGATTAATGGAAAAAAAAAAATCTTTCAGGCATATCTGTTGCACAATATCAGAGCAGTCTCCTCTCACTATGCACAGTCTCCAAACCCCAGGGGTTTGGCTTCAATAGCAGACACTCGGTGTGCTGCTCCAACATTAACTGCAGGGAAAAAAATAGACAAAATTGATGGAAGAATTCTGGTCTGGAACTCAGCTGAAAACAACTAGTTGGCCTAGCTCAATTTCACAATGTGAGGAAACTGCAGCTTCTCTCCTGTGGAGTGTGAAAAGGCAGGTAAGAGGGTGTCTGATCCCTGTCTGGAAGAACAGGGGCTCTGTCAGCATTGCAGTTATATTCACAAAGAGATATCACAGCATGGCAGGCAGAATAAAAAGCAAAGGTGGCCCGAGTAGACACTGAGAAAGCACAGTTATACTTCAGATTGTGTGGCACTCTTAAGAAACAGCAGAGCTTTATCCAACTTCATCAATGATCATTGTGGGTCACTTCCAACTCAAATATTCAGTGATATGTGTGTAACAGCTTTTACCTTTTGAATCTGCCTGGTAAGCCACTTGCATGTGTCTAACCGAGTATCAACTAAGGAGACTCAGCCTGGACGCTCTCTGACTAGGATCTACCAGCTACAGCACATTCCCAGTTAGGGCATATACAGGAGAAGGAGACAGTCTTGTTTCAGCAGGCTCACCCTCACCAGCCCTGCAATGCCAGCAGCAGGTTTCCAGCTTACTTTATCATTTGGACTTCTTTGACTTTTCCCACTCCTCCCTTCTCTGGTGTGTCAGCTCCTTTTCCTCCTACCTGAACTGGACCCCTCAGGACTGCTGAGGAGCAGCAGCAGAGGCTGGCTGAGAGTGAAAAGACGCTTGTTCTGAGCAGGCAGGGCAGAGCAGCAGTCTCAAAGACCACATTGCAGGTGAGTTACTCTTCATGTGTGGCTGCCCCCTTGCTTGTCATGCCCAACAAGTGAAAGCAGCGGTGGGAGAGGTTTGAGCACAGGCTGCAAACAAGCACCAGTGTCTGGGGAGTTCAGTGGTGAGGAGCTGCCTCCTGGTGTGGCTGCCCTGCAGTGTTCATGGGGCTTAAAGTTTGCTAAGAAACGTCTTTGGGAGCTACCAGTACCACACAGGTGATGGGCAGACACCTCAGGGAAAAGCAGGAGATGCTGGCACCCTGGGCCACCACAACTGTGTCACTGGCACAGCGAGTTGCTTTGCCTCGCTCTTCTTCATGGCAAGAAGCCAGCTTGCAGTAGGAGTTACAACTCTCAGCAAGTTTTGCCCGGCTATCTGAGAGGAGGATTTATTCCAGGGTTTTGCTGCCTTTTCTGCCGCAGTTTTCCTGCTCTGAGTGTATGAAACATTTGAGGTGAGTCTGATTTCCCTGACAGTCCCATGGGGAATGAGGGGAAGCCTCAAGGAAAGGCAGAAAATTGAAGATTTAATGACTTATAGATGCTCTGCTCAGCCTCCTGCTCTCTGCTAAGATTAAAAGCTTGACCTGCTTCCTATGTATCTCCTGGCTGGATTTTTGTTTTATTTGAACAGAGCCATGCTGGGCCCATAGGACCTGTGACTCTGTTTCTTCTGCTGGGAAATTCACTGTAGGGAGCAAGGGTCCACCAGCCAGGCCTCTCTGTGGGTCAGAGGGCAAAGAAATGGGGACAAAATACTTTTTAAAGTAGACTTCAGAGCAGCACATGAAACATTAAAATCTGATTGAAAACCATGTACAGCTGTGTTTCTTCTTCCACACAAGCTAAAGCTCACGAGTCTCCAAAAAGTAGGACATGGGAGAAGAGTTTAGGCTGATAATCTAGCAGCAGACAAATTTCCCCAAGATCCCTGTCAGTCTGGAGCGCCACTTATGGACACCTAATTTCTTTCTTATAATGAATTTCTTAAATATTAATCCTCCTTTAATTCTTTCCACTGCCCTGTAAAAAGCAAAGGTGTTGTCTGAAAGAACTAAATTGAAATATTTGGGTAAGCATTCATGTTTATGTTTCTTAGTCTAGAATTCATATAAGACACCAGAACAGCTGAAATTGATAAACTTTCTGGCCTGAACTCACAAAACTCTCTGACAGAGCACCCTCAAACATACTGTGTGTCTTTTGGACTGCTTGTGGACATCCTCCTATCTCATGCATGCTTAAACTTACTTCTATCAAGTAAGTGAGGTCTAAATTCCTTCACATACAACTATCCCTGAAGTGAATGCACATTTATAAAATTATAGGAGATCAAACTTATAAAAGTTCATAAATGCATGAGTATTTCAAAGTCTTTCATAAAGGCTTCTAAATACTCTTACTTGAAGGTAATTTCTCCTTCTAAAATTAAATTTTAATTTCTTACAGCGAACAGGGCAAAATTTTACCACAAGGATAGAGTTTTGTTTGTTGTAGACTTTCACCCCAGATCAAACTGGGTTAATAAACTTCTGAAATATGTAATGAACCTGTCCCAAGTTTACACTTAATATTGTTATCTGATATTAGCAAAATTAAACCCGTCTTCATTGGGAAATGCAGCCCGAGGTTTAATTTTTAAGCTGACCGTGCAGCAATGGGCAAACTTGATATTCCACAGAAACTGAGCCCCATGATTCAAAACATGCTGGGGCATTCACCTCTGAATTTAAAGTGAACTTTAAGCACTTATTTGATGATTAAAGAACAAACAAAGAGCACAAAAGAGATCACATATATGCTTAAGTTACACATGCTTCAGTCTGTTGTTGGATTTTGGATCAAGTAAGCATGCCAGAGTATGAAATCCAATCCAGAAGATCTCTGTGAACCCTTCAGCATCTTCTATCTGTCTATTCCAGTGGTGTTTTAAATGTTCAGGTATAGATATAGGTAAAAACAGACATGAAAGAATCTATTTCCATTTAGGTTGAATCTAGTAACAGCTTGTGTTTATCTGGAGAAGCTTACAGAAAACGTTTTCATCTTTTCTACTCTAAAAACACTCTCCTGGTACTGGAGATAAAACAGCTTTAGACTCTTATAAGGTCTCTTGGTTCTCTGACCCAGAGACAGAACCAGACACAGACAAGCCTTTACCAATTACCTGACTCATTAAGAGCTGGTTGAAAGGCAACTCATCTGCCCCATCTCTTTGCTCTCCTTGCACAAGAGGCTGGAGTCAGGGTCTAAGTGAGGATGTGGTGCTGGATGCCTGGGCTGCATTCGTAGCTCTGAGAGCAGGGGAGGGCAGAGCTGTATTCACACATACACATGCTATTTAGGCAAAAGTTAAAGCAGAACTAGAACAATTATTCAGCTCCAAGCAGGCTTTAAGGGTAATATGTAGTTTAGACCCTTTAAAGCAGCAAGCAGAAAGATGTTTTCTCACTGAGATCTAAAACTATGAAAGTGGGACATTTTTCCCACCAGTGCTGCAATAAAAACCACTGTGCAAGGCAGGGTTAAATTTTCTTTCATCACAAGCCAGTCTCTTGAAGTGTTGCTAATGTCTGACATAAAATCTTAATGTCTCCCCAGACAGTGCAATGCTCTGAGCCTCTCTTTTCTCTTTGGGTCCCATCCCACTGGACATGTCATCATATTAAGTATGTATTATTTAAGTTGGCTCACAGGAGAAGCCCTGTCTGTGTCCTCTACTAAGGCCATATTTTCAGGACTACCTACCAGGACTGTACCTTGGCCACTGGCACATTGCCTGAGAGTGTAACAATAACTAACAGACTTGCACCTGCCTCTGTAAAATTTTGTTACTAATTTGCTATTTTTTTTACTCTTCTTAATGCCCCTCTACCCTTCCCTGTTTTATTGAGGAATGCTCTAAGGCTTCTTTGATTTCAGTTAGTATATATGGAGAGAGAAATAGCATTTGCTTAGTCCAGACAGGTGTCAGGACCTATAACTCTGGTGAGATGTGGATGCTTCTGAATAGAGTGTGTGGACATAATGAAACAGAATAGGAAACTCCAGTAATTAGAGAAACACAGGTGCTGATGCTTAGCATTTCATGGCATTAGTTATACAGAAATTTACTTACACATTGAAGTCAATGGACAACTGAAGTTCTTATCACATTGGTGTAAGAGACCATTTACTTGCCTGCCTCACCAGAGGTAAAGACTTTAGTGTCTGTGTTTCAAAATGCTGGCCTTGGCCATGAGCCAAATTGCGTTATACCTACTTTAATTTTTTTAGCATAGGGAGATTCTGTCATTAGCTGTGGCTGCAATTATCTATGACTGTTGCTCTGCAACTTGGTGTCATTACAAAAAGAAAAAAAATTACAAGAGAATTGAAGAAATCAGCTATTTTTACTTGGCAAAACAATGGCTGAGAGGGGATATGACTGCTGAGTGCAAATACATCAAGGAGCAGTAAACCTGAGGGAGGTGAAAAAAGCTATTTAAGCTAAAAAGTAACTTGGCACATGAACAAACAAATGCTAAATGACCATGAATAAAATTAGCAAAAGTAGAAGCAGGTTGCCAATGATCCAAACAATGAGGAAAGACCTTTCCAAAAGAAGAAATGCAAGCACAATAGTGAAGTATTTTTAGGAAGTAGTTTAACTAATTCCTGAAAGGGAATAAGGAGATGCATCTTGTTGCTGTGGTTAAGCATAAAGCTAAACATGGATCTCTTCCATGTCAGGTTGATATTTGGGTGAATAATCTCTTTCTCCCGTCTCCTTGCAGCCTATTTTACATCAACAAAGACTTCAAATCCAGTAGTAGAAAGCAGAGCAAAGAGGTAGCATAGCATGACTCAGTCAGGTTGCTTTCCTGGAAAGAGAGGAAGCTGAGAATTTGGTCAATGATACACAGTAAACCCTCATTCAGGTCCCTCCTGAGATGCTGGAGGACTGGAGTAATGTCCAAGATTCACATCAGAAGGCAGCCATTTGTTTTCCTCAGTAAATGCTTCCCTATTTTCTATATTTAGAAGATATTTAAAGAAGAATAGTCCACTTTTCATATACGAAAAAGGCGAGATCTCCCAAACACACTTTATCCTCACAAAGCCAGACACTCTTGGAAAGAAATGGTAATTCCCACACCTAAATAACTAACCTTTAGTTAAACTAATGTTGATTATTAAACTGAACACCTGTCTGCAAGCCTTAAAAGTGTCTGTAGGACCACTGATCCTTTGACTAACATGCTGACTTAACTTTAGCATCCTTGGAGAGTACTTCCCTTTAACAGATTCCATAATGTTGCTGAAGTGTTTGTTCTGTTTCCTGACTTGACTTTTACTCTGTCACTGTCACGGCTCTTTAACCAGCATATACTCTTTTGTTACATGTAAAGAAGACATCAACAACTACTATTGTGCCAAATTATAATGTACCAGGAAAAAATCAAACACCTTCTAAAAAGTAGAGTTTGACTATTGATATTTAATGTGACACATCCCTTATTCAGAAAAGAAAATGTCCCTCCACTCTTTCCGAAATGATGGACCCACCTGCTTCTACTGATGAAATAATTAGATCTAAAATGTGAAGATCTAACTAAAAAAAGCTATTTTCTATCTTTTTCAAAAAATTTCTACACAGACTGCTAAGTTTCAAATATCAAATACACTCAAATAGTGTATCTCCTACACTACCTTTTACTTAACCATCAATCTTCTAGCTGGAAAGTTTATTAATTTTCTCACCAAGAGGTCCCACAAACCATGTTTCCCATCACTTGAAGATTGTACCATGAAAATGTTCTCTGCAACTTGTGTATGATGTTGCCACTTTCTTTGCCTTTTCTTGTGTCCCTTGGCTGAGTGTCAACCCAGTTTTGTATGGAGGGATACAAGGCCCAAGTCTTCATTCCTTGGAGGAGCAACTCTCCCACCAATTTCAGATGAAATCTTGTGGAGACAGTCACCCAACATAATGTTCAATATTGCCCAGCCACTTGCCTCAGGAAACAAGCAGCAAAGATCCTGGTCTCACCATCATCATGAGGAAGAAATTTTCACTGTCCTTGTGAGCAGGTGTTGATTAACCTCATTTCCTGGGTGCAGAGTGTATGGAAAGCCTTTGTGTCCTGGGAAGTGATCCATGCACAATTGCCTCACTTCTCAGGACCATTATCATCAGCTCTTCCTCTTTGCTGATCTTTTGGAAAGGGGATAATTTTCCCAGGCTGTTCATTACTGTGAACAAGGGAAGGAGGGGCAGGAACAGCAGCCACAGTTTGACAAATGACCCTTAGTAACAGATTAAACAAATGGTAAAAATTAGCTGCGCTACAAACTCCCTTAACTCCCTCTACCTTCACTTCTGCACAAGCACCTTCCTTCCCATCTGCATCCATATAATAGGCTCAAAGGTATCTTCTCAGGGTCCTTAATTACCAGGAGCACATTAATGGAGAGGAAGGATGACCAAAGCACACACAATTAGTCACTGAATATAATTGTAAACCGGGACAGATTCGATGACTAATTGATTCTCAAAATCAGCATTTCTCAGGCACCAATGAGAATGCCCAGAATGGAAGTGCTCTGCCCTCAGTAATCACTTTCACACCAAAAACTGTGTCACAATGACTTACATCAACAAAACCAACCAGTGTGTGCAGCAGAGTCAATTGTTTACCCCACTCAGTGGACCCTCACAATCTCTGAAAATGAAAAGGTGCAGAGTTTGTGCTGACCTTTTGGCTTCCATTTGGAGCTGAGGAGGCAGCAAGGGTTAGAGCATGATCTGTGGGTTTAGGGCTGCAGGACTGGCCAAATTCATCCTAACTCTGTCAGATATTTTTGAAAGACTCATTCTTGTAGGAATATATCCATACCTGGAACTTGAGCACAAAAAAGGTGTTTCTGCATCTGTAAATCTCAAAGGTGTGGATTAGTAGAGGCTGTGATGTCTGACCATATCTGGCATGGTTGTTCTTATGGGCTGATGTTGGAGGCTGCAGAGACATCCTTGCTTTCCTGCTCTGTCCCACCATATCTCCTCATACAACCATGCAGCTGATAGTGAAACATAGCACTGGGCCACGCCTCGTGTCCTTTGCATGACCATGCTGACTTCTCATCTTTTTCTAAGCTTCATCTGAAAAGGGCCATTTTCCCTCCTGCTCTTGCTTTGTGTTAGCCTTCTCGTTCATTTAATGACAATATTTGCATGGAAAGGAGGACGAGCTATCTTCAATTGCTTTTCCAGTTTTGATTAATGTCACCAAGTTCTGCCCTGTTGTTAAACAGGTGCATCTTTTAAACCTCACTAGAGACTGCTTCTTTCAGTAACTCGCTTCTTTGAAGACAAATCCCTTGAACTAAAGCTCTTCTGCCAAGGAAGTTCTTGACTCTGATGTGCCACTTTTCTAGTGTGCAGGGCGGGGTCTTCTAGAGCAATCAGAGCTTTTGTAGCAGGGTGTGATCCAAACTGTTGCCCAGTGACAAGTGTTGGACTAAGTGCCTGTGTAGCCCAGCTTCCCTATTTATCCAAAGTTGTAAAGTAGGATTTCAGTACACCACCTACCCTGTCTTTCCCCTGGATAAAGGCTTGATTTCTCATTTAGGAGCTAGAAAATTGTTCACTTCAGTGAGAACCTCTTCAAGGAGTACTGCTGGGCTACACAGGGCTCTATTTTTATACAGACAGATAGATGACCAAATCATCAGTTTTGATTGCCATTAGCAATGCAAATGACAGTGTGTGTGTCTGAGTAACCACTAATCCAACACAGTTTCAGGAAAACTGCAGTAAAGCCTGTTGTGAGTGCTTTGTAAACAATTTTAGCTCCCTTTGAGTCATTGGTTGTACTGATTAACTCCAGGGATTGAGTATCCACCACCTCTCTGGACTACCTGTTCCAGTGTTTCACCATCCACATTGCCAAAAACTTCTTTCTTGTATCTAATCTAAATCTGCCCTCTTTTAGTTTGAAACCACTACCCCATGCTCTCTTGCAACAGTCTGCTGAAGAGCTTGTGCTGATCTTTCTTACAGGGATGTTCAAGGGGAGTACAGAGGTGACTCTGAAGTGCTGTGTTCAGGCTCTGGGTCCTGTGATCCCCTAAGCTGCACACCATTCATGTCTTCACTTGGTTGATGTAATTGTTGGGAGCAAGGAAAGTACTTAGAGTGTGGAGTCTGGGGCTGTCAACAGGTTGCAGATAGACAAGGAAGTTCACCATGGTTGTGGTCAGAGATTTCTGCTGCTCTTAGAGGTCAAGGCTGCCCTTAGTGAAGGCTGCAGGGAAAGGAGTTGCCTCAAAAAGGGTCAAGTTTCTAAAGAAGTGAGAAACTGAGAATGGAGTCATTGCCCATTGCAAAGCCAAGTAACAGCATCCTAAATTTTTATGAGGAGGAACACTTATAATAATAGAATCATTTAAGATTGAAAAAAATCCTTAAATTCAGACACGTACTGCTTTCTTTTTTGCTTCTAAAGGATGAAGCTGACAAAACCACATTTATTTAATTGAATTAGCATAAATTGTGAGCTTCTCTAGTTTTGCCAGCCAGGAGTTTCACAAGAATATTACCCAGTAAGATTTCCAAAACACTGCTCTTAGGTTTGAAATTTTGTGAGAATAGTCTTTTTCTCTGGCATTTTGGTGCTTTCTTCATGTGAAAAGTAGAAACACAGAGGGCTCAAAATGAGAGGGAGAATTCCAGCAGACTGGGAGTCAAATGGGGACTTTTGAAAAGGCACGGTTTGGTATGAGTTTGCTGATGAAATAGGCAGAACTAGCTTGTTTTTCTCAGAACCCTGTTCTAACTGGATCTCTGTCCGTGCTGGTCTATATCCCACCAGTGAGGATGGTGTGCAGGGTTCAGTCTTGCTTCTTTACAGAGGGAATTCCTGTAGAGGAAATCTCATTCTGCATGGGGAGAGCAGCTGTGAGGTCTGAGCTTCAGAGAGTTAACTCAGAACTCACCTCTGAATCTGACCCTGTGAACTAACACAGCAGCTTCCTTCAAACCCTTCCAGTATCTCCTTGATGAAAATGTTTTAAAACAAGATATCAGAAGAAAAGTGTGGTTAAAGACTATGTGGTCTGCAGAGAGTTTTGTCTACCCCTGAAAAACAAGAAACTCTTAGTAAATATTTACAGTCTGCTCATTAGAAGTTTAGATACAAACCTACTAGAGCTATTTACAGTTTGCTAGTCAGGAGTTTAGATACACACTAATATTAGCACTCAAGAATTAGTCACTCTTCCTATTCTCATTATGCAATGAATTCAAGAGAAGAGTTTTCTTCACTGATATTTGCTATGGGAAGGTGTATTTAACCATGGGGCAGCTTGGCCAGAGATGCAGAGTTCCCACGAAGGAGGTGCCACCTCACTAGCATCCAAGGCAGTGTTATATGAACAGTCTGAATCCTTCAAAGTGTGGCAGAACTTCCACAGACCTTAATAAGTTGCCTTGCTCCCCTTTTAATTTGAGTTACTTCTCAAAGGTGGCTGAACTGAGAGTGGTTTGACGGCAAGAAACCAGTCAGAGACCTTCTACATGGGCACCTGCTTGGTTCAAGGCTGTGTTTTCCATGCCGTCTGTGTATGCATCAAATGCTGTCAGCTGCCTGCTCTCCAGGCTGCTCAATATCTTCAGAGAGACCAAGCAAGCAAACCAGAAGCCACAGGCAGGCTCTGTCTGCCTCTGCCCCAGAAAGAAGTACAGTGTGTCACAGATTGTGCTTCACTCCTGCACATACACTCACTGCTTCACATTAACCTCTGCTGACTGTGTGTGTGCTCACCAGGCAGTTCTTGGGAAAAAGCCTCTGGGAAGCACAGCTTTGCATCATTGAAAAGGGTCTGAAATACACCTATGAAAAGAATTGCCTTTTTTACTTTCCTTACAACATCATTTATATTTATTTTTAGCACGGCACAAAACTTTTACAGGAATCACTCCATTGCAGGAAAAGCACAAAGAAGAGTGAGATTGAAATGCAACCCAAGCAGGTGCATGTTGCCCTCCCAAATACTCTTTCCCTTCTTTCCTGTTCCCTTCTCCTTTGACATAGCTGGAAAGTTGTTTTCTTAGCACAGCTGGAAAGTGAGTGGATTGTGGTCTCAAGCAGGATACTTTTGGGCAGCCATGAGTTAAGAATTAGTTAATATTAGTTAAAGTAAACAGTGCTATTAGTTTTACCTTTCCAAAATGTGATAATAAAACAATAATGTAAGTCACCAATTCCTGGCCTTTCTCCAGTATTCTGAAGTTTTGTTATGATTTACTGGATACAACAATGTCAGGCAAATCTATTATCTTTCAGATGGCTGTTTATCTCAAGTATGGTCTCCAGACCTGGCTTTTTTTTCAAGGCATGCAGCTTTATCTTGAATTCACAGAGATTGACCTGTCTGACTCCTGCTAGAATATGCTATGGTTACTTTCCAAACTATACACAAATATATACATGAAAAAGCAAAAAAAAGCATATGGTGATGCCAGAATTTTAGTTACATTTTTTGTTGGGGCAAGTTTTGAGTTTATTTTACTTTTAATCTCTCTGGTGGAATGAAGCCAGTGGTATACAATAGCATGTGTACATCAAAACATTGGCAGATATATTGAGTGATAACATTTTGGTCTCTAATTCTACTGACATAAACTCCAGAGTAGATCTTCTCCTTTTGATACTCTTTACAAGTTCCACTTTTTCTTTTGTTGGATTGTTTTTTTGTTTTGTTTTGCTTTGTTTTAATCTGGAATTTGAACCTATTGCATGTAATGAAATGACACATCAGTAAGATTAGCTTCAGGCCCCAGTATATTAAAGACAGGGTAATTGCAGTGGGCATTTACTTTACCTAAGGTGAAGAATTACAGTGTGTGGATCCAGGCCTCATTTAGACTGGAATTCAGATGCCCAACTAGAAAGGACTCATTGCTAAGTCTGAAAATGTTTATTGGTGGCTATTTGTTTTCCAGTCTTTCTATCAGGTCTGATTACTCAGCTGTTGTGTCCTCTCCTTCATACTGCAGTGCTCAATAAACCCTTTATGTCCATCAGACATTGTATTTTCATCAGGCACTTTAATACCAGCTTTGCTCTGCAATTAAAAAACATCACCCCAGAATCTACAGCATGGGAGCACACTGTTTTGGAAGACTATTGAGTAGAAAAAGTATGTTTTGCATTCTGTGATATAATTGCTTAGATAGAAGCATTTCCATAAATAAAAAGGTGGTATTAAGTAGGAGAGCTCTTTAAAGACGGGGTTCATGCTATTCTCAGCATATGATATTTTGTTACTTCTTGAGTATTGATTTACAAAGAGTTGCCACTGCTTCCTGCAGCACAGAGGAACCTTTGCTGCTTTCAGAACCAAAAAAAGAACATGAGAGATCAATAACCCACCTGCTTTTTTGCAATACCCTAGAAAACTTCTTAGTCTAAAGCTGGAGCCAAGCCCTGCCTTTTTATCTCCTTTGATGCACCCAGTGGAACACATAGAGGAAAAACCATAGAATACTGTGAAACTGCAATTACATTTTTATTCCATCACTGGTAACTGATGACATGTCTGGACACGACCACCTCATTGTCTCATTCTTGACAGTGTAAATGTGGAGCAGTATGCTGGAAGGACATCTGCTTTGGGTTTATATTTACAACACTAGGATCAAGAGAGGAATTATTCTGGAGAAGATCTTGCACTGTCTCTATGTCACACTAACACACAGAATAGCCCTCCTGAGCATGAACCTAGAATGTGGATGACAATTTCTTCTTCTTAGGTTAACAACTGATTTCTTGTCAGGCACCAAAAGTAAGCGCAATATTGATGAGGTTATAACTTGTGTCTCTCAGGGGAATGTCAGACCATTCTCAGTAGTTTGTAGGAAACAGAGGATTGCCGTAAGAATTTGTGGATGCCCTATCCCTGGAAGTGTTGAAGGCCAGGTTGGATGGGGCTCTGAGCAACCTGGTCAAGTGAAAGGTGACCCTGTCCACTGCAGTGGACTTAGAACTGGGGGATCTTTAAGGTACGCCCTGAACAAAATCATTCTATGATTCTGATTCTGTGATTCATAGCAGTGGGAGGCATAGCACAGGACCTGACCACAGGAATATCTGCTGCAGGGGTTGCCCTTTCCCGAGTCCGTCAACAGAGCTTCCCTTGAGCTCTAACCTGGCCAGTGAAAGAAAGAAGTAGTCCATCTGCAAGGTGTCATTTGTACCACCATTTGTATTAATCCAGAAATGTAATGGAAGATGTCAGTGCCATTGCCTGCTTTGCTCAACAGGTCCTCTGGCATGGAAGATACAAGTCATTAGACATCCCAGACTGAGGCTGAAGGCAGTTTCAGCTGGGTCAGGAGCCCCAGAGGCACTTCATCAAGTGTGCCATCAGACAGAGCTGGCTGGTGCTGGGGACCAACCATTTGCTCTGCACACAGAATCACAGAGTTACCTCCTGCCTTGGATTGGAAAGGACCTCTAAGATCATCTCATTCTAAATCCCCTGCCTTGGGCAGGGACAGCTTTCACTAAGCTTGAATATATTCCACTAAATTCAGAAATAGATTCAAGACAAAGCATCATAATGATTGTGGGAAGAAATCATAAAGAGATTGTGTTAACTTTTCCCCTAATGCAGCCTTCCCTCAGCTCCTGAGTTCCAGTGCTAGGACCAGTGTTATGGATGTGTTGGGTGGTTTCTGGAGAACAACAGGATAACATCAGGTATTTTCTCTAGAAACAGACAGGAGCCATATATGATGTCTTTACAGAGTTTGCTCTAAGGCATTACTAGTGGACTCTAAATCTTCAGGAAAATTCAAATGCTTGCCAGGCAATTAGGTTGGAGTTAAAAGTTTCCCTCTGTTGTCATTACAAAGATAATTTTCTCTAGTTTTCAAAGAAGCCTCTGTTACCAACCTAGCAGCTTCCTGGCTTGCCTGCCAGATGCTAATGGCTAACCCTGAACCCCTGTCTGATACCCAGGTTGGGCATCATGCTGCCACGTGCCTTTGCAAGACAGCTGACCCAGATTTGCAGTCTTGTCTAGCTGTGAATGCTGCACACCTGGTCACAAGGTCTGGTGGGCATTCCTGTTTTTCTCCCTGAGGGGCATTAAAATCTGACCTGATACCCACAAAAGATACCTCTGGCTGAGCTGTGTTTGTTGTGTCCTTGTCTATTTTTAATTTTTTAAAACAGTGAATCTCTAAACCAGTCAACATCGTCTGGGAATGGCTGCAAACACCAACATTTTTTAATTATATGCACACATAGTAGTGAACAAAGATTTGTCAGTGATCCTCCCGTTGGCACATCTCTGCTCAAAAGAAACGTCTGTCTTTTAACCATACCCCTCTAAGCCTTTCTTTTATGAGGCATCCTGTTATGCAAGACCTTGGCTGCAATCCAAACCATATTGGGCCCCTTTTAAGCATCCCTTTTACAACCTATCCTTTACAGTAACACACCAGTCCCTTGTTTCCCAACAACAACTTTCTGTACAGAAAGCTTTCAGCCCCAAAGAAGCCTTTAGACCCAGCAGTTGTGTGATTTTCACCATAAATAACAGCTCATATTAATCAGCAGCATTAATCTATAAAGGCATTATTCCAAAAACTAGCAGCTTTTCAGAATTTGCTGAGAATGTTACGAGGACAGTAACACACAGAAAATCCCTTGCATTTAATTAGCGTTGCATTTCTGTGGGGTTGTAATGTTCAGTGCTGTTAAGATACTGTCTCTCAGTCATCACTTTGATTGACCAAGAGGACACGGTGTATATGCCATCGATCTCCTGGTCCCCAGAGAAATTCCCCTGAACTAATCACTGAGCCTGTTATGGGCTTATCTCACAATGACTTAAGAACTGAGAATGAGGAGATCTCGATATCCTGTTACACACCCTCCTTGCATTACCATCTGGTTAACAAGCCACCGCCAGGGAAATAATTCATCTCTCTGTAGGTCTTCATAAAGAAGGCAAAGAGAAGGAATTTCTGAATGAAATTCAAAAGCAGGTTGTTGCCTAGGATATGGAAGAAATAAAAAAATAAAGAAGGCACCATCAAGACTCAAATCTCTTGCTGTAGATTGAAATGTAAAATTTAGCATCTTAGTTAAGACATATTTCTGTCCTGTAGACAGAATACTACCTGTTCATTACAGAGCTGTCCACCTCTAAATAGTGTGAATGTGTTTTAAACTCTTAATATTTTGGTTCTAATTTTTTTCAAATATTATGCAGTAATAGATATATATAGATGCTTTCCTAGGGAAATTACAGCTGCTATCTTGCAAATTATGACTCAAACAGGCTTGGAGGAAAGGGTATTCTGACAGGAGTGTAAAATACGACTGGATTTTTTAAATTATCATTAAACATAAAGCTCAGAAGAGCATGTTTTATGCCTGAATTGGCAAATTTTCAGGCCAATTTGAAAGCTGAATTACAACACCTAATTGAGAAATTGCTTATTGAACCATACTAGCCACAGTCCCTAGTGAAAATTTAAAGGTGTCTGTGTTTAGAGAGTGGGAAATAAACCATGATGGTTTACTAACAGCAAATATGTTACAGCAAGAAGCACAATTTTAATCTGCTACCATATCCTCAATCCCGTGACATAAAATGATAAAACCTTTTGCACTGATTTTTTTTTTAAATTATGCTGCTGTAATTAAGGGATGATAGGTTTTATGGGAAAGAAGAATCAAAATTAAACCTGAACTTCCTGCCACATACATGGACACCTATAGAAGTAGGCCATGAAACACATTGATGCATACATGCCTTAGAATCACAGAACTGGTAAGGTTGGAAAGGACTACAGGGAGTCATCTGGTCCAACCTCCCTGCTCAAGCAGGGTCATCCCAGAGCTCCTGGCACAGGACTGAGGCCAGGAGGTTCTTGAACATCTCCAGTGAGGGAGACTCCACAACCTTTTTGGAAAATTTGTTCCAGTGCTCGGTCACCTGCACAGTGAAGAAGATCTTCCTCATATTCAGGTGGAATTTTCTGTGCATCAGTTTCTGCCTGTTGCCTCTTGTCCTATTGCTTGGCACCACTGAGAAGAGCCTGGCTGAATCCTCCTCACACCCACCCTTAGCTATTTATACACACTAATGAGGTCCCCTCTCAGTCAGCTCTTCTTGAGGCTGAACAGGGCCAACTGTCTCAGCTTTTCCTCTGCAGAAGCCCAGAAAATAATGTGTATTTATGCATATGTATCAAACACTGATAGTCAAATTGCTGTGGAGCCAACCAAGGACTGTTGGTAATAACAGCCAAGAGCTGTTGGTAGTAGGCAAGGACTGTTGATATTAACATGCTGTGAAAAAGAATACTTCCCTTACCCTGACAGCCTCTCTATATTCATTCCAAGTGATCTGATCCTGCTTCCATCTCCTGTGTGTTTCCTGCTTATGCTTGAGCAATGACTTTGCTCTGCCTTCAGTATTCTCCAGAGCAGAATATCTCTTAGGTTTGTTTTTCCCCACTGAATTTAGAGCCTGGTCACTCCACACACTGGGCCAAGGGCAGCTGGTGAAGAAGAACCTCCACTATCTTTAAAACACACACCTTGTTGGTAAATCCAGCTGGGATCATTGATCCTGCTTTTGGGATAACCTCAGAAGACTGAGACCCACAGATCTGTGTGTGAGAAAAACTACGCACTGCTTCTAATGCATTGCAGAACTTCAGGACCTGTGGCAGTCCTCTCCAGACTCTTCCCAGCCTTACCAACACTGTGAGGTTTCATTAATTTGTGAGGCTAGCCTGTACTTGGCGAGAATTTAAACTAGATTATTAAACATATTTTTGGAAGAGAGTGGGAATAGGAACAGGGGAAGGGCATTTTCCCCATTAGTTCTTCACCTGAAGCTATCATTGCACAAACATGATTGGAAGCAAAACAAGAATAAACGAATGCATGACTTCAGCAGGGCCTTAATTCATTTGCTGTCAGGTATTAATTTAAGCCACAACTAAAACAATGGGCTGTTGGGCGCCATTGGTGCAGCTGAAAGCCTGGTGCACATGACTTTTCCACTGGAATGCTTTCAAGGTCTTTTTCCTCTTCCTATCCTAGCTGTGAAACCTTTATGCAAACGGTCTTAGTCACAATTAGATTACATCAAAGAATGTTTATCTTGGTTTCAAGCCTGCTTGGGCTAAAACCAAGATAAATTGCAAATTGGCTAAAACCACCAACAGACACCCACTTTTTCTGGTCATTACAGATGAGGAATGTACAGTGCCTTTAGGTCTTATATTTCCACCGCCCTATCCTGTCCTTAGTCAGCAATTTGTTAGGTAATTGGAAAACAAAGTTCAATAGACTGTCTCAGAGTGGGTGGGGATTTTTTCTTTCCCCTTTTGGCTTTTGTGCGTCACAGACTACTTACAAAGGAATGAACTCACAACCTGACCCGAGTAAAAGCAGGCACATGTGGGGCACAAAGAGAGGAGGCAATCCTCAGTTCATAATCCTCAGAGACAAGTAAAACTTAACATGACAAATCACAATGGAATGCAACATTTTTCTGTCTCTTCCTCTCCCTCCACCGTGACAACTGAGGAAAATAAAGAGGTACCAATCGAGCTTGTCCTCCTCTGTTGCTAATGTAAAGCCTCTGCCCTCAAAATTGCCTATGAGCTACAAAATGTAGCCAAGGATCAATTTGGCAGCTAGTTAAACAGAGGTGCCTCCAGATGGACACACCAGGACATGGGAGAGCAAAGCTCTGGGAGCAGAATTAAACACCCTGCAACCAGCCTAGGAGGGATTTGAAGAACAGCTTTGCATTAGCTCAAGTGTTTCCTTCAGGTCTTGCCATGAGATAGTGTTGGAGTCTAGAACGTCCCTCTGGCCACCCTGGAGGGTTTGGAGACCGGACAGGGGGTTCTGGGATCTGTACAAGGGGGTCAGACAGCCTCACACAGAGCCCAGGAGGACACTGCCTCTGATCCCTAGCCATGGGAGTGAATGCCCACATTGTATGAAGAATCACAAGCTGAGAGAATTCAAAATAAGTAGAATTTAGTTTATCACAGAGTGTAAATGTAGAATCTAGGATTTTTAGTATATGGGCTTGAAAAGGCAAGATGGAGGAATTGGGGAGTGGTCTTGTCCTCCTTGTTCTTGTTCTTTTCCCCCATTTTCTGCTGAGTTGTATTACAAGGATTGGTTTAGAGTAGAAATGACATGCTAACATAGGTAGTGAGTATTGGTAAAATTTTGTAAATAAAAAGTACGTCGTGGACGGTGGTTGGGTCAGGGGTACTGTACATAAGGTGCGGGGCTCTCTGATCCGCCCCAGTCTGCCGCGTGTCCTGCTCTGCTGGGGACACCTTGCAGAGCTGAGAAAGAACTAAGATAAGGTACCCTGCCAGGGAGGCCTGGCAGAGCTGATAGATAATGAAGAATAAACAACCTTGGAAATATGCACTGGCGGACTCAGCTTGTCTTCTCTGGCTCCGGCATGAGACCTTTTGGGCAAGAGAAGCTTGAAAGCCTTATTACCTCGGGGAACAGCAACCCAGAGAAGATAGGTAGTGAAAGCAGGAGCCATGCCTGAGTCTGCCCTCCATAGACACAGGAGGCATGGAAATGCCTTGTTTACACCAACAGTGACTCTTCATTTCATGGAAATGAAAAGTCACTGCTGGTGCAAATGAAGATTTTGTCTCCGGTAGCTGAGGGGGCTGTGACATCTCACCACCTCACAGATGTGCTGCTCAGTACCATGCCATTTCTGCTACTTAAGTTTTAAATCAATGTAGCTCAGTAGACACCCATGGATTTATTCCAGACTTACACCATTATCTTTTAATAGAGGTGGACAGAAAAAAAAAAAGTGAAAAACAGTTAAAGTACAAAAATACTCCTGTCTCATTATTCACCATGAGAAATATTTACTCCTTGACATTTGCATTGGCCAGGCAAAGCATATTTTCTCAGAAAACAATTCCATGAAGGTACATTTTCAGGGACGTTTGTTTCAGATTCTTTCCCTTAAGTATTCCTGCCAAGGCTGAAGGTGGCTGCCATGGCTGCTAATGCCATGCTGAAATCTGTTATTTAATCACAGGATGGCATACAGGCCATGCAGAAAATTTTAACAGCTGAAAGTTCAGGATGTTAGGCAGCGGTTTCAGCTGTGTGCTGCCACATGCAGACAATCAATATACTCCTCTGGGATGCAGAGCAACCGTAATCATCTCTTAGTCCAAACTGCATGAGAAAGGTGGTGTTCCTCACCTTCTCATTTCAAGCATTTTTCACCTCAGTTCCATGTCCTTCACTGCAGAAATTACTCTGGGTTTTATTTTTGCACACCACCATTCTTTAAATAGCAACAAGATTATTTTAAGAATAACACAATCTTTTACAATCAGAGCAGAGATATGAAGACCAGTCCCTAAGCTAGGATGGAAACTACAGTTCTAAACATAAAATAAAGAGACACAGCTTTTAGCAGATAAATGTGTTACTGCACTTTAATTGTGCATGAATGGTAACTGATGCTCTAAATGTCACTTTGGACCTTTCATTGTTCATTTTTTTCTGAGAAGTTGTGGTTTACAAGGTGAAGCAATGCTGAGTTCAGAGAGAATATGGCTCACACTGCTCCCAGGATTGCTTTGCTGATATTGGCATATAGTATGGTCTGGTCTTGGAACAGTGACAAGAACTTCAAGTTGATGTTTTCATTTTCACAGCCACTGAAGCTGTTGCCAGAGACCAATGAAAAATTCAGTATGTCAAAAAAATCCCCCAAACCACTTCGTGAACAAGCCCGTGAAATATAAATACATCAGATTGACTAGACATATGAGCAATTTACAATGAACTAATCTGTATTAGTCCCCATATATTTTATGTCCCTTCAGATCTACTGCTCAATATGCAGCACAATATGCCCTGGTGTCTTGGCCATCTCCAGCTGTGCAAGGGACACTGTGGCAAAAAAAAACCCAACCTGTCAGAGGAGGACAGCTAGTGCCCAAATCTCAATCAGAAAAGAGTCATTGGGTGTGTTTGGTGATGCACTGAGGCTAGGAGGCTGTCCTCCAGGTGTGAAAACACAGATGTGGTCTAGGATATAATGAATACACTACTCGATGTGATATGGAAGTTAAGGGCAAGCTGATAGATAACCAATCCCACTGCACTATTTTTTTGTCAGAAGAATAGATTTTCAAGTTAATTCAATGCCTTCCAGAGATTTTGAATGCCCTCATGATTTACTAATCATGTATAACTTTTTTCCAAAACTTTGAAGTACTAAATTATGAAAGTATCCCTCTAAAAAAACAACATATAAGAAAGAAATTTTTTGCTATTATGAAATATTCTGTTTCTGAAAAGATTGGCAAATGCTTCTTTGATGCTTAGGTAATGAAGCAGAAATTCATAGAATATTTTCAAAAAGTATGGGTGGTTTGGGGTGAATTATGTCTGTGTGGTAAATTAGTGTCTGATTTCAGGCCTGATTTACAGAAATGCTGAGAAATGCATCTTTGAAAAACAAGCCATCTAATGCTGCTGAAAATCTCAGTGAGAGTTCAGATCCAAACATAGTTACAAATTTCAGGAATGATTAAGTCACTGGTGGTCTGGTTTTTATCCCTTACAATGATTGTGATGACTTATGAGGTTGGGATCTGTTTCCAGATTTCCCGAAAGCATGTGACAGTTCTGATCTGGTATATTCTAGGGTCAAGTGCCCATTTAAATTACTGACTTGACTGAAAAGCATGGATTAAAATAGCATACTAGCTTTTAAAGAAAAAGGCATTGGCAAGCTACTGCAGCTGACATACATAAGCAATTGCCAACCAGCAAAATGTTTTCAGACTCACTGACAAGGCAGTCTGAAGGCTCTCTTATGATCATTTAGTAAGAAATTTTAGAGAGCTTTCCACACTAGTGTGGAAAAGTTTTCACACTATTGCATTGGACACATAGCTTCTGTTGTACATGTGTTTCCTGATGCCAGTGTGCCATTAAGTGATTTTATGGCCATCCCAAGGACCTCGTGGACAAGGGTTTTACATTTCTCTGCTTGACACTGCCCATACTTACCTTCCACACGCCACATAGCAGGATCTGCCTCCCATCTCATGTCTGCAGCACACAGCAGTCTTCCTATATGCTCATACAATTATTGAGGGTGAAAGACAAACAAATGCATGTCTGGTATTAACTAATGTTATCTGATGCTAATGAATGGAGCCATTGATCTCATCTGGTAGAACAGCTCGGGCCAGGTGACATACAGCATTCCCCATGCTGGAGCTGTTCAGCCAGCCTGGTTTAGGCTGGTTGGTCAGAGGAAGGTTGGTGGTGGTTGGCTCTCCTACAAGATCATCTGGTCAAGGGGTTTCTGGATGTTACTATTGCCTGGAAATGCCTTAATGGGATTAAAACAAACTCTCCTTGTCCTCTCTTGAGGCAGTAATCCAAAGCTCATTACAATGGCAAGATTTCTTCTGAGCTCGACATCAGACAAGTGTTAGACTACACATGTAAACCATGAGTTCTTTGGAGTACTTTTGTGATAAGATTTCTAACTCTAGGATGTCCCTGACTACAGAAACAGAATCAGTCTCAATAAGAGATGGATATACTCAGTAAAACAAAGAAAACAAAACATATCTAGTGAATATAGAACACATCATATCAAAGACCAAAGCAAAAGCCAGAAAAAATCCTGTTCAAACAGTTGAACCAGAAAATTTCTGAAATATTGTACTTGTAGTGTACCTGATTTCTCTGTCCCCATGACAGAGATCCAGGAACCAACTATATCTTCCAAGGAAGAAATGTCATGGATTAGGTTTTGAGGGAAAGATTTTTAGTAGACTTGAAAATTAAGTTCAGAGTACCAAACTACATTCAAATTTAAGTATGGAGCACAGTCAGTGAGCTAGGGGGACCTCCAGAACAGCGAGCAGTGATTTGGTGCTTGGTTTGAGGGCATTGTGGCAGAACTCAGCATTATTTGCTTTTGTATAGAAACATTAATCTTTCTTACATCATGCCAATAACATTTGTTGTCAGAGGTAGTCAGAGGCAGAACAAACTATACCTGGGAGCATTTGCACGGCTCCCAGATCCTCTATATTCTGAAGGTGTGACCTGCACACTGTTGCATGTTGCAGCCCAGGAAAGCTAAGAGAATGATCAAACCACTTTCCTCCCACCCCTGTGTTACATCCAGCATCCAGGGAGGTAACAGCAGCAAAAGAGGCAGCTGCTGTTAATACTACAGAGTGGTCTGATCAGAAAGGGAGAAATGATGGGAAAACGCCGGTCAATGCTGACTGTAAGAAGGCATCCAAGATTGAATTCCTGGCAGACTCAGGGTGTTTTTATAACTGACTTGCAGGTTGCCAGGGTTTGTTTCCTTTTATAATTTTTTTTTTAATTTGCATTCCTCGGAGAGATCTTTTCGTTCCTCTCCCTCACTTCTCTGCACAGTCATGCACCACTGCACAATTTTTCTGCGTTGCTTGGTGGTGTAATGGGGAGGGAATGTACGGGGGGCAGAGAAGTCACCGCTCGTGACCCGGCAGTGTGACAGCCATTGTGGCTGGCGGGGAGCAGAGGGAAGGTTCTGAACAGAGCCATTGCCGAAGTTGGTTTTAATCAATTTAATTGTTAATGTTCTGAGGAGAGAGGGAGGAAGTGGACCACAGACTAACACAGTGGGGTTAATGGAAAGAGAAGCGATAAAATATAACCTTACAGCCTGCTGTGCAGCAACTCTCTGAGAGATTAGAAAGTTATCAAGCGAGAGAACAATTAAACTGATTTGTAATTAACTCTGCAGAGAGTAAAACCAGCAGAGTTAATGGAAGGCAAAATACCGCTTGCTGGGTTTGTCCCTAAAAACTGTTCCATTTCCTAACTCTTTTTCTCTGTCCCCCTCAGCAATGTCAAAGAGCTGGAAAGGAGGCTTGGGGCGACCTTGCCCTGGGTGGGTGCATGTTGGTGCTGCTGGGCTTGCTGCAAGCCCGTGGCACTGTTGGCCCTCTCATTGCTGCCTGGCACTAAAGATAATCCATGGAGAGAGGGAGGCCATTATCCCTGATGCTTTGGGCAGCTACACAAATGCCCAGCACAGGCATGGCAGGTGCCATGCAGGGCTGCAGATGAGGGCAGGGAGAGGCGACGAGCAGCAGCCCCACAGCGGTGTGTGTGAGCAGAACTGGACAGCCTCCTCCTCCTCTGAGCAGGCGCTGCACAGAGCTGAGCTGGCCAACAGCACTGCCCTGCCAGTGACCCGCAGGAACTGTGGGGACACGGGCACTGGAAGCCAGACAGACGGCCAGCAGCTGCTGAGGATGGCTATCTTAGCTCCAGCCCTGGAAATGCTTCTTGCTGCTCTTGTCTTCACAGTCACGTTCCTCCGGCCTTATGTTCATGGCTGAGAGTTGTTGGAGCAGCAATGTCCTGATTGTTTGTGAAAACATTTGTTTTTGTGGCTTAATGGGGATTTGAAAATAATTTTGCTCAGAGAGCAATGCATCCTCTTGGAGAGCCATATTTCAGGATGAACCCTGGCTTGCTTTAATCCAGCTCCCATCCGTGCCCAAAATCCCCTAACTCAAGGCTACCAGTGCATTTAACTAAGACAGCCATCCTGCCTTTGGTTATAGACTAAAACATCACTCACAGCTTGTTTACTTTGCAGTGTGGCTATAACCTAAACCTCTAAACGCTGCCAGCATGTTCCTGCCTCGCCATAATTAGCAGGGTGAAGTCACTGCAACCACACAGCGGTTCTGCGGCGTGACTCTGCTCCCCGGGGCACCACGTGTGTGGTGCTAACCACGGCCGTCTGCTGCGAAGATGTGCCTTTCATTCAAGTTTCCCTCTTATCTCTGTGCTCATGGAGCTACTGGGCCACAGAGGTGAAGGAAAGTACTTTACTTGTGGTAAAAGTAAAAGTACTTGTGGGGGCACAAGTTGGACAGATGGGGTCACCTATTGTGGTTCAGATGGATGAGAGACAGTCCCACCTAACTGAACTTTGCTCAGCAGCCCCCTGTTTCTGCATGGTCATGCCTGTGCTTTGTTGTGTTTAGGGGCATGGTGTGTTTTTTAGTAGCAGTTTATTGCTCTAAAAATACAAGTAGACTAAGAAACTACAGGGTGAAGCGCCTTTCAATTTCTGCAATAATAATGTAGCATGGAATGAAGCAAGAGAAGAAATACAAGAGAAGCGATGAAGCAAGGACACAGTTAAAATAAATAAAGAGGGGAAGGGGGAAGTTAATGAACTTGCTCCATCTAATAAACAGTTTCCTTCTCTCTCCCCATGAATGCTTTTGTTTCACCAGTCTGTGCCAGTTTCCCACCGCTCCCTGCCCCCACCATCAGAGAGTGACTCCATCCGCCACACAGCCCTTGAGCCCTCTCCCTGCCTCAGCAGTGCTGCAGGCAGAGCAGCTACCTTGAAGGAGGGAGTCGGGAAGCTGATCTTCATGGCCCAGACAAACCCCAATTTCTTTTCTCAGTGTGCCAACAGGGATGGCAATTAATGCCAGGGGGGGTGGTGGCTTTAATGATGCGGACACCTGTTCCCTGAGAAATGGCCTCTGCTCTCTTTGGCACGAGTCACTGCTGAGGCTCCTCAGCCACAAATTGCTTTTCCATAAAGGCAAAGCAGCTTTGTTTATAAACTGCTGTAGATAGGCTGGAGTTTTCATGATGAGAGCACAGAAGCAACAGTCATTACAGCCGTATAAATGAGTTTATTTATTCAGCAAAAGCACATCTGCCAGGCTGTCGTGAGGTAATCTGCTGCCGCTACAGCCTACAATTAATGGCTGCTGGGGACAAATGAGACAGGAGAGCAACCTGCTTGCAGGGAAAGGAGAGCTCCACCAGTTTCGCAGGGGACCCTGTGCCGCCTGTCCCAGCTCTGGCACCTCATGGTGGTGAGTGTCTTTGCAGGGAACACCCCAGGAGCCGGGATGGCAGGCCTGGCCCTGACCTTGATTCAGGCGTGCACAGCAGGAGCTTGCTCAGAAAATGATGATTCTGGGAGCACAGCCACAACAGCTCCACCCCAAAATGAGCAGTCCAGAGGGTACGGCTGTCCTCACTTATTCCTCTGGATGTTAAAACAAGAAGTAAGAATAAATCTGGGCTGGAAACAGAGGGTGAATTCAAGACTAAGATTTCAGATCCAGACTGTAAAAATGGTATCCTTCAGGGGCTGTTAGGATTCAGAGCTTTGACTTGATTCACCAAAAGCTTTGGAGCAGTTTCTTGACTGTATCATTTTCTTGGCTCTGATTTTGGGGTGGGGGTGAGTGCAAAAGAGGTGTTAATCCAAGGGTTTGGTTTGGCCTCTTGCTCAGCTGGAAATGAATACACTGACTGTGGCGCAGCTCCTGCGGGCAAGTTGCAGGAGATTAGTCGGCTGTCATCTATTTGACCCAATGAGGCCTGAAGAATTTGCTTGCAATGCCACTAAAACTGGTCAAACGCTGAAACATGAAGGACAGATGGAAATAACTGTAAAATGCTGTAACCTGGCATGTCACCAACACTTCACAGCTTTCATACCGACTGCCAGCAGTGGCAGAAAAAGACATTAATGGGAAAAGTGAAAACCTAGAAGACTTCTGTAGGCAATGCTGAGAGAGGTTGTGAGCTTTTCTGCACAGCCTGGCCTGTAATCTTCTGAACCACTGGAGAAACGTGGCAAAATAAGAGGGTGTCACATGCAAAGACCAGACGGAATTCCCCCATCCTTTGCCTTCCACCTCCAGGGGAAGGTAGAAGTGACTGGCAGTCCCAGCTGACACTGCTGCTGCTTGTCTGGTCCCATCCAATGGTCCTGACAGATGTTTTAATCTAGTGTTTGAAGAATTACTTCTGCACAGCTCTGCTGTTCAAACATCTGTTTCTGTTTAGATAGACAGAGGCATTTCAAACTGCTCTGGCCATGCCACACACTGGGAATTGTTTAAAAGGCAACCCAAGTTGCTTACATTACTCAGTTACAGCATGAGGAGGATTTACTGCAGCAAACCTTGACATATTTTTAAGCCCTGTAAAATAGATCATTCACGAAAAGGGAACCGTTTTGCTTCCTAAATACATCCTTTATAAAAGAAGGTATTTACAGTTATAAATCCATAAAGGCATTGCTGAAAAGCCAGGGCTTTTCTACTTGCATCCCTGTTCCCATGTCAGGGGGAGAAAAGCTTGTGTAATCATGATTTCACTGTCCTTGGCTTTCCCAGCTTTTGTAGTTGAGTGTGTGTGTGTTTTTGCTGTACCACTTCTTGCCCTACTGCTGTCAACACTCGCTGATTACTCCTGTTCCAAACAGCCCATGACACATTGCATGTCAGAAAATTTCTATGCTGAGCTTCCCAGTTTCTCAGTGGAAAGAAACAAGAAGCAGCTACGTTTCAGACAATGGTGAGAGCTCAGTATCACTAAGCCAGTTACATTTAAATTACTTTTTGCATTCTTAGGTTCTGTGTACCTACCATCTTATTTAATTACCCTTGAAATTAAAGAAGATATTATCATCTCTCTTATTTTCCTCTGATTTGCCTAGTTGTTTAAGCCTCGAAATACAAAGCAGATAGCAAGATTTTCAGCTGGTCAAAAATCATCATATATCACGTGTAAGGAATATCCTGATTGCTGACCATCAAGTGAGAGCTGCCATCATCCAGCCCTTTGCCTGCATTCTTGTAACAGGTGGAGCACTTCGTTAATGCATTTGGCTGATTTTCAATGGTGAAATATTCCCCCAGGGTTCTGGTTTTAAAAATAGCAGAAATCGGAGCTCTGTCTACAAAGGGATAGAAGGAGCACACTGTGAGATCTTGCCTCTTTTGTCCTACTGGGAATTGCTGGGCTAAAACCTCACGCTGAAGGATCATTCTGCTTGTTTTCTTTAGCATCCTTCTCCCTTGTCTGTAACTTTCCAGATTTGTGAGTCAAGGAATATCCCTGGTTAGCTTTTCTTTTCCAGTTACAGGCTCCACAGACAAGCACCTCTCAAAATCAAACATACAACAATACTTTTGTCCTTATACACTGTTTCTATTCTCTGTGAACAAAAGAATAGGTTAAAAGGAAGCCCTTACATAAACATGAACACACAGGGTTGTGGCTGGCTGTGTTTCTGTGCACCAATGGTACTTCTACTATGCAATACTCAAGGGATTTATTTTCCTTTAGAGGTTTGATTATAAGACACAGCTTCATCAAAGTCCTCAACTTATGCAACTCTAAGCCTGGAAATAATACTAAGCTGGATGAGCAGCTCACCTTCTTTAAATTAAACTTGTTCAGATATGTTCTTCATTTGGGTCCTGCAGTAATTAGCCTGGAAACAGCGAACAGCCAGTTGCATTGAGCTGAACTTTTCTTTCAAAGAAGTGCCAAAAACAATTGAAAGAGGCTAATGATATTTCCTGAGATCCACCTGTTGCTCAGTTTCCCTTCAATTAAGCGATAAAGGGGAGGTGCGGGAACCACTTCTTGTTATAAACACAAATTAGTATTGGGACAAATGAAGCTGGGAAGAGAAAGGCCAAGGCAAGGAGAAACAATGAGAGAAAAGCAGCCGGGGCTTTATCGTGGGCTGGCCATGCGCAGGGGCACTCAGGAAGAGGCACATTCCGATGCGGCGCAAAGGCTGGAAGAACAATGCAGTCCTTCCTCAATAAGGCGTTTGAACACACTAAATTATCCCTCTGGACATTATATGGAAGTGAAATACATCAAAATAAGAAAGGAGGAAGAAACACATTTTTGTCTTGATGAGGCACAGCCCACGATTTGCTGAGACATGACAATGGACTCCTAGTAAAAACACCAAACAGCAGATGAAGGTTTTTGGGGGAGTGTAATTGCTCACCCATGCTCTGCCACTGTGTAATGTGCCTTGGGGGCTCCAAGCTTTTGGACAGTTGTCTCTGCTCCTGCTGCACTCCTGACTGCCTCCACATTCCTGTCCTCTATCAAGCAGCTCCTTGCCAGTACTCTCCTCTCCATTCTAACACCTTCATTGACACCTATGACCACAACATGGGTTTAAGAAGCTACAGCCCCACTGCAGCACCATCACTTTAATGCCTGTAGGCACAAAGCAGAACAGAAGACGACTAATTCATCAGTGTTTGGGACCTACCCAGCACCCGAGAGCACCTGCACAATGTCCTGGCCTCCAAGACGCCCCTTCTATGGAGTTAGTGCTCCGTTAAGCAGTGGCTGTGCCTCTTCTCACCGCACAGTATCTGAAGAACCAGCTACTTACTGAGAGCTGCCAACGGGGGTCAAATGCCCTGTTCCAGCAAGAACTTTCCCCATGGTTGCCCTACCAGCTCCCTCTGTCCTGCCTGTGACCAAGGATAATGGTTATGGGAATGATCCCTAGCCATCTCTCTGGTGAGCCAGGATGAATTTCCTGTGGTTCAGTGGCCCCTGCTTTGCTGTGGGAAAGGTGTCCAGCTCTGTAGAGAAAGACACCACTTGTTGGCTTCCCTGTTGCCATATGGCACGTTCCAAGGCTCCTCCAAGAAAAGCCAGAAGTCAGGAGGGATTTTTCAGGTATCCAGGACATTGAGAAAGAAGAAAAGAAAACCTTAAACAGGCTATTTGTAGCAGCTCCATTACTGAACAACACCTGGGCTTCACAGAAGGCTTGGCACTGTAATTTTGACACAATGCTGTTCTCCTTAAGCTCCCTGATAACACTTTGACATTGCTGCCAGAAACTTCACTGAGGAGCCACTGTGGGTGTGTCCTGAACAGTGGAGACCTGTGTCTGCAGAGGGTGCAGGTTGCTCTGCAGTCCCCCCAGGGTGCCACATGCAGTGTTCTCTTATCCCTAACCCTGCTTGTCCTTATCTACTCTGGAATGAAGCCTAGGTCTATGCTCCCCCCTGCCTGACATCTGAGGGACCACTCCTGTGCTATGCTCTGAAAAGCCCATTAGTCTCACCCTGTCAGCACAGCCTTGAAAAGCCACTCCAACAAATCTCTAAAGGTGTTAATTAGGACATATTTCACATCTCATGGTCATATGTCTTCCAGACCCAGGTGACATACAGACACTGTTGGGAACTCACCAGAGACTGGTGGAAAGACCACTTACAACCTTTGTCTGGGAACCTTGACAATGCTTGTTAGTGTTCTCCTCAAGAAGCTCACTTATTCCTGAGGGGTTTGTAAATTCAGATAACCCATGTACTGCCCAAAATATCCCTTCCTTCACCCCAGAGATTTCATTGTCCCAACACTCGGCGACACGACAGCCAGGTACTTTCCCAATGGATCAGGTGAGGGCAAGTAATTGGCTCTTCAGGTGGAGGCTATTCTGCTTTCAATTAAGATAATTTGTGATGAAATTACACTGGCACTATGCTTGTGAAGCATTCAGTCGTATTTAGCAGATGCCATCCCTGGTGATGTCCATTATGACAACTCAATCCTTGCTTTGACGTGAAAATCATTGCTGCCTAGATGAATGTTCACTGAGAAGGGAAGTGAAAAACCCAACCCTCTCTTGTGAAGAACTAAAGATCATGCAGGGCAATCTAATCTGGGTGTATTAATATGGGGCTCAGTTGGGTATGGAGGTGACAGGGATCTCGAGATGAGGCCTCACTGTGGTGACTGTGAGCTGGAGTAATCACAGGGAACAACAACTGCTAATGACCCTAGCTCTGGCATTACGTGTCTCAAGGACAAATTTTCTACATGTGTAATGTTTGTGTATTTACATCCATTTGCATCTTCAAACTGCACAACCACTGTTCATACTACTCTCAGAGCCTGCTGGCATCGTGTTTTCACAAGTCTACAAAGTGTGGGCCAACTCTTACTCTGACCTTCGAGCAGTTTGTGAAGTTCTTTCTTCAGAAGCACAGCTTCATTCAAAATGGTGGTTTCTTGATTAATTACTCTTTGAGGCAATTCCCTATTTTACATGAAGGTGGAAGAACAGAGAAATATTGCTACAGAAAAAGATAAAGATATGCTCACATTCATGAGCATGTGAAAAAATGCCTCCATTAAGGAGAATGTAAATACCCTTGAAAAATGGCCATCTCTCCAACTCTTACATTTGTATTTTTTCTTGTGTGCATGCACTAATAGCGTCTTACTCTAGGAGAAAAAGCACCTGCAATAGACAGTTCACTCAGCCAGTCATTCCATCAATGATTTATATCATATTAGCATGGGATTTGGATTATCATGTGATTAGGAACTGTCAATAATATAGTGTATCACCTTCACATTTTTTTTAACGTTGTACTGAACATGGCAGTGAACCTTGAGCACTGGGTTGGGTTTGTCTGAGGATCTGGTACTGTTGCCCAGTATAAAAATCTTTATGTAGAATGTAATCTGTGTTTTCAGATGGATATCTTGCTGACCTTTGCTTGGGAAGCAATGCAGATCTTTTGCCTAGATACATACACACAGGTTTATTCAATGGCATTATGGAAGATATTTATTCCATGAGACTGATGGAGACCAGGGAGAGGAGCTATCGGCTATGTGAGACCTCAAGAGGTCTGTGAGATGCACAGTCCTTTGTGGGGCCACAGCAGGGAGTTCTTTGCTGTGCCTCACACAGTCTTAAAGCCCATTTGTACTTGCAAAAGCCAAAAAGGTGTGTATGTCTGGGACTGGGGAAATGGGAACCTTCCAACCTTCCCATCTTACCTTGGCTCAGTTTGACATTATTTCTACCCAAGTAAAAGCAACAGCTGATTATATATAATAAAGATAAATGCTACATTACAGTACTGTGTTTATTAAATCACTGCATTTGTAGGGGAGTTCCTTGGCATTGTTTGTCCATGATATAAATATTTTAAGTCTCTGTCGGTAAGTGAGGCTGGTGTGTGTACATTACATAGTGTACTCTCTTATCCGGTTAAAAAAAGCAACAGATGCAAATTGTCCAAACAAACATTTTGTTTCTCCCCACAGCTGGCCTGATTGTCATCATTCCTTCCAGCCTCAGGCTCCTTCTCTGCTCTCTCTAAACGTTACATTTACAGGTGTGGACTACACTGGTGAGGGACAACCCAAGCCATGGATTTCCCCTTTCCCCACTGCTCAGTCTCCCACAAATTCAGCCCAATGCTCCACCAGAAAGTCAGGTTTATCTACATCTACAGTTCTCCACTACAGCCCCTTTTTCTTTTCCAGTCCACAGTCAAGAGAAGAGAGAAGTTTATTTCCTCCCTCTTTGCAGCAACTACTTACATAACTGCATTTATGTTATTGCATCTCCTATTAGTCCAGTCTTTATTCTAAACAACCTCAGTTCTCTCAGCCTTTCATAACCTTTCATAGGTTATGTTTTTAAGCTCTCTCGTCACTGTTCCTGGATTGATTCCAGTTGGCCCACATCCCTCTTGAAGTGTCGTGCCTCAGCCTGGATACAGCACTCCACCTGAGACCTTCAGCACAGAGGAGTCACTTCTCTTGCCTTATTGCAATCAGAACTTCCACTATACTTTGTGTTTCACTTTGCAAAAACAGAGCAAAGTCATCCACTATGGAGCAGAAAGCAGGCTTTCTCTGTGTGAGAAACGACCATTTCCTCACAGAAAGCCAAAAGAAGATCACACCAGTTGCATCTGAACTAAACTGCAGTGTTCTGCTATGGCTTACTTCACGGTTCTGAGCACTTCACAACCCTTATCAAGCCACTTTCTGATGAGACTGGAACTTGAGTTTAGCAGTTGGGTCTCATCCTGCTCCACAGGGACCAGGTAGTGTTTATGAATCCCCCCTCAGTTTAGACAGGGACACCAATGATGGAGCTGGCATGTAAAACCAAGGCTACCAAAATGACTGGAAAGTTCAGCAGGGAGGAAAGAGATGGCTGTGGGCAGTGAACAGTTGGGTCATAGCAGCTACCAGCAAAAGACACCCAATTTCTGAAATGGACCCAAAAGAAATGGACTTGAGGAAAGATAAATTTCACTTGGCATCAAAACAAATGCCTAAAAAAGGGTTATTCTGATCTCGCTGACCTTGCATGGCACTGATGTCATCATACAAAATAAATATGGCAGAGTTACAGGAACACCCCATCAGAGACTGACATAGACTCCAGCAGCACTGATGGATCTTTGTGCTCCCACATCCCAATTGTGTTCAATTCCACAGAACAGATTTCAGGTTAACAAAACAGTTAAAAATTAGGGAAATGCATGTAGGTACAGTCAAAGAAAGTGGGATGGAACAACATTTTTAATGGATCAGAAAAGGTGAGTGAAAACTGATGGTTGCCGTGTGACAGTGAAAAAAACGCACTTGAAAGGCAAGGCTAACATGGGGGCTGTAAGACCAGGAGTGCCCCTGGTGAGTAGCAGTAGGGGTTCAGAGTGTAGGATGTAGGAACTCACAGGTGGGTCAGTTCTTCCTCTCAGAATCAGCTTCCACAGCATCCCCAGCACCTCTCCACATCCAGTACATATGGTATTGCTTCATTTGAAAAGTGCCATTTGTTTTACAAACAAAAAAGCACCAGAAATAATTTGATGCAAAGATAAGGAAGTGAATATTATTTAAAGTTAAAAAGATAGCTGCTTCTCTAGCTGCTGAAGAAGGTTTTTTTCCTTCATGATCCAAGCAATTGAGATGGCCCCTTGTAAAAATTTAGAACCTTAATTGCAACATTTTTCAATGTCTTATATTAATAAAAAGTGGATTACTTTGGCAGAATGTAAGATGATGTATAAATTTCTAAACTAGAACTGTTTTCTGTTTCAAGGGTGATTATGAAAGCTATTCAGCAATAGATACTACAGTAAAGAAGCCCAGATAGATTCAAGGATTGTCAGAAGTGTGACCCAAGATCACTTCATTCACCATGATTTTTGTAACAGAATCTTGATGCACAGGTAATGCTCTGATGAATTGAGAAAGAATTTAATGTTGCTTCTACATTAAAAATCCAAAATGGATAACCAGATAATGGAGTGGTTCATATAAGATGCAAGCAAGAGTAGAAACTTCATTACTGTCATTAACACAGTCAACATGGGCTTATAGGAGACTGGTTTCACCTAACTAATGAACTTTTAGACATCAAAATTTAGGTAGCTAACGTTTTAAGCAGCCATCCAGATTTAACAACACGGGCTAAAGTGTTGATGAAATTAGTAATTAATTTCCTTATTTTATGGTGTCATTTTGACTGAAAAAATCACCGCAGAACATACTGAAGGGTTTAAGTCTGTTTTTTTTTTCATGCTACCCACTCATTAGGCCCTGCTTTGTTTCTTTGGCTGAGTTATAGACTGGAAAATCCAGCTGGGGTATAGATGCTCAAACTTTTCTTCCTGCCTCAGGAGGACATTATAGCTCTATTTGGAATGTACCTTCAAGGTTTTCTGAGTAAAAGCTTCCAAAATACACACACCACTGGCATCTCCAACCAGCCCTGACTCCTTGCAGACAGCAATGGGGAAGGGTGGTGACATGTACCCTGTGCATACAACAGTGCCTGCTAAACTCCTGGGGTCAGTATCCTAGAAACAAAGAATTAAAAATACTGAAACAAACCATAAAATTTTAGCAAAACCTGGTTATTTAATAATGATAATAATCCTAAACTAGTTACCCATTTCCGAAGTATTTTTCAGTAGAAGCACTGCTCAGGAGATTAAGGACGGCAAGGTTAAAAATCAACTTGAAAACACATATTTTCTTGGAAGGGATAAATAAGCTAATCCATCACCTTACACTTTCTTTTGAAAGTGACAAAACCACCAGTGATTAATAACTGAACACAAGTTCACATGACAGCATCTCTTACAGTATTCCATACATAAAACAACATGTAGTCATTTGCCAGCCCCTGACATAAACTGAAGGCTGCACTTTTGTTAAATAAATAATTTTTCTAAGGAAAATTAGAAAAAGAAAAATTAGAAATCATCCTTTAGGCTTAGGATGACTGAGTTTTCTGGTGTTATTTCTCAGTCCATGATACATTTCTACTGATATTGCTGGTAAAACTATATTTAATAGAAAATGCAATGTTTAACAAACGCTCTGCATTTCGTATATTTATTACTAATCTTCAACTGATTTTTTCCCCAGCTTATGTCAAGCTAGAAGAGATAGCTGAGTTTAGACTCATAAGTGACATTTCAAAGTCCAGGGTGAATTCCGATGTGCTGTACTTGGTTCCTGGCATGACTCCTGTGGAGAGTGCTGGAAAAGGTAGCCCAGCCCATGCCCATGCCATGCCTATGGCACAGAGATGGAAGGTTTGCCCTCAGCCTCACCTTGAGCAGGATTTGGTGTGGGCAGTGTGACTTGGTGACAGTGTGGGCATGTGCCAGAAGGCTGGAGGAGGAGTATTCCATGCACAGCTTGGCAGGGCGGTGAGGGCAGTCTCTCGCAGCTCTCAGCCCTCCAATGTTTCCCTTAGGCTCTTTAGGGCAGGGATGGTACTGGCCAGGAAAGATCCACTCTTGAACAAGAGCTCCAGCACACAATACAATTAATCTGTTTTTGATTTTTGTTCTCTATATATTTTGCACACTTTATGGTATTTCCTAATGCTGCCTTAAATACGTACCAATGTTGCTTGTGGAATATTTACATAGTTTTAACTCTTTTAGTCTGCCACAGCTCCCAAACCCATTCGAACACCTCCTGTACTTGTGCCATTCTGTGGGGTTTGCAGGCTTTTTGCTGGAAAAGAAAGACAGACCAAAGGTAGGGTATAATCAGGCTTTTGCACAAAGCTGCAACAGTGGGAAATGTAAATAATCTGCTTCCAGTCTCCTCCTCTGAGCAATGTTGGCTGTTACTCAAGCAGGTTGCGTATGCTGCAAATGTCTTAAAGATGGTTTTATTCCAATTTGTGCCTCACTGAGCTGCCTACCTGGGCGACACTAAATACCATGCAGAATTGTACATTTTCCTCAACAGAGAGTGCAGTGTGCCACCGCTGCTTTTCTTGTTCCCATGAGATTTTAGCATTAGAAGTATCCAGTGTAGCAAGCAATGCACATCTTACTGGGAGTTTTCCAAAAGAGGATTTTGTTCTTAGAGGATGGCTTATTAACAAGCAGAAAGCAGCCTGACAAATTTTGCATTCACATAAATAGACATAGGATTGCAACAGATGGGGTCTGTTTAGGTTTCGCTTTTTTTAACAGCACGAGGAAGGGTTCTCAACTAAACTGCATTAGATGATCCATCAGCAAGAGGGTTCAGTAGAAAGGACTGAAAGAGAAAAAAAGTCCCATTCATTTACAGCTACAGCCATCCAAGTTAAAGCCTCTCTCGCCTGACAGCAGCAAGTGGCAAACTTAGGGAAGCAATGGGTCATGGGAAAGGTCCCATTAGATCAGTGGGAGCACACACTAAACAAATACGGTCACATGGATGCACACATTTAAATACTGCCCAAGGGAATATGTGGACATATGTTCAGTGTGGCAGCCTCCAGGCCTCAAGAAAGCTATGTTTAAAAAAAAAAAAAAAAAGAATTCCATCAATCAGTCCCTAGGCCCTGTGAAGTATGAAGATGAAAACTGCAAAGGAAACATGTGCTCAGCTCTCTCCACCAGCTGCCCCATTAAGCAGCACTGCTCTGCAATACTGCCCTGGAGACCCTGCAACTTCAATTCCTGTCTCCCTTTAAGCCCAGATGAGAGAGAGGGAGAGAGAGGGAGGGAGGAAAAAAGAATTATAAAGATAGCCTAGCATCATTTAGCTTTTTCTGTGACCCATCCTTTTTGCCAGTGATAATGAAATTTACTTTTTATGTTGGTCTCTGTCCTTTGAAGGAGCTGACTGAAGCCTGTATGGTAATAGAAATGCTATTAGCACAGCAAAGCAGGGAAAAAAGAAAAGACAGACACAAACTCCAACATGATAATCTGACTGTGCCAACTCAGTTGGTGCCAGCCGGGGCTTTGTGATGCCATCTGCAGCGATACTGTCACTGGGGCATTTTCCTGCCTAGGAAAATGAGATCAAATCAAAGTAAAAGAAACGGGTCTTCATCCCATAGCACTGTACCACTTGCATAGGGTAATTTAACAGTCGGATATGTTCCCTCGCTTCTCAGAACCCAGGCACATGGCCACAGTGTGTGCACAAAGCCTCCTCCAGGACCTGCCCAGAGGCAGGCAGTGCAGGGTGGCTGTGCCCAGCAGTGGCAGGACAGGCTGGCACTGTCTACTGGACAGGCAGTGTCCAAGGTGCTGGCCTTGCTCTGGGGTGCAGATCTTTGTCATTCCTGTGAGGAGGTGTCAGAGTTGCTTGGTTTGGAAGAGACCTGAACAGCTGGACCATCCAGCTCTGTATCTGCCCTGGTGTCTTTGGAAAAGCTGGAGGAAGAACTTGGGATGTATGAGCATCAGCTCTTAGCTGTAGTTTCAAGAGACCTTGTTTTTATCTAGCCTTGCTACCCAAACTGGGCACAGAATTTGGCCTCTTATCCTGTACCAGGCAGTAACACCACCACTGCAGCAGCATTTTCAGGACATCATCTGAGAATGCACTTCAATCACCAGACAGCCCCCAGAGAGCAAAGGGACACTTTGAAGGCTAGTCCCTTGCTTAAGGGATCCCCCACTCCCATGTACCTCAGGATTTCTTTCCTAGGAGAAGGAGCATTTGGCCCCCTTTTCCAGACCAGCCCTCCTGGTAGCCTTGAAATATTTCTTCCAATAGTCATTCTCCCCATCCGAGTGTGGATTGGATACAGGCAAAGCTGTTTTTGGGACACTGCAGTGTTTGAAGCAGCAATGTAACCATGGATCTGCTGCCCCATTTGTACCTGCCAGAGTCTACTGGCCCTGAGGGTACTGGGCAAAAGCAGGATACCTGCTGGGCAGGACTGTAGGGAAATCTCCTTTTTATGGTGTGTTGGAGGAGAAAACCCTAACCTTATGTGGATATCCTGCAACCCTTCAACCCCCTCAGAAAGCTGTGAGGAGGAGCTATGTTGTAGGGGCTTTGCAACAGGCTCAGTCCACAGCATGCAATGCTGCCATGGGCCCTGGTAAAATTTCACTTGGCCCCCATGGGACCTTTTCTTGCTGACAGATTTTGCTCTGTGCTTTGGGAGCATTGGGTACAAGGGCCAGATTCCTAGCTCTACTAGATAGGAGCTTGTAAGGGTTGTGGGAGGTGAGAAGGCATTTTGAATGACAGAGGGGGAAGAGAGGTGTGTGGTAAGCAAGGTTTGGGCAGGTTAACATTTGTCCCTTGGCTTTACACAGATGTCCCAAAAGATTTCATCCCCTCCATCCCCAGATCAGCCCCATTAATCAGTGGTGGGGAACCTCCAGAAGTGCAACCACTCCAGGGGCCTCATGCTGACTGGAAGCAGGCAGAGACAGACCCAGTCCCTGCTACAGCACCAGGTATACATCTGCTCACTTTGGGACACTCTAAAATCCAGCCTAAGATTTCCAGCTGCTTGACCTTTTCCTTCTGAAAGACAAGACCTTATATTTTGAGAAGAAATACACAGCCTTCCATTAGACTGTAAGCTGAAACATGCAGCTCACCTCCATTACAGACTTGCTGAAAATTTAAAAGATAATAATTTTAAATCTATCTATCTATCTATCTATCTATCTATCTATCTATCTATCTATCTATCTATCTGTCTGTCTATCTGTCTGTCTATCTATCTATCTATCTGTCTGTCTATCTGTCTGTCTATCTATCTATCTATCTATCTATCTATCTATCTATCTATCTATCTATCTATCTGGAAAACTGCTCACTGATAATTATTACTCCCAGTACAGATATAAGAGTGCTCCCCCCTCCTTCTCTCCCCGTACACAGAGCCCTTCACACACAACAAAGAGGGAGGCAGAAGCCTGCATTTTATGTCCCTTTTGACCTACAACATGGATCTGTTCCAATCTAGCAGGTAATTAAGTGATGAGGCATCCTTTTAATCCACATTTTATGTTCACAATCAGGTCTTTGGGGTATTGATATAATTAAATCATGTGATCCCCTATAATGAAATCCTTAATTAGGCAAAATATAATTAAACTAGGTTTCTTAAAAACGGCATGTCACAGTGCCTAAGTGTGTTTTTCCTTTAAACATGCAGAGCATATTCTTTTAAACATGCACAGCAATCAGACTACATTTCCCACTGATGTTTTACCTAATTTTCTGTTTAAAACACCACTATGTGTATTTAATACGTTTAAATAGCACAAAAGGATTTGAAACAAATTTTATGTATTTTTATAAAATTTATTTATTTATTTATTTATATCATATATCTATATATATTTAAATTAGCTCAACACAAAATTCCAGATTCCAGACATTTTGCTTTGTGTATCAGGAAAAAAATCTACTCAAGCTGAGACCTGTGTTTGGCAAATCTCATGCTCATAATGTTTTTCAATCATGAAATATTGAAAACAAGACATATTTTTGGCTTCTTGGTTAGCTTTTTAGCATTGAAACATTTCTTTACAAAAGTTGCCATGCAGAGAAGTGCTGAAGACCATGAGGAACAATTCCTTCCCTGGTCTCTAACCTCTCACTGGAATTCAGTAAGTTTTTGGTGGGGGCAGAGGAGTGGAGACAGAGCAAGGGACATGGCCCAGCTTTGGCCCCTCTGTGTCCATCGCTTTGTGATGCTCCCTGTTGAGTTTTAGTTTTCTGAGGGCAGAGGTGGCCTTTTTGTCCCCTGTTGGTTCAACCCATGGCACAGTGCCACCCTGCTTTGTACTTAGCCTTTGTTGGTTCTCAGGTGGTGGAATCAGTGACACTCAAAAGGATGAGGGGCAGCAGCCCCCACAACAAAAGGCAGGGATTTCTGTGGGGTGCACAACTGATACACAGTGGATCTGTATTTAACAGGTGGGTGCTGCAAAGATCTGAGGATGAGCTTCCCAGGATAGCTTTGTAAGCATAGAACCATCCTGTCATGCTACCTGGCACATTCATCTACTGTTCTTTCCTGAGAGAACCGCAGGAGCAAATTCCTTCATTTTTATTTCCCCATTTATGCTAATAGACGGCAGATTGATTACAAAAGAGCTTCGAGTGTCAAAGACCCTAAGCTGACAAGCATCAGCTTCTCCTATCTGCTCAGGGCTGCAGGCTTGGCTGAGGGTCTCAGATGCCAGGGAGGGGCTTGGGTACCACCTCAGCAATGGGCAAACAAAAAGGCTGGCTCTGCTCTCTGCATCCTGCCCTGCTATCAGACCTTTGCTGCCAGTCCTGCTTGTGGGGGCTCTGGGCTGGTAATGATGCTGTGGCTCCCTTTGAGTTGAGCAATATATCTTGTGCTGGTTTAGGCAGGAATGAGGGATGGAGAAGGCAACGTGACTGAAATTGCTGGAAAACAGTCTTTGAAATAAGAAATATAATTTAATGTATGGTTGTGCAGAAAGCAAAATAAGTTTTCACTGTTTCTATTGCAGTAAGATCAGAGGTAGCACCTTTGGTAATGAATGACATAAAACAAATCTCAATTGCTTTATCTTAATAGCCAGAGAAATGCTGTCTCTTTTAAAATAATTTGATTATAGTTGCAAATACTTTGCCACTTGAAAGCAGTATTTGCTTAGCTGCCTGAGTGCAAGGCAATCTGCGACAGGATAAACACCACATCTTAGACTTGCCATTGACATTTCCCAAGGAACTGAGCTAGAAGCTTTTAATTATGGACAGGTTTTTGGGGCCCACATTAATGCTGACCCCTGAAGATAAGTATATAAAATGCTTGCATTATTTCTGGAAATAAATAACTCCTTAAGGGAGCACAAACTTCTGACAAGTCTCCTGAAGGAGGTGGTGAACCCAAAACTGGTGCTTGCTTGAAACCAAAACTGGTGATTGATGTTGACACTCCGAGAAACATCACGTATTTTAGGATTCATTTTTCAGGAAAACATCAGCAGTTGTGAAAACCTCAAACTTTGCAGGACATGTGATTTTCCCTGTAGTTAGTTGCTCACTGAAAATGGCAGTGAGATTGGCATTTCTAGGTCTCCCTTCTCCTACAGATAGGATGCTAGGTTTTCCACCGGCCTTCTCCAAAACCCCTGTTCTCCACACCCCTTTGTGTTTCCTAAAGAACATTTGTTAACACACAGTGTTGAAGCACACTCCTAACACCTAATAACCTTTCCAAGGTAACTGTAATGAGTCAGGTTTCCCACCTTCTCTCTGAGCCTCAGCTTCTCTTCGGCAAAGCAAATATATAGAAGAGCCAATCTAAGGTGTTCACATTTGTGTTTCCATTCTGCAGTGCAATTCTGAATTTTGTCCTAGTACTCACTTACTGTGCTTCAGCTTGCACCACAAAGCGGCTCCAGAGATCCCAAACTCTATTTTTTCTGTGCAAAAAACACATGCTGCAAAAGTCCAACCTCATTTGGGCTTGGCCACAAACAGACATTCAGTCCTGGGGATTGGATCAGGGCAAGAGTCAAGAGAAACTGCACAATGCACCCCAAGAGCCAACCCTGCCATGAGCTGTATCAAAAGAGCTGTGACAAGCAGGCTGAGACAGGTGATTCTCCCCCTCTACTCCATTCTTCTGAGTATAGGCACAGTATTTACTGTGTCCAGCTCTGGGTTCCCCAACATAGGAAGGACACAGAGCTGCTGGAGTGAGTCCAGAGGAGGCTCACAAAGATGACCAGAGGTCTGAAGCACATCTCTTATGGAGACAGGCTGAGAGTTGGGATTTTTCAGCCTAAAGAAGTGAAGCCTCCTGGGAGACATTACAGCAGCCTTCCAGTACCCAAAGTGAGTCAACAAGAAAACAGGAGAGGAAGTTTTTTGGGGGGTATGAAGTGATAGGATGTTGCGGTGTGGATTTTCTACTCTAAGTTTTCAAGCTAGCTTTCTATTTCATTTGTGTGTTATGATTTAAATTATACATACTGTTAGGTGTCAATCCTCTGTGCCCCTGCCTCTATTTCTAGAGCCTTCCCTGCCAGTCTTTCTTAAATCGATATATCATTTGCTGTTTCATATCATCACACTGCTTCTGCTATTCCCATTGGATTTTGTTCTGTACTCCCCGTCCTAAACCCCTCCCTGAGTGCATTTTCATTGGTTGCTTGCTTTGTATTGCCCTGTCTATAAAACGCACGGGAGGACACGTGCCCCTGGTCTTTGGGGTTCATTTTTTAGTTGTTATGCTTCAGTTATACCCGTAATAAATCTCCTTAGTTCACCCCAAGACCCGTCTCGTCTTCACTTTGTCTCTGCGCCCATAGACTGGCTGAACCAGAGTCCCGGTGGGGAAGTGAGAGCTCCCCGGGGGAAGGTGTCGCACCCCTGAATGTCGCTGCGTGCCCTGGGGTTTAGGAAAACACGCTCAGCGACAATAGGACAAGAGGGAATGGCTTTAAATTGAAAGAGAACGAGTTTAGATTAAATATCAGGAAGAAATTCTTTACTATGAGGGAGGTGAGGCACTGGAACAAGTTGCCCTGAAAAGCTGTGGTTACCCCATCCCTGGAAGTGTTGAAAACCAGTCTGGATGAGGTCTTGAGCAACCTGGTCTCCTGGAAAGTGTCCCTGCCCATGGCAATGGATTCGGAACTCGGTGGTCTTCAGTGTCCCTTCCGACCCAGCCAGCCTATAACTCCCTGCCTCTGTGTACAGGGCAGTGGCTGATCCTCAGCAGCAGCCAGCTGTGTCTGATGGTGACTTGACAGGGCACCTCTGGGACTCCTGACCAGGCTGAAACTGCAGCCAGAGCTTTCTGCCAGCCCTGAAACACTAAGCCATTGCTACAACAGGACTGACTAGCTGGGACAGGGCTGGCTCTGGAACTTCTGCAGAAATGACAGACAGGGCACAAAGGTGTCCAGAACAGGGGAGGGAGCCACACTAAGGGAATCTTGGCAATGTGTTCCTAGAAAACTCGAGTGAGGAGACCGGGGTCCAAGCCCAATATTGTGGCGTAATCTCCTGCCTGGCAATTGCTGTTCTTGCAGCAAAACCACTGGCAGCTGTGGTTCAATTTCTGGACCACAGGAAAAGAATTCTCTTGTGGTTATATCTGCCTTTTAACACATTGTGTCATGTCTGTGGTTCAGAATGAGAGAGCAATGTGGCTTCCTTGCACGTGTTGATGCAGCTACCAGTGTGGAAGCAGAGCAGTGATGTCCTTAGCACCAGCTGGGAGCAAATGCAACCAGCACACAGCAACACAACGAAGAGAAAGCCAAGCTTTACAGGGCCTGTTCAGCCGAGTACCCACTGCACACAGTGCACAAACAGCCTTTAGGCTCTGGGACAGGATCTGGGGACAGGGGGAAGCAGGGGGGCCAACATCCTGCTCTAGTACTACAGGGCACCTGAGGCTTTCTGCATCTTATGGTTCCTGCTGTACTGAGTGTCAGCAAGGGCTGGAAACCACCGCCACAGGCCAGGCAGCCCACACAGCTCTCCCGAAGGGTCAGCCCTGATTTCCCAGTAACACCAGTGCTGCTGCACTGGGTCATTGCTACTGGTGTTGATGCCTTAAGTTTTAGCTTTCATGTTTTTTCAGATTCTGTGCTGCCTAGGGGTGTAATTCTGAGCCTCATATTAAATGCTGGTAAGTTCTCTTCACAGAGCAGGTAGACAAATCCTTCTCCAGATGGAGACCAAGGACAATGAGTACAACTTTCAGGCCCAAAAGCATAAACAATGGTGGACTGAAGAGAAACAAGAAGGATGAGACTTCATAATCTGAAGCTGTAATTGGACAATTAAACCCCAATATGCAAATGGACGAAAACTTATAAATGTGTACATGACTTGTGACTGTTCATCCATTTTCTGACCATTTTGGGTCCACCTTGGGTGTAGCCCTGGCCAGGCTCTTGTCCTGCCCAAGGTGTACCCTAAAGACCTTTCAATAAATATCTACTTTATTCTCTAGCTCTGTCCAGTCTCTGTTGCAGGTCAGTATTCCCAAGGCATCAGTATTGTTCTAAACCAGGATGCAAAATGCAGGGATTAAGAGGAGGTGAGAGCCAGCTCACTTTGGCTCACCTGAACCATGTGTCAGCTCCTCCCATGTTAGTCTTGTCATGTTTTCTGTTGGAAACAGGAAAGAAAATGATTCAAATGTGCCGACTGGATAAGCAGTAGCATTGCTAAAAACGCCTGGTAATCACAGCACACCTTAAACTGAGCAAGCAGCACCATGTCACATATGACAATTTTTTTTCAAAAAGTGAAAAACCACAGCCTTGACTGGACAACACTTTTGTCCTATGATGACCACTGAAAATATTTATTTCAAATGCTTCTGAGGTTTCAGCTAGGAGAGTGAGCCTGGCTAAGGGCTCTGATACTAGAAGGCAGGCCAAAATTACAAAGTTGAGGCACCACAAAAGGCTTCAAGAAGAGATTGACAGAAATAGGTTTGCCTTCCCAGGGAGGAGGGAGAGTAAAAAGTGCTACAAGGAGAACATCCCTGTATATAAAGGGATTGTTGCTTTAATGAGTAAGATCAGCCATCACCTCTGGCATTGTGACAAGATTAACTGCATTATGAGACAACAAAGGAGATAAAAGCAATGCAGAGAGAAAAGCATAATAAGTAAAAAGGTATAATAGACTTGTCTGGTACAGCCATTGGATACATCATTGGAGCAGGGTAGTTTGTGAGACCAAAATCCCCCTCACTAATAGTTAAGCACAATGTCAGGCAAACACACAACCTCAGAGGACCAGAAGTTCTGCCAGGGGTTCTAGAGGTCCTTCCAGCCAACATTTAACAGTACAAATGAAAAATAGCAATGAACCAACAACATTTTCAGGTTTTTTTGTTGTCATGGAAAATGATGCTGAGACAGTCATCTTCGACAGATTGTGTATACCATTGTGTATTAAATTAAACTACTTTCATGCATACACTACTGTTTGTCTATCTTGTTGTACTTGTTTGTGTTTACCAAAAGGCAATTTGAAGGCTGTTTATCTTCAGCTCTGATTTGCAGCCTAAAAAGAAGCAAAAAGGAAGACTTCCCATGCCTTTGTATCAGCTTAGACAATCGAATATAAAACATTGTAAGTTAAGTAAATGATTCAGAATGTTTCTCTGCTCCATAAATAGCATTTTTTTAGCTGATATGACCAAAGAGAAATTGTTCCAATGCTTCTCTTTTCATTCTGCTTTCCTTGGAAAAAAGTTTTCCCCAACATTATGGCCATGTATTCTTACAGAGCAACATTGTTGACCACGGTTTTGCTAAGGTGCTCCACCTGAATATAGTGGTTGTTAGTTGGTTTGGAGATTGGTTTTGGGTTTTTTTTGCAAATAACGTCTCTTAACAATTTGTTTTTGCTGTTGACTGTTTTATGTTTTCTTGCATTTTTGAGGAGAATTTAAACCTTCTTTAATTTTGAGATGTTTTGTATGATTCTCTCAAAGTAAGAAAATCAGCTTTATTGTCTTCACCGTTGGGCACAAGCTGTGCTGATTTCAGGTTAATGAAACACCATATCAGATTTAGGCTCAGACTACGTGCAAGTTTCACAGCATCCTCCTCCCTACAGAGATCCAAATGGAGCCTCTTGTTTGTGCATTTGAAGATGGTACAGAAAGAAGCAATCTTGTTTCCTAAGCCCCCCCAAGTTTGCATTGTCTGCCTATAGAATGCCATGAGATGAAAAGTGCATGAAACACCCAACAAGCTTAAAGGAACATGACTCCTAACATTAGCTTTTACAATACCGAATTGCTGCTGATGTGCGTGGCTTTCCCAGAGAGTGTGCATCTTGCCAGATTTTAACAGCAGGCCCCATACTGATGTTTCCACAGAATCAACACTTTAGACATTTGAGTGTAGTTTCTATACTTAACAAATTTTGTGCAAAACATTAACTGCTAAAGTGCTCCCAATGCCAAGTGTCCTGCTCTACCCTCCAGCTTCCTCAGCAACCAGAGAGTAATGGGAACTTTGCAAAGTGTCAGCTATTTGTTTGATAACTGTCGTATGCTTCAGGAAGATGTATTGTCAATAGTTGTCATCTCAGGAGAAATGTTTAACAAGAATGCGTGTTTGTTTAGCAAAGCTAACGAAGACTTGGAAATCGAGCCTTCTCATAACACACATCACACATGGAGTCCCACAGGACCTCACACACCGGATTTGCTTCACTGTACATATATCTCAAGCTCAGTGCTCTCAAGTTTTATGAAGAATTTTCTCAGGGCTTAATTTGATGCAACTAGCAGCTATTTTTTTTTTGACTATCCAGAAATTGCTTGCTTTACAATTTCCTTCACTGCTACAATGTTTGTGGCTTGAAGTCATAATATCCACACTGTTCCTTTTCTTTAAACATTTGCTTCCAGCTCTGCACTCTGTGTGATGCTCTTTAGTGGCTTTTTCACATGTTCCATTCTCACAAAACAACTTTGCATTTAATTAAATGTACATCTTTTTTGCATCTAAACATCAGGCTTTTATTGACAAGTTTGTTTTGGCAGAGAGGGAGCATGGTAGAGGAAAGCTAATTACAAATTACTCTTAAGATTGAAAAAAAAGCCACCACAGTATACCAGTGAGACTTCTAGCAAGGAAGAATGGATGGGAAAGGGATTGCTTCAATGGACTACACAGAAAAGCTTTATACTGGGTAGTGTTTATATGGGGCTCTCTCCTGGAGCACCCAGAGAAATAGACTGCATTACAGCACACACCTCATTTTATCTAGCCAATAGCTCTCACCCCAAACCAGTGGGGAAACTCTAAGAACTAAAGAGCTAAACAGGCTCACCTTCGCTGACTATGGAGAAGGGAGAACACATTATTTCAAAATTTCAGGAAGTATATTCTTTTCTGTTCTCTCTTCTCCCTTTTTCAAAGCACACCCTCGTTTCCACTGTTTCTTTTATCTTACACACTTCCATTGCAGGGGAGAAACACCAGTTGATTTTGCGGGCTCAGAGCTATCCCTGTCAAGACAGCTCGTGCTGCAAACCCCCAAAACATCTTCCAAAACCCAAACAGACTCTACTTTTAGATTTTTTTTTGGATTTTTTTTTTTTTTAAGATCCCTGCAAATAACTCACTTCTATTCCTTGGCAAGCTTGCAGACTCTGGTGGTACAGCCTCTGCTCTCCCTAAGTCTTCACTTTGTAGTATAGTTGTCAAGCACACAAACTTCTTTCCTTATTACTGGAGCCAAGAACCTTGTTCTGCTGATTGCACGGAGACAATGTCATGGATAAAACCGGGCACATCTTTCTTTCAGCTGCAGCACTGCCTTCCCCAGCACAGAACCCTTTTGACTCCCCAGGACAGGGGAGCCCTCTGTCCTTCATTTACCTCCACTTTCCTGATTCTGGCCTCACTGGGAAACACCCCTGCAGTGGCTTTACTTCCACCCACCTCACTGTAACCAGTAACTCTTCGTGATATGTTACAAGGAGAGCATCATCAGCTTCAAAGCCACTGACACTTTTTCTTGCTGGCTTTTAGCTGTTAATTTAGAATTATATTAGTCTGAGACTCACACACAAGGTAAAAATACCTTGTAACTTGAATTCACACCTGAGCCACACTGAAAATTCATGCTTCTGTCCTTCTGGCACTGTGGGTTGTTTTGTGAACTGTGTGTCTAGAACACAACCCATTCTATTGCCATGTTGCTGAAAAAGGAGTGATGCCACATGAAGGACAAAGATACAGTCTCATCCAGGTAGAGTAATGTGAAATTTCTTTTCCTTTGAAGTATTTTCTAACAGACAGCACTATTTTAAATTCACAGGCAATTGGAAAGGACAACAATCCTGTATGATTAATCTCACAGGAAAAAGATAATTAAGATATTCTCTCTGTACTGCTAAGAACATGTAAGTAGAGTTGTCTCTGATCTTTACTTTGTTTTATGTATTTTTTTTTCCTGGTGTAGCCTCTGAGAGGCAGCAGCCAAGGGAATTCATAGCAGTCAAACCTGTGCCAGATCACAGCACAGCTGACATCCTACCTCCAGCAGCGGCCTCCCACTAGATGCTCCGGGCAAAGACAACAACACAAAGTGCCAAACCAAACCTTGCTCCCCCTGGGCAGTCCCTCATCCTTTAGCTGCAGAAATACCAGGATCACAAAGAAATCAAGGGCACCACTATATAAAACTGTATGAGGACTCAGCTGATTGAAATTCTTTACAAAACTCTTGGTGTCTTTCAAAAAGCAGACTTAGGCTGAGCTCCCAGTGAACTAAAGTGAGCTTCTCCCACCTCTCAAGGAATTAATGGAGCACACATCACTCTTCCTAAGATACCTACAGGACAAATTTCTTTTAAACCTTCTAGCAATTCATCTGTGCCCTAAGGCAAGTTCAGCTTATTGTGCAGATGAACACAGGATCTTCTGCTCTTCTTTTATTAGGATCTATTCCCAAAAAGTTAACCATCTATTTTCTTTTTTGCCCAAAATGTAGAGAATTTTGCAGGTTGACCATCAGTGTATTAATGAGCCACTTCTTATACTGGGTCTAATTTTTCTCTTAATTTATTTAACATGATGTTATGGTTGTGCAAGGAATACCTCTAAAAGGGGTGAATTAGCCTTCTCTCATATTTCTTAGGTATCCAACAATTATTTTATTATAAATCAAAATGAAATAAGCTCAAGATTTTCAGGAGTTTCTCTTCTCTTAATTTTTTTTTCTGACCAAACATTTTCACAGATTATAAATCTGTGAGTCATCCTGTCTGATCTTCCCTGTAACACAGTACCTAAAAGTCCTCTGAATCAAGTAATTTTGTTTTTGAGAGGTGGGAGAAGAGATGAGGAAAAGTAAGTGTTTTGAAAGTCTCGGCTAATAGAGAACCCATCACAACCCTCAGTAAGTAATTTCAGTGGTTCATTGTCCTCTGTTGCAAATCTACCCTTCAGCTCACATCTGCCTAATTTCAATTCCTTGCTCTAGGTTTTGTTGTCCTCTGGCAGACTGAGGCGGAAGCATTGCCAGATTTCCTTTCCCAGGGAAGGTGCTTGGGCAGGGCAGGAGCCCTTGCTGCTGTACTGGACATAGATATTTCCTTGTTTTTCACTCAAGACTGTAGCTCTGTCCAGCTCCCTGCCCTGAAGCCTGCTCTTCCTCGCAAACTTTGTTCTCCAATAATCTTTGCATATAACATGGCTTTCATTTTTCTTCCAGATCACTGATAAAAGTGTTAGTGAACTTGGTTCAAGAAAATGTAAGTTGAGAGGCACTAGAAAGATATTCTCTGCTTTCTGTTAACTTTGGAGATGTATCAGCTGGTTTCTGTCCAATCCATCTAATGTATTTTATATCTTTCTAGCCTCTTCTTTAACAAATTTTGCAAGACCAAGGCTTCCATACACAGTCCAAGTGTCTTAGTCACCCAAATACGTAAATTCACTACGTGAATTTTACGTATTCTTCTTTTACGTAAAAAGAAGAGAGAAATCAGATTGCTTGGATAAAATCTATTTCCTTACTTCCTAATTTGCTGGCAGAAACCATACAACTGCCTTCTGATTCCCAATTAAGTAAATCTCACATTAGCTATTGATTCAACATTGTTTGTTTGTTGACACAAGAAATGAACTCAGAAAAAAAAATGTTTACTGTAGGTAGGAGGCTGTGTGGAAGAACATCTGTTCTCACTAAAAGCATTAGTTTATTGCATAGCATTAATTGCCAGTACTAGGACGATACAGCAGTGCTTCAGAGTGAAACCACCCAAGGCTCCCACATTTTAACATCAGCATGGGCCTTCTGAACAGCTGTGAGCAAAATAAAAGTGCTCTTTGCCTGTGTGAATAACACTTCCCAGCAATGCACCTAATGTGGAAAGCAAGGGTGGCTTCTCTAGGAAACTGAAGGAAAAATAGGCCTTGTCCAAAAAAACACCCATCACAGCTTTTTTTTTTTTTTTTTCCCCTTTGTTTTCTATTAGGGGAGGGGGAAGCTGCAAGAAGGCTCAGGCAGAGACAAAAGACGAGATTTGTCTTCAAATAGCAGCACTTAAATGCTAAGCCCCAGCCACGGCAGGTGTTTCAATCCCTGATGAGCAGGTGCAGCAAGCTGGCTATTGGGTCTTGCAATGCCCTCCAGCCAGATTAGGCCATTCATTCACAGAAAGAAAAGGAATGTGCAAAGCCACTGGGGATCTGGCCAAACGCTGGGTGACTCTCAAGACCGCCAAGCTCCGAAAGTGCCCAAGGCCAAAGTAGCGGGAGCCTCCACTGGCGGTGCCTGCCTTGCATCTGTTGCTCTGTGTCCCGGAGCCAGCCCGGCAGGGCGGCTGCCACCAGCCCGAGCCCGCCCCACACGCGGTGCTCTCATCCTGCACGCTGTGCCTTGCCAGCACTGCCATCTCCTCCTGCCCTGGGGAGACAGACCTGGGCAGGAGGGCAGGGGGATCGCAGGGATGCCCTCCTTCCCCCTTTGGGGATGAGGGATGGGAGCTGAGCGGCCCAGAGGGTACCCCACATCCCCTGCGCCGTGGGTGGGGTGTGTGGGCAGGAAGAGGAGCTGCACTGCTGGCACAGGCGGCAGGGGTGTGTGCAGGGCTGCACACACAGCACGGGCTCAGCCTCTGCAGCTTGGGCATCTGGGTTCACCTGCAGCTTTAAAGGCTGAGAATTTCTCTTGATTCGCTTCAAGCCTGCAGTCTGAGCTGGAAAAACATCATGCCAATGAGTGAGGCCCTCAAGGCCTGCACCCCCTGATACGTGGGCAGTCCAGGCAGGGTGACCTGGGGGAGAGGGGCTCCTCAGCAGCTCTAGAAAACGACCTCACCAGGCAGCCGGGTCCCACAGCTCATGTGGTCGTGCCTGTGTGGGACGGGCCATAGGGGAGACACGTGTTTCTGCTAAAACACTGCAAAACACGAAACAGCTGAGTGCCGCCTGTGTGGGGTGGCCGTGCTGCTGCAGCTGGCTGCACCCCACACAACTCCACCGAGCCACAGGCATTCCTGGGACACACAGCGTGCCTGCACAGGCTGGGGGGCTGCTGGGCGAGCATCACTCCTCTCACTGCTCTTGGTCATCTCTACAGGTCACCCCTTCACCTCTTTACCGCCTCCTCAGCCACACACAGCCTCCTGTTTCCCCACTACAGTTTCCCTGCAAAAATGAGATGACAGCAGATGTCTTTGACGCAGACCCCACAATCCTGCATTTGTCATGTGTGGATGGGATATATGGCAGCCCAAAAGCCAGCAAAGAAATCATATTTATTGGCAAAGGGCAGGCTTCTTCCAACTCCTGCTTATTAGCTCCACAACTGCCATTAAAACAGACACCTCATTAATGGCTTGTAGTGAGCACCAATAAAGCATGTGCTGGTAAACAGTAAATATATGTGGTTATTTGAGATGGCAATTACAAGTGTAGCTGATGTTGTTGGATGACTCATTTCTGAAACATTATGGTTGGGCAGGATTGCACCAGCTAGTCACAGCTTGGTAACAAGGAGCTGGCAGATTGACCAGTCCTTCCTCCCCCTTGGAGGGTGCTGCCTGCTTTCCTTGCATTCTCACAGGCAGCTCAGTGAGTGTGCTGAAGAGCACATCCTCTGATGCATATTTGTGCAGAAAGTATCTTACTGCCTCCAACATGTACCTGTAGTGATCATTTCTGTGAAGAGTCGAGCTTCATGGCCAGGATCTGGGAAAGCTCTTGGATGCATGATGAATTGTAAGCATCACTTGCTCCACTGGAATAGGTACAAAAATAGGCAGAGTGTAGGTGTTTGTGGAATAGTCTGAGAGTCCAGAAACACTTTGCAAAGCACAAACCCTTACATAGGTATGTAAAAATGATACTACTTATTCAGAGAAAGAACCTAGGGAACTTGAGGGAGGGAGGATCTAAAAAACCAAAAAACATAATCACAAGGTACCTCAGCAGGGTTGAGTATGACAGCTGGTAACAGGGAGGAGGCAGGCAGCAGGATGGCTGCTCCCTGTGCTTGGAAGCCAGCCTGATGATGTTGTCTACTCCTTGTTCATTTCTTGCCCTTCTGGATTAGCTCCTGAAGGTTTTTGAAAAATTCAGCCTAAAATCCCACAGTGGGAAGTGCGAAGGTTTATTATTCTGACTGTGACTACTTGTGAAAGAAACCCAAAAGACAAGTCTGTTATTCTGACCAGGGCACTCTCATGAGCCCTTTGCAAAGCAGTCACCAGCTGGGCCTGCTCTGATATCACAAGTTCCAAGTCTGTTGGCTTCACTGGGGACCAGAGCATCCTGTCAAGCCTGCACAGCTGGAGAGGTGCAGAGCTCACCCAAGGCAGGCTCAGAGGTGGCTTTGGACACATGCTTTTCCCAGGTTTTGGGTAGCAGCATGGGAAGACTACTACAGACTCACCTCTGCAGCCATCAGGACAGGCACCTCCATGAAGGAGTATCTTACTCAGACCTCACTTCCTCTAAGCATCCATGGGCTGTCCATGGACAATGGATGTGGAAGAGATACCCCATACACAGCCTTCAAGTTACCAAGCTGGTTGTGCCTCCAGCTGATTAAATTACACCTGTTCTGTCACCTGTGAGCTTAATGGCTTAGAAAGGAGGGATGAATTTGTTCCAGAAGGCCGAAATACTGTTAAAAAAACTATTTCAGTAATTTGCCTGACAAGTAAGTGCTAAAAAACCCTTAGAAGAATCTAAATAACTCTAGTTTTGTGCGGCTGGCCCATCAAAGGAAAGTCTTTAGAAATTAATCATGGGAAAAATAACCTGCCTTATTCCCTCGCAAGAAGGGGCAGGAGACAAAGAACGCTGGTTATTCCTGCAGCTGCCCTCTCAGACTGACCCCCAAGGTTGGGTGACACCCTGGAAGAGTAGGAGAGCATGGAGCAGGGACACTTTAGCTTGGCATACATGGCACAGCAAGGATTTTACTCTTTAATAATCATAAGCATTAGGGGAGAGAGAGGAAAGGGAAGATCAACAAGCTTTCATAGTGCAAACATACATCCTGGTCTGGCAGCAATGCATCGCAGCCATCCTCTCTCAGGCTCTTTGGGTGGGCATGTTTACAGCACAGAGCACAGAGCACAAGCAGGGGCATGAGGAAAGCATCACAGCTGCAGCAAAGAAAAGTTTGGTTAGACCTCCTGAGTTCATCAGAGCATTCCTGATTTTGGGAGGCAGATGACACCTCTCTACAGCAGGCAACCCCTTGCACACAGAGGGTATAGCAGAGTGTGGTCTTCCCTGTCTCTTGTGTACACCAGCACTACCAAGCATGCAGCCCTGATATGCTGTCATGATACATGGTCTAATGCATGTCTCAAAAAACCTTTTCAAACAAGATGCCTTGTGTACTCCCAGCCTCTGATGCAGTAATGAATAAAGGGTGCAAAGTGGCACATTTGCCCTTGATTTTTCCTGTTCTCAGATATCTCATGGTTTTCATTTTGGAGGCATCTTTAACGTGTTTCTCACCCCTTTCACCTACACAGCCTTTCATCTGTAGCCTTCATACGTCCTGCAGCATCAAGTCACTTTACCCTAGGTAGGGTGCCAGGGCAGATGAACACTCTCATGTATGTACAACATGCTGGCAGGCTGCAGGTCCGGGCACATGATGCTATGTGTCATTTTGCACAAACAAAATGTAGCTGCTGAGACTGAGCATGGATTCTTATGGGGCTGGCTTTGATACTTCCAGGCTGATTCCCTGCAAACATTTTTTTACCTCCAAAGCACTGTGTCTAGAAAGTGACACCAAAGAAACCTGGGGCTTGTAAAATCCTGAGACACTATCATTTTCACTGCCAGTGCTGCAAATGCCTCCTTTGATACGTTCCAGACAGAAGCTGTAATTTGGCATGGATTTTGCTCCCCTGTTTGTACAGTGTGCCAGGTGCCTTGCTGTTCATGAACCCAACCACGCTGCTACTAAGGAGCCAGGAAAGCAAACAAGCAGCGATGACATGCCAGTGGTACAAAACGCTCTCATCTCTGAAGGCCAGCAGCGAGGGCAGGGGTGCAAGGCATGAGCTAATACCCGAACGGCAGCCAAGAGGTTGAATGTGCCTTCTCATTTCCTCTGCTTCGGGAGGTTAAAGGTGGGCCTTTCATGTTCCTTAAGTGTAGCTTTGGTTTTGATGACTCAAACTAATCACACATGGTTGGACACCTATATTTATAGTAGATTGTGCCTCCTGGTAGTTCTCCTACCACCATGGAGCTTTCTACCCTTTTAAGGAGGAGCTGGCAGTTATCAGCTAGTTGAAATTAATATTGAATTGCATGCTAATTTCAAATGCTTCATCCTTTTTTCCCCCATGTTTTGCTTGCCACGAGCCCATGATTGCTTGTTTCCTTATCTAGTGTGCCCCCCTCACTCACATGCTGTCCGCAGCTTGTTTGGCAGCAAGCTCTGCAGACACAGGATTTGTCCAAGTCCTCCTCCCAGCTCTCCCAATAACCTTTGCAGGAAGAAGTTTCCCATTAAATGTGAGGTGTTAACTGTTCTCCTGCCTACATATTCCAAGATGTTTCCTGCTCATATTTCAGGAGCGGTCTGCAATGTTGCAACCCCCACTGGGGCCGTTCTGTCAGTCCAAGCATTTAATTAGCTAATTACAACCTGCTGACATGAATACACAGAATATGGTGTTCGAAGAGCAATTTTTTTTTCAATTCATTTATTATTAACCCCCAGTAAACATCTGATATGCTCTTCCCCGAGGGGACAGAGTGGTAATTGGTCCCTTGAACACTGAGTTCCCTTTCTAATCTGCCTGAGCTGGAGCCGAGTGTCACCATCTGTCAGTGTTTGCATATACAGCCCACTGTGCGCTTCACGTGGTGAAAGGGGAGAAAGGGAAAAAGGAAGCAGGAAAATCTCAGGGAAGGATTTTGAATGTAGTCAGGTCCCAGCTCCTCTGCCTGTCACTCAGTGCTCGCACATCTGCACCCGTCCCGGCAGGCGGTGCGGAGGGCCCAGATGAAATGCCCTGCCCAGGGTGCTGCGCTAATTGGGCTGGCTGTCGTTAGCCCTGCTTTCTTCCCTGCTTCATCAGGCATCTCTATCATGTCTGAGGTAGCAGTGGAAATTACTCTCCCCTCCAGCATTCTGACCAAAATGCCACAAAGCAGCGGTAGCTGGGCGATTGTTTTGGAGGGGACAAGGATGTCTTACAAATATGAAATGATACAGACACCTGATCCTGGGTGAAGCGCCATACCTGGACACTCTCTGTTGAGCACAAATCTACCAAATGAGGCTTGGCTGACCAACTCAGTGCTGCTGAAAGGAATGAAACTGATACTTGTGTTAAAACAGCTCCTACGGGTCCCCTTGCTGCTGTTCCATTTGGAGCTGGGGTAGTGTGAGTCCAGATAGAGACAATCCCTGCTCCATGGAGCCAGGAAGGGCACAGGCAGCAGCAGGGGAGTGGGAGCAAGGAGCAGGGGGTCACAGCAGGGCAGGGTGGCTGCTGCAGTGTGCCCAATGTCACAGCTCAGCTTTCCCCCCCTCTCAGGTGCCTTATGCCCACCATACCAAGCTTCCTCCCCAGCAGTATCAGAAAGGCTTAAACCAAACTTGTAAGCATTGACATAAAAAAACCTCAGCACCTCAGGAAACTTCCAGAAGATTTCTTTATGATATTTTTAAAGCATCTAGACATCAATGGTATTCATGCTGCTCCAGTACCTGATTTCTATGAATGCAGCACCAATTGCCAAAATGTAGTAAATGCTAGGAAATATCTAGAGAAAACAAGGTTTTTAGACTTTGATTGTGCCCTAGAGACATTTCTGCTTAATACCTTGAGGAGTCTCTCTCCCCAATAGTTTGCAGTATTTTCACAATGGTACATGTGAGGGTCCACAGTCAGACAGAAAAGGCAAAGTGGAAATATAGAAAGAAGCAGGTGAATTTGGGAAAACAAAGGGGTAAGGGAACTTTGGTTATGAGTAACAAAAACTAGCTTATAGTCTCATCAAATGTTTTCAAAATATCAACAACAAAAGTACACATCTGTCTTTGAATTCATGGAAACGTAATTTGCCCACATCTGCTTTGGAGGAGAATGCAGCAGAATCCAGAAGTAACAGAAAAATAAATTTAAAAAAAAAAAAAGAGAAAAAGAAAAAAAAATGTGTCAAGGGGGAATGGGGGAACACCAGGTACATTGAGATACTTGGTTTAAAGGCAGATGATTGTAGACAGTTTGTCTCTGTGCAACTCTTCACAGATGGAAAAAACTGGTGGTTATCCAGAACTTGGCCTGCAAGAGTCAATCAAGCATGGGCAGATAACATCACTGAGCCCAAGACCCACATGTTCAACCCTTGGAGGAGAAAAAAAACTTATACTGCTGGGTGGTTTAAAGAGAGACTGACTTCTGGCTAGACTTCTTTGGCTCCAGAAATTGATGTTATCAGTGCTCTGGCTCTGACCCTAGCATGGGTTTTTGTATGTGCACATAGCAATGAACCCATCACAAAGCCAATTAATAACATTCTCTACAACAATGTATAAATTTCTAATTATTTCTAATACAAAGCATAGGAAAAATTTCTGCTTTAAAAGACCTTGAGGAGCTGTTGTTCTTTAGAAAGCCTTGACTTGCAGTTCAGGTACAAGTGAGTGATATTTTGTCATTCTGAAAGATCATTCAAAGGTGCTAAGGGAAAAACCTCTGCTATGCCCAGACATGAATCAGAAGGCCAGAAATGTTTGGTTTACAGAGTTCACCTCAGCCTTTAGATCTGGGAACCAAGCATGAAGTTCAACTTACTTCAGAGACATTTGGTTGTCAGATCCAGTCCCTCTCCTCCTGTAAAAGAAAGGTTCCATTCTGATACAATTTTTGCATGTGTGGTCCAGTACACCAAAGGTGTGTGCCTCTCTCCTTCTGGGAAATTTATTTTCTCCAGGTCCCTGTGGGTGGGTAGAAAGAGCCTCAGTAAGCAGGCTGACACAGCATCTCCTGAGAGGAACCCTGTAAAACATTTTTGGCTGTCAGAGCATTCCCATGCACATATCTGCAGGTGCCCATTTTGCTCTCCAGCAGGGCCTGATAGGGGAAGGGAGAAAGCTGTGTATTTCTGCCTTGATGGGGGTGGCCTGGCCAAGGGCAGAAAGCTGCTGGTGGTGATGCTCCAGAAAACAGCTGCTTTTGGTAATTCACCTAAAGCTGCTCAGGGTGTGGAGGCATCCCCAACACAGCTTCAAGGCCCTGCTACTGTTCTTCCCTGTGTGCAGCTCCCCTGGTACCTCCACCACCCTCAAGGCAAGGCTCAGGCAGGCACCAGACACTTGCAGCTCACAGTTTTAAGCCATCCTTCCATGGAGGGGGGATTTCCATGCACAGCCCTGGTTGTTCTGGATGAGCAGAGGACAGGGCCCTTGTCATGGGCCTTGGCACATTTGTGTTAAGCAGGTTTTGGGTAGATGCCATGTGCAGATGGATATAGAGCTTTTCAGCTGTTCCCTTGTTGTTTGCTGCGACAAAGGAACACAATAATTTCACTGAACCCTGCTGATAATGCAGAAAATGTTTCTCTTCTCTTTTCGTTGCACTGGCTTTTTTTCCAGCTTCTTTTTTTTCCTTTAATGTGGTATTGTTCAAACAGGTTGGCTACTGACAACTGAGATCATGATGGCAAAGACGATTTAAAAAAATATCATGAATTAATTATTTTCTCCCATGCCTGGCTGTATCACTTATCAGGCCTTCAATGGGAGCACTGGCCCAGCTCCCTTACCACGTGCACGCTAATGGCTTGCTCCTCTATTATCCTTTTGATCAGACACAGGTGGACAACAAGGCCTCCTCCTTGTCTGTTGAAAAAGGTGCACACTGTTGTCAGGGTGATTATATCTAATTACATCCCAGTTAATTATCAGACCTGAATAATTATGGCAGAGCTACTCTCCTCCAGAGATAGGTGCATCTTCCAGATGTCGCACTGCGGTCTCCACAGGGCAATTTCCCAAGACCTTTTGTTGGGATGTGCTGGCTGCAGGAAGGGGCTGCGGGAGAGCTGCTGAGACCCATCAGGGACAAAACAGTCCAGTGGTCTTCACTTGCCCTCCCTGAGCTCACAGCTAACTGGGCTGAGTTGCTTTCTGTCATACTGGGAGCAGAGCCCCCATTCCCCTCCTGCTGCACCAGAGCAGGGGTGGAGGAGGTAGAGAAAAATCGAGAGTGAAGTTGAGACTGGGATGAAGTGAGGGGTGGGGAGGAAGAGGTTTAAAAATTTTGTTTTGTTTCTCTTTACCCTACTCTGATTTGTTTGGTAATAAATTAATTTCCCCAAGTGGAGTCTGTTTTTCTCATGACAGCAATCAGTGAGTGATCCCTCCCTATCCTTATCTTGACCCACAAGCCTTTTATTGTATTTTCTGTCCTCTGCCCAGCTTAGTAGAGAGAAGTGGCACTGATGGACACTTGGCACCGAGCCAGGGTCAACCCACACCTCATGAGTGATGCTTATGTGTGTGTCCTGATGGGCTAGATCAGGTGACAGCAGTCATCTCAAGCCCCATGTGTTCATATTGCCTACAGCTTCTGTACAGTCTCCTCAGCCTGGATGTAGCTGTTCTCTGAAAGCTGTGAATATCTCTGACAACCTGAAAACAGAAAATATTTATTAAAAAATTAATCTATTGCATTTGAAGCAATATATAACTGCTTTCACTTCAAAGGCTACTCTGTAATCTGCACTGTGGGCAAGAGCAAGAAAGAAGCAGTAGCACAAAAAACAGACTAGACATGTATCTAAAGACATGCATGTCAAGCATGCACAAGTTTACAATAGTTTGTATTAAACCCACTTGAATATTTAATTTCATGCCATAATTGCCTCGCTATGAAGACACAACCGAGACTTCTGTCATAGGTGTTTTCCTATGTCCTTAACCCAAATGTTGCATCCTCATTGCCACTCAGGGGAAAAAAAAAAAAAAAAAAAAAAAAAAAAAAAAAAAAAAAAAAAAAAAAAAAAAAAAAATAGATTACTATCGGCTTCCAAGTTTCTTTAGTACAATTCTGACATTTTCTTTATAGTATAAATGTCAAGCCTTACTTTGAGGCTCAATATGATCTTGGGCTCAGGAGATCCATCTGCATTAACATTTGAATTTGATTCTGAGATGTGATTTTGAATTCTTTCTCCCTCTGGTCTTTATGTACTACACTTAGCTTCACTTAGCTTAGGGTGGAGTGATCATTTCTACCTAGTGCCTTTCCAGTAGATGAATAAAAACTACAGTGCACACTCCAGGAGTGCAACTGAGTGTCTGTTCTGTGGGATCAGAGCAGATGTAGTCCCATGTAAAAGTCCCAAGGGCACATTGCATGGGTGGTGGGTCCCCAGCACCTGCCATTCACTCCACAAGCCCACTCCTACCATGACAAATCACTCACTGTCACAGGTTTAGCAACTGATATCTGGTGGCATTGAGGCAAATGATACATGTGCTAAACAATTTCTGTTCTTAATTAGCTCTGAAATTTCTATTTTTCCAAATCACTCACTCTCTTGTTGCTGAATTATAACACAGGTCAAATAGGCTTTCTGTTTGCTAGCAGTATATCACAACCTACTTTTATGGTATTTATACGACATCGGCACTTTTTCAGCTTTTTAAAAACATAAACTGTCCAGGCTTTTCAGTCTTTTCTCAGATGGGAAATTTCACACGCCCTTTTCCATTCCTGTCACCTTTCTCTGAACTCTGTCTTGCTCTGGTGCAGGCTCCTTGTGAAACTTGGGAGTATTGGGTGTCCTGTCCTGCATATGTTATTCCAAATGTGAATGCATCATCGACTTACATAATTAATTGCTTGCATTTTACACATTATTCTCTATCCTGTTCCTTTTGCAGTCTAACATCTTGCCTGACCAATAAATTAGAGCTGTGCTCTGCATCCAAATGATCACTGAGACGTCCACCGTGACACTCAGCTGCCTTTCCCAAGCCACTGCAGGTCATTGAGAGCCCTGTAAGGCGTACGAGCACATCCATTTTTTTCTCCCCTTCAGTGTGCAACACTTTGTCTGAACAGAGCTGAACCTTGTACGACACCATGTCACCCATTCATCTAGTCAGTTAAGGTGCCTCTGAAGTTTCTCACAGGCTTTTCAGAATTTGCCTAATTCTGTATTTGCAGATTTTGTGGATTCACAACAATCTTTTTTTCAGATCTTTCCTGAGTATCCTGGGCAACACAGGAGTCCATATGGATCTTAAATAACCTGGAAAGCAAATTTTTGCTGTGATGAGAAATATATTTAAACCTACTTTCTTTTTTTCCTGCCTCAGAGTTAACTAAAACTCTCACATGAGCAAACATTTTATGGGAATTTTTTTCTTTCCTTTTTTCGCACTCCTCTCTCAGTATCCAGGGCTGTCCCACCCAAATAGGTGGAAGCAGAAAAAACCAAAGTCCATTAAAAGTCAGCAAGAGGAGAAGTCTTACTCCTAGATGACTCCAAAACACTGAGAATGGCTATGATACACATTGGTATCCACTAAAGATTTGTGCCCATTAGGAGTAATGTTCCTCTGTTATATTGCAATTAAAACACCACCATTTACCTTTATTTCTGTGTCAGCCCATATCTGTCTGAGGTTCCAGGAGCACTGAGTGTCTGTCCCTATTTTTATTTCAGTTTTATTTTGAGGGTAGAACAGTGCATGATACGCCATTGGCCAAGATTGGCAGACTCCAACGTGGCGTGGAAGAGAGGGACAGGAAAGGTGCCAAGCAGGAATTAAGTCTGCATTCTGCCAGAACAATGCTGCATCATACAGACATGTCCTGGAGCACACAGCACCCTAGTGATAATTTCACAGAATTAATTTTCCCAAAATGAAAAAAAAAAAAAAGGCAACAGCACAAAAAGGATGAGGCAAATTACCAACACTAATCAGTCTCTCTCTCTCTTCCTTTACCCCTTGTATGATAATTATGATAATTAACAAGCTAACAAGCTTCTAGTAAAAACAGTTCCAGAATTTCAATGTATAATTAATATTTACATCCATAACAAGTTCTCATTTATGGTGCATGTTGATTTTCTTTTTTCAAAGGAAATTGTGCTTTGTACTCAGAAAAGAAAAATCCTTCAAGAACATGCACTAAAAAGGCATCCTAAATTCAGAAATCTTGTCCTTATTTGCTGTTTATTTATGCAGGGATATGCAAGTGTTTTAACATCTGGGTTTACACAAATTATGAGTGCACATATGTAAATAGTTTATTTTTTTTCTTCACAGAAGGCCATAAATCCACCACTATTCTCAAAATCACTCGTGTTCCAGGTGAGTCCTTGCACATAAACCTTGTATCATATTTAGTGACATGTAAAACCAAGTTCAGGTAACTGGTCATGTGCAGAAATGATGGGTCCTTATTACGCAAAACAGCTGCTTTTTTTTTTTCATGTTTTCTTCAAGAAAACTGCAGCTGTAGTTTTCCACCTGCTGCAAAATACAGAGCAGGAGGCAAGTACTTCACTAAAATAGGCTCAAATTTCTCAATGTCCATGCAGGGTGGTAGACATACTTGGGTAACACAGTGATGATGGACAAGTTACCTACAGAAGTAACAGCTGCTTCTCTTTGAGTATAAAACATCACCCATGGGCAGCTGGGTGAACTGGCTCCAACAAACACCTTAATGCTTCAGCTTCTGCATTACAGCTGAAAGATGCTATAAGCTGAGAAGACTGGTACTATCTCAAGGGTAGGTTTTGATTTGAGTTCCTCTTAACTCATCCATAGGTGATGGCTCTTGTCTCACCTTATGGCAAATGGCTGTCCTCAGACTCTCCCAAGATGATGGCATTTCAAAGGAGTAACTGAAGGAGATGGGGCAATGATTTACTTGGCATCAAAAAATAGGTTAAAGGATGAAGAAAATCTCTAGAGGTATACACAGAAGAGAAGCATTGAGAGATACAGCCAAGAAAAATTCTGGCAAGATTTACTGTTCTTATTCATTAATATTTGATCCAGCAATGTATGTTCTTTGGCCAGTTGTTTTTCATGTTTTGTCTTCCCCACAAGTTCAGTAACCAAAGGAAGCATGGGTGGTAGGGTGAAGGGCTTGTTCCTCCAGTCCAGCCCCAGGGGAAGGAGGATGGTGCTGCAGGGTGGGAACCAGCTCATCCTGCAGCTCCCTCCGGTGGAGATCACAGCCCATGCTCGTGAGGTATCTGCTTGACAGCAGGGGTGGGAATAGGGAACAAGGGGAAGAAAAAGGGACGGAATACACACTGGGGAAACTAGGGTGGCTTTGGGTCTCTTTAACACACAAGTATTCCAGAAAACGAAAGGCACTGTAAATATCCACAGCCCAGAGAGAAACTCAGGAATAGCCAACTTCAGAAGGGAGTCAACACTTTATATTTCTGTTGGAACCTAAGGTAGATTTATCCATAAGTGAAGCTGGAGCTGAATTCTGGCATTATTTCTTTGCTAGATGAGATGAAATATGTGATCTAGATGTACAGTCAAGTCCACAGAACCTGAACTAATTAAAACACTTCATTAAATCAGTCCCAGCTGTGGAGCAAGAGCATTCATCCACACCAAGCCATCATTCTGTACAATATTTTATCCAAAAAAAAAAAAGAAGAGTCATGACCTTGTGCTTCTTCCAAACTACTACAGACAGATCCCTGTAAACTTTGATAGTGAAGTCATCTTGTCGCTGTTTCCCAAGTGACTAGCAAACTTTGAATGCATTCCTCACAAATATATTACACTCACCTTGCTTGGATAGTTGCACAAAATTGATTAAATATGCACAAAAAGTCAGAATAGAAATGCGCCTAGTGTGCAAACCTAGAAAATGCCTTCTAAGCTCTGACTCCTGCAGTTGTTTCAAGCCTGGAGGTGAGTACTTTGCCATGATGAAATATAGAAGAAGTATTGCACACAGGATGCTCAACAGCTGTTGGGCCCTACATTTGATTAATAAGGGCAAAATAATGACACAGGAGACTTAGATTTCTTCCACAAAGCATTTCACCTGGCACCATATGGCATTTAATTAAGAAACTAGGACACTACAAGATACAAGCTCTTAGATTAAATTTATTAAAAATTAACTGATATTTCTCAAAGTGCAATTTGAAGTGGGAAATCTTCGTTGTGAGTTTCAATCTCCACTAAGTGGTTGTGACTTTTGTATGTATATAACATATGTTTATATCTATTTTTATCAGTGGGGAAAGAAAAGATTTAGCATTGCAGGTGACACAAGCTAGCACTTCTATTTATCTATGGCAGTTCAAGAATTATGGTAGGAGTTAGGCAGTTCAGACAGCCCTCTTAAGCCATAAAATATTGTGATGGAATGAAATCCCTCTTTTACTGTGGAAACTGAAGCATTTCTCTGCTGTCGTCAGTAACTTACTAACTGTGCACTGATCCAAAAGTGTGAATATTTAGAGACTGCTTCAGCAAGGAAACAGTTCAACAGATATACAGAGGCAAATTAACAGCAGCAGTGCTACTACCAGTGAGAAGGAGGATGCAAAACTGCTTTAAGAGGGGCTAAATAATAAACTTCAGATGAAAAAGAGGAAAGAAGAGAGACACATTCTTTCAGGACTTTCAGTGTAATCAGGGAACCCTCTAGGGACAGAAAGAACAAATCTACCTAGCCATGATCCCGAACAAAGACTACAAATGGAAAAGAAGTTGAAAAACTTAGACAGCTTCACCCCTTCCCAACTCTTCTGAAGGATAAGAAATGAAGACACATATATGTGTGTGTATGTGTGTACGCGTGCTTATTATTTCTTCAGATCTTTCTCTCATGTTCTTCCAAGCAGTTTGTAACACTGTGTTAGAGTCTGGCACAAAGCCTGTCTGTGCCTTTGTATGCTTGTACTGGGTCTGCAGCCCCAGAGAATCCCTAAGGATGCAGCTTTGGAAATGGCTGGATGTGCAGCAGTGGGAGTCCACAGCTCACAGCTCAAAGGCAAGACCCTTTCCTGACACACCACATTGGGCTGTGAGAGATCCCACGATGAAAATTTTGGCTAAAGACAATTTTGTCTTATTTTGGACTGACCCTGAAGAAACACAAAAACATTTCCACACGTGGGAAACATGGCTTCTTACTTGATGGTGAAGTAAAAATTTGACACGGACTTTATCACATCCTTGGAGGATGCCCCAACAAAGCTTCACTTACTGAACACTCAAGCTTTATTATTAGTAGAGGGAACTCAATTTTCTTGGGAAAAGAAGACCACTGGCTGCTTTGTTTAGCTAGGCTCTTTCTGATAGTCTGGGTTCAGACCCTGGGGACAATGACTCATCTTAAAATTAAAACTCATCACTACACTGAGCATCCAGCTTTCAAAGGGCTCTTGTTTGATTAAATGGGTTTTAAACTAGAGTAGAGAACAAATCTGTTCCCATAATAAATAAAATTCTCCACTTAGGATGCACAATGCAAGATGTGGAGTACCAAGAAGCTATTCTCATCTCAGGATATGGCTGCAATAGGGACATAATCCAGAGTGGCTGCTCTGTTAACTTCCAGCTTGGACACATTTTCTGTGGAGTGCTGCCTACATTTAGCTGGTTCTGGAGGTTAAGTGGAGTAACCAATAGATATCCTTTTGTGACAAACAAAGGCATCTGTTTAAAGAGATGATTCAGAGCACTGTATTAAATTCACCCCCTCTCACACACTCACTTATTTTGCCTCCCCATGAAGACAGGTGCTGAGCCTACAGACATGTAGGTGCTATTGGGGATATGTTCACTGGGGAAAAACATATAGCTTTTCATCATGGTAGATGCACTGATGACCTCTATTGCACTCCTTTATTGAGAACATTTTATCAGATGTGCCCTCAGACTGGAATCCTTGCTGTATGGGTTTCTATAAAACACTTGAGCAAGAGGCAGTGCAAGCTCACTGTGACAGGGCAGGATGGCTTTGCAGACTGGAAGGAGGTGAGTAACCTCCAGCATGCCATCCTTCAGCTCCCAGAGAGGCTACAGTGTGTAACCCAGAACTCCCAGCTCATGCCTGTGCAATCTACTGCCTCACAGCTTGGTGGCTGGAAGCTGAAGGTGGCTGGAGCAGACTGGAAGCTGCAGAAAGGTTTGCCCAGCCATGCCTAAAGGTAAGTTGGGAAAACACTCTTAGCAGTGAGGATGAGTAAATGGGCTTGATCTGCCAGTGATCTCAAATGCTTCTGAAACAACTGGACAGGCTTTTGTGCCTGCTCATGGATGGCAGTACCTGTGATGGGCAGGGGATGTGAATGCATCATTGTGCAGCTCTCCCTCTAGACAGGAGGGAGATACAGTGTCCTTTGTGGACAATTCCCAGCATGTAGAGAGAGCTAGGAAAAGCTAGTAGCTCTTGCCAATCTTGTTCTGCATGGGACTTTAGGACAATAACTCCCTAGGAACTCCTTTTTGTTCCCAGGAGAAGTCATCTACCACTCCCTTGACTTAGCCCAGGACCATCTTTTGTTCTCCCACCAGTGTTAAACAAAACAGAGCTTTTAAGTTAAAAGCCCCTCATTGCTAACACTAATCTAAAAAAAATTCCTTAGGAATCAGCATAAGTTTTTCATGTAAGCATGGGATGTGTATACAGCAAAAGAGGGAGAGATGAGGAAAAGAAGAAAGGAAGGAAAACAAACAAGCCCAACACCAGGAGCCTTGACTATACCGATCCTAAAACATAAGGACAGATACAATTGTTTGCATGTTATGAATAAGAAAGTGCAGCTCTCTCCCTCACTTTTTATTTTGTCTTCTAAATCTACTGTGTTTCAGCTGGTAGCCATTCCCCCTTGTCCTGTCACTACATGCTCTTGTAATGCTTGTACATCCACTGCATTTTACCTCGTGTCAAGTATGATTCTGAATTTATGAATACCATGACTTGTCCATGCATCTCATTGGGACCTTGGACCTTAGGCTGCATGCTTTCTGCCCTCAACCTTAGAGATTTCAAATGTGTAGGCACCATTAGAACTAATTTCCCCAAATCAGCTCCATTTTTGCACTCTACACACATGGCTCTTAGTCATGTTTTCCATGCAAGAAAGCTCCATACAAAACAAGTGATCTCTCGCCCAAAAGGGAGAACAGAGAGATGCCAGGGACATGGCCACAGTCCCCAGTCCCCTGGCCTCATTCCTCTGAGTGGGAGCATGGGCTCACTGCCTGCCTTTTTTTCTGGAGCAGGTTGTGCCTTCTGGCCTGTTTGCTGCACTTGCATGGAAAGAAAATGCCCATGGCCTTGTCTTCTTACAGGCCATTCAATAAGGGAAAATAAAGAGCTTTGCCTCAGTCAGAACATGTCAGCATTCGAGTCAATGGCAAACCTGATTTATTTTTTCTCCCAGTAGGTAAGAATGTGCTTCTGTGCAGAATAACAGAAGATATCCTCCACCACCCCCTCCTTGCTGCCTATTTGTTTTCTCCCAGTTAAGTCTGTGAGGAAATCCTCTTGGTAAAGCCAGTTAATGAGATTAGATAAATGTCTTTGAAACGAAAATGCTGATATAAAAATCAGAACAACAGAGCACCAGCTGGCTTTTCTTTTGCTCATTCAAATGCAGCTGGAACACCACAGCCAGTAACGTGCAAACTGGGAGTGATAATCAATAAGCAGTGAAACAAGAGCAAGATGCCTCTGGAGGAATTTTCCCTTGGTGAGAAAGATGGATTAACTCTAATTCTCAAGGCACATGAACAAAAAACATTTGCCTAAATTCAGACATAGCTTAAATACTGCTCCGGAGAACCGTGACAGCCTGAAATAGCAGTGAAACAAGATCCTCAGGACACAGCCAGTGATGATATTTAATGTAAGCACTGGTCTTTTTTAATACAAGGTAGCTGCTGCATTTTATAATAAGGAACATATAATAACAATGTATAATGATTAAAGGCTGTTTAGTTAAGGACACAGGGTGAGAGAATGATATTGCTGACTATTATAGCTCTGTGCATACAGAGGCATGCAGTTCTGTGCAGCTTATCCAGCAGGGTGCTGTGTACACAGCAGGCTAAAGGCAGAAACATTAACTAAATCACAAGTTTGGATCATTTATCTTATCATCGCATGGAGGAAGAGTTTATCTTTCAAGCAGGCACACCTGCTCTCCTTGTAAAACTTCACTCATTGCCTTGCCAACCGCGTTCTTCCTTCTTGTTCAAACATGCCGCTGCAGGAGTGGGATGGAGCCCAGGTGGGCGTCCATCTCTCCTGGAGAGAGCTCTTGTCTCTGCATCTGCACGTCCTGTCTCAGGTGGGAACACCTGCCCATCTTGGGGCACTGGCCCACGGCAGCAGCACACGGGCTCCATTGCCCATTCATGTCACCCATGACAAGGGTGCCGGGCTGAGACCAAAACGCCCAAAGGCATTTACAGAAACAACACAAACTCCTCATTTTGTGCTTCTGCTTATGGAATAAAGTGATAGGAATTGAATTTGGGAATCTGATAAAATTTGAGAGTGTCATTGGGTTGTGGTAGTCTAGTGAGCTGGGTTCAAAATCTCAGTAACTGGGATTTCAGATGAAACCTGTAATGTCTTCCAAGATAAAATAGATGAGAAATGTCAAACCTCTGGCTGAAGGGAGAACTCTATGAGGGTGGCATAAAACCCATGTAGATGAATGATCACCTCAAAAAGATTATGGAGTTAAGCAAAGATCACATAATACTAGAAATTTGGATTAGGATCTGAAAAAGTCATGTTAGAATTGAGAGCATGTGCCACCAAAGTGGGAATTATTTCAGTTAATCTGACATCATTTTTAGGCAAGACTGGTCCTAAAAACGAGGAACTAAAACAAGAACAGGTGCAGGGAAATGTTACTGGGCATAGCCATGAAATAACAAACCTATTTTATGAGTGTACACTAAAACAACTGTGCTTGTTTAACATAAAAAAATGAAGTCTGAGAAAGGATATGGTTCCTTATTACAAATACATTGAAGTGATATGCAAACATTAGATAGAGAGCAGAGCCACCCAACTAGGGGACAATATTGGCACAAGAACAAATTAATATGAATGGGCTGTGAAAAGAAACTTGGATGCTAGAAGAGGGTTTCTAAGCAACATGGACAAGGTTCTGGTACAGCAGTACAGTAAACAGATGAATAGGAAAGAAAGATTATTTCTGGTATTTGATAGAGCTGAAAATGATCATGTGCAATCTGGGTGACCAAAGCAGCAGTAGACAGCACCTCGGAGGTCCCTTCTAGTCCCATCCTTGACATTTCCAAATGGTTTTCACTAATTGGAGGGGAAACTACGTCCACAAAGGTCAGACTCGGTATCTTTGGAAAATTTGTATAAAAACACCTGAATAAATAGAACTGATATTAGGCCAGTTTGTAAAAGTCAAAAGGAAACGAAAGCTTCCTCTTGATTGCTAACAGCTGCAATCCCTGCCATCCAGCAAGGCTGTTGGCAGGAGGATCCCCCCTGTCACCAACCCAGCGACGTACACGGCCCGTGCACTCACGCTCACACCCTTTTTGCTCACAGCCTGCAGAAGTCACAGCTATAGATCACCATGCTGCAGACGCCAGGCTTCAGGGCACCCTCCATCACACATCCTGCCTTTCCCACAGACAGGACAGCACCTTGCTTGAATGCTAATGAAAACAAACTCTCAAAATATCCACAGCATAGCTTTGACACAGCTCATGTTAAATTAAACTCCATGAATCAAATACATCTATTTGCATATGTGGTTGCTCTTTCCTGACAGCACTGTCTGTCTTGCTCCAGTATGTTCACCTGCTTAAAAGTAAGGGACACTCAGGAACTCTGTTGGGCACTATCTCATATTAGCTGATATAGATAATGAACAACAAAAAAATCCAGTCCCACAGTAACCTTCTTCCTCTCTTCCACCCCACTTCATTATACATATGCAAATCACATGGGAGACTAAAGCAAAAAAAAAAAAAAGTTACAAATCAGTTTAGATTGTTCAGTATTTCTAGCATGAATAATAGACTGTAAATAAATAAACAACAATGGTGTGTGATAAAGCTTTAAAGCTCACAATGTGATTCTTCATGTCAAGTAACTACTGATTAATTTGAATAGAAATTAACAGCAAACTAAAAGATAATTGTGTAGAAGCTCGGTATCCTGGATCCAGAGGGCAGGTGCTGGGACACATCTGCCCCAAGGGTATCACAGAGACCATTATTCTTCACCAGAAAACACCCTGTCCCGCTTTTACAGCAGAAGACTCAGGAGGACAGAGAAATGCTATCAATTTGATGGCCATCAGTTCTGTAATCATCCCACAGCCATGTCCCCAGAGGTGTATTTAGTATCAGATGCATTTTCAACCAAATAAATATTCCAGACTTCAGTGTTAATACACCATTAAAATGACACCATCATACTACACAGAATACTATAAATTAGACCTTGAATATTAGATGCCAGACAGAAATAGCCATTACTCTCTCCCCTGCCCCTTTCTCCATCACTGCCTACCCACCCAGAGAAAAGTGTTTGTAAAGGAAACAGCTTGTCACAGTGCCTGTGGCTTTGAGGCAGACACTCTTTCTCTGCTGATGCAGGTTCCTAAATATCAAGAAATGAGTGCTGGGAGGGTCAGCTGGAGAATATTTTCAGTTCAGGGCCTGATGCTGAAGACATGGCCTGGGTTTGCTTCATCTTCCCTCCTTCCTCTTTTTCTCCTCCCTCTTCCCCTCACATCATCTCTCCTTACCCCTTCCCTTTGGTGCTATATAAACCAGAGGGCAGGGCATCCAGCTGCTTCCACAGCAGAACAATGTTTGGGCAGAGTCCATGTTGACACAAGTGCATTATATCCTGAAGGGTCAACTGCAGCGTTTTTTTTTTCCTTTTTCTTTCTTTTTTTTTTTTTTTTTTTTTTTTAATCAACTGTGTAGAATTAACCTTCTGCTTTTGCACAGATGCCATTAGTTCAAAATTTATGAGCTCATCTAATTGTCACCTCCTATCACTGTACTATCCTGCCAACTTAAGACAGTGTTATTTTCTCATTAATACTACTAGAAACCCTCCCCTTCCTTAACACTAAATAAAAGGTGCACATAGGAGTGGTTAGACAAACAAGACTCCATTCTTCCATCTTGGGCTTTTCTGAGCAAGGATTATTAGGAGGGACCTTATTGCTGTCTGTAGCTACCTGAAAGGAGATTGTAGCCAGTGAGTCTTGGTCTTCTCTCCCAAGTGACAAGTGGTTGGACAAGAAATTGGCACCAGGGAAGGTTTAAGCTGGATATCAGGAAAAATTTGTTCACCAAAGTGGTGGTCAGGCATTGTAACAGGCTGTCAGGGGAAGTTATAGAATCACCATCCCTGGAATTGTTAAAAAAAAAAAAAAAAGTGTGGATGTGGCACTTGAGGATATGGTTTAGTGTTGAACAAGGTCCTGTTAGACTAGTGGCAGGACTCAATGGTCACAGAGGTCTTTTCCAGCCTCAGAGATTCTGTGATTCTCACACCTAAAGGTCAAAAACAAACCCACAGAACAGAAGCCCATGGTCCAAATACTGGCTAACTTGGTACCTCAACATCTGCTCCTCTGTGCAGGGGAGAGCTGTCCAAGGGCTTGGCCTGCTGTACAGAACCCCTCTCCTCAGTACACCCATGCCTCTTGGCCCCGGAGTCCATATGGAATGGTAACCTTGGCATGGGAGAGCCGATGTGTACAGCCCATGTTTACATTGTACGGTTTGAGAAGTACCTTGGTACTGTCCTGCACCTCTGAGGGGGCAAAACAGCTGCAGTCACCTAGAGGCAACAGCACAGCCAAAACACTCTGACTGCTGCTTCTGGGGAACAGCGTCACTCCTCACCATGTCAGAAAACATCCCAATTCCATAAAATGCTCTTAAAGTGAAGTTCAGCCAGTGGAGTTGCTTGGAGAGAGGTATACCTGGCACAATTCCATTTATTACACAAGGATGTAGCTTTACTAGTAAAGTTCCTCACTTTTTGAGATTTGAGACTGACAGATTTGAGACTGACATTCTCAGAACAAGCAGCCTGTGATTCTTCTAGATATTCCAATTACATTTTCTGCATGCTATAAGGTGTTTTGTTTTTGTTTTTGTTTTTTTTTCTGGTGGCAATATACTCCAGTCTATGAAAAATGGACTATCTGACGGTGTTTGACTATTCTTTCTTTAATGGGATCTCTACTAAAATCAACACAAAGAAACACATTCCACCTCACCACACTTCTAAAAATTGCACACTAATAGTTCAGTGTGCAGATACATTTTAGATAGAAAACAATCAAGCAAATCATAGATTTTTGTTTTTTTAAGTAACTTCCACCAAGTCTTTCTGTGTTTGCTCTTCCAAAACACAATGCTGTGGTATCTCAGAGTTTCTGAAGTGGCAGCGTAGGCACTGTACTCTTATGTTTCACTGAGTGCTCGTTCAAAACAGCTGTATGTTCTATATAAAACATGTTTACATAGTAAATGTACTTCCTGTAGACACAAAGAAATGTTAATGAATAACCATTACTGCATTTCAAATTTTGCAGGGCTGTAGGAAGGATCAGTGCATGACAAAATAGTTAATGTTCACCCACTTTCTGGCACATGAAATCTGTTACTACAACTAATCCCTTACAGAGAAAAGAAAACATGGAAAACAAACTGGCGCTGGCTGGTTCTACCACGCTTTTTTCTTTCTTTCTTTTTTTTTTTTTTTTTTTTTTTTTTAGAAACTGTGAGATGCATATACATGGGAGAGGAACAGAGGAGGTATTCAGTGGAGAATGCCAGAAGGCATGGGCTCCTTTTGGTAGGCAAGGCTGTTGGCTTTAATTGTATATATTGTCTTGGATTCTCACCTTCAGAAAAAACACCAGTTTGATCTCACGCAGTATTCACTACCCATATTTACATCCTATTGCCTGAGGCCCAGGGAAGACAAACAACAGGCATTTTCCTTTCAATTTCTATCTGAAAATCTATGCAGCTTAAAAGACTTCTTAAATAAGAAACCTCCATTGATCCTTGAAAATTTTTAAAAAGCAGATATCAGGTATTCTAACTTATAGTAGTGCTGACCTGAAAAAGCCTCAAAAAGAAAACTCACTTCTACTCTAGGTGAAGTTCTTCCAGAAACACAAAGATATTAAAGAATCTAGTATTTGGTTTGTGGCTGTGAAGTCCCACACATGACTCTCACTTCTCTGCAATGAGGTTTTGCTATTGAGCAATTTTATCTGAACTATGTGGCTCTTTCTTCCAGTTCCCTGAAAATACACAAGCCTGAAAAAGATTTACAGCTAGAAAGCAATCCCCTTCAAGGAAAACGAAAACAGCATGGGGAGGATCCTTACTAGAGTAAAGGATCTGCCCCAAAGAAGATGGAACAGGAATAGTTTACACCAGCCAGGAATCTGCTCTGCATCTGCTTTTTTATGAAAAAAAGGTGATATACCACACATGGACCAGATGCACTCCTGTAGTGTAAGGCAAAAACAAGCTCTGCTGGGAATGTTCCAGCATTTCTACAAAAGATTTCACAGTGTACAAAAATCACTTCATGTGAATGAAAATATTTTCTAACTGCAACCTCTCTGCATGTTTTGAAATTGCTACCGTGGACAAGGTTTTCAAAGGCCACCCAACAAGCAATACTCAACTAGCTCTTCTTCACAGGGCAGCATATGAATAGCACATTTCACTTTCAACAGACTAAAAAATCATTACCACAGCAATAAGGCTGAGACCTCAGTGAATTTTTTGTCAATAAACATATTTCTTGACAATTATGATTTTTGTTCAAAAGATATATATTGCTTTTGAGAAAAACTTTTTTGGTGCTCTCACAGCATTAATAAACAACAACATGAAATTTTTTCTTCTAGGAATATCAATAGTTATGTTTTGTAAAAAAATTATATTTTGTTAAATTATTTATTAAATTTAAAGAACTCATTCTTTTAAATGACGTAAAGAGAGGGACAGCTGATGGATTTCTGACAAATTCCAAAAGTCCTCAGCAAGTAGTGTGGGAAATACGATAAACTTCTACTTAATTATTAAAATGTTTGCAAAATTATTTTGTCGGACAAGTTCAATTTCTCCAAAAGTGATCTGAAACAAATGAGAAAACAAGGTCCTATAGAAGACACAATTAGAGACACATATGAACAAAACTGATGAAAACAGAAGAAAACAATTTTTTTGTACACTTCCTAAGAAAAGAGATAAGAGAGTGTCAGCATGGAGTGCTATTTTAAATTACCAAACACTGCCACCATGTGTTCACTTCAAAGGGCATCAGGCTGCTTGAAAATCGCTAGATGGGATGTATTAAAAGTTAATCAAATTTGTCACTCTATCTCTTACGTAAACGTTTCTGTAGAAAGCAGTAGTGATGACAACTCCAAAAAGGTTTTAATTACTTTTAGTTGGTGGTGTTATGTTTGAATAAGAACACATGGTTCTGTTTCTAACCCTTCCTGTCACCACTGAGGAGAGCACAAACTAGATAATGACTCAAAGAAAATAAAGAAGAAGCTTTCTTTTCACACACAGATGCCTAAATATAAAGATATTTCATTGTACTTGTGCAACGACCACCTCAGCGAACTTGTAGTTGATCCTGATGCTCCCTAAGAAGGTACCAAAAATCACAAACATTGAAATGGCTTGAAGTTATGTCAGGAGAGGTTTAGGGTGGATATTAGAAAAATGTTCTCCATCCAGAAAGTTTTTGGGCACTGGAATGGGCTTCTCAGGAAAGTGGTCACAGCAGCAGCCTGACAGATCTCAAGAAGCGTTTGGACAACGCTCTCAAGGACATGCTGTGACTCTTGGGGATGTCCTGTGCAGGGCTGGGAGTTGTACTCCATTATCCTTGTGGGTCCCTTCCAACTTGGCATATTCTGTGAATCTGTGATAAATTGACTAACTGAACTTGGACTAACTGACTTAAGAATCATCACTTCCTCATTAGCATTATGCAGGTAAACAAAATAATTCAACACTTTTCCTTATGGGGTGCTGCAGCTTCCAAATCTATGTCTTCATAGATTTACTGAGTGAATACCTCAAGGAAAACACAGACCCTGAAGAGCAAGGCCAACAATTAAATCAGATCCAAGTAATACTTGGATGAAATACCACACTTGGAAGAAAACATTTTTTGGTACAATTCTAGCTATATCTAGATACACAGTTATTCCAAGCTTCTTTTGCTCTCAGGAATGCTGAGTGTTCGGAGTTTAGACTCTTTCTCACATCTTAAAAGTGATTCTAAAGAGATGGCAAAGATGAGGAACTCAAGTGGAAAAGTAAATAATTGAAAAAGGACAAACCAAATGTGGACCTCTACCACATCTCTTGCCATTTGGTCTTCAATGTGCATTGTAGGATATACACTTATTCTACAGCTCTATTCCACAAGTCTTTTAACAGCAGGAAAAATCCGTAAGCGCTGCATGCAAATGACATGCAGGGCTGTCATAAACCATAAGCCCTGCATGCATAAGCCCTTCTGGTAAATGACAGCATTAAGTCAGAATAAATAACTGGATTGTCCCAGCCTGTTCCAGATTTGTTTAACAATAGATGGTAGCAGTGTTCCCATCAGAGAGCTTCAGAGGTAGGAAAACAAACTGAAAAAGCATCTTTGACAGAATTGCCAGAAATCCTTCATGCTTCTTACCGCAAACTTAGAGCAGCAAATCACATCTGAGGCACTAATTAGGAAAGAAGGAACTGTCAATGTGCTCCATCTTAGGTAAAAGCAAATGAAGTGAACAGAATGAAAGATCATTTTACCAAAGTTTAAATACAGCAACAAAAGGAGAACTTATGTTGTTGAAAATACACTCCTGCAGGCTATAACGTGCTTTTTAGTACATGAATGCACCTTCAAAAAGAGAAAGTATGTAAGCCATTTCTGTACTTTTCAAAACATGACTGTGTGGTAATTTCTTGATCTCTTTCCTACAATGAATATATAAAACTTAAATGATTTTTGTCTTAGAATACTTATTGCCATCAAAGCAAGCGTCATCATAGTTGTCATTACTTAGCAGAAGTTAATATATCTGAGCAGTCAATGGGCACAAAATAAGCCTCCAAAAATATAATTAGGATCTGCTGACTCAGGTTTTTTTAAAAAGTTGAACTTTTATGTGGCTTATACAGTACATTAGACTAATAATTCTCTATTTCTAGATTTAATCTATTATCTACTTCAAACTTCTTCACATAATTTAGTTTCATGGCAACAAAAGAATCTTTGGGAAGTGACAAAGCTAATTTTCAAACCCATACTAAAATATATTTCCAGAGTAGCACAAAGGAAGCAACATGGTCTTAGTTTATATCCACCCCCCACACTGAATAAACCAAACTAGTAATTCTCTAGCTGTGATATCCAGTCAAGAAACATTGCAAAGAAGCTTATTAAAATGTAACTTGAATCTTTAATCCTTTGTAGAGCCAAACATTCTCCAGACATTACTCTCTGCTTTTACTCTCCATAGGAGAAAGCAAATGGAGAGACATTGGTGGTCCTCTGTGAATCTGTTCTTCAACCTATGCATTCCTTTGAAGTTCTACTCTTTGGTGATGAAAAAGGGAGAGAATTTATTTCGCAAAACTAAAATATTCAAATGAATATTGTGTATGGTAAGAGAATAACTTTCTAAACTACAGTGAATATGTGTCTGTAAGCATGTGCATGTTCATATTCATTCTGCATGAAATTAACTAAATATGTATTGAAATGAGCAGATGAAATTAAAATAAATACATACTGTGCAGAAGTATCCATCCTGCCTCCTTTAAATGTTCATGTATAAACAACTGGTTACTGAGTTACCAGTTCTGCCTCAGAGTTCAGAGCAAGATCAGACTGTTTACAACTAGTAACACCCACAGATGCCAATGAGCACTATTTTATGCTGAAAGTTCATCATTTCTTAACAAGTTGATCACCCTCTCTGACTAATAGCTGATGTATTCCAAAGTAAAAAATTACTTTTGGATTTAAAAGTTTCCAAATCTTTTATTCACATTTTTTTCTTAGATATTTTTCAGTACAGTAGGAAATGAAAAAAAATATAAAATATCAATGTACAAAACACAAGATATATTTACAGTAGAACTTTTGTATCACCCTGATTTCATTCACAGTAAATCTTCTTCAGTGGATTTGACAAACAACCCATTCTCTGTAAGCTTGATCATTTATCTCCAGTATCAGCAGCTACCCTCTGATAAAAAGAGTAAATTCTGCATCCAAAATTTGATAACGACTTATGAAGTTTGTCTTTGAATTAGATTTATCAAATATGATGTCTCCATAACTGTTTTGGCATAACAATGTCCAGACAATCATAAGCACATTTAGTTCACATAGCTAGATGCATTAGCATCAGCTTTTTGTCACTGATTTTCCTTAGTTTTATCAAAGTCTTCTTTGTAAGTTCCATGGTTTCATCCCACTTGTTTTTCTCAGGGCTTGTGTATGTCACCAAGTTCTCAGTGTACTGCAAGATTGACTTCAAAAACCTACAAGAAATAACATTAGAGGAAAACTCTTTTAAGGATTTAAAAAGAAAAATTAAAAAAAGAGAAGAATATTGCAATGCCTGACGTAAAGCTGCAAACATTTTCAAGTTTCCAGTCTCCCTCAGGAGGACTGGATGATCAATACAATGTTTGCTGTCGTTTTGGAGAACCACTCCCTCCCTCTCACAGTAAGATGGGAAGATCTTCAGAACTGCAATTAACACCACCATAGAAAGAATACATTGACCAAATGTGTGGCAGAGTTTTCCCCAAATGGCTTCCTTTGCTTTCTTGGTCAAATGTTTCACAATGTATGTGATATCCAACCAGCTGTTAATCAACACACAATGAGTAAAGTCAGCAACATGCTAAATGCAACTTTCATGTATTAATATTCCCTATCTACACTTCAACAAAGTTATTTTAGCTCCTCAGTGAACATTGTCCGAGGTAAAATTATGACTATAATAATAAAAATTCTCTACAGAATAGTTAAAAAAGGAATTCTGGGGCAAGTCCTATTTTCATAAAGTAAATTTATATACTCACTTTAGATACTGCTGATAATCAAAAGGATTCTTCTTACAAACTGAATGAACACTGATTAGTTCCAGAGTAATCAATAGCAAGATAAGCCGCAACACTGGAGACAAAAATTTAATGCTAGAAATAAACCAAAAATACTTAAATAAACAAACTAAAACCAAATTAAAAAGAAATCATTAATATTTAAAAAATCCAATTTAAATTGCTGGATATTGCAAAGTCAGGAGAAAAAAATGGCTATGAAATGTCCTTCAGCAAAAAGAACTGCAAATCCCAGAAAAGTAAACAGAGACTATAAACTGAAAACAAGGGGGGAAAAGAAGGCAACTATCTAAGATTCCAAAGAAAAACTTGCAAGCTCCCATTAATCCGTAGATGAGAAACTACAGTTCAACTGAATCAGAAATGTTTGTCATCAGTTGTCAGTTTAAGCCATGTTTCTTAAATAATAGGGGTAACATTTTTAGGAATATAACCTTGCCAGTAACACGATACTTAAAATCTCTTCTATGTATAAAGGGACTGTTTCAGGTGTAATGATAAAAAGCAACAAACTAAAGTAGATAAAATCTTTGAATCAGTTTAACCTATTGCAGTCAAATCAAACATGAATGGCATTTATATACTGACATAGGAAAAGCCAGTAACTAAAAGACATACAATCTAACATTTAAGTAATACTTAATTGTAAAAGCTTGTAATTTACAATGATATAATGTAGCAATGCTCCTTAAATTATTCTCCAATTTGAGAATTTCTTCTCATTTCAGTATTACTACTTAATAGAAATCTGGTTGATACTTGACTCTGAAATGGTTAACAAGAACACTTTTGAATTTAAACTCCCAAGCGAACGCACCGAAAGGCAGCCACAGCAGCGTGCAGCCATTCTCTCATAAACCTAACCACGGGGTAAAGCAAAACCAGCAGCCAACCTGTTGAGCATCCGCCGATAGTTGTGCCTCTGGCGAGAGCGCAGACTCTTGTTAACCCACTGCGCGTACCTCAGCCCGGCGCCGGCAATGACCTGTTGGGACACTTGATGGCACTGCGCGCTTATTCTGCGGAGCGCCACCGCTACCTCCAGGACAGGTCGCGGGGAATACAGCGTGCAAACGCGTGTGTCACAAAGTTCCACCAGCAGCCTCCAAAACAGGAAGGGATTTTGAACGTCAGTCTTTTGTTAGCTGGATTTAACATAGGACACAGTTCATCTTAAGTGTGGTTTGACTCAAAATGCTTTAATTCAGAAAACCTGGAAACAAACTGCCCTTACCTCATCACTGAAAGAAAGCAAGGATCTCTGTAGCAGGAGTAGTGATTGTGTTTTCAATCACTTTATTGAATATAAATGCAAAACTGATTATGATGAATATGTTTCCCATTTCAGATCAAAGAAACACAACCACAATAAACAAAACTGCCTGGCTGAAATGATACACTGAACACATCAAATCACAGCAGGGCTGTGGTTGAAGCCTCCCACCATAGCTCAACTCACAATGAATTAACATCCACCATAATAAAACTCATTGAAACAAATGCTATTTATTAGTACTCCCATTAGTGTGTGGTCTTTCTTCTGGGCAGAACAAGAAGCAGACTTGACATTGAGTAAAATGCAGGTGGTGAGGCCATTTTTTTAATCAACACCACACCAGATCATGCTTTGTTAAAGCACACAAATATCTTCCTGCTGTCCTATCTGCTACACCAGTGTGTCACACATCACTTTAAACACTCTGTTCTTACAGAAGTGGTTCTTAATCTCCCTCATGCTCAGTTTATCCCTGAGACAGCAAAACATTAATGACTTGAAATGATAAAGGCAGAAAACTCTAAGAATAAGGTTCAACACATCAATAATTAGACTTCTTTCTTCCAAATGACAAATTTGCAGATTGATGGGTAGGAAGCAGAAGATCCACATGTTACATAAGTAAAGCAACAGGTAGAATCCTCTTTGCTCTATGCCACCTGTGCCTAATGGGTTTGGTTACGAGTGTTTTGTTCCAACATATTTATTCAGTTGTGGGACTCTTTAGGCTGCTCTAAGAGTGGCAATTAAAAGTCAAATTATTTTGATCATTATTCCAAGTCAGACATAATTGGAACTAACATACCTCCAAGTCTGATACCAATCATAACAAGATAGTTTATCTTTCTGAATCTTGATATTAAAGCACGAAGAATAGAATTATATAGTAGTGTACTGCTGTTTTGAACATCACACACAGTGTGGCACCAAGCACATTAAAATTAATTTCTGATGCAGTTTTAGCACAAACCAGACCAAAATCAACCTAATCTAGTAAGTACACAAATATTTAAAATATTTTGCTTTTGTGGTCTTCAAAAAAAAAAAAAAAAAAGCTGGTTTTTTCAGGTTAATTTCCAAGTAAAATTTCTACTGTAACTCCAAAATGTACAATGTCTCATCTTTATTTTGAAAATTATGTTCAGCTGCAATCCTAAAATTTTCAGATTAAATCAGCAGCAACACTAGAAAAGTGCATACAACATTTCAAGCATTTCTCTGCAAACAGGGAAGGATAATTTAGGTTAATAAGGTTTGAGAGTTCTTACATTGGGCTGCAAGTAGAAGCTGACAGAAGGAACCAGGAGGGCATCAAACTCACCTCTCTGTTAGGACACTGTTGATAGGATCATCTGAACTGCAGCAATTCTGGGGCATGTAATGCTGCAACTGAGATATAATTTCAGATACCATCAAGATTAAAGTATCAGCTTCAGCATTTCCTTCCAACCTTAAAAACAAAAGAGTCTAAAATAAGATTTGAGATTATAACATTATTTAGTACTCATTAGTACTTAAATGGCATAGATCAAGAGACAGATTTTTTTTGCATAGCAGTGTACTCAGTGTCCACTCAAACACTCTAATATAATTTTTTTCCCTCTACTTTACAAACATAATTTTCTTTCTCCAACTAAAGCAACCTTTTCTCAGTGTCAGCAATCTTCAGAACCCCTCTTAATCCTCCATTCATAAAAAGCCTACAATATACTGATTATATAATAGATGCATTAAATTTTCTTCTCTCAGTTCTAAACAAGTACAGTATCCTCCAGTGATATTATTAATGATCTCCTCCTTTTCAAATAACAGTAAAATGCTACATTCTTTTTCTAACTAATACCTCATATAAAATTTCCCAGTGGTTACCAAGTCCTTAACAGAATAAAGAATTATTTGCTGTTTTATATCTGGTGATCTTATGCAGCACATACATACCCTTTAATCTTTTGTACTTGTTCCTCAGGCACTGTTGGCAATTCAGCCCATAAGTGGATGCTCTTCATAGATTCCAGCACCTCAGGAACATATCATGAAAAACGTTTTGTAAAGTATAGACTTTGACATGCTTTTCTTAGTGACCCATTTAGAAAAAAAACAGCAACAGGCAGTAAGTTATTTGTTCCCTAGTCGTAATTGTGTAAGCCAACCTCATTTGCTAAGGTTTAGGTTAGGGCAAAAAGCCTGGATGTACACTTCCATGCTAAAACATTATCTGAATTAACTAATTTAGTATTTTATAAGTTTTTTTTAATGTAAAAAAGAACTAACATGACTTTTGTAACACACTGTTTGAATGCTGTTGAAAAGTAAAAGGGCTAAGTATGTCTACTGCAACCTGAAATCAAGAGAGAAACATCCTCATTAAATTGAGTTCATTAAATTGATTGGCAGAGAGCTACCACGCCATTGGAAAGCACATTTTGCTACCATGCCAGAATCTTAATCAGTTGGCCTTCATACAGTAAAAACCTTACTAATAGCCTAATCCAAGATTCCTGGAGACAGGACCTAGCAGTGCTCCTGACATAAAAAGCATAAAGAGATCAAGAAAGCTACAGAAAAGCAAACACTCTGGTAAGAATAAAGCTATTTAGTGATCTAGAACACAAATACGGTATCAATCGCATTAACAGGAGTGTGCACAATTATATCTCGTTTTAGCAAATGTGATTTCCTTTATGTTTTAAAAAATAAACAACAAAAAAAAAAAAAGATTTGAAATTTTTTTAGGACAACCAAAGCATGAAGAAAAGAATTAGATAATATTGAGGATTCACAATTTCAAGGACCACAATGCTTTCACAGATGGAAGTACCTACCTGTTTCTTGATTCGGGAAATTGGGTGAAATCGAGATCGGTAGCAACTTGCACAGTTCCTCAGTGGTTTTATCACCATATGCTCCTGATGTACCAGACCACAGACAATACACAACAGTTTCTCTAAGCTGTCCTAATCATACGCAGACCTAGACTTATACTTCATTTTATGAAGCATGCCACCTATAGCACTGATGTCAATAAACACTTCCAGACATCTAAGGGCTGAAAGAAGTAATCAGCACAGTGAGTGGTTAAAACTTTATTTCACATATTCTAACTACGAAACCTGACAGCAGCTGACAGAAAAGCAACCAAGTATTCTCTTCATGCAGCAGCACACAATACATCTTGAGAAACTAAAACAGAGCTGCAATTAATAAATGGAAGGTTTATCTCACAGGCTGCTGTGTGATATTGAAAAAGTAATTCCAAATATAAACAGAAAACTGGAGAGAGCAAACAAAATAATTGCTAATGTTGAGAAACACAGTGCTAGGCAAAAAGTGTTTAAAAATTCATAGTGTAAGTATAGATACAAGTAACCATTGCAAGGCTACTCTATTAGCAAGGCACTGTTATTTACAGTGATTTTTTTACTGTTATTTACAGTCTCAGGAAAAGAAAATATCACATACCTCAGTGGGTGAGCTACAGATGTTCTACATACCTTTCAGATAATTCTGCAGATAAACAGGCTAGTTCATCGATACAATTTGTCAAAATTAAGTGGAATCATTACAATTTATGAATCAACCTTGTGAATAAGGACTGGTTAAGCCAACAAATTAAGGTATAGCAAGAAAGGGTAGCATTTTGGAAAACTTTCTGTACTTATTTCACCACAAAACTAGGCAAAACATACTTTCAATTTTTTACTTGGAGGAATATTTCATTTGCACAAAAAGCAGTTGTCAAGAAAGATTCAGTCATAGAGCTCTATCTAAAATCATATTTGGTATCCAAAATAACTGAAAAAAATCATCTGAGAGTAAAATCCCTACCTTAAGAGAAAACATATGCTCATCTGAGAATCTGCAAAGAATAGTAATAGCAAAACCAACTATCTGGTTAGCTACTTCTCTGGGAAATGTTTCTAGATTGATCTCTCCATGGCTTAAACGATCTCTTATACGTGGGCCCTCCTGGTGGTTCAAGAAATCCCAAAGGAAGTCCTGTGGAAACACACACCAACTATACTGAAATCCATTGTATGTATATTCACAGAGAATTGAATATATTCAGTGTATAGAATATCTCTGAAAGACAAGTATGTGACCATGTCTATATTTCAGATATTCAGAAGAAAAACCAGTGTAAATTATATTTGTAACGTTCACTCTATACTGTGACAGCGAACAACAGATTTCCTTCAGCTTTGTGTCCCAAGACTTTCACAGCCCCTTTGCCTCTGGCAAAAGGACAGTAACCTCAGATCTCCCCTACACTCTCAAAAGACCTCTAAACTCAGCACCCTGAGGTTTCCTGTTCACAACCCCTTTGGGTAGTAAGATGCAGAATGTGCTCTGGTATGTTTGAGCCACATTTCTGTGCTATCTGCCCAGGCAGTGTAAGGCATATCCCACAAGAAATCAGAAATAAGTTTTGAAATTTTCCTGTACGAAGCATGAATTCTTCTACTCCATTCAGCTGAACTTCAGAAGTCTAAAGACAAATATCTCTGAGACACTTATATTTCAGAAAGAAAGCTAGTCCCATATCCTAATGCAATATTGCTTGTCGGGTATGACTTTATATCCTCCACAATAAAAAAGGTTAACAAGCTTCTAAGGTTCTAAGCTGCTAGACATAAGCTACATGAACTAAGTGAATGTTAGGAATATCATACAAATTATTACTAAGTGAAACAAGCAAAACACAACAACAACAAAACCCCATAAAACTTTCAAGACACTTGCCATGGCAGGCTCCTCAAGAACTAAAGGTAGCTGGTTGACTTCTTCATTATCCAAATGCTTTGCTAGCATCTAGAGGAAAAAGTAATTTGAATAGAAACTTATTAAATTATTGAAGACCATACAATCAAAGAAGAAACAACATCTAAAGTAGTTTTCCTAATCTGTGATTACTTCTGCCACTCTAGAATCAAGATGCCTAATTATTACTGACAAACAATTTGAAATAATCCAATCAACTTGTAAAACTGAGGATTTATGCTGGCAATATTTATTTGTATTTATTTTGAATAACTGAATCAAGGAAAAATAGCACAGTGGTTGTTTCTGTGGAGTGATGAATTTCAACATAGAAACATTTAGAAAAAAATAGTCTGTTTGTTACAATTTGTATTAATTTTGATATTTTCTGGAGTATTCCAAACCTAAAGTGTTTATTGTCCATCATCTTCTATTTGGAAAAAAGTTAGAAATAATGGCATATTCAACAAAAGAAAGTGCATTCTTAACTCTAGTAATGGGAAACATGCATGGTTTAAATTCTGACAACGGTACATATTTTAAAAAAAAACCACAGTACCTCATCAAAAGTGGTGTAGAGAGCAGAAGACTAGAACAAAACACAAAAAATATTATTTGGTTTTCAAACAAAATCAATTAACTAGGCATGTATATAAAACTTTAGTTTATTCATTTGCATGTGATACCAGAGGTGCATGAATAGCTAAGAAGTCCCATTATGAATGAAAAAAGGGACTTTGGGATTTTGTGCTGAGTTTTTTAAAACAAATATTTCATGTCCTGCTTTTCACCCTAAACTACTGTTTCTCAACACTAATCTTCCACTAGTTTTTCAGTCCTTTTCAGGCAGACATTTTAAAAAATAAAGGCATTCATAAATCTCAACTGGAGATCTGTAAATAACACTCCAAAATTGATTGAAATTTTGTGGGGTAAATCTGTAAATGGTTACAGACACTACGCTTCTAGAATAACTACTTTGCAAATATTGTAAGTGCTAAATCATAACTGACTTTAGAGAAAAGATTACCTCTGCTGTTAGCAATCGATTTGGACACTTATTAGATATAGTGAAGAGCAATCTAAGTCCAACTTCCAGCTGAGGAAGTAAGAGAATCACACTGTCAGCATACCTGAAAAAGTAACAGAGATAACCAAAGGATGTTTTTCTTCATGCTAAATACAAACTATTTCAGAGTTACAGTCCCAGGCCAAACAACCCTGGCAATGTTCCTTTGTATTGCACTTTGCAAACAAACAATAAATGACTACTGGTGCTCAGAAACACGAATAACTCACAAAAAGATGGAGCACAGGAGAGAAAAACAAAACAATACACTTTATTCCATAATTCAAAATATTTGTGATTTAACATAAGAAGATTTCTTTCCACTTGCTTTAGAAACCTCTCCTTTTTTGCTACCTGTCCAATAGCTCTCTTTGGGCTTCAAAATATAGTTTATAATCTTAGCTGGCACAAAACAAAGCCATAATTCAACAAACTTTCCAAGAGGATCATCACAACAAAGCATACCCATATGATGTGATATAGTATGAAGTCTTGGAATCTGCAAATGCAGACATAAAAATACAGAATATATTCTTTTTCAGGTTTTATTAAAAATAATTTTAAAAAATCTTACCTGCTTTGCTTGAAAGCTGTTAAAGCAGCGATCCAAAATGGTAACATCATTTTTAATACAAAACTGGACCGTTTCACAAGTTCTTCAGCTATGGAAAGTATTTCATTATTAAGATCTGCAAGTTAAAAATAAAATTGAAAAATGACATATAATCTACACTTTACTAATGAATTTTAAATATTTCGCCGAAAATATTATATTATTTCAACATTTGTAAAGGGAGATTTAAAAGTTATCCAATTTATTTTATCCAATTTATTTTAAATATAGCTACAATAGCAGCCATATTTAAGATCAGAAATTAAATATGTAAGATTGCATTCATAGTGATAATATGAAATTACAGAGTAAAACCACTTAAAAAAGCCATGTTTGCTTTTTGTTGAAAGGCTTCATAGCAACTGGACCCAGCTTCTCTTGAATCATTCTCTAACTACTTCAGATACTTAAAAAAAGTATAATAAAAATGAATCATTTCTATTCAGACAGAATCAGTACAGTTGTATGAACATTTGAACATGAGCACGTTGTTCCTATTTTTATCAATCTTCTGTGTTGAAAACACAGCATAATAAATTAACACTTCATACTTCAATGCTACCATGTAATAAACCCCACACTTATAAATTCACATTATAAATGTCTTATCCAGGAGAAAGCTTAAAATTATATGTGTAACTAGTTTGCAGTATGCATTTTTTCAAAGCCCATCAACAGCTACAGGATTTATACCCCACAATTATTGGAATGTTATCAGCCTGATTTGGTTCCCAAAAGCCCTGTCTCAATTTTTTGGACAGATGTACCACTGATTATGTAGCACAAATGGACCATGATCACCATGACACCAAGATTCTCTATATGATATGCTGTTATTGCCTTAAAATAGTAGGAATAAACCAAACAAGGTCTGCAGTCAGGGAGAAGATTTTAATCTGACACTTCAAATCCTTCCCTGAGAAAAGCATCAGTGTAGTGAAGTTGTGTCACCATCTTTTCCTCTGTTTCAACACCACCTTCCCTATAAGACTCAGGGCACTCCTGCTGGAACCCTTGCAGCTGGAACTCATTGATTCTGAAAAAAGTTAGATTTCATAAAGGCAAACTAGACAACTACTACATGAAAGTAACTCTCATAATCAAAAAAATGTGACATGCAGTTGAGTTCTTTTAGAAGCAGCCATATTTTGTGTTTCAATCTGTTTTAATTATTTTAGAATGCAGTCGTTTTTTAGTCAATAGTCAGTGAACTGTCTACATATTAAGAAGTTGCCCTGCAAGCATCATTGGTTCATCTAAAGATGGTGCACACAGGTACCTTAGTTCAGATTTAATCTTGGGACTCTGGAAAATGCATTATTTTCAACAGCACTCCCGGACAAGGAAACAAAAGCAAATACAGGATAATAAGACATTCGCTAGTGGTTAAATACTTGCCTGGAAATGCATCAAGCTCCTCTAAGCTAATGAAGATCACATAAGGTCGATGTACTAAAACACTTTCAGTTTGCAGAAGATAAGTCTGTAACAACTGCCCCAATCCTGCAGTTAAAAAAAGCAGCATAGCACAGTATCTAGGGAGAATACCACAATATATTAGAAAAGTTTATACAAAGAAATCTTTTGCAAAGAACCAACATTTGTGAGTTAGGAACAAAGGGGTTTTTTTTCCTTTTTTAGAAAACATCCAGAATATTCACTACCGATCTAAGTAGGGGTACTTAATAATTAATTTCATTCATAAACATGAAAAAAATAAAAGAGTCAGAAAAAAAGCATCACTGTATTCTACACTGGCTGTTGTTGCTCCTTCTACCCCATTCCTCTTTCATTCCAAGTTACTCCTCACTACCCTGACTTATAAAAAAAAAATTAAACTTTCTTGTTTGCCCTAACAGTACAAAACCTGCTGAACCTAATACTGGTCATCTTTGTAATAGCTGAAGTATTCTATGGAAATCCATTTCTAAAAGAAGCAGAAGCAGCAAGGGAATTTTTTTCTTTTTCCATAAGAGAAGTAAGTTTTATTAACCACTTTCCAAGAACTCACAAGTCTGACTTGTAAGAAAAGGAGGGTTTTTTCCTGGTAACTTACTTGGCAGGAATTTCTTGTGGTGATGCAAACCCATGCCACAAAACATTACGAAGGTTCAGACCATGTGGAGATCCAATGAATACCTTCAGTACATTCATCTAAGTAATAAACAAAGCAATTACTGCATGAAGAAATCTATTACTTTTTGCCTTTTTTACCCTTCTTACTTTTATTACCTTTCCCTGGCAGAAAAGTTCAGAAGTTATTGAGAAACTACAATGTCTACTGTCAAGATGATTGGACACCACTTGTTGCAGTAACAGCAACTCATTATTTGCAATTCCCAATATTCTCTTAAAGAGAATCTTTCAGCTTATTTGTAGAGGATATAGAATATAATATGGGAAGAATCAAAATAGTTATTAGACATGTCAAATAGTTATGACAGGCAAAAAAATGAGATCAAGTTTAGCTCTTACTTGTTGTAGTATAAATCCAGTGTAATTTAATGCAAATTAACACAAGGTGCATTTGGTAGGAAGCAAATCAGCTCAGTAGTTATTCCTCACTTCAAAACTATGTACTTACTACAGCTTGTCCAAAAACATCTGCAAGCTGCTCAGATGCAAGCAAGTCTCTTAGAAGGAAAGGACAATCATTACCCTTAAGTAAATACACCTATTGAGAAAATAAGACCAGAAAAGATAATAAATAATTTAGTATAGTTCTTTGTATACCTTCACTATTTTACCGATAACTATTGTCATTTATTGTAAAAATACTAATCAAACAAAACCCACCAAATCCTTAGAAAGACTTTAAATCCTGTCATTTCATGACAAATTAAAATTTAGACCACATATCAGGAAAGAGCGGATATTTTACTTAATGTGACCATAGTTAGACTTTTCACAGGGTCTGTACATATACTGCTTTTCTCTTCCAAAAAAACCCACAAAAACCAGTAAGGCACAACAAGAACATATAATTAAGGGAATAAGCTCTACCAAGGACAGTGTATTTTGTTCTTACAATAGAAATTGATAGGGTCTGTCATTGTGAAAGGGAGGAGACCTGTGGTTTATCTTCTGATTCTGACTGTTCTTTAAACTAGATTTTTTCCTTGTTGAACAATCTTAGCATCTCAAGTTTCAACTGTTATCACACATTCCATTCTTTGTACTTCCCTGACATTTTTTTCTAGTCTTTGGTGATTTGCTTTACTGTAAAATTTACTTCGCACCACACTTGGGGAAGCTGGTTTGTGAGTTAGCCCATTGCTCTTTCTCTGATATTTCCTTCTCCAGAGCTCCTCATAGGTATTGAACAACTAGCCATTTTAACTTACCTGGCTGTAGAACAGCCCAGCAGCAAAAACTGTTTAAGCAGCTGTTCCTCCCTTCTCCCTCACAGAGAAGTTACCCAGCAGCCTGTTTTTCCAGCTGCATGCCACCCCTAACAGAAGCTAACACACCATCAGATCTTCTGTGGCAGCTATGCTGCCCCACTTCAGTTAAATAAACCAAACCAACAAAAATCTACTATATGTACATTGACTAATCAAATTCTTCTCTTTCCTAATTAAATTGGTTAGCAACAGCAGTCACACAAGCAACTCTACAAGCACTGGTGAGGGAGTCCAACGTATGTTTCCACTAGCGCAATGGGATCCAGGAAAGAACCAAACTGTCCGACTCAAAATGCATGTGGGCTATGAGTGTACCACTACAGCACAGGGTAATATCACTTTTTCCAGTGTACAATTAAACCAAGAGCTCATTCCCATCTTATAAAGCCAAATCTGCAATAGACCCCTCACGCTGGTACTTACGTCACCCAGGGCTCGCTCCAAGCATGATGTTAGCTTCATTAAGCCAAGAGCAACTTCTGTAGCTTGTGCATATTGTAAAATATCAAACACTTCAAGAAATACCTGCACGATGGGGGAGAGGAAGAATGTTGGGTTCAGTATTCAAAAGGAAAGATCACATTGCCAAAAACACAGAGAAACTTAAATATTCCTCTGTGATAGTTGCTATACAAATGTAGAAAGAAAACCATGTCAACGAAATGAAAGTGTAGATGCCTGGAGAGAAATTTCCCTAGAATACCTCTTGATATCTAGTGCTTACATCTTTAAAATTATCCATAATAACTATACAAAATAAAACTTGGTATTAGGCACAGATTATTAGAAAAACAAAATCTTAGCAACTAATTAGAACAGGCCCAAAGCTCCTCATGTCATCTAAATCAAAATCTAATTACAAAGTCAGAAAAATTACAAGCAACCATCTGCCAAAGAAGGACAATTAGTTACAAATTCTAAGCATTTTGGTTCATGGACAACTCTTCTGTGTTCTCACATTAAACTTCCACAAAGGGCTCAGGTGCCATAATACAAACTGTTAACAGAAATTTCCATACCTTTGTGCAATTTGTCCAGTGGAGCCACGATGCATACAGACTTACAAACTGCTCCTTGGTTAGAGATTTGAAGTACAAATGAACAGATTCACATACAGGTCCTAATGATCGTACGCTTTTGATATAATCCACACTTTGATCTTAAATTGAAAAACAGAAGGTGATTAGAGTACCAACCTTCCTAAAGTTCCAATATTTTAAAGCTTACTAGGGATAAAACCTGCTACAGTTTGTGTACATACTTAGCACAGACCATTTTATTCCAACTATTTCAGCACAAACAATACAATACAATTTACTGTCCGAAACACCACACAGAAAGGGTTTGGAAAAGTAAAACTGCAATGCAAAACCAGGTAAGATCAAGCACCTGCTCTGAATAGAACAAAAAAACCAACCCCAACAAAAACTTTACACAAGAAAATATGGAAGTAAATAGGATCACTGTGTTCTGCTTTTGTTGAGATGTGAAGAATCTACCAGAATTTCTATAGAAATCCCATATGTCAAGCAGAAAGCTAGTGGAGGCACAGTGGGAGTCAAATTGCACCACTTATGGCCTTTAAAGAAGGCAGATGGATGTGGTACCTTACGGAGTGGTATCACTGCTTCTTTTTCATGGGATGCTTTTTAAATGAAAATAAATTTTTCTGGTTTACTTTATTTTTACCACCTCTGGAAATTAATAACAGAGCTTGCATGATGCAATTTGGCAAATTAAAAGCCAATGAATTCATCAGGAATAATATTTTGTTTTGATTAAAAAACGCCTACAAACTATTCCATATAGAAGGGAAACAAGACCGTATCTCTGTAAAAACCTAAAGTTGGGAAACAAAAACTGAAGCGACAGTAGCAATATTGATGGTCCCAGGCTTTTAAATTTACTGCAAAAGGAATATAAAGAACACAGAAAAAAGCAATTATGGGGTTGGAGAGAAGCAGAGGTGAACCCCTTACGTTAAAGGCACATTAAGCTGGGAACGAACATGAAGGCAAAGTAGGAGCTACTTAGGTAGCACAGATTACACGAACCTGAGGAGTCAGCAAAAGCCAAATACCAATTGCAGATGAAAAATCTAAAGCCCTTTGTAGATAAGAACTTTACATACTCTAATCTGCAGCAGAGCTAATGCTGTGCTGTAACAAATCACAGCTCAGCTGGGATTGCTATGAATTGTACCGAAATTCTGCATCGGTCTTAAATGCAATGCCACTACAGCAGGTAAACACCGACCTGATTCAAGGTAACTCATGTGCTCTGTAATAGCTTGCCAATATACTTCCCCGTTTCCAGATAAAATATTACTAATATCATAAGTGTCTGTCTTCTCAAATCCAAGTTTGCAAATGGCATAATGCACGGGTTGAGAAAGGCAAGTAGTGACAGAGTCTGGCAACGCCATCTGGAACAAACACACACACAGACAGAGAAAGAATCCTTGTATCAAAAAAGTACACAAGAACGAAAAAAAACCCATTAAAACATACCCATAAGCACAGCTACACAGACAGTAATACGGCATCTGTAAACAAGCTGTTTGGGTTTGCAATGCAGGTTTCATCCATGCACGTGAGGAAAGGAACTCAACCAGAACCACCTTTGTAAAATGGCAGGAAAGCATTGCTCTGTTTTTGCAAGGTCAGGAGGGTGTATTTCAGAATGGTTAGATCTCCTGAAACCAAGGCAAGACAGACTGAAGCAAAATATCTCAGCCTTTATATAAATGCTCTGCCTAATCTCTGAGCTCGCAGAGAAACTGATGCTGCTTCAAATAAACCAAGAGCATCAGTCCTTACAACCAGCAAGATCTTCGGAGGGAGGGAGGGGAAGAACACGTGAACTCTGTAGCAATGTTAGTGCAACTTAAGCATTCATGCTATTTCCACATTAGTCTAAACAGAAAAATGGACTGACTCAGAAGCATACATTTAAATTTAAAAAAATTGCACATATAAAACTGCCCATGAAAATGCTTCTGATTTAGTTAAAAAAAGGTCATACTTCTTCATTGATCAGACAGACACAAAATTGTTTGATAATAAAGTGCGCAACTAATAATAATGAAAATATGCCATTAAATTAAAACAATTTTTCCTCTCTAATTAGGTGGCAGAATTGACCCTCACATATGTAATTTCTGAATTCATGGCTTCAAGGAGAGAGGAAATATTTATTTAGCTATCAGCACTGAGCAAGGGTAACAGCTCCCATCGGAAACCGCTATTAGCTGCCGTCTGGAGTACCTACCTGCTATTTAAAAAAGGAAATTTAAAAATGTACCACATTCCTAAGGCATATAATTCAGTCCATGTTAATTTGTGTTTCTTCCCCTTCCCGTTCGCTGTTTCATTGTCAGGGACAGAAGGCCAGAGCGAAGCCTGCCACGCTTTATTATTTATGTAAAACGGGCCGGGCACGGGGCAGGGCGCTGGCCTTTGCAGGGACAGCAGGTCCCCGAGCCCCGGGCCGGCAGCGGCAGAAGCGGGGCAGGGCTGGGCAGGGCTGGGCAGGGCTGTCCCGTCAAGTCCCCGCCGCCCGCAGGCCGCAGCCCCGGCCCCGCAGCCCCGGCCCCGCGCCCCCGGGGCCGCACGGACGCGGCACGGCAGGCTCGCGGGCAGGGCCGGGCCGCCGCACGCCGCCCGCGGGACCGCGGCCATGGAGGGAGGGAAAAAGCGCCAGGATAAAGACACAGTGAGCGGCCGCCAGGGCCAGGGCGGCTCCGGGGGCTGAGCTGGCGGGGGCTTGGGGCACCCTGGGGGCGAGGGCAGCGGTCCAGACGCGGGGGGCGCGATGCCCGAGTGAGGTGGGCGTGCCGGTCCGGGCCTGAAGCGCTTCGGCTGGGAGGGAGGGATGGGACGTGGAGAACGCGGGCTTAAAGGTGAGTGTGACCTTGTGAAAACTGGTATCAGGAATGCTGTTCCCTCTTGGTGAGCGCCCGGTGGGGGATAGGTCGTGCTCTTTCTGCCGGGTCAGGTGCCATGTTCGCTCGTGCCCTGCGGCTGCTGTGGTGGCAGAGAAAAGGGTGGTCCTCCCTTGGTGGGGCAGTCTCTCCAACTCTGTGCTGCTCTAAACTAGAAGCTGTGCCCTCCTTTGAAGGAATAAATGGGACCTCTTTCCTGTTTAACAACTAAAACCTATTGGTTGTTAAAATGGACTTACTAACAAACAGAATTTCATTTAAATAGCAAAAGCTTCTTTTTCTCTCAGCATACCGCCTTCCTTATATCCAAAGTTCAGCCAATGTACTAGAGTTGAGGAGCCTAAGAACAGGCGTTTTTTGGTCAAGTGCTCAAATGCAGTCATTTTCAACTTTTGAGTTTTTTTCACAGAGAGTGCAAATATTTTACAGAAACGTAATTACAACATTGTGCTAAACCTTGGGATTTTACTGTGTATTTTATACAGTGATATACAGAAGTAGGTTTATTTACTAGCCACGTCTGTGGAGAAATCAAAGTTCTTGGTTGCCTCATTAGTCAATGCAATGACTTCTTGCAAGTGATTATGAAAACTCCTGTCACTAATAATAGCAGGTGAACTTTTAACTATCACCATTGTTAGAAGTTGTGTGCTATAGACATGAATTTTCTTCCATCATTAAAGAAAGAGGTTGAAGGTAGTGTAGATCAAGCTGAACCATGTCAACAAAGAATCAGGGTTTGGACTGCACCCTTTTTCACAAGTTCATTGCTATTCACATGGATGGGCATGGTGATTTGAAGACCTCAGCTGCAAGACTTAAGGTGGTTTTTCTTCTGTTAGGTGACATGTGATGAGCATATCAGGGCTGTAATCTTTTGAGATCTGAGTTTGCAGTTACTAGATAATGAGTGTCCACAGGCTAAGTGCAAATGTGTTTGGTCCTTGTGTTATTAGAGTAAGTGCTATTCAGAGTTCAACAAACACCAGCAGGCAATTTGCACTAAGGCTGCCAACATCACTGCTTTCAAGGAACTAGAGGACACTTTTAGGTAATGCCCACAGTTGTTGACAGAACTAATGTGCAAGTGATTTCATAGAGAAGAAACTGCATTTTTCCTCGATTCTTAAAACTTCTCAGATGGAAAGATTTGTGAGCTCCTGAGTAGCGCATCATTAGACTTTTATATTATCCATAATATAATCCATCCATCTGTACTTCTTAGCATAAGCCTTGCATTGTGACTTTATTTCACTTTTGAGTTCTTTTCTGCTCTCCTGGAAAGGAACTGATGATTTTCTCTCATGTTAAGTTCTAGCAGTAGTCAGGAAGTGGAGCCGAGACCGAAGAGTCAGTGAAACTTGGAAGTGGTTTGTTAGGAAGTAGCTGGTATGGAAGACGATTGCCTGTGGCATTTGTTATGATCTCATTTGGTTCCTTGTGCTTTCTATCTCTGTCTTTGTTACGATTTCACAGTTCTATTTTTAGCCACTGTTGTGGACAGGAGGTGACTTTTGCAACTTGCTTCTTGCATTCACAGAGGGACAAGTTTTGTTATGTGTGTTGAAGAGATAGAGTACACAGCTGGATGGGGAGAAAACACAATCTTCAGAGATCTGATTTTACGTTCCAAGCAAAATCACGAAGCTTTGCACACTGGAGCTTACTTTTTCCTTTTTTTTTTAATCGCCAAATTAAATTTTCAATAAATTTTAGTAACAAGGAATAAGGACAAGTAAAATGAAGTAGCAAATGAACCAAGTCTGGATTTTGGGTAGGCTGTTTGAAGGAAAAGCTTGAACTTGTGGCTAACATTCTTGGATGGGTATGCTAATATCTGTGTATTTTTTGGAAAAGGGAGTGGATTCAGGGTGCTAATATGCTGTATCTGATTGACAAGTTTAAATGCAAAGTTCAGTTGGATTTTGCTGGAAAAGAATTTAAAATTGAGTGGAAGTCAACCACTTCTCTTTTTTCAGGCAAAACAGTAGTGTTAAAACAGACAGAAAATGATAACCAGCTTCTGGCTTTCAGTGGTTTTTAGTAATATATTCCTAGACTAATTGGTGGGGATTTTTTTTCTCTTAACTGTACACCATAAAGTATTATTTAGAGTCATTAAATTCTAAAATATTGGCAGGTGATGTCGATATTTTTTATTATTTTGTACAGTCAAAAGGAAAAAGGACATCTCAGGATACTTCAGACATGGCTCCAACCGAAGGAAAGGCAAAGTCAGAATGCCATAACACATACAGACTGGAGCCACGTACTAAAGTTCAGGATGGTTTACTAAGAGACAAAGCTCAAGCAATACTAACGGTATAGTATTACCTAAATTAATTATCTCAATGCAAAAGCAGCTTGTCTTGCAGAAGTATTTACAGAACGGTGAATATTACATAAACTTTAACATGCATAAATCTCTGCAGTCTTTTGAGTTTTGGCACATGAGCGTAATGTGTACTCCATTTTGCAAAGTGCAGAAGGACCTCTGCAAGGTCACTGCTGAACATGTGCTATTTAGGTGGAACTGAAGCTTCATAAACTCTCACATTTTATAAAATCAAATTGAGCTACAGCACAGTTCCATAAAGTACCATAATCCACAAAATATCCAGCTAGTGAAAGATCATGTCATCAAATTTGTGGATTTCTATTAATTCTGCTAATATCACAGGACCTGCATAAAATTACTTGGTATCCTTGACAGTCAGACTGCTTTATACACAAATTAGGCAAAAATGAAAGAGAACAATCTGTTGAGATAATCCAAAGCTGCTAGTGGTATTTTGAATAGTTATAACCAGATCTTTTTAATTCTGCAGTCTGGAAGACATATCTTGGATATTTGTAAGAGATATTTGTAGCACTGTTTTCCAGTGAACTAAGCCCAAATACTGGAGAAGAATACACTTCTGGTTGTTAAATGGAGATTGGCTGGGCATATGTGTCACCTTTAAAAACCATTAGAAACCATTTAAAACATTTCAGAATAAATGTAGTGCATCCTTTGCTGTTTGAAACCATTGTCTGTACTGACTATTCAACTCACTAGTTCTTCTCATGTTCTTGTAATGAAAATGACTGTAAAGAGTGTTTTTTGCAACAGGATGAAAACTAAGATCTTTCAAAATTGTTTTTGATAGAGTAAACTACAAGAAGCCACATATGATGGAGCTTCTGGTCCCTTCTTGTGTGCTTCAATCTCAGAAGAAATATTAAAGGCTGTGAAGGAATTGGACTATGATCGTTATAAATATGTGGTATCAGTGCTAATTGTGGAAAAGGCAAATCAGGCAATGATTGTAAGCAGACATACTATTTGTTACACCTTTTGAAAATTAAAAACAATTTTTAGAACTGTGTGTTATCTACTAGGTATTTCACATTCAGCAGCTTTACTTGTTTGAGGTGGTCCTGAAGCTTTTATGTTCTTTATGGGTAGTAGTATCCCAGGTGAAAATTCAAGGTGCTGCCGTGATCCCGCCAAACTCTCTGAAGGCTGTTGTCTTCCCGTGTTCAGTAAGTGGTAAACAGCCCCTACTGCACTTCCCTGTCACCCACTTGTTTCTGCTGTGTGCTGTGCCAGTACAATTGCATGAGTTCAGTGAATTTTTTCTTTGTCCAGTGTACTTGGATCTCCGTTTGGGTTCTCACAGGCAGTGTAAAATGCTGTGCAGTTGTAGTATGGGGTGACATGGAACAGAAGGGTGGCAAGGAAAGGGATGGTAAATGCAGCTGCCACTAGACGTGTTGCTGGGACTTAAAATTAACACCAGTCATCTGAACTCTGAACCTAAAATAGAAGGATTTTAGATTTTTCTGCGTTGGTATATAAATTTAGTATTCCTAGCTCCCACTGGCATTCAGAACACTTTTATCTGTCTAGTAGAGTGTCAAAGAACACCTCTACTTTGGAGTGTTCATCATCAGTTCTTAAAATCTGATTGAAACCAACCTGTGTTTAGTGAGTTAGGTGAAAAAAACGTTTCAAGCGTTCAGCTTCAGAACCAAATCCAGTTTGTGAGTTGCATGCTTGCTTTTCTGGTGCTGTCTCACAGTATGCTCCCTTAAGGGGTGCTCTGACTGAGGAGCTGTAGGTACAAACAGATTAGTGAAGTAGTCCAAGTTAACTTTTTTCTCCCAAGGAATATGTTTATTCCAGCCATCAATTCACACAGTTTAGCTTTGAAAACAATGTTATCAATAAATGGTTACAAGTAGGCTGGAGTAAACTGGAAGTGGAGGAGTGGGGGATGTGACTTCTTGGTTGCATATGTCTATTCACATAGGCATTCTACTGCTTTTGAAGGGATGCTCTTACAGTTTGTTAAATTCTAACAAGTGAACACAAGAGAAAATTGGGGGTTTGGTGTTGGGATTTTTGGATCTATATGGGTGGGAGCTTTACAGTGAAGCAAGAACATATATTTATCCTTGAATAGGAATTGTTAATTTTATTCAACTTTTGCATTGTTGTTAATAGTTGTAACTCTCCTAATATGATTACATTAGCATTTAGATAATGCTGAGTGTTCTTTAAAAATAAATAATAAAACTGCTTTATATAGGTTCATTTGTACCTTTTTATCTTTTTAGGTTGCCAGCAGATGCCTCTGGGATGCTCAAAGAGACACCTGGGTTTCAGCTAAATGTGAAACTGATACATTTATTGCACTGGCTTTGGTAATGGCTTGTTATTACGACTAAAACTCTGAAAGTCACATCTGCATTTGTGCAGCACAATACGTGGTATATTTGAAAATTTTCAAAACATTATTATTTTGGTATTCATTTTTGTCCTATTGCTGTTGGCACATTCAAACTGACATGCAGTTGAGATAATTTTGCTCTGTTTAAAAACAAAACAAAACAAACCCCAAAAAACTGCCTTGGAAATGTTTATGGTTGAGTGCATATGGGCTTCATCTGTTGTAATGCTCTGCTGTGGAAGTGGGAGCAGCTGGTGTAAGGCCAAACATTGCAAAATTTTGAATATTGCTTGTCTCTTGGATGCCTGGGACTGTTAACCAATGCTTATATGCAGTTGCAGGTATCAGTTTTATTAAAAGCATGTTTTTTGTAAGAAAAAGCAGTGTTCAGTTTTCATTTTCATTGTTGGTATCTATGATAAAATGCTGGTCTGCCTGAACAGTTGGCTGAGAGGGAAACTGTTTTGCTGTCCTAGGAACCTGTGCAAATTTTCAGCCGTTTGCCTTGAATGAAACGGAAGTTCAGTTAATAGATTACCTAGGTCTTAACCTATGGTTAAGTATGGCTTAGGAACTGGTTGGTGGACAAATATTGAATTGAGCGAGTTAGGGTTGGTCTAGGGGCTTGTGGTGGCAGTGGCAGGAGGATGATGGGGTCAATCGGGAGGCTATTGAGAATTAGTCTGTAACTGGCAAGGGCAGCAGTGATTGTATTTTTTAAAACGAGACTCCGGCAGATCTGTGAAGTGTGTAGACATCAGCTTTTGGATCTCCCGTGCGTGGAAATCGAGCGCTGGTGCCTTTGCCGTGTCCGTTTTATTGTTGAGAGCTGCAAACAAACGCGGACGGGGCGGCGGAGAGTCCCAACGCGCCCGTGCCCAGCTGGGATCCGAGCGCGTTTGGAGCCGCGGCCCGGCAAACCTCGAGGGGCGATGAGCAGCCCGGGCCGCGGGTGGGCGCCCACGCCAGGCGGGGGGAGCGCCCGGCCGGGGGCGGCGCCGGGGCTGGGGCGCGGCCGTGCGCTTTGTTCGCCGGCGCGGGGCCGTGCGCGCCCCCGGGGCCGGCGGCGTGCGGCGGGCGCGCGCGCCGCCCCGGTTCCCGGGACGAGGGTCGTTCTCGTGGCGGGTAGGGAGGGCTGCGCCTCGGCTCCGCCCGCCCGTACCGGCGGGACCGGCACCGGCACCGGGAGGCGGCGCGCAGCCGGCTCGGCGCGACCGCGCAGCGGCGGGGAGCGGCCGCACGCGCCCTCCCTCCGTCGCAGGGGCGAGCGCGCTCGTGGCGGCTCCTCCGAGTGCGCCCCCCGCCCCCCGAACCCCCCTCCTGCGGGGGCTGATGGTTCACAAACGTAGCTCGTCCCCGGCTGACGTTCCCGGAGACGGGAGCCTGCCGGCGGAGCGCAGCAGTCCGGCCCTGCCGGGCGCCTGCTCCCGCGCTCGGCGCTGACCACCCCGCCGAGGGGATGCTGCCCCTCCGCCCCGCGCTGCTGCCCAAGCGCTACCGCGGCGGCTCGGCTCCGCGCTCGCGGCCGGGCCGCGCGGCCGCCCGAGCGGCGGCGGCAGGAGGAGGAGAGGGGCGCGGCAGCGGCGGCGGCCCCGGCGACGGCGGCTCCCCCGCGCTGGTCCCGCGCGGCGGCGCCGGGTCGGTGCGGGTGCCGGTCCGGCGGCGCGGGCCGGGGTCGCCGCGGGCTGCCCGGAGGGGGGCGGAGCAGGAGCCGCCGCGCCCGTGCGCGCGCTGGCCGGTAGGGGCCGCTGCCGCTCCCCGCAGGGCGCGGGGGGGCGGGGCCGGCGGGCGCGGCGCGAGGCCCGGTCGCGCGGCGGCGGCGGCCTCGCTCCTGTTGGCCCAGCCGGCGGCGGCCATGGCGGCCGTGCTGTCCCCGCGCCTCTGCGACAGCGACCCGGCCACGCCCGGCGCGCAGTCCCTCAAGGTGAGAGCGGGTGGCGGCGGCCGCGGAGCTGCGGCGCGACAGCCGCCTCGGCGGGAGGCCTCGCGCGGCCCCCGCTCCTGGGCGCCCCGACCCGCGCCTCCCGCCCGACCCGCCCGCCCCGGGCTCACCTCACGCCCGCCGGGAGAGCCGGGCGGCGGCGGGCGGCCTCCCGCGCCCGGGGCAGAACTTCGAGCGCGGGTCTGGGGTTGGGTGTTCGGGGCCGTTCTCCTTCCCAAAAGTCTCTCGGCGTCTTCCCGGGGGCGGCGCGGCAGCTGAGTCCTCACCGCGGCAGCGCCGCAGCCGGGAAAGTTTGGGTCTGGCCGCGGGCAGTTCCGCGTTGGCGCTGGCGGCTGCTCCCGCGCATCCCGGGCACGGCGGGCACTTGTGGCGCCGGAGACTCGCGGCGCGGATCGGTACTCGCTCTTAGAACGCGTCCCGGGTAGTTGAGGCTTCGCGATCGCTTCATAAAGGAGCGGTACGGCGATCTTACAGTGATAGACATACCAGAAGTTTGTAACGTCACCATGTTTCGTAAGGACTAATAAGCTTTTACACAGAAACATGCTTTTTCAGGGAGAAAGGGACTTTTTTGGATAGTGTTTCACTTTTCGTGTAAAGAGAGCTACAGAACTATGCTTTTTATTTTTTTTAACAGTGAAGGTGGTGAAGCAGCGTTGTGCCTTTAGATTGCAAATATTTTCACTTCGTATCACTTCATATACTGTCATCTGCAACAAACGGAACTTGTGTGATTGAATTTCGTGAAATTTTAAGCAAATAAGCAAATATGGAAATGGAGAGCACTGATCTCTCTGTGTTTTGGATACTCATGCTTTGTAACAGGTTTACATTTATTAAACTCAGGTTTAATAAATGAAAAATTACAAAGCGAAAGGAGAAGCTGCGATCAGCCAGTTCCACCAAACTGTCAGGTTGAGATATCTCTTTTAAAGTCGTTTTGGAGTCTCGGAAGTTTCGGTGTACCAGAGGGTTGCTTTGGCCCTGTTGGGGGTTTTCTCTAGCACTTAAAAAGACTTGATGTGCATTAATATTCTTGTGGGAAGTAGAAATGAATTAATGATGAGACAGTTGTGTCACAAAATACTGTGCAGTGTTGTTTTGATTGGGGGCTGCTGCTTGGTTCGTCTGAGTTCATACAGGGTATTCTCAGCAATACTAAGAAGGACATTACTCGTAATGTGAGTGGAGATGCTGCATACTGCTTTTTTGAAGGATGGCTGCACTAAGTAAACACAGTTTCATTAAATTTTGCTTTTCAATTTTTATTACTGTGTGAAAGATGTTCTTGCTCCTTAAAGAGGAAGAAAAATACTTGTATAAAATTGCAGAAAAGAGGAAGTAAGCCAGAAATCCAGGAGACAAATGCTTTTTACCTATGGCCTGTCTTGATTGTAACATTGTGAAATGTTGCATAATAAAAGTAATGTATTCTTGTTTGCTGGAGTATTTTTAAATTGGTATTTCAAGTCATATGTTAAGTAAAACATACTAGAATGAAAGACATTAGCAAAGCAGACCTAGTAGTGATTGTTGTCATTATTAAATAAGTAAGTATAGTTGGGCTTGATCCATTTATTTCTGACAGGTTAATTCCTCTTGCTTAAACTTTTCACAGAAGTTAGGAAATTGATTCTTTCACACTGCTCCACTTTAGAGATTCAATTCCTTAAAGAACTGTTTTGTTCTTGACTCAACTACTGGTTATGGTCAGCAGTTCACTTAAAGATTTCTGCTTTCTGTATCTCAGTTATGATCAGACAGGGCTGGTCACTAAATGCTTGAGGTTGTTGCTGATGCAGGTAGGAGTTGTGTAGCATTATGGGACAACAGAGCAGTGAAAAAATGCAACATCTGCCGCATGAGTCACTATCTTCTAGATTTGACAGAACTCTTTGTTTTGCTTTGGTCTTTTTTTTTCCTCTTTAATCTTTATTTCCTTTTCTTATATTGATCACATGAAATCTGAATAGTGGTACCTGTCCCAATGTTCCCTTGTAATAGCTTTGTTCTCTACTCTTTTGTAATACCAAATTGGGGTTTTTCCTACGTGTATATTTTCATCTCAAGATACAAGTCTTGGCTATTTGCTTGCAATGATATTTTTTGTAAACAGTATAATGTTTCCTTTATTTTAACTGTGTAGCTATAAACTTCTATGTTGCTTTCAATAATATTTTCCCTGATTTTGTAAGTATCAGCTCTGAGCAAGGAGTTGGGATTTTTGTTTTGCTCTTGCTTTTGGTTTGGGGTACTGGTCTGATCAAGTGCCAGGGGTAGTTTACATCAGGAATTATGAACTTGGCGATAAGAGCTACAGCTCTGTCTATTCAGAACTCTACCTATGCCACAGGTGAGAAGCCACCCAATTCTCCTGGGCTACCACGTGTCATGCAGGTAGTTTACAACAAAGAATAATTTGTTACGTAGACTGTCCCATGAGTTGTTTGTTAAGACTGTCATAGAATGACTTAGCAGTTCAAGTATATTTAAATTGTGGATTGCCTTGCAATATTTTTTTGTGTTTTACATTATCTTTGGAGTAGTCTAATTTTTTTAAATATTAATTTTCATTTCAGGATGACACAGAAGAAAATTCCAATGATGGCAGCCAGCCATCCAAAAGACGGCGTATGGGCTCAGGGGACAGTTCTCGGAGCTGTGAAACTTCCAGTCAAGACCTTGGGTAATACTGGTTTTTACAATTCACATTTTTTATTGCAAGACTGACTTTATTGTTCAGCATGCTTAAGTATTAGCTCTTCTTTCATTACTTGTGTATTCTTCATATATCTTTCCGAATTGAGGTGATGTCCTGTAAATAGTTAGAAGTCTATTGCTCCCAACATATTTTAAGGCATTTTATTTTAGAGTGCCACAAAAACAGTTTATATGTTTTTAAAATATTACATACTGGAATGAATTTCGACTCTGTAGTACTTGCTTTTCCTGATGTCCTCTCCATTATGATGGATACGGCAGATCGGAATACTTCAGATTCTGGCCCTTAGCATGTTGGTAAATGGTGATTTAGAGAAATATTTGTGAGATTGGGTGTAACAAAGTGACTTTTGAAACAGGTTAACAGGATGCAATGTTTTAAAGTGCTTGTCGAACTTTGTAGTTACTGTTCATTGACATATAAATAGGAATTACTTAATTTCTAGGGATGTAAGTAGTATTCTTAAGGATTGTTGTGATTTGTTGTAACATTGTTCTTATGTTTAGATATAGTTATTTTCCTGCTGAAAATCTGATAGAATACAAATGGCCACCCGATGAAACAGGAGAATACTATATGCTTCAGGAGCAAGTCAGTGAATATTTGGGTGTGACTTCCTTTAAAAGAAAATATCCAGGTATTTATTTTTATTTTTTTTTCTGAAAGCTTGTGTCCTTGAACAGTTTGGATGTAGTCTGTGCTTCTTTGGTTATAGGATGAGTTAACTGAAAAAAAAAAAAGACCTAGGAAAAGCAGATCTGGATTATACTTGTACTTTATACTTTCGTTACTGGAAATATAATGTATCCACTGGTTTTCCAAGTAATATAAGACTTGGTGGGATTGCCACTGAAAGTTTGCAAACAAGTCTGAGTTGGAGGTTAGATCAGCAAGTTCCATCAGTTTGAAAATGTATGTCAACTTTATTTTCAGTGATTTGTTGATGATTTCTTACTGTATAACTGTATCTCTGTTCTGTTTCCTGAATTGCAGCAACATTCCTACATTGTGGAAAAATATTAAAAAATACGTTTGTGGAGGTTCTTGAGCCTCTGTGTCATGGGTTGGCACTGGCTAGATGTTAGTGCACCCATGAATATATGTTTTTTTCTCTAACAACTCCTGTGGGATGTGATCAGGAACAGAGCAGAGTAGGCTTAAATCTTGAAAACAAAAAAACCTACCAAAACTTTATTAATTACATAAGAACAGGGACAGAAATACTCTTAAACACACAGAGAGACAGAAATAAAAACTTCTTAGAACATTTCTTCTCCCAGTTTCTACCTCCCCACCTATCACTCTTCACAGACCAACCCCTGGGTTTTAGATCAAACAATCACCACTCAAAAACAAACTAATCTTCAATTCAGCAAGGGAGAGAAGAGTCTCTCTCGCACCACAGACTGTTCCTCAGAAAACACGGGTCCACCCCTTATGTGTTTCTATGTCACCCATAGCACCGCCCGGAGAAGTCTGCTAAGGTGACACTCTCTTTTTCCTATGTCCAGCGCTCTCACCGCTGTCTCATAGGCTACAACTACATACAGGGCTTTTTAAGGATGCTGCATGCCAAGCTCTCTCCTTTTCACCCAGGGGCCGGGGTTCCAGGAGCAGGTCTGCCCTGAGGGCAGAGGGCACCACCTCACCCTCCCCCTCTCTTCTTTGCTCGTTCCAACTCTTCAAGTGCCAGTCACTGTAGCAAAAGCAAGGGCAGCTGCATCCACCCAAAAATGCAGTTTATGTTCAAAAGAGACTCAAGTTCAGTCTATGGCTGACATTATGCAAGAGAAGTCCGGCTCAAAAAGCTACTCCTCTCATTCTTCCATCGAGTTCCTTCTAATCATGCTTTATCATCTCGGTCTCAGGCCGCTTCCTTCTCTCCGAAAACCACCAGTCATGAGAATCAATGTCTAAGAAAAGTTTCTTTCTGCCAAGCAAGGGTTAACAGTTTCTTCTCAGCAAGGTGCAGGCTCAGGCACTCCCAGGATCTGCAAACCCCCACGTGGTTAGGCACCTTCTCCCGGAGTTTGGGGGGGAGGAGGGGGTGAGCACACACAGCAGGCACTTCCACAGTTTTCTACCCCTCCATCCTGGACGGGGCAGCTCAGTTCTAGTCCTGTCCCCTCTCTTCTTCCCCCCCCCCCCGGGGGCTCCGGCTTACCTGAGCCGACCACGTGTTTTCCTTCCCCCACCCAGCCTCGTGGCCAGGCGGGGGAAGGAGACTGGAGACGTCTCTCTGCTGAAAACCCGGATCTGAAAAGAGGCCGAACCCCCTTGGGGTCCTGCTTTTAACTCTTTGTGTTCTCAGAGGCGTGTCCAAACCTCCGAGTGACCAATCCAGGTGTTAGCAGAAAAGCTGATCACTGATTGGACTGCCCACATCCCCCTGGAAAAATTCACCTCCCCCCCCCAACCACGACACTCTGTTATTCAGAATTGTCAAATCTGGCTCCTTTGTTGGGGAATTTATTTTTAAAAATCATGGTAAAAGGAAAAATATTGTACTTTCAGTGCTTGGTAAAATTTTCTGCATCTGAACTTATACATCAGGTTTCTTTTTCTGTAAATCACAACAACAGGCAAGGTCTTGTCCTGCTGTAGGTCAAAAAAATTTACCATGTCCCTACACTGTTTGTTAAATTTAAAATTGATTTATAAAGTTGTCATGTTTCTTGGAATAGCAGTTTAATACAGGCTCTAGCTGCCTGGAAACAAAACTGTTGAAATACTTTGACAGTGTTTATGGGGTAGTTTCAGTTACTGCACATTTTTATTTCTTTTTTTTGTTTTTTTTGAGATTTAGAAAGACGAGATTTATCTCACAAGGAGAAACTCTACCTCAGAGAACTAAACGTTATCACAGAGACTCAATGCACACTAGGTAAGAAGACAAATTGTTAGACTCCTTATTACAGTATAAAAAGTATGGCACTCTGAAAAATGGGGTTCAATTTGGTAAAGAAGAATTGCATCCCTCTCATAATTCTGAAATTAAAACTGGTTTATTGTTAGCTATTATTGTTATACTATTAGTAGTAAATTTGCCATAATGTTTCAGTATTACAGATTTATTATTAGCAATATATTTTGGATCTATTCTAATTACTTAGAGGGGTTTTTCTATATTCTAAATTAACTTGTAGAACCTTTTTGTCTGAGAAGAGAGACTACCATAATTGTGTGGTCTCATATATATACATTTTATGTACAGATGTACATGGTGGTATATATGGCATATATCTGTACAGGATATCTTTATGTACATTGGTCTTATTTTGCTGCATTACATTGGAGCCCAGCAAACATCAGTATATCTTAATGGTTCAGCTTCTATGTTAGAAACTAGAAGAGTGTATATTAAGGCACTTGGATATACTTGAAATGGACAGATGTAATTTCTGATGCTTGTATTGAAAGGACTTTTTTCTTACTCTTCTGATACCTGTGATTTGGACATTTATCTGTTTAAATGATGCTGCCATGGGTTTTTTTTCTGTGTATCATGGATCTGTGAAAATGTAATCTCATTTTACATGCTAATAATCTGTAGTATACCACCCTTATTTCTCACATGCGAGCTGTTTATCCTTTTTAAATTTAAGTCTGCATAAGAGAACCGTATCTAATTTTTATATATAGAAGTAAAATGTTACATTCTGCCTCATATATCCAACAGAGATGTGTGCTGAGTTAAGTACCCGTGTTTTTAAAATTATGGTTATAATCAGTGGTAGTGACATAAATCATTCCATGTTATTATCCATGTTTGGAGGTTAGTTGTGTTGGAACTTTGAGGGGAGGTGATCTGCATTGTGCCTGCAAACTGAGGCATTCTGACTTCTGAACATGAAATACTTTAATTGGGAGTCAGGAGTCTGTGTGCAGTTTGCTGCTCTGAATAGCTCTCCTAATGATTCTTCCCTGATTTGTATAGAGATGTTATATAAACCTCATAATTTCAGTGAAGGTTCTGCAGGGTAGTGAAACTTCACAGCACTGGAGACTGAAACTAACAGTACACAAGGGCCCGTCTAGAGCAAAGGCTCTGCCTCACCAGTGAGTTTGAGTAGGTGATTGAGTCAATGTGAAAGGCAAGTAATGGCAGGAGCCTTGAGTACAAGGAAAGTCAGCCTTGAAAGCTAAATGGTACAAGTTTGCTGCTGCTTGAGAAGGAAAAGCTTTGTTCACAGCAGGTTGTTGTCTTTAGCTACTCAAAAGCTTTGAGTTGGTCATTGTGGGATATAAATAACCCACAGCTACTTTTGCCGGATAGCATCATCATTGCTTTTATTTATTTTAGGTCTAACAGCTTTGCGTAGTGATGAAGTAATTGATCTTATGATTAAAGAATACCCTGCCAAACATGCTGAGTATTCTGTTATACTGCAGGAGAAAGAGCGGCAGCGAATAACAGATCATTACAAGGAGTATTCTGTAAGTAATAACCGCTAAAGTGAACCAAACCTGCAAAGGGAGTGTGAGAAAAAGTTCTTCTCGAACTGATAGTGAAATATAGGTGAATTAATATCATTGTTTTTATTCTAGCAAATGCAGCAGCAGAACACACAGAAAGTAGAAGCCAGTAAAGTTCCAGAATATATTAAAAAAGCTGCCAAGAAAGCTGCAGAATTCAACAGCAATTTAAACCGAGAGCGGATGGAAGAAAGAAGAGCCTATTTTGATTTACAGACACATGTAGGCGAATTTAAATTTCTTACCAGTTATAAGGAGGGAGCTCCTTGCTTGCTTTAGAGAAGTTGATTTTGGTACCATTTTAACTATTTTCGAGGGGGTTGATTATTTTTTCACTCATATAGAGACTTAAAGTTTTGCTGTTGAATGGGTAATACTGCTGAAAATAATAATCTCAAATATATTGAACCTGCAAACTTTTTTAACTTGAAAATACCTGCCTTAGGAAGCTCTAAAAATCTCAATGTTATTTTGTTATCTTATCTTTATCCTGATAGTAGTAGCATAAAACTAAGAGTGTTGTTTATTCATGTAAATGGATAATTCTTCTTTTGAATACCTCCAAAATTTTGCCTGACAATACCTGAAGTAAAAATGAAAATTATTTAATACCTAAAAGTGTGGTGCCTGTCAGTATTATGCCCTTGTTTTTTGTTAGATGTTATATTATATTTGTATTGCATGTGTTACATGCCTATATGCTTGAGCAGAAAAAAAAAGTATGTGGCATTTTGGAGCAGTACTGTTCTGCTTCTATAGAGGCAGTAAAGCAAACATTTTCTCTGCAAATTGTTACATGGCAGTCAATTATGCAAAGTTTTAATTTTCCTGCTATTGACCATTTTAGAGACAAGATAGTGGATAATTGCTTCTGTTTCCTTTTTAAGAGAAGGAAGGCTTAATGTGTAAGCTTCTCTTTTCCATAAATTTATATTATTAATGGATTTTTTAATAGTACAGTCTGATTTCAGAATTAGATGCACATGCACATGTTCTTTCTACTCTAAAGCAATATGGACCAGTAGTGATAATTCATGCTAAAGATGCCAGTCACAAATGTTGATGTTTACTGGTTCAATTGCTAGATTTTAATTTCAAAGTTATTTTTCATAGTATACTGTTTAAAGGGTCTTACCTAATCTTTGCTCAGTTCACTAGATACTTAGGAATTAGATTTTAATCCATTATATTGTTTTGTGGGTGGACTCTCTTAGCATTTCAATGAATTGAATTTCTCATGGGGGAACTCAGGTAGCTGTTCCAATTCAGTAAAACTGGCAAGTTAAAAAATACTTGGAGGAGTATTTTGTGAGGAAGGCTCAACTGTTTCTATGTGAAACAAAAATGTCATTGTTTTATATTAAACAATGCAGATTATCCAGGTGCCTCAAGGAAAATACAAAGTCTTGCCTACAGAAAGAACAAAGGTTAGCCCTTATCCAGTGGCTCTCATACCCGGCCAGTTCCAGGAATACTACAAAAGGTATTTTAAAAGCATTCAAACTGCCAATTCTGTTGCACTGATCTCTTTTGTCTACATCTAGCAGGTGTAGAACTTTCAGTGTCTTTGCTGTAAGGTTTTAAATTAATTTTAGTTTGAGACTCTTAATAGTCTTCAAAGATGCATAGTGTGACAGCTTGTGTCAACAAAACAGTACTGACTGCAATATTAATCCATTGTAATGTTTTGTAAAGTGTTGTAATGCTGGCTTGTGAACATGTGTCTTCTGTGTGACAGCCTTGCTGTTCTATTTTGAATTTTTAGGAACTTAAAAAAATTTGGTCTTCTGGGTTAAGTTTGATGTTGGATTTATAAGTAAGAGAAAAAGAAATTACAAGCCTGACTTTTGCATTTCATGAGGAATGTGTTACTTAACTGTTGATATAAATTTAAGATTTTGCTAGCAGCATGCTGCCATTGAACAAATCCATGCAGATTTGAAGATATTGCTGAAGTCTTAGTATTGTACAATAGAGACAGTATTCATGTTGTATGTGCTTGGTTTTCTGTAGAGAAGCTCTTGGTCTGCATGTGGCTTGCTCCTTCCAGTGTGTGTTCATACAGCCCACCCAAATTTGCATGTTACAGGACATTCCTGAAGGACTTAAATTTTATTAAATCAGTTGAATTAAAATTACTTCATGTTAGGTTTATTTTGCACTTGTAAGCTGCTAGTGAAACTGCTTTTCCATCTCAGTGAAGGACACAAATTTTCATAATATGAAGCAAAATAGTATCCTGTTCCTTACAGTGCTTCTCCTCAGCAGTAAGAGAACTTTCCCTTTTTTCTTAGTCTTTAGGTTAAAAAGAAAAAGGGTAGATTATGCATGTTGAGCTGTATCTGGCTATAAGCAATTACACCTTTACATTCCTCTAGAATTACATTTTCATATGCATTTTTTTGTTCTCAATAATCAGCTGTATAGCTGTATTCTTGGCTTTGCTTTGGACATGCTTGTGTGCCCTGGGTTAGAACTGTACACATGTTACAGGGCACTGTACATTTATAAACAAAGTGTATGGTCTGTTGGGCATAGTGACATAGGTTGGTTAAAACTTTGCAAATACACCTGTGTCCTGTGAATATCTGCTCTGCAAAGGAGACAAATACTATACATGGTATTACATTTGGAAGGAGAAACCAGTATGTTTCCTTTGTTTTCAGAACGACATGTTTTTATGTTCCTTCCTGAAAATAAGGAGACACTTTTTTTATTGAAGTCCCTTGTGTACTGTGTGACTTAATGAATGAATTTTATGTCTGTAACTTCAGATACTCTCCAGATGAACTTCGTTACTTGCCATTAAACACGGCTCTTTATGAACCGCCTTTGGATCCGGAGCTGCTTACACTGGACAGTGATGGAGATTCAGATGATGCAGAGGAAGGGCGAGGTGATGAAAAAAGGAAAACCAAAGGCAATTCGGTGAGACAAATTGAAAGTATTCTTGAATAAAAAAAAACCTTTCCCTTCACTTTTGTTAGTTTAATTAGTTTCTTAGAATCTTTCAACATTTGCAAAATGAAGGGAAGACTCTTTTCAGTACTTCTGTTTATTTCATAGCATTGCTCTCCATTGCTTTCTGTTTTGGTCCATTTTCAGAGTAAATTGAACAAATATTTGACATTTCAGGCCTTCTCTTTCTTTTTTTAAATTTTGTTTGGTTTGTTTTGTTTAAAGAAATTTTGAAGAAACTTCCCAGTACAGCTCTTCATTATGCCCTTTTTCCCAAGGGGAAGTTGCTGGCATTTCTGAGGAGAATGAATACTGTAGTTCAGGTCAGAGTATATTTTGCTGTTTGAAGTCCCACAGAATCTGTCCTCAAAGCAAAGGTGTTGATAACCTCGTTGTTTAGTTTTTTGTGATGTGGAAGCAGCAAGTACTCAGTATAGAAAGTTACTTCGTTCCAATTTAAAATAAGGTAAAAAGCACTGTGTTTTTTCTTTACAATGAAACTTTTAAAAGATATTTATGTTCTCTCCAGTTATGCAAATGCAAAATAAACTTAAGGGAAGCTTTCACATATGTACCTTGATAGTATTAAATGCTCAGAAGCTAGCTGAGATTCAGATTAGCTGAGTACAAAAAAATCTGAATTTTTTTGTTTGTGACAATGCAGAAGGAAAAATATCCCTGAATTTGAAAAGTGTAGAGAAGTGTGGAAGATTGATAATCAGGTTTCTGTGAAGTGATTTTGGCTATGGAAGCAGAGGTTCATAGCTAGTAAGTTACTGAGGGGGGGCATATAGTTCAGAAAAAACAAAGGGATGGGACATTGTCAGATTTGGGCTACCTACTGTTTGTCAGATCTCCCTGGTGAGTCCTACAATATGCTTTATAACTTTTCCTTTTTCACAACGCCCCCTGCTCCATTGTTGGAGTTGGTAGCAGTTTTCTTTTCTGTAGTGTCTTAGTGGATCTGACCGAAACAATAACTCTTCCCCTAAAATAATGGTGAAGCATCCCATTTCTTGTTGCCACGTAGTTCGATCTGCTTTTGTGTTACACTCCACTCCACATTCGCTCTGTGTCTGTTTTGTCTGTTTTGATTTTAGGACCTGGGGCACAGGCTGATTACTATTGTGTTTTTTACTATAGGGCACCATTGTTATTTGGCCTCTTGGGTTTTATTGTAGTGAATGTGAGTAATCACACTGCTTCCTTCTGTAGCTTTTTGGAAGCCTTTATTAACACTTTCCTGAGAAAAGTCTTGTGCTGCTGCTCTTAATTATGCCTACATTGATTTCTTACCCTCTTTGAACCTCTTCCCCTCTTTCTTGCTTCCTCATTCCTCAAAAAAAGAAAAAAAAGCTTTAACTGCAAAATAAATTCTGTTGTTTTGTTCTGTATAGAAATACTGGAAGCATGTTTTGCCGTTGATGGCTATTCCTCTGCTGCAGTCCAAATTAAATATTTAGATTGCTCCTGGTGAAAACAATAGGTGAGGGTGGCAGAAAAAACCTTCACATGTTTAATTCAAGGCAGTCCTTGTACGCTTTAAATGCATGACAAGGGCACTTCTAATTTTTTGCTGGCCCTTTATGTTGTAAACAGCATCTTGCATTTAGCTGATTTCTTGCTGACTTCTACTGAAAATGCTTCAGAGAATTACACTGTTGTGCCCCCCACAATGGTACCAAGACCAACTGCAAAAACATGACTGCTGTTGTTGATGCCAGTCTCTTAAACCAGAAAAAACCAGATAATGAATATTGTGAACAAAGGTCTTCTAGATTGTCATAAACCCCATGCTTTTACAGAAGGAATGACATATCCTTCTCTTACTTCAGTTGACTCTAAGGGGCATAGGAAAGACTTGTCTGTCTATCCAAAAAAAAAATATATAGCTATGGTATTTTTATTATAGGACAATTCGTCTGGCAATGTATCTGAAGGTGATTGCGCCACAGACAACCAGGAGGATTCTTTTCAGGGAAGACAAAAAACAAGAGACAAAAGTGCTACTCCAAGAAAAGATGGTTCCAAACGTTCTGTATTACCCAAATCAGTTCCTGGGTACAAGGTAGAAGAAAAAAGCCCCTGACTGAATTTTACTCACCAGCTTCTTCCTGAAGTATTTGGTTTTTCCAATAATGTGGAACTTCTGCTTGCTGTACTTCACTAGCTGTTCTCCTGTTGTGTGCTCCATCTGTTTGCTTCCTTATTTCCTTTTTGCTTATATTTTGTGTGGAGCTTTTCTTTACCCCAGCTGTACTAGCTGTACAGTGGCCTCCTATTGGGTTGACTTCTTAGATTCATAGGCAGTAATGCTAGAAAAATCCCTTGTGGATTTATCGTTGGAACTCAACATCTTTCTGTCTGCTTTAACATAGCAGTCAGAAGTATGTGCCAGTTTGAAGCTAGCATTCGCTATCTGTTACTTTTTTTTTTCTATTTTGTATGGCAGCATACCAAGAGGTCAGTCCTGTAAAGTGCAGCTGTATGGCTGAACATATTGTTATGACATTCATTTGAAGTACAGCCTTTTGTCCTGCGATGTTACAATGTATGGGATGGAAGGCTAAAAGCTGTATAGGCAACACTATGTAACCCCTGTAACAGTATTTGGAAAATAGCTTTTTATGTAGTTCATACTATGTAGTAATGTTTGTGGGCAATATGCTTTTATCTAAACTAGAAACTTGGTGAGGATGTTAAGACATTTCAGCTATCAAGCAGTGATTGCCGAACCTAAGACCCTAATCTTCAGTATTCCTGTATAATAATTTCAAGAATTATGATAACAATACTTCTCAGAAGAAATGGGAATTGACTTGCATTATTTATTCTGCATACTAACACATTTAAAGCACATAATGTGTGCATTAGAAATAAAGAAATACAGCCTTGTACAGCATAGCTGACCAGATAATTTAAAACTGAAGATAGAAAAAAATCAAGTTTATTGCTTTTGTGATTTTGTCTAGTCCTGTTCCACTGACTGGAATGAGAATTTTCCATTGACTTTTATGGGAGCAGGAATAGACCCATAAAGAGGGAAAACACTAAGTTAAGATATGGTTGAGTGTTTACCAGTCAGGAATGCTTATTGACAGTAGTGGAATAAGGAACACTTTTGTCAGTGACAAGTTTGCAAATGCTGAGAATCTGTCTCAGCAAAAGTGAGCTGTTGATGGCTTGCATTTTATGTTTATAAATATTTACTGTCTGTGTTTACCAAGTTAATAGTAAATAAACTATAACTTACAATAAGAAGCTAATTTCCAGCAAGAATTGGACAGCTTTGATAAATTTCCTCTACATACAGTATCTGTACAAATTCATAACAAACAGCAAGCTCTAGTTGCATTTTCTGTTTTCAGGAACTTACTAAGAAATGCGTGAACTGTGTAGATTTAGACTGTGGTTACCACACATATATATATTTTTTATATGTAACTTTGCAAGAAGTTGTAGACATAGAATGCATTTCAGTATTCCCATGAACATGAAATCCAAAGATGAGGGCTGAAATTTTGCTTCAGCTTTGTTTAACTTGACATTAGAGATTGTGTGCCACTGGTTTACAGAAGCTTCACTTAGCTGCGAGATACCCAAGTGTTTGATCAGTTCAATCTGTTTAATGGCCTTATGAATGCATAGGGAGAAAACTGGTGGAGAAGAACTTTTCAGCATAGTTTTGAACTTAAAATTGTAGAGGAGCAGTAGTAGTATACAGCATTGCATTTTGAAAGTGGATTCCCATTGCAGTTACTTAATGGTTCAAAATCACTGATTCTGTCAGTAACAAGGTCTTACTATAAGCTTACAGTGCCACATCTTTGTAATGTCAGCGTACCCTGCCTGCATCAACCATCCAGCTGTTGTTAAGTCAGGGGTGGTGATGATATGTTAGGAGGGTGAAAGGATTAGCTTTCTTGTTTGTGGGAACATTTGAAATCTTGTAATAAGCCAAATTACATGAGCTGTTTTAACTGGCAAGACAGAATGATTCTTGTTTGTGAGTCTATAAAAACACCAGATAACAATATATCTACCGTATGTGCCTACATATTAAGGCACTTTGAGCCGAAGGCTTAACTGATTCAAAATGTTTTCCCTTTTCTTCTATATTGTTCTCTAATATTGGACTATTTTTGTAGGACACTAATCTTTTGGTTACATGTAGTTAAAATTGAAGGATAATTGCTATGGTATCAGCATATATATGTATAGTTATAGTCATGTTATGAGTATTACAGGATTCCATACATTTCCACTGCATTATTTTCAAGTAAAAGAAATACTGTATTTTATATGGAGTCTTTTTTATTGTCAGTTCTTTAACAAAGAACGATTAGCATGTGTTTTACATTTTGTCATGTTACAAGTAGTGAGTCTGTTGCTGCAGGACTGACTGCTACAATTGCACACACAGGGTACTGTTAAAAGTACAGGAGATTTTTTTGCACATAAAACTGAAATGTATTGAGTATCTTTATTTTGCAACATTTCTGTTTTGGGTCACTGTATATGAAAATGTAACGCTTTGCATTCAGAATAGGATGTTATAAAAATGGTGTAGTTGGAAAGCTTACTTTGAGAGCTGCAGCACAGCAGCATGGAAGTGAAAACCTACACAACACAGTCATCATTCTGACCCTGCATTCCTTTTCTCTCCTATCTTATCCCAATGAGATGGGGATGTAGAAAGCAAAATTTACTCCTAATGAGATGGGATATTGTGACTTCCAATTTGGAATTGACAGACATTTTAATAGTATTTCTAAAAGCCATTTATGGTGGTAGAATGGAACTGGATTAAAATGTGAATAGTCTTGGGTTTTTTTTAACCTTTTTTTTATCGTTTTGTAGAAATACTTCCATACTGTTGGAACTTCATTCTTAACAGGCTGTGATTCTAACCCCGCCCCCCCCCGTTAGTATGCACGGTTTCTAATGAATACAGGTTTAAGACTAGGTGCAAGCATTGTTAATAAATGCATCTTATAGCAATGTTTACCTTGAGAGTTCTATGTATCAGAATGTGAACTGCACACACCTGTAACACTTGGATGTGTCCAAAAAGCAGCTCACTTTGGCTGGATTACTGGGGAGTGTGATGTTGTATGTTGAAGGCAGTAAAATACAAATCTGTAACAAGCCAGAAGTCTGATTAGAAAAGTGTGCTTGCTATGCTAGAAAGGCTTGGTTTCTTAGATTACAATACAATAAAAAAATAGTCTAAACAATGGAAGGGTAAATGCTGCCACACTGACAAGGTTTAAGCATGTGCCACTTTTGTTGGGAGGAGCAGGGTATAAAGGTATACATGTAGGACACGTAGTATAGTTAACAGTAAAAGAGTTAATGTGTGGTTTTGCTTCCATTATATTTATTTTGTAGAGATGTTTGTGTGTTAGATTTCTTTTACTGTTTTATTATATTTATGTATCAAACAGGTTGACTTTGCTTTTTTAAAATAAATAAGCAAAAAAAGTGTCTATGAATGCCTCTGTCATCTTTTGAAGGAAGTTACCTATAAATATGGTGTGGTGTTTTGCTTTCTTGAATAAAACTCCTTAGACCGAACAATTTGAAGCAGGCTGCAGCCTTGATTTGACATAAAAAGCACATTGAAAACCAGAAAACTTGAAGCAATGCATCCTGATATTTTGAAAATTAGTCAAAATACTAATTACCATGCTAAGTACTATCAAAAACTGGCTGAGGAAATGAATACACTTAAAGATAAATTGTATTGGAAAAGATATTTGTAATTTTATTTATTTATTTATTTGTGTTTTCACTTTTTAAATGTTTTAAAATTAAACCTCATTCTTCTCCCCATGTGTGGTTGGTAGTTGACTGGGATTCTTGCTTACTGGCAAGCTGTTAGGAAGCCTTCAGCTCCCTCTGCTAGCTGGGTCTTCAGCAACGTTGTTTTTTAAAACTGGCACTAGTCAGTTTAACATCAGTGAGTACTACATTAATTGTAGCCTACATTTCTCACTAACTTCATTATTCAGCATTCAAAGTTCAACAAGGTAACTACTGCCATGTATCTGAAATTTGGAATGCCTTCTTCCTCAGGCCTCATCAGGATGAAACTGCTGGTGGATCTGTGAAGTCGGCACACAGAATACATAGGCAGATGTTCCACATTGTAACAGCCTGCTATTTCTCTTACCCTTTAAATGGATCTTATGGACCCAGACACACTCCAGATGATCATTTAGAAAAATTATAAATGTAAATCTCCAGTCAAATGCAAAGCTCTTGTTTCTTACATGATTATGACTAGATGCAAGAAGGAATGGTAAAAGAAATACAGCCCTCTACAGCATAACTAACAAGCTAATTTGAAACTGAAGATAGAAAAAATCAAATTTACTGCTTTTGTAATTAATTTTCCATATGTAGGGACAAATGTAATGAAAGTAAAAACCTTATATATAATTTCCTTCATAAACATGAAATCCACACAGAAGTTCATAAAGTAGTGTTCTATATTGGAATAATCTTCATGAAATTTTTCACCCTATGTCACATTTAGTTTACCAGGAGGAGAATGTTAGCTGATGAATTAATTGGAAGAGGCAAGTATGTGCTTTTGATCCAATTGGATTTACATATAGCTCAATAACAAATGCAAAATTTTATGTAGTTAAATCTACAATTTTTTTCAGTGCTGCTGCTTGTCAGTGATTGTCACATGTTCCAGGGTTCACACATCCTGACAGATAGTTTATTAATTTTAATAGTTAAGGAGATAGATGACATTTCCTGTTGAATCTGTAAATTCTTCTGGAATGAATTTATAGCCCTCTTCTACCCTTCCAGCCAAAGGTCATTCCAAATGCTATATGTGGAATTTGTCTGAAGGGTAAGGAGTCCAACAAGAAAGGAAAACCTGAAGCTCTTATACATTGCTCCCAGTGTGACAACAGTGGTGAGTATCTACATACACTAAATGGATTCCTAAGGGAATCTGACAGATCTGTTTGTGGACATATTTAGTGTACTCCATGTGTAGCAAGAGTTCGGTTGCCTTTTCTGTGCTTTGTTATGACGCCGTCTCTCTTTTGTGTTCTCTGTGCTTGCACACTCAGTGCACTGTGGGATCTCACCAGGAGGTGAGCTAAGCTTCGTGTTCGTTAAAAGCAAACAGTCTAACTAATTTTAAATTTCATTTCAGGCATAAAAGTAATAATACTGGTTTTAATCTAGGCCACCCTTCTTGCCTTGATATGACCCCGGAGCTTGTTGCTATGATTAAGACTTACCCTTGGCAATGTATGGAGTGTAAAACGTGCATTATATGTGGGCAGCCTCACCATGAAGAAGAAATGATGTTCTGTGACGTATGTGACCGTGGTTATCACACTTTTTGTGTGGGGCTTGATGCTATCCCTTCAGGTAATGAAGTAAGAGTTACTTGTTCCCTTCCCACTTCCTCTTGAGTCCTGGGCCCACTCTCAGAATTAATACATGCACTGCTTTTGAAAGAATAGTTTAAAACAAGTGTGAAGGGTAAGAAACACTGTAGGAAAGCATTCACACTATAGGACCCAGATTTTTTACTAAGCTTTATTTCTGTATATTTGGTTGTGCACAGTTAAACCTGGCAGTTCCGATGTAGGAAATCTAACTGGCTTTTACAGCATAATCCAAACAGGCTCACACAGAACTATTTATTTTCCATATCCATAGAATACTGAGAATTACCTCTTTTCATTGAAGAAACCTGTGAAAGAAACTGTATTGCTGCATATTGCTGGAGTATAGCTTTCACATTATTTGTGCTGTTTTAGCTTCTAAATGAAATAATTGTCTCAATTTAATAATTGTAAATATCTTTTCATGTCATCTTTTCAAAACCCTTTCCCTTTTTTATTCTCAAATATCAAAACTGCAACAGAAGTACCTCCACGGTAGGCAGGCAAGCCAGTAGCTTTAAATTGCCCAGTCACTCATACCATGTGGCCAGCTCAGGGCAGTAGAAAGAAAATAACAGGTGGTACTGTTGCTTTGCATGTAATTTTAAGTCCATGGTAAGTTCATGAATATGTATTCAGTGGCAGTGACAGTATTCCCTGGACAGTACTTAAACCACACTGTACTGCCCCATTTTGGGAAGCACTGGTAGATTACATGTCTACAAAACTACAAAATTACCAAAGCAGCCTTTGATTGCAGCTGTTGTAATATAAACAGTTCAATGCTTCCCCAACTGCCACTTATTTCTGCTCTGGCTACCTTCACGACCTCAAACTGTAGTCATTCACATGAAAACATGACCAGCAAACTCGAGCATCTTTTGTAAAGCTCTTACCTAATAACCACCTCCTTGGCAGCGCTGGCACTTGCTGAGGTCCATGAAGATTGGTGTAGCCAGTAGTTACAGAAAATGAGGCTGCACAGGAGCGTGAATTATGTATGCTGCTTTATAGAAAAGATGCTCAATTTCAAAAGCATTGGTTGTTCGCATTAAAGTACTGCAAATAGATAAGCACCCAACAGAATGGTGAAGGGCTGCCTAAATAGATGAGAGTAACAAACTTAGTCAGTTTCCCAATAATTGATAACTTTCTTTTCTTAGGTCGCTGGATTTGTGATTGTTGTCAGAAAGAGCCTCCTGTACCCAGAAGAGGAGGAAGAAGGGGGAAAAACAGCAAGGAGGGCTAAAAAAACCCCTAAAAACTTGCTGTCCAAAACTTAACTGCACAAATTAAAACGATACTCTGGTGCTATTTAATCAACCACTCTATAAGAGGAGCAATACCACTTTTTTTTCCTTTTTACTAAATAAACTTTGTCTATATAATGATTTTCTGTGGTACAAGTCACTAATGTCCTGTAAGGTGTTGAGAGAGGCAAGCCAAATTCCCATGCAAAAAAGAGATATCTTTCAGTAATGAAATTTAAATGATACAGTCATTTATATAGAATTATAGTAACATACTTGTTTATTTGAGTGCATTCATCAGTAAGCTCTGAAAAGAAAATTACAGAGCAATTTAAATGTACTTTATTTGCATAGCAACTGGTTATTCTAAAAGACTCAACCAAAGCAAAAAGTATTCCTGGTACAAGTAACTTCTAAGGAAGAGTGGGCATGAGATGACCTTACAATATACTGCAACTCCCTTTCAGCAGAAAATTTCCTTGCAAGCTGATGACTTAGTCATAAGTATGTCCTTCAAAAAAAAAATCAATCACAAAATGCTATCACGGGAAGTGTAAGAAAGCAGCTCTCAAGTTTGAGATACCTATGTGCTGTGATGTTTTTAATGAGAGATGAAAATGTCATGCTGACAAATAACAACAGCTGAAGGCTCCCCCTCCCTGCAGTAGCAGCAAAGAAGCCACATGCACTTGATTCAGGTCATGGATCTGTAGTGGTGATGAGTGACTGGACAACCTCTGTTTGACAGATGGCTGATGTGATGGAGAGCACACAGTCAAAATACACACCGTCTATTCCCTTCGGTGATTGTTTTCTCCTCCCTTCACCCTAAGCTCCTCAACTTCATGAATACACTCAAACACGTTGCTGATCAGTTTTACTGGAGATGCTTGCTCAGAAAAGAAGCAGGTTTTATTTTTAAATATGCTCTAAATTGAGAGGGGGACTGAAGTTTAGTAGTTTATTCATTTTTCTTTATAAAAAACAGTAGAAAATACTGAATTGGAATTGATTTTCCTAAGCACCTATTTTAAGTGAATTTAACAAGATCCCAACTATACATTCATTTTTAAGCCCTGATCTCTGCAGAGCACTGCAAATACTGTGCTGGCTGCTCATTTTACATGTTGGGGAGGATTTACAATATAAAATTAAATATGGCTTTTTCTCCCCATTTCCTTTCTGGTTTAGGAAATGTAATCTGAATATCTCTTCAGGAAACATAGTGAGTATTAAATATTACAGCAAGTCATTCGTACCAATTTCACAGGATGAAGTGTGACTTAAGTCCAGTACGTATCAATTTAAAAAAGGATTTCAAGTATTAATTTCAAGATTCCAATAAGTATAGTCCAGAAAACAGACTCCTCATCCTGAGATTCATCTTCTGTAGACTGTGAATATTTCTGGTTTGCCTCCATCTCCTCAGGGTTATAGGAAGCCTCGCCAAACGGGTACTGTACAACTGTTCGATCGTAGTACACCTTCATTTCAAACTCGCTCTCCAGGTGGGAGGGATGGCCGTAGATCCCTATTCCCACGGGGCGGCGGAAGTGTGCAGGCACGTGGACGATGTCCTGGCCACAGGTCACAGACTGCAGCTCGTAGTCGTCAAAGCTGGGGTGCAGCGTCACATCGGACACGTACAAGTCTGCGTCACCTTTCAAACTCCGCATCTGAAGAACGATCTTTCCCTCGTGATTTAGTCTCAAATAGCTGTAGTTTCCTGCTCCAATCTGACCTTGGACAACATGAAGAAGAATCCATTCCTCCGGTACGTCCTCCTCCTCAAAGGCATTTACCACCCATAGTACTTGAGCTGTCACAAATACTGTCAGGATTCTTCTCCAGTGTGTTGCCATGGTCTTCAGTTGTATTTGGATTCTTCCTGTGTGTCCAGTGTGTTACCTTACAAATACAAAACACAATTCAGGTTTTAGTATATTCCCTCCTTGGAAGTAATCTATAATTTTTTTTTAATTTGGTAATTCTTATAAATCCTCCCTGGGCCATACAAAGTTAAGTTCAATTTTGTTCATTAACTTGTATTTTTTAATAGTCACAAAAACCAGTGCTAAGATTCAGAACTTTGTCAGACTAAAATGGCTTAAATTTCCAAAAATTAAACAGAAATTAATCAAGCCAGTGTTCTTTCAGCAGAACTGACACAGAGACTTTAGTTTCATTATACCTGCATGCATGCCAAACTTGACAGATACCCAGAAGGGATGAAACCCAATAATGATTTTAGCTTCACTTTAAAAATAACCAAAAAAACAGTTAAGGAAAGGAAGGCTTTTGCATGCTTGAAGATGCTTAACTTTATATGAGGTACTCAGGGCATCCTATTTGTTTTCCCATCCTCATCCTCTCATATGAACTTCAAAAGTAAAGGTGCAAATCTGCATGTAGACTTGAAGCAGTAGGCATTCCAACTTGCACTGGGATGGAATTAGAAATAAAAACAAATTATCTAACAAGGTAATACATTAATTCATGATCCTGATGTATGACTTGTTTCTAGGACCAAGTTTAGCATATTTTCCCTGAAAGAAATGCATTTACTTTCAAGAAGGTTTTGTTACAGAACAAACGCTCAGCTCTTTACAGCACTTGTGTACAAAAGATCAAAGGTACCGGGACAAGGGGAAGATGGAAAGGACTGCTGCAAGATCAAGGCTCTTACAGCCTATTCCCTCCTTGCTGCACGCTCCCAGTCAGGCAGCCTGAGTGTGCCTGCCACACTTCAGCCCCCTGAACAGCTGCACTAAGTCTCTGTGTGCAAAGCAGCAACTTCCAAACCTTGCTGAAGCCTTCCAAAGTATACAGCTGACTGAATTTGACATGCAAATCACAGGAGCCACAAGCCTGAACACCTTCATGCTTAAGAGGAAGATTCTCATCCCCTCATTCCTTCCATAAGGACACTACAATTATCTGAAACCAGAACGCTCCAAACTGGTTTTGTACCCTGCCAGTATCAAAACAAATTGCATTAGTTCCACTGAGATGTCACTTAAACGTTAGAAGTTCTACAATTGAACAGATCCAGGGGAGAAAACGATAGAAAAAAAAAGCCCAGCTGTTTCTGTAGTTCGACGTTTCCTGCCCCAGAGGCCTCTCTACTGCAAGGCCACAATCCTGCAAAGACAGCATAAAAGAACGAGGTGCAGCATTCGCTGAACATGCCAGACTGACAGAACTCACTCAACAGCCACAGGAAAAAAGTCTTGTCTCGCCCGTATCAGAAAGCTGACTCTCTGTCACTTGTACATCCGTATCAGAAAGCTGACTCTCTGTCACTTGTACATCAAAGCAGTGATGAAAAAGTCGAGCGGAGCCAGAGCAGGAGCTCCACATCTGACCCAGAAAATAATTAAAGTTATCTAGGAAAGAACGACAGCGTCCTGGCGCTGGCGCAGCTCTCTGGAGGAGAAGCGATTCCGAGAGACCTTGGACAGAGCCCCGAATGAGCAGCTCTGCCCGCCCCGGCTCGCCCCCGCCTCCCCGCGGGCGGGACCCCGGCCGGGGGCGGCGGCGGCTCCGGGCGACAGGGGCGGCTCCGCGCCGCTCCCGCCGGGCGGCCCCGACGGGCCCGGCGTCAGCCGCCGGCCGGGGGCTGGGGCACGGCTCACCTCCGGCCTGCCGCGGGGCTCCGGCTCCGGCGAGGCCGCAGCCACGGCGAGGAAGAGCAGCGGGCACTCCGCGGACGTGCGGCAGCGCAGCGCGGCCGGGGCGCCGCGGAAAGCCCCTCCCCGGGGCGGGCCCCGGGGCAGCGCGGCGGCCGAGAGGAGGCCGGCGCCGAGGGGCCGGCGCGCAGGGCGGGACGCCGCTCCCCCTGCGCGCCCCCAGAGCCGCTCGCTGCGCCCGGCCGGGCCCGGCCCGCGGGGCAGTCGCTGGGGGCAGTCGCTGGGGGCGGGAGGAGCCGCCCCCGAAGGCCGCCGGTACCGCCGGGCGCTCCCGGCCCGCCCCGGGCACGGCCGCGCCCCCGGTATCGCGAGAGCGCGCGGCGGGCGGGCCGCGGGAGCGCCGGGCGAGGGCGGGGCGGGGAGGGCGCTGCCAGGGAAGCGTTCCTCGCCGCGGAAGGCTGGAGTGGGAAAAGCGCCCCTTCGGCTGCGCTGGGGCTGGGTGTAAGGTGTTTGCTGGAGGATTGGTGTCCCTCCCTGGGTTAGTGACAGATTATTTGACTGTCGCATAAACTTGGCCTAAGATCACAGAACAGAAAAGCAGTATGACAGAAGAAAACAAGAACAAAACAAACTAACTAAAACCACACACAACCCCCCCCCCCCCCAACACAAAATAACACTATTTTCGAATGCCCATTGATTTCAACAGTTACCTTGACTTGGCTGAGCTGCTTAAAATGAAGCAAGAGTGAAAGGTGGAAAGTGAGACAAAAATCTGCCCGGAGTGCATTGTGTTCAAAGAGATTCAAGAGAGCTGGTGTATGTACCCCAAGAGCCCTGTGCTAACTGAGCTAATGTTCTATCTTCAAACTGCCTAATTTCATAAACCCACGTAACTTATTCTCTTCATTCGTAGCTCAAACAAACTGGCTACATAAGACTGCCAGATTCTGATAAATTTTAGCTTTTTTGAAATCAGTTTTGTTCTTATAAAGACTTTTATTCTGCTTAATACATTAAAATACTAAAGTTGCTAGAGCTCATTTTCTTCTTGTGATTGAGTATTGAGACCACTACAAATATACTGGTGGATGCAAAAACATGATATGATAAGGAACTGTTATTTCCAGCAGTCTTTCATTTTCCACATAGATGTCAATGTCACTGGAGGTGCTGGAGTGGGTCCAGAGAAGGGCAATGAGGCTGGTGAAGGGTCCGGAGCATGTGTCCTATAGGGAGCAGCTGATCGAGCTGAGCTTGTTTACCCTGGAGAAGAGGCTCAGGAGGCCTTATCACTCTCTACAAGCACGAGAAAGGAGGGTGAGGTTGGTCTTTTCTCCCAGGCAACAAAGGGCCAGACAAGAGGACATGGCCTTAAGGTGTGCCATGGGAGGGGTAGGTTGGACACTAGGACAAATTCTCCACAGAAAGGGCAATTAGGCACTGGAATGGGCTGCCCAGGGAGGTGGTGGAGTCACTGCCCCTGGAGGTGTGTAAAGAAAGGCTGGATGTGGCTTTAGTGCCATGATCTAGTTGACGTGGTGGTGTTCTGTCATAGATTGGAGTGAATAATTTCAGAAATCTTTTCCAACCTAACTGGTTCTGTGATTCTGTGATTTGATATTCGTGGGTGCTCAAGGTGTGGGAATATGTAGAGCCAAGGTCTTTCAGCATTGTGTTGCACAGAAACAGGACATTGCCAGAGGTGTTTCTTAGGGGTGTGGTGAGGTATAAAATTCTTCCTCCACACTTACATGTTGATAATGATCAGTCAAGAAATTGGCCCAAGATCTCTAATACTTCTTTGAATTGTTACTAATTCCTTAGTTGTTATGGGCAGTAGATTGTTGAAAGTATCGAGGTGCAAACATTGAAAGGTGAAAATGAAGTCAGGTGAAAATTGTAAAAAAAGTACTGCTTAACTGTCTAGAAGCAGATACAGAGACAAAATGTTTCAAAACAAGTTCTTTAAGACTCCCAGGGGTTGTTTGCATGTCTGAACAACACCTTTTTTCTGTGTCAGCATTTATTTTTCTTTACCAATGACTAAACTGTCGTAACACATTCATAACTGTACCGCTTATGAAAATTGTCACCACCATATTAACAATAAAATTTTCTCTAGTATTCCTAGCCATGAGTCACAGTTCAGAAGAGCAGTGTCATGTGCTGTGCATTGAGTTGCCTCTGTGCCACTGGTTCTTCTTTATCCAAATTCACATGCACACAACAAAAGGCAATTTTGACTGGTACTTTCTCCAGGCAAAACTAACAAACATAGGGAGATTAGGTTGTCAGTGATAATATATCAGATGCTTATATAGGACAAAAATACGTGCAGTGTTAATTACAGAAAGACACAATAAAGACATTCCTATAAGAAAGTATATGTTTGAAAAGCAGTTGATATTGATTGATCTGCATCCAAAAGATTTAAGTAGGTGCAGATCCAAAACTTGATCATAAAATCATAACTCGGGTTGAAAGAGACTTCTGGACTCCTCCTGTCCACCTTTCTGTTCAAAATAATTCTAATTAAATTGGGTTGCTCAGGGCCATGTCCATTTGACTCCTGGACAGCACCAGATCCAGAGATCCACAATCTAGAGATCCACAACCTCTCTTCAGAAACTTGTTCTGATATTCAACCACTGTCATGATATTTAAAAAAAATCAAATACTGGTTTGGTATGACCCTAATTGGGTTTTCCCAGGATCCAGTTTATCACTGAATGCCTTTGAGAAAAGTCTTTCTTTGTTTCCTGTATCCTCTAATTACACAGTTGTGGGCAACAATAAACTCTGATCTGCCTCTTCTCCAGGCTGAAGAGACCCAGCTCTCTCAAGCTCTCTGTGCACATCATTTTCTCCAGCTTCGTGACCATCTTTCTTGCTCTCTACTAGAATTGCTCCAGTATGTCAGGATCTTTCTTGTACCAAAACCCCCAAAGTGGACACAGCACTGCAAGTGTGGCCTTACAGGTGTCAAGAAAGGGGAAGGATCACTCACACAACTTGCTGGCTACTCTCTGTTCCTAACAGAGCCAGGATGCAGTTGGGTGCCTCTGCTGCAAGGGCACCATGGTGGCTCATATTCAGCTTGTCCAGCAGGATGTCTGAATCCTTTTCTGGGGAGCCTCTTCCCAGAGAGCCATCCTTCAGCATTTCATCTTGCATGGAGTTACTCCATGCCAAATGGCGGATTCCACACACTCTTGTTTGTCTCCACGACATTCTCATCAGCCTGTTTCTGACTGCTCTCCCCAATTTGCCATCATCCAGAAACTTGGGAAAAGCAGAGGGTTTGTTTTTTTGTTTTGGTGATGCTGCTTCATGTGCTGTCCATGCTGTGTTCTCTGCATCACAAAACCACAGATGTTTTGGTTGGGAAGTACATTTAACAAGCCTTAGTCTAACCCCCCTGGTGTGGGCAGGAAGACCTTCTAGTGGACAGGTTGCTCAAAGCTCCATCCATCCTGGCCTTGAACACTTGCAGTGGCAGGGCATCTACAGCTTCACTGGGCGCCCTGTTCCAGTGCCTCACCACCCACATTGTAAATAATGTGCTCCCTCTGTCCAATCCAAATCAACCTCTTCTTAGTTTAATATCTTTACCCCTTGTCCTGACACTAAAGGCCTTGGTAAAGGTTCTCTCTGTCTTTATACGCTTACTTTACATATTCACGGGGTACTATAGGGTGTCCCTGGAGCCTTCTCTTTTCCAGGCTGAAAATGTTCCACCTGAATATGAGGAAGAACTGCGCAGGTGACCATCCACTGGAACAGATTGCCCAGAGTGGTTGTGGAGCGTCTCTCAAGATATGGATGTGAGGTATTCAAGAGCTGTTCTGGATGCAATCCTGTGCCATGTGGATGACCCTGCTTAAGCAGGGAGGTTAAACCAGATGACCCTCTGTGGTCCCTTCCAACCTGACCCATTCCGACTCTGTGATTCTGTGAAGAACATCAAATCTCTTTGTCTGTCTTTACAGGAGAGATGTTCACATCTGTCCTTAAGGTCTCGCTTCGGTAGGTCCCTGTTCCCTGTCTGTGTCGCACTGGGGTACCCAGCGCTGGGTGCAGTGCTCCAGCTGGCATCCCACGAGTGGGACACGACTGGGGCGCTCCTGGACCTTCTGGCCACCTTGCTTTCTCTGCAGCCGCGGACATCGCTGCGGAGAGCCAGGAAGGAGCCCTGGGCTGCTGTCGGCGGTCTCGGGGCCCGTTGCCCCGGTGAGGGACAGCGGCTGCGGCCGCGGGCGAGCGAGGGCTGTTCCGCCCGACCTCCCGTCAGCGGCGGCGCTGCCCTGGTTACGGGCCCAGCCGGGCGCGCCGGGGCCGGGCCCGGGTGTCTCCGCCTCCCATCGGGAGGGAGCCCCGAGCGGGGCCGTGACCCCTCGGCCCCCGCTGTCAGGACGCAGCCGGGGGTGAAGGCGGCCCCGCTGGTCCGGCTCCGCCGCGGGGCCGCAGCATGGAGAGCGCCGGGGCCCGCTGCGCCGCTGCAGGAAGCCGTGATCCCGGCGTTGTCTGCGAAAAACACTTGTTTAAAGGCAAACTGCCAGAGCCTCTCTTTCAGCTGGCGTGCAGTCACCACCACTGTGCTTTCCCCGTGCGTCGCCATGAGTTGTGCGTCTGGAACACAGCCACTGCTCAGGTAAAGCTAGAATAGAGCCCTTCGTAGGCTGCTGCTTTAAACTAATTTATAAATAAAATGTTTGAGGGTGATGTAGAAATGTCAGGTTTCACTTCGATGATGGAAAGGTACTAACATTTGTTATGAGCTTTTAAATTGTGATAAAATAAAATAAGCTGTTGTGGTGGGTTGACCCAGTAAACCATTACCCAGTCTCCTGCTGACTCCTTCCCTGAAGCAGGGTAGGGGAGAGCATAGGATGGGAAAAAGTGAGAAGTCACAGGTAGAGACAAAGGTAGTTTGGTGAATGAAGGGAGGAAAAAGAAAAAAGCTGTACCAAGGCAGTCAGCACCCCCTACAACCAGACCAGTGTGAGTACAGGCTGTGAGCAACAGCTGCCTTAAAGTCCATGTCCCAGGCCCTCAACACCTTCTTGCATGCAATACCCCAGTTCTATTGCTGAGCAGAACATCATATGGTAGGGACTATCCCTTTGCCATTTCAGCAAACTGAAATATTTGTTCCAGCTCTGTCTCCTCCCAACTTCTTATGACTTTTCAGCCTATTATTGGGATGGGACAACTGAGAAAAAGTGGGAAAAGAGAGAAGGCCTCAATGCTATACAAACAGTATTTGGCAACAGCCAAAACATTGCTGTGTTACCATCACCGGTTTTACCACAAAATCCAAAACACTGTGCCATGCAAGCTGCAATGAAAAAAGTAAACTCTGTCCCAGACCAGACTCTGTCCCAGACTCTGTCCCAAACCCAGTACAGCTACATTGTAGTTTAGGTAATTTTGAAGCTGTAAATAAAAATTAGTTATTGTTTTGTTGATTTCATGTACATTATCCATTTGTGGTATTATATTATTCATCATCTTTGTTTGAAGTGATTCATTTAACTCTTCTTTGTCTACATTTGTCAGCCATTATATTTGTCAGGGCATCGTTGCTCAATTTCTGCATTGTCTTTTGGAAGTGAAATCAATCCACTCCTTGTCTGCTCCGCCTCTCATGACCGTGTGATAGTGTGGAATCTTGATGAATGTACACAGAAAGTGGAAGAAGGTATTGTTTATATAATATATGTGTGTCATATATATAAACAAAGAAGTGATGCAAAGGCAGCCATTCACCCCCAATCACTCAGACCAGTGTCCACCAGTTTCCGGGCAGCAACCACCTTGGAAGGCCGCCCCAACACCTCCTTTTCTCCCATGGCTCCTTCTATAACAAGGTTGTTATTTCTGAGAAGCACTCCTCAGCCGCTCAGGTTCAGCAGCATGAACAGCCACATCAGTTCTGTGTTTCTCTCTTGCTCTTCTTCGGCAACGCCGAGTTGAACCGTGCCAGCAGCACAGCCACTCCTGTCACTCCTGTCACTGTCACAGCCAGCGGCGATGCTGAGCGGGGCCGGGAGCTGGCCGAGGTGCTGTGCGGGAACCAGAGCCTGCCGGCGACCTCGGGGCAGCCACAGAGAAGCACCGCAGAGGCAGCGACTTCCTACCACTGCAGAATAAAATGGAAAGAAGAAAACTTAATCATAGCAGTGCTGCATAATTAAACATGCAACGCCACCATACTTCCTTTTCTAGGATGCTTGTGGAACCAGTGTTTTTTATTCTGCTTTGCCTCTCCTTCGGTCTCTGGAGCATTGTTTTCATGTGCGTGTGAGAAAGACCAATGCAAGTATGTGATTTGGGAGAAGAGTGCATGACCCTGTATCTGGACCATTATCTTGGTTTGGAGCCTCAACCAATGACATTAGATTCTAGGGAGCAGTGCTAACCTCTCTGCAAACTTAAGTTCATTGAGAACTACAAGAATAATAAAAAAAAAATAAAATGCAAGATCCCCAGAGTAATGATTCACTGGATTCCCAGTGGCAGTCTGTCCCCTGTTGGTGTCAATACTTAAACTTGCATGGCATTGTCCCACACTATTAAAACTTTCCTCCTTCTTACCTATAGTTAGAGATTTGCTGATGACTTAATGTGAGGGAGTTCCCTTAAACTCCACTCCACTTAGAATTTGCAAATCTACATAATATGAAAACTAGTGTTGTAAAGAAAAGTTTAACAATAGCAGCACTTTTTATTAAAAAAAGTCAATATTAAATTTTCATCCATGTAAGAGTAACATAGAGAATTCAGGGGTGCTTCAGGAACTGGGAATAAAATGGAACTATGAATTTGAAGGAAATGAAACTAGAAGATAGTAATAGAAAGTAGCAGAGAGATAAAGAGTATGTGTAGTTTTGATACAAAGGCATTTAACATCCAGATTGTCTGCTGCTTGATTTTCTCATTTTCTCTTCATCTACAGGAGCTTCAGCAGATGCTGTAGAGTCTTTGTTTCCACAGACTGTCCTCTGCACATTCTCATATTATTTCTTATAAACTGTGTCAAAGTAGTTAAGGAATTCTTTGTGTGACCTTGACCTGTTAATCAATTGTAAAAATACTCCACAGCATCTAATATGGAAGCCTGAAAGGACACCTGTAATTATGCTTGTATCCTAGATAATTTGTTCCCTATGAAATCCTGAAATTTAATGACATATCATTAAAGGCAGCATTATAAAATAGGGATCAGCAGAACCCAATCTGCTTGAACCATTGAGATGACCAGAATGAAATCATAAAAACAGAATAGAAACATGACCTGTTCTCAGAGCTAGTCTTATCTGACTTTGTAATGACATTTAGTGGTGTACTTTCTCTCTCAGCCTTTTCTCACAGAAAAATTAAAACCAGGGAAGGAAAATCCTCTTTACTTTTTGGCTGAGTGGCTGGCATATTCTCCCAGAAGAAGTATTTTTCAAAGCTGTGTTTTGCTGGGCTTCAGTTAGAATTTCTTACCTCTAAAATGAACGTGGTATTACTGGGTTCCATGGACACCTCACTCTACTCCAAAAATCCTTTCAATGGAAGCAAGAAAGTGTGATTTGATGGGAATTATTAATATTACAAAAAGTGCCAGATCATGTCTAGGCAACAGGGCAGACAGAGGAATTCTGGTGGTCCATAGTTCTAAGCTTTTCTTTCCAATACCCTGGTGTGTCTAAACAGTGTTTTTCTGTACATATTCCTGACAGCAACTGGGACAGATCTGTGGTTAGTAACTGCTATGCAAAGTTTCTAAGAATCTTAATGCACCAGATTTTTATATTTCATTGAGTCTCATTAATAATACAATTGCTGCAGGGTTTCCACCTAGAGGAATTGTTATAGGAACTCTTTTGGGAATGGTGCTTCATGTAAGATTTAGTCCAGATGATCAACAAGTGGCAGTATGTGCTGGAAATCAGATCTACGTGTTAAGTGCAAAGGTGAGATAGCATTCTTTGTAGTCATGGCAGTGGTATTTCTTTTACTTATTCACTTTCAAATAAAATCATGATACAGAATGCTAGTAAAATTAAGCAAAATCATTCATTTTGTGTCATAAAATAAGTAGGAACTAGTGCTTTCTAGTGAATCATATATCAGATAGAAGACTAGGTTTAAAGAGTTGAAATGAAACACTATCTCAATAACTTGAAGTAGAAAATATTCTTAGTTCATCTGAAAAACTATTCCTGTATCATTCAGTCTGAAGAAGCAAAAGTAGTGTGTTGTAGTGGCTTTGCCAGCAGGATGATATACAGGGCTTCAGTTTCAATAAGAAAAATCTTACTGAATTATACTTTGAAAACAAATATGACAACGCCTAGCAAGAGTTATTAATTATTAAAACACTTAATTGTCAAATTTATGTTGAAATCTATTCTGTTTCTATTTTTTACTTATTAATCACAGAATGAAGCTATACTAACACAATTGGATGGACACCTGGCTCCTGTGACTGCTGCTGAGTTTTGCACATGGGAGAAAAGTAGGCTCATATCAGTGTCAGAAGACAGAACATTTAAGGCAAGGAAATTGTAGAGATGGACTTGAGAATATGTGATGTAATCTTATTTATTCCCCTTTAAATGTACTCTGAAGATTAAGTAAAAAATATCTTTGACTTTATGGAGACAAGGACATTGTTCTTCAAATTGCTTGGGAAATTATAACATTTTTTTTTTTTAAAGAATAGTATGATTTTGTGTATTCAAAACTTTCCACATTAAATATTAACTTCAGTGATTATTATCATCTGGCAAATAGAAATAAAATATTTTTGTCAGCTTGGCTGTAACTGAAGTGTTTCAGGTATGCTGAGCTGAAGGAAAACATTTCCCTTTGAGTCTGCTGATACTGATTTGAATTTTCCCTTCTGGGATTATTGGGCTCGGTTACTGTATGCAATGCACTCGTTCCCTCTTTTCTTTTCTTTTCTTTGTTGTGTATGCCTTTTCATAAATTTAGCTAAAATCACTGAGATATCAACCTGAGAAAAGAGGATACTTTGTGTATCCGTGTCATATGAGTTTCCCCTTTTTCACCAGGGATGCTTATCAGTATGCAATTTGTTGGACAAAACCCTTCATACATGGAAACAGGTGCTAAAAAAAATTATTTCCCTAGAACATCACTTTCAATCTGCAGTTCTCTGTTTTCACCACGTGGTGGCTGTTAAAAGTTGTGTTTTCCATAGACATATAAGTAGATACCTATCTTTTTTTTCTTTTTCTTTTTTTAATCTAAAGGTGTGGGACTATGCTACCAGCCAGTTAATATATCAGTCAGGAATAATAACAGGTAATTTTTCTGTTTTTAAATGTATTTTTTCATAGCAAAAACCTCCTATCTCTAAATAATAATCTATGAGAATTATAGAAGTTTTCGGTTGATTTAGTGAAAATAATTCTCATAGACAAGGTAGCAGTAAACATATTGTCCTTTAAAGCCAACAGTAAATAGTTTTCTCTTTAAAGCCTACTTCCCAGTGGATAGTTTTAGTGTACTTTCATAAGCGGAGACCTACAAACAGAAAACCCTTAGCAGCACAAAGGCTGAGGCACACTAAGCTCTGTGCAACCATGAGAACTGCAGTAAGGGCTTTTCCCCCCCGTCTTTATAAACAGGAAGGTTCAATTTTGAGTCATGTATTTTAATTAAATATCTGATTTGTGTCTACACTAGAAATACTTTTATCCTTCTTTTTTGAGTAGCATTTCCTTTGCTAAGTCTGCTAATTGATGAAGAAAACAAACAGATTATCACTGGATGTGCTGAGGGACAGGTAAATATTGTTCATTAAAGTCAATCTCTACGTCAAGAGTCAACTATTATTGATGCTTCTGTCTATAATAAAGGTTTCCCAACTGCCTAAGTTTTTTTAATGGTTAAAAAAGTTATTTTAGTAAGCATAATTCAGTGCTTTTTGTGTAAACCATAAATGATAAATAAGACCTTGATTACAAAACAGAAACTTTTTCCTGAAAACCAGGAAAACTTTTAAGAGCACAATTAGTGATTATTTAAGAAGAGATAATCACTGAGAGGCTGTAAATATATCTGTTTTAAAAGAAAAAAATTGAAAAATAGGATTCTCCTATTTTGGCCAAAATAAGAAATGCATGACAATTAAATGGAAGAGGCTATGATTTCAGCATGTGGGAATTCTGAAAAAAAAAGTGGTAAATGTGAATATCCATTTCATTTCTTCTTTAATGGTAAGAATGTATTTATATGATTAATTTCCAGATGTTTTCCTTCATTGTTACTGTTCAGTAATTCTGAAGAAAAATAAAGCTTAAACTGTAGTGGTATCTAAACCAAAAAAGGTGTAAATGAAATTCATGCACATGACCCAGTGAGCAATTACATGTGTGTTGCCTGTGATTTTTAATTGTGGAAAGTAGTCTATAAGGAGCTTTTTTAAAAGCACATAAACATGAGGGAATTAGATATACAGTTTAAACTGATCATTCCTGATTTTACTAATTTTGAATATATTATCTTTGATTATCTTTAATAATGTTAGAAATACATATAATTTGAGTTCTTGTCTAAGATGAGATGCTGTATACAAAAGTTCACTAATTACACTCATGGTTTTAAATATTGGGTCTTTAGTTTGTATTCATGTAAGCTTTATATTTAATGTCAAAAGGTTATTGCAATTGCTTTTTCTCTTTCTTGCAGCTTTGGATCTTCAGTTTGATCAGTGGTCATAACTACCGTTGTGTAGCACATATCGACTTAAAGAAAGAGCAAGAGAAATTCTGTCATAAAGTGTGGAAATCTGGCAAAGAAATAGGTAGCATAGTGCTCCTAGAATGCTGTTTATGGTATAGTCTCGTTGTTACTGGCTACTGAGTGTGTGCTTTTTTTCCACGATAATTTATTGTAAGTGATAGACTTATGAGTCAGATTGTGACATGGAACTCTTACTGAAGCTGATATGTAGTTGGGTATTAGTGTATATGGAAAGAATTATGCATGTATGTATGTAATAAATTCTTGCCCAGTGCACTTTTTCATAAAACATTGCATCATGTGCACTATTAAATATTTGTTTTTTTATGGAATTCATTGTCCAAAGTCTCAATGAGAACAGAACCAGTGCCTAAAAATTAATCCCTTGTCAAAATGGAGTATTATTTCTCAGTTACCTTTGAAGTTTCTAGGATTCTCTCTCTCTTTTTTTTAAATCTATACCAGTGCCTTCATGATAGTATATTGGTATAACACAGATTACATATAAGTCTTTATAGACTGCTCTGGTCACCCTAGGAGGGTGATTCCCTGATATCAGACTGGCTTGACAGCTTTCTTGTGCTTCAGGATGGAAATGAGCAGATGACAGCCTTGGTACAATGAGGGGTTAGGTGCAGACCCCTGTCCCCTCAGCACTGCTGTGGCTTTCTTGGGGAAAGGGAAATCTGGTTTCCCTTGCTTGCTCTTTTCCTGGACCAATGACTGTTGTGTTCTTACCTGCCTAGTGGTCCAAATTCCATAATCCTAGGGTCCTAACCTAAGGAGAAAGACTGCTACATTTCGTGTTATGATTTAAAATCTATGGATCTGGCTTTCATGTTTGAAAGAGAGTGATGTAATTGTATCTAATGCTGAATTTGATGCTAGTAGTTCTTGGGTATGATTTACACATGCAGAATGGATTGGAGATTCCTTGGGAACAGGGAACTGACGTGGATTTTCATCTTGCTTTTGGATTATGTTGCAACTTTAGTGTCAAGGGAATTCTTGGGCTAACTAAAAAGATATCCAGCATATTTAAGGATTGTTGGAATATGGCTTTCAATGTTACTTCATGAGATGGAAACACCTAAAATCTGAAAACTGCCTTTCAATCCATAAGTAGGATCTTTGGATTTTTTTCTCTAGGTATTAAAAAAAAACCAAAAAAACCCACCAAAAAACATGTAAGGAAAGCTGGCTCTTAGGAAATATCCATCTTTTGAAATAGAAGTTTCTTGAGTGTGGCCTTAGTTTTTTATGACTACTACAAATTCTCTCTTGAATCCTGTCTGTTCCCCATATTTCATGGTTTTTTTGATAGTATTGTTGATTTCCCTAGGTGAAGGGCAAAATAATTCCAAGCTTTGCAAAACAGACAACATGAGACCAGAAGGATCAGTGGAAACATCATTGCCTATCCTCTTAATTGAGCATTGTGACTTTTTTCTATGTTTTCATAATGAAGAAAACATGTAAGTCCTTTAAAATAGCCTCTAGTATTTGACTTGAATTTATTTCTAAGAGTTTCTATTGGTTCTTGGATTATTTTCACTGCAAATTTTTGGTTTTTGAAAGATGCAGTAGCAAATCAAATATTTTTTTACTGGTCTGCAAGTTTTGGTGGCCTACTCTTAGGAAGATAATGTACACAATGTGGTAGTTAAAACTGGGTTTTATTCTGAAAAATAATTCCATAAAAATGTCATTGAGAATATCCATTGTAGAATCTATTGATACTAAATGATCAGGGAAGATGAGTTAAAAAGTAATTAATAAATCAAATTCATTTTGTGTTTGCTTTCCTAAAGAAATATCTAATGCAGCCACTGTATGACTGTGTCAGTTTGCCTTCCAAATTTAAGTAACTTTTGAACTACGTAACCTGCTCCAGTCAAACTTCTGTCAGAGGGACAGATATTTCAGAATATGATGCTTTTACTCATTCCTATGGAATTGGTTAGCCAGGTAGAATTAATCCTTACATTGCATTTCTTTCCTGAAGAGAAGTTTAACCATATTATCAGGCACCTGGAGATCTGTTCAGGACAGTCCCACAAGAACTGTCGCAAAGAACAACCTGTTTGTGTTGTAACTTATGATTGTCACTTGTATAAATTTCTTAGCCACATCATGTTTTAGAAAATTCTTGTCCTAACCTTTGCTCTGTGGTGGGTTATTGAGATGGAACTGATTAGCCTCTGGTTAGATACATAAACAATTTTTGATAAAGAAGATAAATATCCAGCAGTCCTGGACAATTTTTGTTGTCTTTATGTTAAATTTAAGTGATTATTCACAGTTATTTTCATGATGCCTGCATATTTAGAAGTACCACCATTGAGAGGCTGGAAGTGGTGGTTTTTAAGACGCACATCTCATACTTTAATGGAGTGACAGCACTTGAAGGTCAGATGATGAGCTGTTACAGTCTGTCTTAGTGCTTGTATAATATCACTCTCAAGGTATCCAAACTTTGTCTTCATCACAACTGTAGGTTTGATTGGAACAGGAGCACATCTTTAAAGATGACAAGTTTTCTGGCCACAAAGAATCCACCATGTGCCTAGTGAAGGTGTTCCAGGAACTGATTCATTCAATTTTACTTCTAGTCTGAATTACTCTCTTTTCAAACACAGGCTTTTAGTATGTTTTCTACTCAGATAGTCCAGTGCCAGCCACTATCAAGTTCCCTCCTTGCACAGCAAATTGCAGCTCATGAACCAGTTACCTCTGCACTTCTGGATAAAATAGTTTGTGCCTTGTAGAAGGCATGTTTTATGTAACTTTTTAACATTTGCTTTTGAAAATGTCTGAAACTCAGTCTCATTTATTTTTCAATCCCCTTTTGGAACGTGGTTGCCTGAAATGGATCCACAGTAATAGACTATTTGAAATAATTTTCTGAATTGAGATAACATCACTCTTCCATATTCCCATACCTGTTACTGCTTCACATTATACATCTAAGGTCTATTTGTTCTTTCAGCTATCATGGCGCAGTTGAAGGTTTTTTTCTGCTTATAAACAACCATGGCCATTAAATTCTTACTGTTAATTCAGTTCCATTATATTTTGGGTTGAGAGTTTTGTGTTTATAAATACTTTTTCTCTATTTATTTTTTAAAAATAATGTGTTGGTTTTAGCAGATGCTTCAATTTGTCTGAACAATTGAGCAATCTCTGATATACTGCTTTTCTTGACTGCAATGAAAAGCAGCAGTGAAACATTTTTGGAACACTGATGTCCAAGTTTAGGCATCTCACACTTTCCTAAGCTTTTTGACATGCAGGAATCTCATCACAATGGATTTTATTATTGTAAAGTGGGAATGAGTTGAAGTTCCTGGATATAGCACTTTATGGTGTTAATAATAACTTGATAGTGACACTTCTTTATAAATAATTCAAAGAACTTGTGAATTAAATCAATCTCTTAGTGCCGTAATGAAAATAGTGCAAACCATAAATAAAACTATTCATATCACATAAAAGTATCACAAACCAGAAATGGCTGTCTATTCCAGTCTGCTTCTTACCATATTTGACTGTATATATTTGGTGGGTTTTTTGTTTTTGGTGGTTTTTTTTTGTTTGTTTTGTTTTGTTTTGTTTTGTTTTTGTTTTTGTTTTGTAATAAAAATAGTACTAAGCCACTATGGTGATTTTTTCATACTAAGTTACAGCTTCATATTTTCCCATATCCTTACTTCAACTCCTGTGGTCTGATTTTTCAAATAAAACTAGTAAGTCTATTGACTTCTATTTGGAAAGTTTATTAAAATGTTGATGTCAATTGTTATTTATTGTGGCATCAAAGAAATTTTCAGGTTTTTTTTAGAATGACAACTGTTATTTTGTTACAATTATCTTATGCTTGATAATATGTTACTTCTGTGAGGGTGTTGACTGAAACTGTAGCCAGTTGTTTTACTCTGTGGTGCTTGCAGAAGCTGGATTTCATTACCCTGCTGCAGTAGTGCTGCCAGCCTGAGACAGACACTCCAGACCTGCCAGGGGTTTTTCCCCCTCAGTTTGTGCTGGCTTTTCTCTTGTACTTTAATTATGTAAAAACAGACATTGAATTTCACTGCGTTTTGAGTGTTCATATAAGAGCAGTAAAAGTAAACTATGAGTGGATTTTCCTCTTGGTTTGAATTTTCTCTTTGTGTATACAGTGTTTTTACAGCATCTCCCAACTCTTAAAAAACACAGTAATTTTTGAAGAAAAGTATTTTCTGTGCAGTTTTAGATGTTCCATGAAGCACTTACATGAAATCGAGGGTGTATTCTGCTCTTAGTTTTCAAAACTTCACCAGATTTTCTTGAAACTTTGAGCTACAGATTTAGAAAATTAAGCTTTAAATTTAATATATCTTTTTTCTGTGTGTGCTTTATTACTTTTGGACTGGGATTGGGCAATGAGCATTAAAAAACCCTATTGCTGTTTGTTGTATGGTAATAAGAAAAGCTTCTTTATCCTACTCAGAGATATTTTTTCTCCTTGTTTTAATAGATATTCTTCCCAGAATACCAGCTATTTTTGGATAGGAACCTCGATTGGCTTGTTAATAATTAATCTGGCAAACTTTGAATTAGAAGCTTTTTTATCTTACAGAGGTATGTCTATAAGACACATGATTACACCATAATGTGATTGCTTTTGTTATCTGACATAAATAGTGTAAGAATTACATTGTGAAACAGCAGAATACAATAGAAACCAAATGTTTTTGAAAGATTTTTTTTTTTCTAATACTTTTTGTATGTTTTCCTGGCCCTGGTGACTTTTCTCAGGAGACATGCTGGCACTCAGTCTGTGTAATGGCTAGCAAAGAACTTTTATTCAATTTTGCAGTTCATAGGTGTTCAATATAAGGAATGTTATAATTTTATAATCCATTATAATTTGATGGTAAGATAGAAGTATATACTCTGAAGACAGTAGATTAGGGTCATGTCAAATTAGTATGATTGATTTTTTTTGTGTGTCTCAGAGATAGATTTTTTTTCTTCTGAAATGCAGATATTATTTTATAGCACTTTGTTCTTCTTGGTAAAGATTACAGTGACCTCAGCATTCAGATTGCCAGATCATGTGCGTTAACAAGGAAAGCAGCTAATGGAAAGGTGAGTATGCAGTAAACATTGCATTAATAAATGTTAACAGTTCCAGTTATTTTCAGTAGACATTAATTATACATTTTGCTAAAAGATTAATGCCCATATTTGGTTTATTTAATGTGAATTATGCAGTAATTTCTTTGAAAAATGTTGATTCTTCATTATGGATTGTGTTAGTTTAGAGTTCTCACAGCTTATATACAGACTAAAGTGATTAATACGGAAAAGGTGAATTGTTACAGTGTTCAGGGTGTACCTTGAATGTCAAGAATGATTATTGGAGAAGCAGAGGAATCTTTTAGGAGAAAAAAAAAATAAACATTGTTATACCTTGTTTCTCAAAAAAATGTTAGGATGTATTACTTCTGTATCCTGCTAAAGGATCTGTCAAAACTATTTGGGTTCTGAGAAAATTTCTGTTGAAAGCCACTATAAGGGATTTTAAGGAAATGGAAGGCATTCTTATCTGTATACTCCAGTTTTGATATTGTAGTTTTCCTACAGAAGTAAACTCAATCTCGGCTACATATTTAACATTGAAGTCTTTTGCATTAGAGAAGGCTTTTGTTTAAATTCAGTTCTTAGCATGTTCTCATCATGTTGCTGAAGCCAATCTTTCTTCCATGTGTACTTCTTTTCTCACAACTCTTACTGCAGAATTGTCTCTAATGTAGGTGGTGTTGGAATTTCTGTCAGTGTTATGTATGTAAGTTTGTTAAAACACATTTAAACAACATAGGCATATTTTTGAAGGATAGCTTTAAACATTCTATCACTTAATGGTATTCATGACTAAATCCATGGATATTTTGACTACTTTTTATAAAATTCAGAAGTTGATTCAATTTTTTATTATAAATGCATTATGTTTTGAACTTAAATTGTGAAGTAAAGAGTGTTAATTTATGGTAATTGATGCAGGTTTTATGCTTGATCACCTCAATGTTTGAAGATATGATTGCTCTGTTGGAAGTTAACCTTGCTGCATTGGTGACAACTCAGCATAGTTATTTTCTCCCACGTGGAAATGAGAAAGGTCTATCAGTTTTTGCCAGGTACAGAATAATTAATATTTTCTCTCCATGTTGGATGATGGATTTATTTATCTGGCACTAAAGTGAGTCATATAGTTTTCTGCAGTGCTACTTGTTGACATGGTTTGATTTTACTTCTTTTCCTATCATACTTTAGATGTATAGAGAGGGAGAAATCACAGAATCACAGAATGGTTGAGTTTAGAAGGCACCTCTTGAGATCATCTTGTCCAACCACCCTGCTCGAGCAGAGCCACTTGGAGTCATTTGCCCACCACAATGTCCATAACAACTTTAGAATATGCCCATGGAGGGAGACACCACAACCTCTCTGGGCAGCTTGTGCCAGTGCTCAGTCACCTTCACAGTAAATGTTTCCTGGTGTTCAGAGAGAACCTCCTATGTTTCGTTTTTTGCACATTGTCTCTTGTCCTGGTGCTGGGTTTAGGGCACAGAGCCTGGCTCTTGAGTCTGCCTTAAAGCCTGTACCAATGCATGAGCTTGTTCCTCCTCTGATGGAGGACTTTGCCTTTCACCTTGCTGAGCTTCACAAGGTAGCTTTTAGCCCATTTATGCAGACAATAAATGTTTCCCTGGATAAGAGCACAGCCTTCTGCTCTTTAAGACTCCTCTCAGCTCTGAGTCGTCAGCAAACATGGTGAAGGTGCACTCTGCTCCCTTATCCAGATTATTAATGCAAATGTTGAATGGAATTATACCCATGGAATCATATGGAATGGAATTATAACCTCTGGGTTACTCCACTAGTTCCTGCTTTCCAACTAGACTTCAAGCCCCTAATCATCACAGTCTGGGCCTGGTTGTTCATCTGATTTTCAATGCACCTCACTGTGTGCTCATCCAGACCACAGTTCATCAGCTTCTCTGTGAGGTTCTTACAGGCGACAGTGTGGATACTCTTACTGAAGTTAAAGTAGACAGTATCCACTGCTCTCCCCTCATCTGCCAAGCCACTCATTTTACCACAGAAGTTTACCAAACTGATCAAGCATGTCTTCCCCTTGGTGAATCCCCTGCTGGTTATTACTTTCTTGGCTTTTATTTCTCTAGAAATGATTTATGAGAAAATGCTGACATCTCGAAGATGATGAAACCCCTGCAATAGACTGAAGTACAAATTTCAGTGTTTATAATGAAAACATCAGTCGATATTTACAAAGCTGGGATCTAACATGTAAAAACAATGGTCTGTGAACTGAGTCAGGGCCAAGGCTTGTCTGTGCTGCTGGAGATCTGAGCTGATTACTGATCCACTATGCCTAACTTGTTTTCATTAAAATCTCATTGCTATTGCACTTGTACACACACATGCAGACAAAAAACTAAAAATGAGATCTGGCATCTTATTATAATCTGACATTTTTGTTCATTGCATTGATTAATTTTTTGCTTCATTTTATAACTTAGGTCTACTTTATTGGCAAATTCTCCTTTGTGTAAAGGTTTAAAGAAGAATGTGAAAGAACCCTCTAGTAAAACTCTTGGTAAGTGTAAACCAATTTTGAAATTAAGTAATAAAATTATACTTTTAATAACAGTAACTAGCTTCCAGCTGGCTTGTGCTTGATACAATCGGTATGTTAATTTTTGTTTTAAAGATATATTGCATTATATTTTTACTTCAGTAGGAAGAATTTTACATTTCTATTAATATTTCCTACCATACACGTGTAATTGTAGTCAAAAATTTTGATTATAAGTATTTTTCTTTTTTCAAAAACCATTGTCTGAGAACTTTCTGTGGATTTTAAAAGTGTTAGAGTGTAGCAGGTTTACATTTTTGTAAGTCATTCTTTTTCCATAGTATGCAGTAAATTTTTCTGTATAATTTGCCATTTCTCTCTTAACTTTGGTTCTGAAATATACCAAACAGATGTTTAGATATATTTTATTGTTCTGAATAATCTTCTGCCAGTACTGGATGTTTAGAAAGTTAATTTTTGTCTCAATATTCTACTGCTTCAAAAAAGAGAAGATCTGATGTCCAGTTGCCATTGAAGCACTTGGAGCTTTTTTCGGTTAGCAACAATAAAGTTAAAAAATATTTTAAAAAATGTTTTCATCCTCACCATTTGCACTTATTGTGCTCATTAGAAAGTCAAAGGTAATATCTCTAGGGGTTTATAGTATTTTCAGAATACATCTACAGTTTTAGCAAGAATTCCAGGCTGCCTTGGACACCCAGCACTGACAGCTGTGCTGCCTTTGTTGACATCTCCTGATCAGATAGAGAAGAGCTGTAATGAAATCCTTTGTGCTCTTAAGGCTGTGGTACTGGGAGCTTCTCAGGAAGGGCCTTTTTGTGCCTCATTGCTGCATAAAGAGAAAGGAGAGTTATTTGGTTTGAAGAGATTTCCACCCTCAGCATAGGTAAATGTGTCCTAATGCATGAGAGTTTTTCCCCTGGGAATATCAACAAAATGTCCCCCTTTACAATGTTTATTTGTTCAGTTTGTTTCTGCTGATATAAAATACTCAGTTTGGAGCTGAAGGGTGCCCTGTGGGCTTCCTGGTACAGCACTGGGCATGCAGACCTTACCCATGACCTGAGCCAAATAGGAACACAAATACTTATAGGTACCCACCAGTCAGCTTGCTAATCATCTTTAGATCCATTCCTTAGTCCAAATATAGACTGTGAATACCTTATAGCTAGTGCATGCAAAATCTAAGCAGAGGCAGTTAGAAAACCCATTTCAATGAGTGAATGGTGAAAAAAGTGTTTCAGAACAATATTCTTGCTACTTTGAAGTTTAAAGGAGTTCCTATTCATTCACGTTATTGGAGGAGGGATGTTATACAGTGTAACAGTTCATATATCTTTCCTTTTCTCAGTAATCATTATTTTAGGGTGATTGGTCATAAATGTGTTTTGTAACATAAGGAAACATCATGTAGTTCTATTTCTATTTCTATTTCTATTTCTATTTCTATTTCTATTTCTATTTCTATTTCTATTTCTATTTCTATTTCTATTTCTATTTCTATTTCTATTTCTATTTCTTTCTATATTTATATTTACATTTACATTTGTATTTACATATTTATATATTTATATATTTATATTTACATATATTTTATATATTATATTAATATTATATATATCTATATTTATATCTGTACTTATATTTATATTTACAGCAAAGCTGTATACTTTAACGGTAAAAATATAACGTCAAAAAAACATTTTAATGTAAATTATTTTCCTACAGGAGTGAAGAACACAGTGAAAGATAAACCATTGGTTTTTCATAATAAAATTAAGTCGTCAGGATATACAGCAGCACCACAGTGAGTGGAAATATTCCTATTTCTATAACTCTATCGTATTGGTGTGTGATGAAGTCTCATGACTGTGAAATTAATCATCTGTTTCATAATTGAAAACAATTATGATGTTATCAAAGAAAGATTTTTAAAAACATATTATAAACCAAAATGTTCACAGCTTCTGGTAATTGACCAGACCAAAAGCTTCCTTTTGAAATCTGTATTTGGCCTCCTGAGTCTTTCGTCTGACTAGACTCTTGTTTTTCAGCTTACAGAAAGTTGCCTGAGAACTTTATTTGTATCAATTTTGACCTTCAGAATGTGCTATTCAACAAATAACTCACAGAAATCAAGGTCCAAACTCAGGCATTAGAATATTAGACATTTATATTGTCATCAAAGTGTACATTCTCTTATCTGTTGACATTACCCACAGACATAAATAGTAAAAAGGAAATAAGATTGCTTTAGTTTGAAAAAAGCTGTTTCTCCCATGCAAGGTTTAATGTTTCAGACAAGAGTGTCTGTTTTCTCTCTCATAGAATGACCATGTTTTCTCCAAATACTAATCTGAAAAGAAAAGAGGTATCAAAGTGGAAGATCAGTTGCAAATGGTAGGTAATCTAATGAATCTGTTAGAGGAGGAACAGATTAAAACAAATTAAACAAATTAAAAATGCTTCTGTCACTGGAACGTCTTAGTAATGGTTGCTAAAAGGCTTGGTAAATTTGAGAGAAGATTTATCACTGCAGCAACAGATTTGGTTTATCAGGCTGTGAATTAGATTTGAGTGCCTCATATAAAAGAAAGTATGCATGTCTATTTTACAATCTTAGATTTGTATTGGTAGTAAGAACAGGTGCAAAATATAGTTGGAAGCTACGTCCCAACATGTTCTTAAGCTGCAGTTCTAGTCCAAAAAATAACTGAATGTGGCACAGGGAGAAGTGATTTCAGATAATATCCCACATTCACCCCTAAAATCCTGTTACCTTAAGTTAATGCAAACTTACTCCAATGGATTTAAACAGAGTATGTGATATAGTACAAATTGACCAGTGGAATCTTTATCACTGGTCGCAAAGAACAAATGGTTTTCCAAAGCTGGCATTTTCATGTTAATTTGTGTGGAATGTTAAATGGGGAACATTGCAAACATTTTTTCTCTTTAGTATTATATAGAGTATTTGCTTCATGTAATACAAACATGACAGTAAAGAATGATTGATGCCATAATTTTTCTCATTTAAAAAGAGGTGCTAAAGTGTTAAGAAACCACTTAGTAGCTCAAGACTAAGTTTTTGTAAACCTCGTACTCATAGGAGGCCTTTACATGAGTACTTCAGATAATTTCAACTTTGGTTTAGCACTGTTTTATATAGGTTAAGCTACTTAGTATTTTAAGTTTTGTGTGGATTTTTTAGTTAAATTTGCCTGTTTTTAGTTTTTTTAGTTAATATTGCATTTTGTGACAAGGTCTTCGTAAACAAGGTAGAGCTTACATTCTTTAAATACTTTTGTTATCTATGTGACATAGGAAATGATTTTTTTTGCCGGACTATGTTTATTCTTGGTCTTGTGAATTCACAACTCTTAGTGATACGAGTAGTTTTAATATGACAATTTAAAATTAATTTGGCTCTTACATTGGATTTGACGTATTTTTTTTCAGCAAATATTTATGTAAAGATATTTAGAATAGTTCCAAAAGCACATTTATTTCATAACTGAAATGAAGATGGTTTCTTTCTTTTTCCCTTCTTTGAAGTAAAAACAAAGAATATCCATTGGAAAGTTATCCTCCAATTAAATATGAGAAAGAGATATCTGTTACTTGTAAACCAACCCCAATTTTTTGTGTTCAATATTCTGGTAAGTACAGGCTTTATAAAAAATGCAGTTGTGTCAGTGGGCAGAAAGAAATCGAAATCTGTGGGGCATAGTTTCTAAAGTCTGGGGATTTACTGTGGATAAATTCACAGAAAACTCTCTGGCAATACTGCATACTGTTTGATCATAATTTTTTATCTTGCAAAACCATGTAAGCTGTTACTACATATACAACAGGATTCTATTCTTGATTTTATGTCTTGTTTCCTTTCAAATTTATTCTTTGACTTTTCCAGTATTACTTGAAAATTAAGAGTTCTTTCACTAAAGAATTTATTTTAAAACACATTTACTTGGTTTCATTAGGGTGTATTAAATACTGAAGTTCTGTTTCAAAATAGTCATATTTCTTATATAAATATTGCTCAATTATTATAAATTGAAATATTAAAAAAGATCTTCTGTGTGATACAAAGAGAGACATTTTTCTTAACTGCTTTGGATAAATGACTTGCAATAGATTTAGTCACTTGCAATGTAAATATGATTATTCAGAAAGCACTTCCTAGATTAACAATCAAGCATTCTACTACGTATATAATTATGTCAATGTACACTCTGTAAGGCAAAATATTTTCAAAATATTTAATAACTTAAATCTTTGTGAGTATTTTGAGGACAAGAGCAACTTTCATCCTCAGGAAATAAAAGCAATTAGACGCAATCAGTAACTTTGCTAAAATATATTTCCATCATCTCTGTTCCCTAGAGAGTTTTGCTGGTATATTTTAAATATAAACCTCCTTTTTGTTTGAGGAAGAAACATCTTTCTCTTTTTCTCTTTGTCTCTCACACACTCATGCATGCACACACAGGCTTACATAACACTAGTTTAGCAAAAATTTCAGATGTTTTTTCTTGAAAAAAAAATTTGTTATTTAGAGAATATGTCAGGACAAGAAATGAATTTGCCTACAAAATCCTACCAAATTCTGCAACACTAATCTGTGTTATTCATACAAAATCAGTGTCAAACATATGAAATCAATATCTGGTTTTTGTTTTGTTGTAATGACATACATGGTTTTTGTGATTAAAAGAAGCAACATATTAGCTCCTTTTTACTTTCAGATGTAAATCATTAAATGCTCTTCTTTATAGGGGATGGAGAGCTGCTGGCTTGTGGGCAGGCTGACAAAACTGTACTGATATTCAGTTCCAATCTCACTGATGTGCATAATGTTTTTTCAGGTAAATTTATTAATTATCTTATAAAAGATACAGTATATGGTTGAGTTTGATCTAAAATGGCATTGATTCCCCTTACATCACCCTGATAACAAGAGAGAGGGGGTACTGATGATTCAAGATGTAAAATTTATTTCTCTGCTTGCTTAATTTTGTCCTAGAATTAAACTGACAACCAGGTGTTCCCATTTCTCAATTTTTTGTGTGATAAGAAGAAATCTATGATGATATATATTGAAATCTTCATAATGGTGTATATTAAAATAATTAAAGAGTAAAATAAAGAAAATATATTGCAATAATGATGCATGTGTATATTTAAGTAGTATATTGTCATAGTTTATTAGCCAAAAATGGACTGTGATGACTTGGTAAAAGATGTGTTTGCTTTGCAACTCCAGACTTCTGGAGAATAACCATTTAAACAGAGAGACTATTCCTATGAAGAAATCCATAGCTACAAAAGTGCATGCATGTGTAAACATGTATGCCTTTCAATGAGTCTTAAACACCAGATTATGTTTAAATTTCTACAGGAACAATCTGTTAAATTTTTAATAACCATAAATGTTATGACTTTAAATCAGTCCTGCTGAATGAATTTTCTGTAAAGGCTCATAATGGAAAATGAATGTTTTTTACTAGCTGACCCTAACAAGAATTAAAACCAGACTACTTAAAGATATTTTAGAGAATTATTTCTAAGTAAATAATTCTGACAACTGATTTGTGAAAACAGTTTTTCTTTTTGAGTAACTTTCCTTATATTTAGTGGAAAAAGTTGTGACATTAATGAGGCAGCATTACTAACATTATCATTCTTGTGTGAGGAAATTGATGAAAATATACCTTGTGGACAGAGTAATGGGTTTTTTTCTACGATAGCCAGTTCTTAAGTTTTTCATTGATTCATTTCATTGATGCCTTTAATCTTTTGTGCCTTTTTTTAAAATTATGCACAAGTCTGAAAAACAATGTAAACTATATTCCACTGTGCATGTAATTCTTTTCAAAAGCAACATAAATGTTACCAGGTAAAGTAATGCATGGGATTAGGAACCACAAACCATTAGTTGCCTGCTTGTTTCAATCACATTATTTTCCTGTGCTATTTAGATTATCATGCAGTTACATTTTTAGTTTCTACTTTTGATGCTCTTGTTTTAGAAGTGTCATAATAATAATTTTCATGAAAAACCATGATGCATTATTCTTACTTAGAGCTGCAATCAACAGCAATGTAATTTTTTTTTTCCAAGAAACAGAAGTTGTATCTATTCCACTAAAAAATTTCAGTTTCACGGCAGCATTAACATCTGAATATTGCTGCTTATTAAAGTGATGGCTTTGTAAGGCAGTGTCAGAGGAAAGGTAAAACAACAGTTTTGCTCTTAGCCTAATTTATTCAGTCTTGCTCCCTGAAGGGTTCAGTTACCCTTCTAAGTAGTTCTGCATTCCTCTTCAGTGGTGACTCTTCAGGTGTCTGTCCTGGAGTGAAGTGCAGGTAAGGCTGAGCAGCTGTAAAGAGTTACAGCCAGCAGGGCCTTTCTGAAGAAGTCTTTTTACGACACCAGCTGCTATTCTTCTCAATGTGCTGCAGGACTGGGGAACCCTGAGTAATGCCTGTTTTGAATTTTACTGGGCTCTTTCAAGCCAGCTGGCATCTCCTTCACTGTGCTTTGGGACTGAGGGGCCTGGAGAGAAGAGATTCTTAAGCTTTTTGCATGGCTCTTCCAATTTTCCAAATGTCAGATTTTCCTGAAGTTTCTCAGGTTCCTTACTACTTTGGAAAACTGTTTTGTATATTCTGTTGTGATTTTTTTTTTGTCTGTTTGTTCGTTTTATTGGTTTTGTGTTTTGGGTTTTTTTCTTTAATGCAGATTATTCAAGGCTTTCAAATATTTTTAGAAAATCAAAGCCTTTAAATAAAGCTTTGTGTTGTGAACAAAATAAGAATAATACTTACGTATGTATTTGTGCAGTACCTGTGCAGTTTTCTGGTGAAAATTCTACAGCTGTTTGGTAATAGGGAATTAAAATATCTCATTTATAAGACTTTTTGTAGACATATGTCTACAAAATGAGATATGTCAATTACTGCAATATATTTAATAGCCTTCCCACAATTTTAAGTAAACTATTTTTTTAATAAAACTTCTGTTGACTAAAGATAAAATGTGCACAAGAGGGCAGCATAAGAACTTTAAATGTTTTAAGGCTAGAAATACATCTGACTTCACCTGACAAATTGCAATAACTTGCATCAAAGTCTGTAAAATTTGATTGACATATTCTTTTTGATCTTTTTTATCAGCTTCAACATAATGTTGGATCAAATTAATAATTTAAGCTTTGAATATTGTTTCTGGCTTTTAAAGTGCTTTCTTTGTAATTTTACAATCTTGTTTTTAACAAGCCATTGAAGTGGCATGCTCATTTTATTTCAGCAAAGACAGCTAGCTCAGTAATAAAAGGTTAATAAATAAAACAAAGTATTTCAACTATTTTTGATGTCTTAAGGGATTTCCAGACTGTGTTTAATATAAAATTTCATTATACTACAATACTGAGTTTTTTTTCAATACTGAATCTTTGATTAAATTTAATTTCAAGGATATTTCTTGAAAGTGCTCTTCCAATAACTTTGAAATATTAGAGTTGGAATTATCTTTGTCTGTTTATTAATGAGAGACATTTTCCTGTGGCTGTTGGTGGAAGAAAATTTTAATAGCTGGTTTACTGTTAACAGTTTTAGTTCAACCATTTGAAATCTGTACTTAGAATATATTTCAATGTTGTGCATATTAAATTCAAACAATTATACTAAAACAATACAAGTAAGTCCAGAGACATTCATTAATGCAAGAAATGAGCTTTATGATATTTCCATTATTATTTTTATTAGGTCATGATGGTGCAGTTAACTCTGTTGGCTGGAGTCATGACAGGAAGTGGTTGGTTTCTGCATCAGAAGACAGAAGTTTAAGGGTCTGGTCAGTCTGCAATAAGGAACCTGCCCTAATTCTGGTAATTGGAAACTTCCATTGGTTTCGACACAGAGAGCACTATATTGCACTTTCATCTACTTCTGTTTTAAAAGCTTTGTAAAAAGAACCAATTTCTGGAGTTACTGAGTGGTGACTCCTGCTGATATAATGATCTGGGTGATCTCCATTGACTCCAAATTAGGTTTTTCTCATGATAATTTAGGAGAAGAAAAAATCAACCTTGTTAAAAACACCTTAGTGGCCATGTCTGGAAAGTTTGGTTTTATTGTCTGGTCTGTATGTTGTATTTTCATTGGCTCAGCTTTACTTGAATTTAGTCTACTCCCCAATTCAAAAAGAAATTCAGAGTATGAAGCTAGATTATATTAGATTCAATTGACTACAGATATACTGCCAGCTAATTTAAGCAGAATGAAATCTTTTTTTTGAGAATAATAGATGTCAAAAATAAGAAGGGCCACTACATATTACTTTAACCTCCTGGCCTATGATCAGGATGACAGGGGGGCTGTGCCTTAACACCTGGAATCTAAGAGAAAAAGTATTTATGTTTGAATCCATTCTTAAAAATGTCTTTACGTTTCAGGGTAAAGAGAAGTTCCATAAGACTGTACACTTTGCGCAGTTTTATTTTATAGATACGTTTATATTGCTGTGTTGTGGAGCTGAATTTCATCTCTTAAGTTTCCATCTAGACACAACCAAGGATGACCTAAAACGGTGAGTTCATTTCTCATTAACAGACCAGTGAAAGTACTCGTACACTTTGATCTGGGATTTTGTGCGTTCTGAGGTGAGCTGAGGGGGCAAAAACATTACAGGAGATAAAAAGCTGGACAAATGGTAAAAGCTACTTTCAAAATATCTTTGTTTTTAATGGAAGAACAAAAAGAATTAGGGCTACAACACTGAAGTCTTAGTTGATATTGTGAAAGGTATGTTCTGTCTGTTGGTGATATTAGACAATATTGGGCTGCATCCTCAGATGGGAAAAACTGGTCTATTTTCTTTATCTATTTTCTTAATAGTTTTGCTGCTGCATAGAAAAACATACTAAGCACAAGCTTAAATATGTTTAGGAATAGGATTGCTTTCCTGGATTGAGGCATGAACCTGGTATGTGGAACTTCACTGAAAGGTTAAATGGTCAGGCAGAATTATATAATAGTTTTCTTCCATAATCTGCTTACCTAGTTTGTTTTACTTGTTAGTCCTTAGTTTCTGGTGGTATTAATAAGCCAATAAAAAGGCAAAGCAAATTGCTATATAAACTTCAATTTCTAAGAGACAAGAATGAGTATACAGTGTCCATCTCAGTGTGTCCACAGTACCTGCTTGAATTTTAAATGAGTTGCACTTTGCATTGAACATGTATAGGACATGTAGTAAATGCATTATGTAAAAAAAAGAAAAAAAAAATCTTAAATATACTAAAATTCCTCTCTTTTTCTAAATAATGGGTACTCTTCTCTTTTCCTCCCTCTGTTACTTTGGTTCAATTTTCTCATAACTTCTGATGAATCTCAGTTTACTGTTTGTTGATTTGCTTTCTATGTGAAATTCTACCTGGTCCATGCCCTGTGAGGTATTTATCTGTATAGCAGTCGGCAGTGTAGATGCAAGATACTTCAACCAGTTCAAACAATTGTTCTTGCATTTGGGAACAACTTAACTCTTTTAATCAGCCTTTTCACCAGGGTAAATTGGACCAAAGGAAACTTCCTACTGCCTTCAATAGATTGTACCTATTATATCAGTCAGCTTATTTAAAGTTAGCTTGGGTAGGTTTACCCAAAAATAGAGATAAATCATTTGCTCTTGAAGTTTAGTGCAGTTTATTTTTTAGTTTAGTTGAATAAAGTACTTGTGGAAACTACAAAAGATTCTTGGATTAAATTTCAAAACTATATATTATCTTCTGCTTCACCATCACTGCTAAAGTAGTTCTGATGTCCATCTGAAAAGATCAGCAGGCCAATTGCTAGAGAGTAACAATGAAAGGCAAAACCCAAGTCACTAAGCATTTTTCTTTTGAACAGATCTGGCTGACAACCATATTGCATTTGTCAAATGATCTCAGTTTTAAAAACTTTTAGCATTGTTGGAAAGAAACAGTAATAATTCCTACAGCATGTCATGCATGGACTTTTGCACTTTCATTCGACAGACGTGCTAAAATGCAAGTATAACATTAACTGTTACACAGGAATTATTTTAATACTGTCCAGACAGTGTCCAACAGTGGCTGAAACCTTGGTGTGTTATCAATGCTGTTGTGATCTCAAGTCTAAAACACAGCATCATACAAGCCACTATGAAGAAAATTAACTCCACCCCAACCAGACCCACTACAGCTGTTATTAACTCTGTATTCCTTACAAGACTTCTATGAAAATCAGACTCTTCCTGCCCCACATATCCCTATCCATGGAGTAAGAATAGATCCATGTTGCCTGTGTGAATATATTTCAGTAAACAGAAAGTTCTAATTATACTGAATAACAACACAGTTTTGTGTTGTATAATATAAAAAAAGTCTGAAACCATTTTAGAGGTTTTGGCATGTTTACTGCCTCTGCATGGAGCTGGCAGGTAACCCACAGGACCTTAAAGAGTTTTGTGTATGTTGGGAAGCAAAATTTCTTTGGTAGTGTGTGATCAGCCCCTTATTCCCCTCCCCTGTCTAAGTGGAAATTATTCTTTCCTCACTGTTTTTATTCTTTACTCACTGTTTTCTCCTCATTTTATTCCTGATTGCCCTATCATCAGCCTATTAAATGCCACACTGAAACCAGTGGCATATCTGCTTTCTGAACATAGGTACTGTGCAGATGCTTTTCTCCTCAACATTTTCAATAGACATATAAGATTATTTTGGTGTTTCATGTTGATGGAATATCAATCATTTGTATATGAATGTCATTGGTTTTTGATCCAAATAAGATTGGTTAACAAGCTTTTTAACAGACTTCAACAACAAGGCATAAGATCTGTCACTTTAATTTTTAATAATGAAAGAAAGCATTTTGATTTGTGGTTCCAGTGGGAGTTTACTGGTGACTACAAATCATAACTTATTTCATTAACACTAGTATTCATTTGATATTCTTTGCAGATACAAACCGAGGAGTGTTTGCAAATTGGTACAGAAATTTCCCATGAGTTCAACAATGGAGATTACCAGCCTTTCAGCAGTAAATGAGTTCTATTCTTGTATCCTTTGTATTTCTTGTTTTCTTTGTAGTTCTTTGGACTTAATGACATGTACATCAGCTAAAGCAAGTAGCATTTGATTACTTAGTACATCTTTTCTATTAAAGTAAAAAACTTATAATTTTTGTGATGAACTTCATCCTTAGACATAAATTTTTAGTGCTGTAAGATTTTTGCCGTTGCTCACGGAACAATAAATACAACAGATTTTTATATATATATATATATATATATATATAATCTGTATTTTTATCTGTCTATATGCTTTTGTTCTTTTAGATAAGTTTAACTTTAACACAGAGAACTGGACAGATATTGTACTTACAGCTGGCAGCAACCGAGCATTGGAAGTTTTTGACCTGAATGCAGGCTGCAGCACAGCAGTGATACAGGAAGCTCATGTTAGATCAGTCCATCAGATCTGCCAAAATAAGGTATATACTTAATTTAGTTTTATTTGTAGTTCCACTACAACATCATCAGCAAAGAAATCAGAGGCTAAAAGTAGAATTGATAGTAAATGCTAAGTTTTTATACGTTGGAGAGGATGGCCAAGAACATGCATCTGGGTAATAGGTCCATACAGATCTCGTTTATTCTCTCGTGTAAAGGAGGGAGCAGTGAGACTGATTGAATGATCTGGCTATTAGAGAAGTGTTTATTGGCTTTTATTATCTTTTTCCTTACTTGTGCTAGACTGTAATCCTGTAGTTCAACAGGAATTTTTCCTTATGTAAGTATTCTCCTCTGAAGCTCAATCTGACACTGTGTGATTTATTCTGAAACTTCGGAAACAGCAACCAAAAAAATATTTCTCAGTACTACAATAGAATGGATGACTTAAAACTCCTCATCCTTGCTCTTCATGTTTCCTTAAAGACTGATTTGAGTGTTTGTAGTTTTCATTGTACCATATGTTCTGGAATGCCTGCTGTGTTAGTTCTGGTTGAATGTGGTGCTTCATTCCCAGTTGGAAAGTCCTTGCTTCTGTGGGTTTAAAACAGTTCCTTGTTAATACTATTGTAGAACTCTTTGTGGGTTTTCCTTATAGATGTGATCTGGTAAAACACTTAAAATTGTGCTAACTATTTCAGTACTGTTTGTAACACACAGAAGCTTAAACTTCTGGCTTTTCTTTTTGCTGGGTCAGCTTAGTGCCTTCAGGTTATTTAATCAAGAAAAACTTTAAAGCTGTGGGTAAGTACTCACTTGGGAAAAAACCTAGATGTATGTGGTATAACAAAGAAAACTGACCATTTTGGGGGACAATTATACATCAAGGTTCTCTGTTTTTTTTCAGTTATATGAAACTAATACTTTAGAGAAGTCAATAGCAAAATTACAACTATTTAATTGCATTGGATGGTTTAACGTTATTAGAGCAAATACAACTCTGCATTTTCTTTAAGATGATATGCTGAAATATTTTATAGACTTATAAAAATGTGCAGAATGCTGTGTGCAAACTACGTTCTGTTTAAAGTATGAAACGCACTGGAATCTAAGGTTCTCTAGTGATGATAAATGATTCAATGGAAAAAAGTCTGTGGAAAGAAACAGTTTATGCTGAAGATCCAGTGCCTACACCCCAGAATTTATGAATGCTTTCCTTTGGACTATTCCTAGTCTCATTGTGTGGACTAAATATTCATTTGTGATTGCAGTATATAGATATTCTTGAAGTGCATTTTCTAGTTTAGATTCATGCAAGTCAGTTCTCATGTTCCAAGACTGTTCTGTGATTCCACCTGGACAATAGTAAGTGGGCATAATCATAAAATTTACTCTTTAAGTGAATAAAAAAGAAAATCTATTTTGAGGGTCTTGGGAGACAATAGGGAAAGTATGTTCTCATTAAATGTGGGAGAAACCTGTTAGCAAATTATAAAACATATAGGATATCCTAGAAACCTAGATAATCAGCATGATGTTCTCTATTTTTGATTTTAGACAGAAATAGCTGTAAGCAAGTATATATAATTTGCCATGTAATGACTTTGATTTTAAATTGTTCTTATGTTCTGCGTTCTAGAAATTGTTTGCAATTGCCAGTGTGTGAAATTCATCTTAATCTGCAATGTGTTGATTAGGCTTATTATAACAATCAATTACTTTTTATACTAAATTTTTAAAGACATAGTAAAATGAATTGATTGAAATATGAAAATCATCATCCTGTCTTGGAGTTTAGGAACATCTGAGATACTGAAATAGATGGCAATTTGAGATCAGACCACAAAGATTCGGAGCTTTGGTGTTAATAATATGTTTGTAATGCTGCAAAACATATTCTTTGAACAGGAATATTTCATTGTGAACCAAAAATATTTGGATGGTATTATGTTCTGCTAGCACAGTTATAGAATACACTCATTTTAACAGAAAGACCAAAAATTTCATTTTTTTGTTCAGACTCTTTTGTATCAAAATTCACTGGTCCATTAGTTAGGATGTTTACTTGATGTGAACAGTGAAAAATGTAATGGGTAACTCCGAAGTTTCAGTCAGTTAACATTTTACTAACCATAGTTGCAATGTTGGGAGAGTATAAGATCACCAGAAGATATGGAGTGCTTTCTGATATGTCTATTGATGGATGCCTTTAGCATAAACTAGCTGAACTTCTTGGATGACATAAATGGTACTTATATGGAATTAGTAAAGGAAAGAGGGATTCTGTGGAACCATATCCTCCTTGAGGCCAAATTTTATGTGAAGGTTGCAATGCAGTTAATCTAGAGAGAATTGAGAAGGGATTACAGTGGTGGATGAGGAGGCTGATGGGGCAGAAGAAAGGGATTCATCTATCAAAATGAAAGGATAGTTTCAACAGTGTGTGGGAATATGTTACTTTTTGCATCAGATTCTTATAAATAATAGATTATCATAAATTGATGGACTATAAAAACACAGAGTGAAAAATAAAATTCAGCTTGCATATTATCCCAACTAGTTTATATTTTCTTGTCTTCTGTATTAATATTCAGTGGTGAATGTAGTTTGAAGATACAAGTACATGTATTAAAAATTATATTGTTGACAAAATTTCAGGGCAGAGAAGGAATGAATGGATTGCACTTCTTACCTTTAGTTTTTTACAGTATTCTGTGTACTCTATAGTAAAAGAGTATTGTACTAAGTAAATGTGTATGTGTCTGTAGAACTTTTTATTTTGGACTCTGTGACCAATGCTGACTGAAGCAAGGGATGGAGAGCAAATAAGCAAATATTTCAAAAGCATAAAAAAGTGTACTCTGTAACTTGTAATGAATCCTTTGGACTTCTACTGCCTTTGTCTTTAGCATTACTCTTTTTTTAATAGTTATACAGAGCTAATGTGAGAATGCATAGACTTTGCTGGGAAATGTGTTGCACAGTACATTTTAATTAATCTCTTAGAGCAAGCTATGTACCAGCTTTTATAATGAATAGAGGATTCCTGGCAGTCTAGCACTGATTGCAGGAAATTACCTTGAGATTTCTGTGATGTATTCAGCCAAATCAAGAAAGTGAATGGTAAGGAAAGGGAAGAAAGTGTTTTAACTGTTTCAGTTTGGTTCCCTGGAGAGAGAAGTTTTTAGCCAGCAAAAAGGCTGAGACTGCCAATGTGGATGTTAAAATACCAGAGGTTTTAAACTGGATTTAATTATCTAAAAGTATGAAGCCAAAATTAGTCTGGTGATGAATGAATGCAATTGCTACTGAAGTCTATGGAAATTGGACACTTAGGCCAGGGCTAACCATGTCTTATAATTAATTGTTGAACTAACCTTTGCCCCCTCCCTTTCACTGCCCTTATTTTTTCCCTGAACATCCCGTAACGACTTGTACAAACACAAAAAGATCTTCCTCTGCTTCACATGATGGATCCCTACCCTGATTTTAGTAATCCCCATCAGTCTGTGAGATGCCTCAGATAGCCTTTGTCACTGACCATCCTGGTGGGTGCCACCCCTGGACCAAGGGGCTCGTGGCTGTCCTGGAACAGCACGGAGAGGAGCTGAGGCTGTGCTCCATTTCTCTGACTGGGTTATGGGACTTCCTCCACATGCACACTTTCCTCTTTGCTCCTTTGTGTGTGTGCAGACAAGCTTTTTTTCACATAACCTAAGAAATATTTACTGCTTATTTCTTAGGTGGACTAAATTCTCCACTGAGAGGGTAGTTGGTCACTGGACCAGATTCCCCAGGGAAGGGGTCCCAGCACCAAGCTTGTCAGAGCTCAAGGAGCATCTGGACAATGCTCTTAATCATATGGCATAATTCGGCAAGGAGCAGGGGTTTGGACTTGATAATTCCTATGCAACTTTTCCATCTCAAGAGATTCTATGATTATATGAATAATTAATGCCATGAGAATAGTTACCTGAAACTGGTTTATTGTTTTACAGGGATCGTCCTTCAGCACTCAGCAACCTGAAGCTTACAACCTTTTCCTGACCACAGCTGCAGGTGATGGCATAAAACTGTGGGATTTAAGAACACTGAGGTAAAAGTGAATTAGGTACCTTGGCATAAAAAGCCGTGCTTTATCTTAATTCAGAATTGTCATACTTGCTCTCATATACCAGTAGAAATTTAGATGAAATTTAGGAATCTGAAATACAGGATAATTGAAGCTTACTAGTTTTTAGAGACCAAAGTTCTCTTTCCTCAATTATAGTTAGTTCTCTTTCCTCAATGGCTTATGTGGAAGCCATTAAATACTTAAGATTTATCACCTATGTTTACTCATCTTTGTAGACCTATTTGTACATATATAGTACAGCACTGAACTGAATGCTAATGGTATTTACAAAATAGCATGCCATTACTGCTAAAAGAAGTAAAATCTATGATCTATCTTTTAAAATATAAGCCAATTGCAACAACATTTTTATAAGCCATGTATGTAGTGCTATAAGTTTGCATGACTCCTTACCATAAATTCAGAATTAAATGCTACACTGTTTTTAAACATCTTTCAGTGCTGGGAAAGCCTCTGAACAAAGGAATAGAACATCAAGGAGGGAACAATGCTCAGGAAAAGTAATTCCTGGGACAAGCTCTGTTATGCAGGCCAAAAGAACTATGTTTAGAAAAGGGGTTTGGGCAGGAGGATGTTTAAGCTTTAAAGAATAATTTCCTATTTGCTTTCCGTGTATGTAAACTTATCTATGGAAAGATGTCATATAATTTTTCTAGTACTGAATTTTCTATTTGGGCAGTGCTTAATGAGCCTTTCATTTATTTCCATCTTTCTGTGGTAAGAATACATTAAATCTATAGGGGGCACGTGTGTTCTTTCCAAAATCATTGCTGTATTACCTTCACTCAGTGCCAGAAAGTAATGAAACTAGAGACTGCTGGGGTTGGAATATGTTACCTTCTTATGTTTTTCTAATAAGCTGCTCAAATTGTGTTGCTGAAGAGTAATGAAAAAGTAGAAAGCTTTACACAGATCACTTATCTGTCTCTGTGTTTCTAAATACTAATATAAGTAAAGTCAGTGAATGGTAAAATAGTTAAAGTGTAAAATCTGGGCAATCAATTAAATGGCTATGTCTTGAGTAGAAGGAACTAATTTATGTATGTTCTTGCTGTATATTTAATTTGGCTAGGTCAGTGTATTCCAGTGTCCACTGTGTTCTATTGGCCAATCTTCAAAAAAGTAGCTCAAGTTCTTAATGACAGATATTTTAAGGGTGCTTGTGAGGTACTATGGTGTGTGTTGCACATTACACATTGATGAGTAGTATTAAGAGTTAATACTACTCATCAATGTGTAATGTGTAACACACACCATAGTACCTCACAAGCACCCTTAAAATAGAAAAAATAAATGTTTTTCATTTGCTAGCAATTTTCAAGGAAAAATTGAAAAACAAACCACATTTTTTAAAATGAATTTTTTTGCCATTGCTCAGACTAGAGACTGAACCTTCTGTATTTAAAATCTGTTCCTGAGTTCTCAAAAGGAGTAAAACTGTTCAATTTTTCCTATGTGTTCACCAGGTGTTTTTCACATAAATCACTTTAAAATGTCTAAGTTTGGAAAGCTCTGTTTGAACAAGTCTCTGCTGAAGTGTTAGGTCTGCTATAGTTACACAGACTGAAAACTTTTGCTTATTTTTTTGTTAGTAGGTTTTGTCCAATCAAAGCCAGTCCATCCCTTGTACAGCTGAGTACTTAGAGGAGAGATTAGTTACCAAACAACCTTATGGTGGGCCAGTACCTTTAATCTCTTAAAGTTGTTGATTTGTGAAGTTCATGCATCAACAACTGTTTCCACTCCCTCTGGAATGACCTGTCTTTGTTTCTGCTTTGGGTTTGCCAGAATAGGGTTTGTTTAATGAAATCTTTGTCCAGTGTTCTTGAAATATAGCAAAGGTAAGTCCACCTTCTCATTTATACTGTTTGCAGTGTTGTGGGTGGTAACACTAACTGCAAGATCTACGCTTTAATGTTTGTTGATTTTGTTCCAAATATTTTCTCTAGATGTCCACAGTGAAAATAGTTTTGCTTTTCTTTAATCTGTTTGTTGTCCTTGAGAATGTATATATTGTTTCTTTATTTAAAAATTACGTAAAATACAAAATTTTTATTAACTAAGGGGGAAAATACCTCCAGCAGAATACTCTTCAAAGCTACTGTTGAAACCATGGGAAAAAATTTGCAGAATAACTGCACAATTTCCTTGGACTCTTAGGGGGTTTTTTTGCTCAGTTTCTTTGATGATGGTTCCTTTCCATATGACATGCATTCCTTTTCTCACAATTGACTGAAGAATTATAGCAGGATGCTCAGGTTCTTTTTTGATCTGCATAGATTATATCTTCAAAGAGGTTAACCCGGCCTACAGCTTTATAAGTTTTGAATATATTGATATTTTTGCTCTGAGTGCTACAAGAATTTTGCTGTCCAACCTGTGTTATCAAACTACAAATTTTTCCCAGTGAAAATTCATTTAACTTTTCTTATGTTCTTGAATTTGGTGAAATTATTTTGCAACTTCAATTTTCACCATCTTTTCTGGATAAAACTGTGAATTTGTCTGTCTCTTTCACTGTTGATAATCTGGAGGCATTCCAAGATTCCTTCAGAGAGTGCCAGAAAGTCTCATGGGTTCCTCTGAAGGTGGTACAAGAAAAGACATTTTAACTTTCTGATGTTGTCAGCCAACCTCACACAGCCAGGTCATCTTGCCAATAAATGAGGGAATCTTGGACACTGTTCGTGGCTTTTGGATTTACTCAGACTTCTGCTCCATTTGCTTTGAAATGCGCGGATTTGTAAAGTTTCACCTGAAGATTTTGAATATTTTTATACTTCTGCTGCATTCTCCTCATTTATAACTAAAGCTAAGAAAAGCTCCAGATGATCTACAAAACAGACTTAGGAATAAAGAAGCAAGAAAAATAGTTTTTCTTGGAAGAAAAAAACTATGGCTACTCTTCTTCCAGGTTAAGATCATGAACAAGACCTTATGAATAAGTGCTTTAGAGGAAGATAATGACCTTTGACCAACTTCCAAGACATTTTGAAGAGCAGTTTAATATTGTCTAAAAGAATGACTACTTGGAGAACAAATAAAATTACTTTCTCTTGTGTTCAAGGAGAAAGCAGTGAACACAAGGGTTAGGCTGAGATGCTGTGCAAATCTGAATGAGAACATTACAGTCACGAGGTTCAGGATTCCCAAAAAAGACTCAAAAAAATATTTAATGATCAGGAGCTAAAAAAAGTCAATACATTCTTAAATTTTTGAAGGACCAGAAGTGTTTTTTGTGATGAAACCTTGTAGACTCATTCATCTGTAAGACACAAGAAACTTTACCATTCTTTCTCATACTGCTGTGTTTATTGATTGTATTTTGGAGACATTGCTACTCTTTCTGAAGTCAAGAATCTAGCATTGTTTTATACTCAGCTGTACCTGTTGTCTCCACCAATTACATTTAATATCTCAGAAAAGTTTGGATTGGAATGACACAAATTTCCGAGTCCTTTAGACAAGAGAGGCCACGTATATCAGAAAATTCCAATACACTAAGCCTCCTTGTCTGTTAGTCCAGCCTGTGTTTAGTGGATATGAACATACAGGGCAGTGAGATGTACTTTGGCATCCCAGTGCTGTAAAAACAATCCATAGAAAGAATGTAGAAACTTAGGAATTAATGAACATTCTATTCCCTTACACAGTAAACTCATAACAGCAGAAGTATCAGACTAGACTAAATACCAGCTGCTTTAATATGTTCATATGTCACTTAAATTTCATATGACAGTTTTTAATTCTTCTTTACCAGTCTGGATCCTTTCAATTTCTCACTTCCTCCCTCTTGAAGATTAGATAATTCTGTGCTTTAAATGTCCAGAAAAAAGGAAATTTCATTCATTCTGTTAGGAGAAAACTATAAATTCATAGTGTTGCATTCTTCACTTTGTTAAATGTATTTAGAACATTGACTAAACACTTAGTAGCACCAGCTCACATTTGGTAGCAAAATTCCTAAATACAAATATCTTCAGGACTGGTGGATAAGGGAAAAAGTTGTGTGTCCAGTTTTCTGCAGCTTCTCTTGCATGGTTCATTCCAAGGAGTCTGTTTCCTCAAGACAAGTTTTAGAATATGAAGTACTGTAAAATTTTCTTCCCCAAGGCAGATTTCAGATCCCCTGTAAAGCTTTTAGGCACTTATGTGAACCTTCCTTGCTCATCAGTAAATTATGGCTAAAGCCATAATGCAATAAAGCTTCATCCTTCTTTATGTCAGTAATTGTGTGACCTCGCTTGAGCTCAGATTTTGAGATGCATCTTTACTGAAGTTACAGGCTGCACTGTGAGGACCCTCACTGCACCAATGGGCCTTCATTGCCCTGACCAGCCTTGGAATCCCACCCATGCACTCTCCGTTCCTTGCTTCAGGCTGTAGTAATCTGTAGAGATGAGCTGACAGAAGCCTTATCAAGTGCAGCAAGGAGAAGTGCAAAATCCTCTTGGCACCAAACAGCTTTGCAGAAAAGGGCACCAAGATGAACATGAGCCAGAAATGTGCCCTTGAGGCAAAGAAGGCGTATGATGTCCTGGGCTGTATTAGGAAGAGTGCTGCCAGCAGGTTGTGGAAGGGGATGCCTCCCCTCTGTTTAGCATTGGTGAAGCCACACTGGCTCTATGTGAGCAGTGAGGTTGTACAAGATGAATTCAATTGCTTAACAATCTCAACCATGTTATCACTTTGAGATTCCATGAAAATAACATTTTTTCTTTACTTGCCACAGAAAAGATAGTGTATGGGAAACTTGCTGGGGGAGATTTTGAGCAAGATGTACAATAACAGCTGAAATTGAAAATTAATTTAGAAGGCAGGAAAGGGACGGTTGTGGTATGCTGTCAGATGTGCTGTGCTTATTATCTGCCCAGAATGGAGAGAGCGGGGAAGAGTTAGCACAGCCCTATTTGGAAGTCTGGCATGCTACTGACACCTTAAGTTTTAGCTTTTTTGTTTTTCAGATTCTGTGCTGCCTAGATGTGTAGTTATGAGCCCATATTAAGTGTTAGTAACCTCTCTTCACAGAGTAGGTAGATAAAACAAATAATTTCCGAGGTGGAGACCAAGCACAACAGTTACAAGTTTTCAGGTCTAAAAGCATAAACAACGGTGGACTGAACAGAGAAACAATAAGGATGGGACTTCATAACCTGAAGCTGTAATTGGAGAACTAACCCCAGTATGCAAATGGACCAAAATTTATAAAAGTGTGAGACCACTTGACTGGCCATCCATTTGGGACCATTTTAAGTCCACTTTGCGTATAACCCTGGTCAGGCTCCTGTACTGCCCAAGGTGTATCCTTAAAGGCCTTTTAATAAAAACCTACTTTTTAGCACTGTCTAGTCTCTGTTCCAGGTCAGCCTTCCCAAGGCATCACTATGGTAATGTGAGGAGGCAGGTGTGGTAGGTGCTAGATTACTGTTGCAGGTAACAAGAATAGCAGGGACAAGGTGTTAGGAAAAGCTCCCAACACCCAACACACTAACATCTATGGTGGCAGGAGCAGCCTGCCTCTGATTCACACTCTGATCAGTTGAGAAGTGGAAGTTCAGCTGTCGAAATGTACTGTTTGCTACTGAAATGGCCATTTTTCATCTCCTGAAAAAAACCAAAAAAGGCAGTGGGTGCTTATTGGACCACAGTGAAGACCTGACAAATATTGAACTACCTGGACATACTGAATTGCTTCAGCAGAATACTCAGCTGCATGATAATGCTTTGATGTATGATCCCAGAGAAAATCAGTTTCACCTTCTTTCAGCCTGTGAAAGAATTTGCCAATTGTATGAAGACAGTATTAGACATTAAAGCAAAATCTCCAAATAGTGTTGTGATGCAGTGCAACTAGATCATAAGCTCCTTTGGCATCATATTTTAGCAGAATTCCTGCAGCCACTGGGAACTCATCTCATATATTTTCTCACAATTGCACTTTGAGACCTTAGGGTCAGACGTGCAGTTTGAATTTTGAGACACTGTTCAGTTTGTGTCTTCACTGTGAACTAGCTGCTTGACATCATCCTAAGCAAGATCTAAATACACACATACTCAGAATTCCATTACTTCTTGGTTTCTTCTGAACATAAGGATCCCATGGTTTGCCTTTTTTTTTCGTTTGGTTTGGTTTGTTTTGTTTTGTTTTTGTTTTGTTTTGTTTGTTTGTTTGTTTTTTTGTTTAGGGTTTTTTTTTCCTTTGGATGGAGCCTTTGAGTCTAGTTATCCGATTCTGAGGGATAAAAGAGTGTCAATTCTCCAAGTTTGGGACTAGAGGTGCATGAAAGTATAGGGGATGGGGAGCACAGGCATGTGGTCCTTGTTGGGTGCTATGGTGAAAACACTAGGAGCTCCTATGTGAGGGGTTTGGAGTTTCAATGAAGTGAAACCCATGTCTACTGTACATCTAAGGTAGCTACTACTACTGTCAAGTTGTGCTTCCATTTTGCAGAGCCTTAGTAGATCTGCTGATACTGAAGAGTCTGTGAACAAATACCAGAGCACTGGTGGCACAAAGTAAAAGAGTACAAATGAAAGTAGCCTAAAAAAACCCAAAACAACCTTTCAATTGCAGGGTTTTTTTTTTAATGCATCAAGTAGAATGAAATAGACTTCTTTGTGAGAGTATTCTCATTTACAAAGAGACAATCATTCCAGTATCTTTCTCTTCCAAAGACAGAAAAAATAGTACTTTTCTTTCTAATATTATTCAAGGTTTTTTTGCAACATAAAAAGATACATATTTTGGAATGTAGACTAAAAGATGTACGATGGAGAACATAGGAGAAACTTGGCTGTTTTCTGTCCCATGCAATTACCAGATGTTTGTCATGGTAACCCCTGAAAAGCTCTGACCAGAAAAGTATTCTTAGGAGGCTGGAGAGCGTGCCAGCTGGCCACGTAAAGCCTGCAATATCCAAAATAATTTGGTTCACCACCTGTTGCTACTTAAAAAAAAACAGAATTAAAAAAATGCCTGAAAGAAGACAAACCCCTAAAATAAGCTAAAATCATACACATAGTATCTATCTAATAATTCTATGATTTTTTGCCCACTTTCTTCCCATTGCTGTGATACCTGTAGATACCTAGAGTTAATAGCTTGAGTAAGAAAATTTCTATTTGATTCCGTGGAAAGTTTAATCGGAATATTTTTTTAAAATGTCTTTTTAAAGTAGGATTTTGAGAGTTTGGGGAAGTAGCTGAACTTGTAATGGAACATATATCCTGATATAATGGAAAAGTTGAACAAGAAAGCAATTAAGAAAATAGAAACCAGGTTATTGGATTGGTTATTTATATATTGGATTATATATATATATGACCAAATTATTGGTTAATACTGTGTCTGCACTAGCACAAGGAAAAGGGCACTATCCTATGACTGAGATGTTGCTTTATACTGTCGTGACATAGCAGAGCAAAGATCAGTGAAAATCTTGGAATCCTGTTAGTTCTTACATATCTATTTATAGGTGAAATATTCGAGTTAGTGGTCACAAATACAGATGAGTTTCTTTTGAAAGGAAGTTTTTTGCAGTGTTTTATTAGGAGACTCTTCTGTGAAGAAGACCCCCATTGAGAAAGTTATCTTTTATAGGCCCTGACAATGAAATCTTAAACATTTAGAGGTAGTCCTGATGACCAGTACTCTATGGAAGGAAGAATGGTGAACCTGAAGACACCTTCAGGAGGGATATGAATTTTATTTTTCTCTTGAAGAAATTTCTTTCACATGATGCTGGTGTATCTTACAAGTATAAGATTACAAAGAATTTTTTGCCTCACATTCTCCTTGAAAAGGAACTCGGAAAAAAATCTCCCCAAAATTTGCAAACAGTGCAACTAGGGCTCAAGACTAAGTTGTAGGAGAAGTTTGCTCTACATAATGAATAGTGTTGTGTGGAAGCCTAAGTGAGGAGGAAAATGCTGAGGAGGCTGAGGTAGCTAGTATTCTCCTTTCCTGTCAACAGGAAGCTTGAGCAGAGACAGGTTATTCAAAAGACCAAATGTGGCCATTGGTTACTGAAAGTCTCTGAATATTCATGTGAAAAAATTGAATTTGAAGAATGTTTTTACGCCTTAGTCACAGTAATTGGCTGTCTTCATAAGTTGCTTTTCTTGAAATGTAGTATTCTCTTAAGTTGGTTATTTTAGCAGTTTTAGGATAGAACTTGTCTGAGGTGAAGCATCTGGTTACTGCATGCTCAAAATGTCTGTTAATATCAATAGCTTTGTTATACAGAATACAGTAAAGTTCAGAGTTAGGCTCTATAAAATGATGTCTTTTCATGCATTCAAAAGTGTCTCTTCCATGTTTTAATAAGTGATAGCAATTAGATCAGTCACAAAGTAATGTTTTTGTTTAAGTATGTCTGTTTCACCTGGGTGAATGAAACCAACTCGGCATTTGGTACATTCTTACACATACATGCGTGTCTACAACAGAACAATATGGTATAAAAATTGAGAGCTTTCTGCACATAGGTTCAGTCAGTTGAATTTACATAGCTTCTGTGATTGCACTAGCCAGGAAAAAGTGTATATCACAGGAGCTGGCAGGAGACTTTACTATTTCAAATTTGTTCCTGGACCTAGTATACATTCAAAAAAATAGAATATATGACATCTGCATTATGTTGAAGTATGTGAATTTGTTTTGTAAGAAGGGTAGGTTGACAGCATTCATAATAAAGACAAAAGAAGAATGTAGGTTATTATAAATCTGTTTTAAAATAATACCTCAAAGGTATAAAACTGAACATCTGAAATGAGGTATACATATGTAAATGACAGCTCTGAATGGTGTTGAAACTTATATTAAAGTGTCTTTTAATATTGAGGAAACTCTAAATAATATTTTTTTAACATTAATTTTGTGGTGACTGCAAAGATTCTTGGTGTTTTTTAGGTGGATATTAATCTTCATCTCATTAAAAATATTAATATTTTTAAATAGCCCAAGTATACTCAGCTATTTAAAACTTACTCTACAAGGCTTCTTGCAACATTAACACGAAAAGTAGGAAATTAATTCCTTGCATTAATTTAAAATCCATTCCTTCCTTTAGACTGTTTTAACACAGATAGGTAAGAAGTTATCTACAGTTATAGGACAGAGAGAAAGAGAGAGAGACTTTTGAATGTCATTTGGATATTGTCTTTCTTGACTTTCCATGTACAATAAATTAATGTATGAAGTAGAAATGTAAACAGGCAACAAAGGTTAAATATTCAGATTTGTGTGTGAGAAAAGCAAATGATAATTATTTATGTTATGATTCCACATACTGCATCTTCATTTGATATAAATAAGTTGAGGGAGATTTATAAATCTTCATGGGGCAGGCTTTCACAACATCTTCCCCTTAGCTCTGATAGGCATCACAGCTCCTCATTTCTAATCATTAATGATGTTTCTATCCCTGTAAACTCAACAAGGCCAAAGCATGGGTTTGGTCATTGTCCTGGGGCAGTTTTGTCTGTTCATTTAAATTTTAGTCATTAATGTTCTCTAATGTCTTTCAGTTTTGACAAAATCCTATTGGCGGTATATTTAAAACATAATTTGTGAATTTGCCTTAGTGAATTTGTAGACTAAGAAAAACATGAGAATAGGAGGATTTCGTGAAAATGGCAGTAAACCAGGTAATTTTTAGCTGGTGTAAATAGCACTCAAACTTCTCTGTAGGTGTGAACGTCGTTTTGAAGGGCACAGTAGCCGCTGCTATCCATGTGGAATTGCGATGTCTCCCTGTGGACGCTTTATAGCCAGTGGATCAGATGACAGATACGTAAGTAGTTTTTGCTTATTTTCCTCCTAAACTATAAGAACTATTCATATTGTACCTAAAGGAGTCTTTTCAGAGGATTTTAGGATTGAACTTAATGTGCATTACTGGGGCCTATAGTACTGTCATATAGTTCATTCACATGTAGCAGCTACATATGATTCATAATTATTTTGTCTGAAAAAATCACAGAGTGGCTAAATATTAGTGCTCAAAGTAATTGTTAAAATATTGTTTCTAGAGTTTTCCATAATATTTGACTCTGAATTGTCATGTGCCATCAAAGATGAGGGGAATGATGGTCCCTGTAGCATAGCTATATATCTTGTATATATATATGATGACTAGGAACTCTGTAGCAAATACAAATTAATTTACTTAACTCCCAAATACAGGGTGATGAATCTTTTAGTATGTCTTTCTTATGAACCAATCAGCTGAATAAAAAATCAGAAGCCATTCAACTGGAATTAGAACTTTCTGGACCCTTTGTGTGTGTGTTTTCTCCCCAGATAAATTATCTTCTGAATCAATGTCAGTCATATTTATTTAGAAATGAATCCTGATTAAATGTGTATTGCTATATTTTTGGGATTGCACCTAATTTTAATTCAGTAATGCCTGCATTGTTGGCAGAAGGTTTGTCTTGCTGTTTGTGAAGAGATGGATGATTGCTAACCTGTACTGTAGGCCTTTGAAACTGGACTGGGGTTGGGTTCATTGCAAACACATCCTTTCAAAACAGCTGGGTAGCAATGCTGTTTAAATTTATTTTAGGTATTTCTAGGTTAATTATCAGAACATGACACAGAGTCATGTTTGACTCAACCTCAAATTCAGAACAAGAGGCATTTACTCTTCTGGATAGTTTTGAATTACTGGCTCAAGTAATGCATGAAGGTCAGAGATTTTACTGGCAGATTGCTGGATGTTTGGCAATAAGTATTGTGTTCTTGACGTTTTCATATTTTTTCAAGTTTCTGGTAAATAGCATTTCAAAATGTAGCTTGCAATACAAAAGAAGGACTTTTTGCTTTGTTTGTAAAAAAAGCATCTAATATTTACCTCAGGTCATGATATAATATACTAATATATTTATTTGAGGTTACTAATTAAAGTTGCTTTTGAATTGTATAAAAATAGGTGCAGTTGCAAGACCTTTTGTCTTCTTGTTTTGCATTAAAAATCTTGTTTGGAATTAGTGCTGATACAAGAAAAGAAAGACAGCATGATTTTGTCCTCACTCCAGATTCTTGGCATGTTGTGGATCATCAAAGGAAGCTGAATAGCTGGCATGCATCCTGCTCCAGTTGGCATGTGGTCCGTGGTGGGCACAGTGCCAGTCAATACTTTTTGGTATGGCTCCTGGGTTGGAATTTTGCATAATTTGCGTCCTATGTCTGTAGAGAACTTTCATTGCTCTTCTTGTCCCCTCAGGAAAACTGAGTAAAGTTTTGGACTCATGCTTATACTGTTCTGTTAGGAAAAAATTCAGTTTTGGGGCACTTTTTAGGAGGCATCCCTTTGAAGTGTTGAGACTGGATATACTTTTGGGCTTCTTTTTGAAAGGAAATTGAATGTGGCACTGAATAGTCCATTCATATTTCTCAATTAATAACATCCTGACAAATGGCTTAATGTGTGACTGGGACAGTTTTAATCATTATCAAGAAGTCACATATTTCTTCTACAATGTCCACTGGAATAAGCTGCATAAAAAATCAGTAGTGTGGATACAAAGCGTTATCTTCAAAAAGAGCATTCTGGAAATAGGTTATGTAACTTTCCACTGAGAAGCAGCTGCATCTTCAGTCATCTTGCAGTCTATTTTATCAAGTGCAATTCTTGCACCCTGTGGTTAAAAAATATGATCGATTTTAAAGCCAAAAGAGGCATAATTGGAATATAATTGAGAGACATTGACCTTAAACTGCCTTTTGTATTTCACAATATCTGAAGTATTTGACAGAGAGGAATAACTTGTCCACACTGATTAATAGCAAAATCACATTCCTACAGGACATAGAAACAGCAAACCAAAATATGTTATTGTAAAAGAAAAAGAGATGAAAATTCTGTCTGCCTTTTTTTCTACTTGAAGGGGGTATGACCTATTTTATGTAAGAGCTCAATGTAGCTTCTGTGTGGTTGAAGGAGCCACTTGGTTTTCTTTGACTGCTCTGGTGTGTGTTAGTGTGAGATTTGTAGATGCTGTAAATTGGGGTTGCAAGTGTTTTACACCAACTTCCTCAAGAGAACTTTTACCAAGACCTGTGTAGGACCTGACAATCTGATCAAGCAGGTAACCAGTATCCTGGTTTTGAACTGTGATTGTCCTTTCTGTAGTTAGTTGCAGCTAGAAAATATAGAATGTTAACACTTCTAATATCAAATATTTTCTGCATCCTAAATAGCCTAAGGTTGCAAGTGAATTCAGTTGGCTTTTGCTTAACTGAATACACATAATATTTAATTTCTAGCCATTTTACAAGTGGTCTATGGTTTTCTGACTACCAATATTATTAAGGACATTGGACAAATATACCCTAATTTGGTTTAGATTTCATTTTGCTGGACTCTCTACAAAAATGTTTACCTAAAAATTTGTTGACTATGACAATCAGTGTAAAAAGACAAGAAATATCTGGACAATGTGAAATGCTACTTTTTATAGTAAAAAGAACTATTTTTCTTTCTGTGCCATGTAGTTCTAGTTAGATGTTTTACCTTACATCTAATTAGGCACTTAATTTTTGTCTTTGAAGACCATAGGGCTCTCTGAATAAATTCCAAGTTTCCAGAAATGAAGTAGGGAATGAAGAAATAAATATTTGTCTCTTTAATTGCTTTCAGACTCATTCTTGCTAGCTCTCTTTGAACTATAGTCTCTAAGACACACATTTTGACCCTAGTGCTGAAACTGGATTTTCTAACATAAAACTCTCTGTCCATGCCAAATCTCAAAGCCTGTGTTCATAGCTCACACAGACTGACCCATCACAAACCCAGAAGTTTTTCAGCATAGCAGGTTGCTGCATGAATAACAAAAAATACATGGGTAATGTATGACACTCTCTTCCCTTTTTTTACGCTTTTCAACAAAGTCTAGGATTTTTCTTACAACACTGTCTTTGAAACATTCTAAATCCAAGATTAGGTTTATGCCTTCCAACTGTGAAGGCACTGAAGCTTGAAGAAGTAGCCCAGAGGGCAGCATCATTGAAAGGGTTACCAGGAGACATGATAAAGCAATTGGATTATTATATATAACATCAGCCTAATAACCACTTGTGAGTCCCTGAATATTAACCTTCATGTAAAATTGGTTTTAGAGGAAGTTCTCATTATCCAAGTGATGCTGGAAAGTGATATTTGTTTGGGGACATATCCAAAGAGTTTTGCAAACCTGTGAAGAGTGTCTGGATGCAAACCCAGACCTGATACTATTTGCAGACTGAGTTATTTTCAGATATAAGATTCTGCATCAGGCATAACACAAACCGTAGACTTTGTTTAAGGTTAACACCTTAGTTTAAGTAGCTACAGAGACTGATATTCCAAATAAAATGTCAATGCTGCTGAGCAATATACTGTAATGTTTTACTACCAAAAAATACATTTGGAGGTTGGGCTGCCAGCAATCCTTTGTTCTGTACATCTGCTCCTCTTGCACTATGCTACTTTTTAATGTAATCATTGCCAAGAAGATTGTATTTCTTAACCCCCTTAAATATACTATTAGTCACATTAGTCTCTTTGTGGCTTAGTTCTGATTTATAAAATGGAGATTAGCAATAGTATCTTTCTTCTCTCCTCTTGTCTTTAAAAGAAGAGTTTAGATGAGGCTCTCTCAGTTTGTTACTGTTGTGATCAGCTGCTATAATCTTATTTATATGAAATACTTCCATCCTTTTGTGTCTGTGGTGTGATAAGCTTTAAAATTGCATCTGATTAGGTTAAAATTGCTTACAATGATCTAGATACCAAAAAACAAACACACCAGGAAACCTCAAATTTTAAAGATAAAATTGTGTGTTGATTTTCTCCCTTTAAGAGCTCACTGCATTAGACTTTTTAGGTACTAATAATGTCAGGTAAAAGACTACAAATGAGTGAATTGGCAAAGATATTCTGATTTAGTTGTATGTAAATGGAAGAGATAGGACTAGTTCATAGTCTAGAATGCTTTGTTCCATATCTCCTGGGAGTGTATCTTGGGGGCATCACTGAGGTTTACTTGATATATGATATATGATTCTTTAATACTTTATTTGGGGAAAATAGAGGGATATTTTCTTTACTGGAAAATTACTTTTAGAAATGTATGATATTGGTATTGTATCATATTTATTGTCTTGCTCTACACTTCATACCAGAGAGATTGCAGAACAGAATGTATTATATGAAGCAGTGGTAGCAACTATCTAAAGTATTTTGGTGTTCAGTGTGATTGGTATTCCAATTATATATTGCTCAAGTTTTATCTTATGGTTCATACTAAGATAGGCTTTAACAGGAAACATCTGGAGAAAACATTAGTAATGTTTACTGTGGAAAAGGCAGGACTGACATTGCTCGGCAGGAAAAAATCCATAGCAGAGAATGAATGACAGAGATTGTGACAGCCTTTCTGCCAGCTGTTGATGGAGAAAATCTACCCCTTTCCAAAGAGGAACATAGTTTTGTTTTAGTCTTGAACCTGAGTTTTTTGGATTCCTTGATAACGTGGTTGGCTCTTAGGCTGATTATCCTAGAAGTGAACAGATAAATATTGCTTTCTTAATCATACAGTCCTGACTTTGGGCATGCTGTTACTTCACTGTCGCTTTGGGTATATCTTTGAAGATGACTGAAAATCTTGGTCTTGGTAGGTCATTTTATGAACCATGGAGTTATGTGAGTATGAGCACATTAATTGTTGTTGTGAGCCCTTTGGTCAGTTCAGACTATTGCATATCTAGGCCACTACACTAGACCTGACCACCACAAAACCAGATTTGCAGCTGAGAGAGGTGGAGGATTTTCTGATGGCTATGGATGTATTGTTATTTAACTAACACTGAACAACTTTTTTTTTCAAACTGAATTTTGTGAGTGTGTAATTTCTTACTGTGTTAACATTGAATTTTGCTAATGTTTTTGAGAGATAGGAGGAAGTGTGAGGAATTAGCCTTTTTGCTAAAGAAAACTAGTTTTATAGAAAATACCTCATGTTCAGCTGTAGTAGGAAGCTGAAGTAGATATGAATACCCAATGTTCATTCTGGAACACACACAGCAGTGGGGTGCTAAAAGGGGATATTTGCAATTTTACATCCACTGGACTTGTTTTTTCTATATGTGTACCTCTTAGCCTCAATTCTTGACAGTAGTTGAATTTTGGGTATCATAGGTACATCTGGTACAGAAACCTGGTTAAAGGTCCTCTGCAGCATCTGAATCTTTGAGTGCTTCTGTCAAACTGTCAACACCAGCACATGAACAGGAAATGCAATTATTGGTACTGTTGATACAGAGGAGAATCTTAGCAGCAGTCAGAAAAGAGCCACAATGGGTATGATGCTGCTTCATAATGAGCAGTGAGGTAAAAGTTCTTAGAATAAAATCTTCAATTTGTAATTCTGTACTCCGACAACACTACATGTGTTATAAATGTAAAGGCAACCTAAATTCAGTGGCGCATGGTGTGACATAAATTTTAATATGAAAACAAAAACAATCACATACATGAGGTCTTAAAATTAGCAAATTAAATAGAAACTGGTTTGACAAAAATTACAATTTGGAAGCGTCATAGAAGGGTGGCTTAGAGAGGGAAATCATATATGGTTTATGTAATATTTTTAGTGAGGAAAATTCAAATGTGTTAGCTATAACTGCCAGAAGACTGATACATTTGAAAAATATCCCCTGCATCTTTAAAGATGACTGAAATATATAATATTAACTATTTTCATAATAAAGAGGATTAATAATGTTCACTGTCACTCATTTTTTAGTGATGTCAAAGGAAATAATATGGAAACTGGGTTCTTAATAGTAGTGTGGATTTCCTGTGACTGCCAGAACGACAGCTTCAATAAATGTCATTAAAAGGGAAAGGGGCTCTGAGAAGGTGTACTGTACTCAACGTTTTGGTGCCAGGCTTGATTAGACTTTCCATGCTACCATGTGTAAGTGTATGAGATATCTTGGGACCGAAGAACATTAAACAGCCCTTAGTATACTTGTGAAATCTGTTTTATTATGTGTGGATTTGGTACAGATACCTATAGTTAAGGCAGTCAAACTCTTTCCACTATAATTCTGTTTTCAGTTGCTTAGAAGTAAGAACATTTTGGGCTGAAACTTTCCATGCTCAGTGTCTGCTTTAGGCTGTCATTTTTCTTTAGTGTAAGTAGTTCAGGAGCTTTTTTAGCTTGAAATAGAGGAAAAATACATGGTTTAATGGAATATGTGCCCCAGTATAAATAGGGATTGATGGAGTGCAAGTCAAACACTTATATCATGTACTGCGGGATTGTGCATCAAGTTTGATGGCATTGATGGAAGCAAATGACCAATAATGCCTTTATTAACAACTGCAGATATCTTTTATAAAAATGTTAGATTACTTATTTATTTTTCTGTCGAGGGACTTTAACATTTCTGTCTTCTGTAGCTCATTTGAAATATTAGGAAAAATAGTCACAGAAAAGTGATGATATTGGCCAATCCATGCAAAACATGTGAAGAAAACACTTCTATTTGTGCAAGGCCAAATCAGGTATCTTAGACATCAATGTCTTTTCGTTTGTTTGTTAGTTGTGTTCTTTTCCTGTGATCTAAGATACATGCTTCAGCTTAAAGCCACGGTAGCAACAAAGGATTTTCCTTGAAACTGGTGTTGGTTTTCTGATGCCTGTGCAAAAGCTGATAACAAGGAGAATTCTTCTGTTATTCTTCCAGTGTTTATGATTTGTTTCCCCCCCTTTCTTATCCAGGAGGCTGTAGGAGTGTAAGCAGTTTGACACAAATGTATATGGTCATGGGTTGGATGAGAGGGCAATGGGAACAGATGGGAACAAGTTTCCTTTGAAGTTAGTGTGTGAGGAAACAGAGGAAAGAATTTACAGTGAAACTCTGCAGATAAAGTGTCAGTTTATCTAGCACACTCTGTCTACCAATGCAGTAGAATTAAGTAATTTTCCATTTGGATACAAATTCCTCCACTGGAAGAAGGGCCTTTGCCCTTCTTCCCTGTCTCTTGGTACAAGTCTAGGGAAGAAAGCAAAAGCTTGTGTATACTTGTAAGGTGCTAAATACGCTGTCACACTCTGGGTTACTGAAAACTGACTACTCCAAATGTTCTTCAAATATCAAGTGAAAGGAAATACAAGTAAGTATGTAGTTATGAGTCCAGGAAACTTCTTTGGAAGCTATTGGTACAGGTAAATTATTTTTACTTTTGGCTGACCCTCAGCAAGAAATGGAAAGGAAATACCAATATCTACTGAATCAGTATTTTTATTAGACAAAATTCATCTTAATATGAAAAAAAGGGGATTGACTTTGGCTAAAGTCTAAAACATTATATGCATATATGCATTTTGGGTATTGCTAAATGCTTCCTAGACTGTTTTGTTTTCTTTTCATTGCATTTGGTTTGCTGAAAATCTGTTCTTACTCTGTCATTGATTTAATGTTTTCAAGGGTTTCTTATTCTTCTATTCTTAATGTTATGGTATCAGTTATAATTCAGTTACTGTTCTTTTCTTCTCTTCTATAGGGAAGACTATGCTAAAATAATCTAGTGAGTACAGAACAGAAAAACCATTTGGATAACATCAGAAAATACAGTAAAACTAAAATTATGGCAGACTATAGCAGAAGAATGTTTATACTGGAGTTATTTCTCTTATGAGTGTTCTGTTAAAATACTATTCTCTTTGGGGTTTATGTTTTGTTTTTAAACTTTTGAAGTTAAAAATAAATGTACGTTCAATCTTTAACCAAGTTAACTTTTGTTCTCAGAATTTAGACTATCACTGGCTAGTTTAAAAATCTTTGGCTAGAGCTACTTAAACAGAAGCTGGCTTTATACGCTTTTATGTGATGATGTTTTGTTTTAATGAGATTTTACTGTCTTACATGTCAAAAATACTCAGAAAATTACTATTGCTTTTCCTTTCAGTTGTTGGAAAAGATGATTGCTGCCACAATGTAATAAACTATTCTTGCATGTAGCTAGAGACTGCCCCTTTTTCTGTTGAAGTTGAACCATGACACCTAAGTGTTTAAGGTGTATGGGTCTAGGAATACAGTATCAGAAAAACGTCCAGCAGTAGTTCCATTAGGATAGATTTGCAAGAGTGATGTGCAATGGGCAGGTTGTGTTCCCAGCCACCATCTGTGTGTTTTGCTTAGCAGCATAGTCTTTGTGGTAAAGGTCAGAGGAAAGGACTTTCCCGTATCTGGTGTTTCCCATGCCTTTCAGAGCTTCAGTGGTTAGCTACAGGTGGGCTTCTACCAATAGCTGCTTGTCATGAATTTCCTCTGATCCACTGAATCTGCTTATACAATGTAATCATTTGGAAAAGTGCTGCATCCCAGCCTAATCTCTAGCTCAGGGCTAAGAATAATTTCTTGAAAGGTGAGAGGTAAGGGTCTGAACGCTTTTTAGGCTGACAAGTGTGATTACAGCACCAAATATACACTCGCTAGATTATAATGAAGCTGCACGACTGCTTCACAACATTCTTTTGAAAGAAAGGGATGAGCCAAATTGTTCATTTAGAAACAGTGTGGAAGAGCATAAATTATCAGAATAACTAGGTTTAACAAACTTTGGGGCTTTGTTTAAACAATAATGAAATATTATCCCATCTATTTCATAGAGTGGAACAGGGACATAAAGATTAAGCCAAAAATGATCATGTTCCCAAATTAAACTGAGGACCTGGAATGGAAAATTAATTTTTATTGGATAATTCTGGCAAAGTTCTGTAAGCCACTAGATTATGATGGAAAAATTTCAACTTCACTAACCATGCCTGTCTGTGATATGTTCTCTTGGTTAAATGATGGAGCATGTTTCTTTATGAATCAGAGCATTTTGTGCTCTTGATTCTTGCCGTCATTGACTTTGCCTTTTCTTTGTTCCTCCTTCCATTAAAGGGAAGGAGAGTAGTCTTGAGGAGAAATAAGGCAACCTATTTTACTAGAACCACTGTTGAATGATAAGATTTGTTTTCTGAGAGGTGCATTAAAGGTTTTTCAGAACGGACATTGGTCCATGAAGCTTTTCATAAATTGGGAAGGAAGACTGTTGAATCCACAAGCTTTTGGGACTTGGAGGTATTTGCTGTCTGCTAGGCGAAGTTCAGCTGCCTTGAGTCTGATTGGTTAAACTTCTTTTAGGGAACTCTCAGCAAAAAACTTAAGTCACAGAGTAATAGAGTAACATTCACTGCTGTAACAGAGTTTATACACAGTTTGGTTTAGTTTATGTCAGGTTGTGTTCTAAATTCCATGTTCATTAATGTCAGAGATTTTGTAAAGATGATGGAGCCTTCATATTTTTATTGAAACTTTAGAGTTTGGATTATCATCTATGACTATTTTTGCATGCTTCATAATTTATTCTATCTTTTGAGATACAAATTTTATTTATAATGTACCAAATAAGACAACATGTAATGTGTCTGTATTAATATGCCTTGTATATGCACAGTCTATCCTACAAATAATTATTTTACTAGATAAGGGATAGTCTAAACCAGTCCCATGTGTCTGCATCTGAATCTCACAAGTGTTTTTTTGTGCAGAAAATCTATACTACAGGATTTTTATTTATTTATTTATGTATTTATTGTAAAATAATGCCAATATAATATCACAATTCTACCATTTTCATAGTGTCAGTATACCCATTATTTTCAGTGAATTTTGGGGTGGTTTCCTGATGCAGTTTTGCAATGGGACTTTTTCATTATTTGAGGCTGTAGCAGCAAAATTTTAATTTTCTGCTTGAAAAGCACTTTCCCTTTTTCTTTTGGGAAAAAAAGGCAGGCAGTATACTTCTTCTCATTGATGATACCTGCAGCAGTTGTATTATTATTGAATTGATATTGAATTCTATACTGCTCAATTAAACACAACAAAGACCTCTGTAGGAACTGAAAAAAATTTACTTAACATTGGAGAAAGGTATTAAATTCTGTTTAAAAGAAAGGATTTAAATTCCAAAGAGCATAATTTAAAATATATGTTTAAAAGGGTAATTTTTTACCTGATTCTTGAAGTACACCTAATCTTTAGTTATTTATCGGGGGAAGAGTGCATTATTCTTTCTAATTTTTTTTTAAATTTGAGTTAATTTAAGCATTTGCTAAATTATCTCAAATTATAGAAATCAATTTTAAGTTACTGGTGACTTTCATATCTGTTTAGCTATGATTAAAATTTTCTAACTTCTCTGTAGACTATACTACAACTTAATGCTTCTAAAATGTGTTTATTTTTTAATAGTGAAAATATAAACTCATTCTTTTTTAGGCTTACGTGTATGAAATGCGCTCAAGCACTTTTTTACATAAACTGGGGAGACACACAGAATCTGTAAGCAATGTCAGTTTTAATCCCTCATCACCACAGGTAAGCCATTGCTTTTTCCCTCTTTGTAATGAAAACATATACAATAACTGTATTTTTATAATTTTGAAGTTACAAAATTACAAAAAACCACCTCGCCGTGGTCTTGCTTTTTATTCTGGAGTCTTCTGTTTATTTACATGCTAATGTACTGTGCATCTGTAGGGCTGTTCAGCTACTTCCATCTGTAGTGATAAACTCATTCCAGTTATAAACTCATGCAAAATTCCACATGAATAGAGAAAAAATGCCCCTATTAAGGGCCTGAAAAGAAGTCTTCTTGCCTGGGAACTCTTCTGAACCTATGCATGTTGAATGTTAGGAAAAGGTACATCCGTCTGAAATTACCCGAAGAGACTGTTAATTCAGAGAAAGTAGGAGAGAAATGAGTCGGGACAGGGACATGACAAGGGCCTCAGGCTTGCTGGCATTACTCAAAGGTCTGAAACTTTAAAAGCAACATTAAGTGTGCTGTGTCAGAATACCTATTGAAATAGCTTTATCACAATATTTTGAAAAACTATTACTGTTGTGCTTTGAGCCTTTTAGATATCTGTAGGTGAAAAGTACTTCAAAGAAGTTTCAATCTGATTAAATTTTATTAATATTTTATTTTTATTCACCATCATGTTCATGATTCTTCTCTTTTCCATCCTCAAATGTACAGATTTATTATGATGGTATTAATCAAAAAAAGAAGGGATGGCAGTTAATGCAATTTGTCCTAATCTTTCATGGGTCATTACAGATCAACTTGTAAATGGTACCAAGACACTCATGTGAAGCAGTCCAAGCCAGCTGCATGTGCCCTTTCTAATTCTGTAAGATTCTAAGACTTCTGAGAGGTAGAATCTGGGGTAAAAATATCTCTTCAAAAGGTAACAGCACCTGGATTATTGTTGAGCAAGAAAATCATTGTGACTTGTATTAAACTTTGGGGTTTTTTAATGTAATATGGTGCTTTTTAAAAAGTTTATTATTATTGACTGATACAACTGTGTATTATACAAACCTATAACATGATAAAAAATCTTGAGATACTCTTCAGGTTTGGAGAATTGCATAACTGTTCAACTTTCAACAGTTTAATGGATTTAGAAATTGAGTCAAAGCAGAGCAGTGCCAGTCTAAGTATTTGGGGAAAAAGATGATCTTCAACTCTACCCACCTTTAGGAGATTCTCAAAGTGGGCTTGGTTTCCTACAGTGCCTTGTTTGGCTACTGCCTTTAAGGCAGTGGTTATGTTTACAGATCTTGACCCTTGCCATCTTGACAACTGCTTTGACAGAAAGGAACATAGAGTTTTGGGCTGTTCCACTCTCCTGCTACAAGGGTGGTTGAGCCTGTGGATAGCTAGGCTACTAGTGGGACACAGCAGATAGTCCTACTGAATTTATTCCAATCCCTGAGAATTCAAAATTAAGAGTTTATTGCTTACATGTATGTCTTTATATGTGGCAGAAAGATACATTCTTTTGCAGTTTCTAACAAACTGCAATAATGTTATTTATCAATGTATTATGAGTTGATGTTTTTTAGTGCAAAAAATTGTTCATGCCAAAAAATCTTTGCAAGTAAATATGAAAACATATGAAGAAGGACGACAGATTTTAAAAGAGAAGGAAAGAGCCTTCTATAAGCTGGAAAGAAAAATACAATTCAGTTTAATCATTGAATACTCATACAATACACATTTTAAGTGTATTGCCAGCAAAAAACAGCTGTACACCACATGAGTTTTAGATAAATAGGCTTGCAGGGGCAAGCATTTCAATTCATAGAATATCTGTCATAAAATCTTTATGGTATTTCTTACAAGGGTATATACTTTATTGAATGGCACTGCTAGGCTGAAAGGGCTGGTTTAGAACAATTGGTCACTCCACTGTTCAATGTGAATTTTGTTTACTGAGTCTCTAGACAGGCTGCCCTGTGGACTGGAAGGAGAGGGGATTGGCTAGGAGTGGGAAGGAAAGGCACTAACTGTAGTCATAGGGTTAATTTGGAGAACAGATAGCTTCTTGGAAACTGTCAGAGAATGAAGAGAGAATGGAGACTAAGAACTGGAGGAAAGGGACATCTGTATGGAGTGAAGTGATGATGTTGGAAAGATGAAGAGAGTGCCTAGAAGGAGGGAACGAAAGCCCTGAGTAAGAGATGAAAGCTGCAATGTTAAGAATTATAGTTTTTGCACTTCTAGTTAAGCCTTTTTTTCTGCAAAAGATAGGAAAAGTGAGATGCCTGTGACCTGATTTTCAGAGCTGCTGAGAACCAGAGGTTGCTCTTGATGTACCAGTTCTGAAAATTGGTGTGTTCAGTGTCTTAGAAAAAACCCCATATTTTCAAGGATATAAAGGGAAGCTTTCAGATGAGATAAATCTCACTTGCTTCCTTCACACATTACACAACTGTTTTGTAGGGGCCAGTAATAAAATATTGAACGGGATATGCAAGTGAGCATCTCCTTTTCATGCTCCATGAAGGGACATGTAGAAAAGTATTTGTGAAGTGTACTTTGAATACAGTCTCCTCCTCTGTCCCGAGGAGCTGAAGTGAGGAAGCTTTGCCAAGCAGGAAGAACTAAAGGACTGATGGTTAGGAGTTTGTTCAGCTATGTTTTTTATAGAGGAGTAGAATTTACAATTTAATTTTCTTATGTAGCACTTTAGAAAGCTGTCAAGGTACCTTATTTCTCTTTCTTGTAAAGCATTGCTTTTAACTTGCTCAACAGATAGTACTCATAGAATGGAGTTGAACATTTGCTGATAGTAGAAACCATTCTGTGGGAAGTTCCAGTTCTAAAGTTTCTGAGCTTTTAATGTAGAACAGGTACAAAGCTTCTTCCTCCATTTCAATTAAAATTCAGGCATTTGCATTCCAAGAAGATTCTCCTTGCTTACATAAACTTTGAGAAATTTAAAGCCAAATTAATTGGCAGTCATGATGCAAACCTATAGTGGATGTATAACAAATCAGACTTCAGCCATTAAAATATATATTTAGATGAAATACAAGCAAAACGAAATGTGGAATAAGCTGCATTCTAAATGAGCTTTTGGGAAAGGGAAAGCTCAGTCTTAGCTAACAGATTAAATATGAAAAGAAAAACATACTCAACTTCTGTCTTAAATTAAAATAGCAACATAAAATGATTCCAGCTGACTGATGGAGTATGATATAGCCACACCAAACATCTTGGCCCAGCTCCTGGCTGTATCTGAACTGGGTTCAGAATAAAGGAAGAAAGGCACAAAGCAGAAATTCTTTAAAGCTGCCTTTTGTACCTCTCTTCTTCCAATCCACTTCATAAAGTACAGCAGTCTCAGAAGTGCTTGATTCTGCACTCCCTACAAGCTTTCCCTGTGAGCTGATCTGGCAGCTGGGGGGACTCTTGCATTGCCTTCTTGCTTTCAGGGCTGTGCTGTGTGGTGGGGTAGGCAGGGAAAAGTACATATTGATAAGGGAATCCTGTGCCCCTTTCTCTTATCTCAGAGAAATATTCAACATCTGCAATCACCACTGTTCCTAGCTGCTGTGCTTCTGAAGAGTGGTGTTTGAAATATTTAAAAATTATGCTAATACATGCATTAAAATGCTGATATTGTCACCTGAGAGGACTGGTTGATCTGTGCTTTTTCATAAATCGTTCACAATGTATCTGTTTGGAATGTTGTAGTTGCTGAGACACTGTGACATGGGGTTTTTTACAGAACTGTGGCTGTATTCCATCCAGCTAGTTATTTGCTCACGTAAGAACATTTCTTGGAAGAAATAGATAAGTTCCCTGCTGATATATCCTGCCATGCCATGTCATACCATATCATACCACACCAGAAAAAAACACGAATCTGGGACTTATTCCAACATTTAATGCCTTCATTTCTGCTCCTCTGCTAACATCTGGGGAGAATGACACTGGCTCTGCCGCTACCATTTTCTTCTGTGACCAGGTAATGAGTGACCAACACTGTTCACTGCTGAGAGAAGATAGATCCGTAGAAAGAAAAATGACAATTATCAAGACTCTTTTAAAATGTCAATATAATATGTGTTATAGTCATAGAATGTCTTGTGGTGGAAGCTACATTAAATACAATCTATTTTCAATCATTCTGCCATGGACAGTGTTGCCACCCATAAGACCAGGTTGCTCAGGGCCCGTCCAACTTGGACTTTAACCCTTCCAGAGATGGGGCATCCACAACCTGTGCCATTGCTTCACTACTCCCTGAGTAAAGTATTTCTTCGAAGCATCTATCTTAAATCTCTCTTTTAATTTAAAACCCTCCCCCATGTCTCATCACTGTCTGACTGTACAAAGGGTCACTCTCCTTTTCTAAAAAACACTTTAAGTACTGAAAGACCACAATAAGATCTTCCTGGAGCCATCTTTTCTCAAGGATAAGCAACACTAGCTCTCTCAGCTTGTCTAAGGAGAGGTGCTCCACTCCTCTGATCATTTTGTGGGCCTACCCCAAGAGGTCCACATCTTTCTCATGCTGAGGACCCAAGAGCTGCATGCATTATCCCAGGCTAGGTCTCCTTGAGAGCAGAGTGGAGAATCACGTTCCTTGACCTGCTGGCCGCACTTCTTATGCATAGTCCAGGATGTGGCTGGCTTTCTGGGCTGTGGGAACACACTCTTGTCTTGTGTTCAGCTTCTCATCTACAAGAACCCTCAAGTCCTCCTCTGCATGGCTGCTCTCAATTAGTCCTCGCAGTCTCGTGGCTGGGATTGCTCTGACCCAGTTGCAGCACCTTGCACTTTGACTTAATGAACCTCATGAGGTTCTCACAAGTCCATTTCTCCAGTTTGGCCAGATCCTCCTGGATGGCATCCCCTCCTTCTATTGTGTCAAAGGCACCACTCAGCTTCAGGTCATCTTGTAGACTTGCTGAGGGTGCAGTCAATCACAGTGCCTTTTAAATGAAAAAGATATTAGAGACCACCAAGATAACCAAGATGCAGCCCTGAGGGACAGCTGTCATTGCTGGCCACCACCTGGACATAGAGCCACAACAGTCTGGCTGTGCCCATCCAGCCAATTCCTTATTCAATCTTCAAATCCACCCTTCAAATCCATGTCCTGCTAGTTGGGAGATAAGGATATCATGTGGGCCCTTGTCAAAGGCCTTCACACAAGTCTAGGTAGATGACAACAGTCACTTTTCCCCTGTGGACCACTGGAGTCACTCCATCATAGCAGGCCTTCATGTCCTGTGAGGAGCAGCTAAGGACTTTGAGCTTGTCTAGTTTGGAGAAGTGGCTGAGCAGTGACCTCACTGTTCTCTAAAGCTTCATGAGGAGGGAACATGAAGAGTGAGGTGCTGATCTCTTTTCCCTAGTGTTGGGTGACAGGATATGTGGGAATGACTCAAAGATACATCCATTAGAGGAGGTTTAGATTTAAGGCGATGAAACATTTCTTTACAGAGAGGATGGTGAAACACCGGAAGAGGTCAATGCACCATGCTTTAATATCATGCTTTAATTTTTGGTCGGCCCTGAAATGACCAGAGGATTGGATTAGATGATCCTTGTAGGTATCTTCCAGTTCAATTCTGTTCTATTCTATTTAATTCAAATTCAATTTCTAATTCAACTTTAAAATTGAATTTTAGTCTTTCTGTCTCCTTTCCCTAGTGGTACATGCTGAGGAAATCTCTCATATTTCTTCCCAGCCCTGCACTGGTAGGAAGGGACTGAAAGGCTAATTATGTTCCAGCCTAGGTGTTGGCTGTGTCCCTTTGTGGGAAGAAGGCATGAGCCTTCTGATGGGTGTGAGAGCTGTGGATCATCTTATGACGATTTGAAGGACTGAACACAATTGCAAAAAGTATGTGGGAGTTGTGGTTTTTTAAAGTTTGTGTTCATCAGGTTCAGCTGGGTTTCCATGGGATGTCAAACCTCTGCATCTCTGACATTTGCAAGGCTCAAAGACGAAGTGCTCAGTCTGAGGCAGGGTGCTCCTGAACTAAACCCTAGTGCTCCTGAACTAAATGGTTGCAAAATTTTTGAGGTGAGCAATACCAACACCTCTTCATTTCCCTGTGGATTTTTTTCTCCTTGTAATCAATTTTAGAAATACCTGAGCTGTTTTCTGTGGACAAAAATGCTAAAACAACAGAGCTTGAGAGCAGCAGTGCTCATCACAGCAAAGGTCCATTGGCCCAGTGCTCTTCATCAAAGCGGTCAACCATCGTTGTCTAAAGGAAAGCTTATGAGTTGTGCATGTCTGCTCCTGCCAGGATCCTCTTACAGCTGGGACTGGCATTCCCTGGAGCCTCCAAACACACAGTGTCCTGCCAAGCACCCAGGGGTTGTGTCTGAGCTCATCCTGGGCCCTGCAGTCCTGTCTGAGCGATGCTGTAGGTGTGTCCACTTCTGACCTTGTTTCCTTGGTGCGCCTGGGACCCGTTCTGCAGACTGCTGCTCTATAGGTGCCTCAAACTAGGTCATAGATTCTTAGGCATAACTCAACACATACTATAACATAATTATTCTATTTTATTCTATTTCCTGTACTCACCAGGAGTTGAATAAAGATGAGACTGTCATTTGCCTGAAATGCCAGGGGTTTTCAGCTCCAAAACCACTTTCAAGGACATGTCACAAAGATTACAAGTGGAGACAGGATTTTTACTAATTTTCTTTTGTCTTTCTGAATCTGTTTCAGAGCCAATGCTCACAAGAATTAAAATTGTCTCACAATCTTCAGATTATGCAAGTTTTCTTACAGCTAATGCAGCCATGTCAAATTTTATCATTTAGTGGTCTTTTCTGAATCCAAATAATGTGTCAAAATCTATTTATTCATTATTATGGATTACTGAGTATAACTTTATTTAAGATAAAAATTATTTTACAAGCCAATTTTTCTCTTGGCATGATTCTATAGACTTTACTCTCATGAGGCCTCCATCTTGTGTCTTTCTAAAGTGAAGGCATTATTTTTGTATTAAAAATGCTTAAAGAAGATAGGGCTATCTTTTTATCTAGAATTTTTGGGACAAAGTGAAGCCTTTTTCTTATTAACAAATTGAAACTCAAGCAGCCATTTAGAAACTTATTTAACTTGCTCAAGGGAAATACAATTGCTTTAATGCAGAGACTTTGAGAAATTATAAGAATAGCTAAATCCCAAAGAAATATCTGGAATTGTTCTCTACCCATATTTGTCTGAATAGGTGTATAAATTTATCATCTATGTGTACCAAGTCCACTATACCTAGACACATTAAAAAAGGCATCTAAAATTAATGGAAGAAGCACTTTTCCAATAAAGTGTGAAAGCTGGGAAATTCTACATTGACTTAATAGTGCCAGGAATTTATTTTTTAAAATTTTCGCTTTTTTACTTCTACAGACATTTGACCCTGATTAGAGAAAACAGTTCTATTAATACATTTATAATGTGTTGTTTTCTTTACTTTCAAATTTAGCAATTTAATTAAATATGAAATTTTGAAACAAGTGGAAAATTTAATTATTTTGTTGTGCAACTTTTACTAACATAGGTCTTAAAAATTGACTAGTGAAATATGAATCTTGTTTCTCACTGTTATGCCAAGATAAATTTCTGGCAAAGTATTTTATTAGTGTATCCAAAAGCAGATATGAGTGCTCATAGTTTTAAATCTCAAATTATAAATTTGTATATTCAGCAGAAATAGATTTTTTTCCTCTTGCTTACAGTCAAGACAGAATCATCTATGGTGTCACAGCATATATTCAGAACTCATGGCTATAAATTCAACAGTATTTGTTAGGAATAGACCTTGCATTGTAATTAGGGGCTAGGAAGTTTCCTGAGTTGTAACACAAGTTTGTCATGTATGGCTTTCTCAGACATAAACTCTATGGATCATATAAAGATTAAAGGAACTTCCTTCTTCGCCATCTTCCATTATGCAATTCTGTTTTCACTCATCTTTAGGTGTTTCTCCTGCTTGTGTTTTGGGTTTTTTTCTCCTTTTAAGGATTAAAAAAAAGAAAAAGGTTGAAATTTGCTGGAGATATTTTAGTGTTCAGAAATTTCGTGGGTGAGGTGAAAATTAGTAGATCTACTATCAATATAAAAATGTTCCTCACTGATAAAAATGTTAAAAGAAAAATTATTGATATGCCAATAGCATATTTCCCAGGATGAGCGATGGACTTCGCAGGGAGAATTATTCCTGGATACTTATGGCAGTTCAAAAGTTTTGAAAGCCAATCTTTCCATATAATTTTTTCCCCTAGTCCTATATGGTCTGGTACACTGAAGGCAGTTAAAATTTATATATAGTATTACACCTTTCATTTTAGGCAAGAGATGCCTTGTACAAATGCTGATGGTGTGTAGGCAGTTGGAGTCCATTAGCCTTTGTTAGCTGTGTCTCAGCAGTGGGCCTGCAAAGGCACCAGCTGGTCTTCACTGGTTTAAAATAGATCACACTGAAATGTGACATGTGCCATTGCAAGATGAGATGCTGCTTTTCACAATGAAAATTCTAGCTTTGAGCTAGCATGATGAGTGTAGGATAGGAGCCTTTGTAGAACAGAGTAATTGAAATTTAATTATGCACTTTGAATTTGGACTGAGAGTGAGAAGCTTGTAGCAGTTAAAAGCAACATCTGATTTCAGTTATCAGATTTTAGCTAATGTTCCTATATTAAAGAATTTTTCAAATAACTGTATGATGCCAAATATAATAAATAGTATAATAATAAAAAAAAGGAAACAGAAATTGCAGAGCTATCATTCTAAGAAAAGGCATATAGCAAGATTACAGTTTATACAAGGATTATGACATAAATGCTACCCTCACAAGGGTACATATTTCTGTAAGAATTCCTTAGGAGTAATACACAGAACCATCAGGCAAATCTTGAGTACTTCCAAGAAGATGTACTGTAAACTAAAATTCACACTATACATGGCAGCATTTTATTGTCTCTGGAGCACATAACATTTTCTCCTGTAATCCTAAGTAGAAGCTGAATTCCTTCCCTTCTATTTTCATGACTGTTTTAATATGAAGCTTGTACAAAATTGAGAAATCTTTTTGTTTTGTTTGAGAAGCAGTCCAAAAGTCTATGGAAATACATCAGTTATAACAATAGATTCCTATATACGCCTGTCATGCAAAAAAAAAAAATAGTTACAAAGTATTGAAAATCATTTTTTCGGAGAGCTGTTTTAGAGAAATATCTCTAGTACTCACCTTAAGGTTAAAGAAGTACCTAATAAGGGACACCCAAGCTTTAGTTCATTACAGAATTCATAAGGATTTCTGAAATCCCTTCTTTGCCTTGCAGAATACTGGTTTTTAGTGGGAAATATGAATATGGACTACCTTTTATTTTGCTTGTAATCTAGATGTGATCTGAAAGTTTTGAATAGGTTCCAGCTAGCACCTGAAATATTGGCATCTCCTCTGAAATGAAGGTTTTTCCATCAATAATTTATATAAGCAGCTATGATACTGAAAGAAGTGTTTTTCACTTCAAGTGCCTTCTCTTTCCAAACTTCAGACTTTATATTTGAAGGTTGGAACAAATTCTGTCCATGAATGACTCAACTTCGAAATGTTTTGTTTGCACTGCAGAATATGATACACTCTCCATTGGGAAGCTGCTAGCCTGGCATGTTTAGCTAGTTTTCCCGCTGACTTACCAAGTGTTATGCAAGCATTGCTATCCCATGACTTGAACAGCTCCTCTTACTTTTACTTTAAATATGGACACAGAGTTTTAAAACATCTTATAAATAATAAGGTACTTCATGGAAGTGAAGTGCAATATTTCAAGATACAAAGGTTTGTATGAAGTAAATATGATTTCACTTTTTCTTCAAGTGTGAGTTATATGACTTTATTATTTTTAAACAGAATATCCTTTTCTCTTGAAAATATTTAAATATGCAGTATGTCATTTAAGACCATGGTTTGTCTTTTGAATTTGCTGTCTGACAAGTACTTTCCAGAAAAAGGTGGATTAGCCAGCAATAAAATGAACTTTCTTTCTGTAGACATATAGATACAGGGTGGAATAATTAATGAACAAAATATATTTTGAGTCCCAGGCTGTATTATCTAGGCACATATAGACATCTCTCAGCCACAGAGGATGAGTACCATCCAGTAGAAAATAAAACCTTTATGAAAAGGAAGCAATGCTGGATTAATAAAATCCGTTGTTGTCTAAGTCAGGTTGCGTATTACGGACCTGTGGTGTGTGTTAGAAAGGCTAAAATCTTACACATGTATTATTTTAGAAGGAAATACAATTGCTAAACTTGAAGTGAAATATATGCAACCAATATATTAAAATTGACTGATGCGATGGCGTTTTGTACAGCGAAATGAGTCCTGTTTGCGTGTCAGGATAGGTAATACAATTAGGTAGAGCTAGCACTTCTGGCCTCTTTAAGAAGGAAATGGAAACAAAAGAGAAGGTGGTGGAGCCTGAAGGAAAAGAAACTATCCTCTAGGAGCAAGTTAAAGAAAACAAATGTTAATATATTTGTTAAACTACATAGTTAAGACTTATGCTAGAAGAACAGGTTTTTGTTAACCTGTTGTGCTATGTGTGAAACTAAAGAAGACAGAGATTTTTATTTCAGTGGAAAGTTTTGTAAACAAACTGTATGATATCAGATCTGAAATCCATTTGATTGACATCAGTACAGCTGGCCAGGCTGTCATAGTGCTTACAGCTGGAGTGAAAAACTGTCATAGTTTTAAAGGTCCCACTTCTGTAAACACTTCCTGTTCCACTGAGTTATTTTGGGAGTTGTAATGTGCAATGGTTTCAAGAATGTGGTGCCAACAAGAAAGCATAAAAAACAGTATTGAAAAACCCTCACTTTAATTTAGTAAGAAATTCTATATTAGATGGTAAAGTGCCTTTCAACTTAGCCATGTATGCCTTTATTTCTAACATGAGTTGGTTTGTTAAATATTTGCTATTTTGTGCCTGATGGACACAAGGTATGGCCTTACAGTTCAAAAGGAAAACAAATGAGAGGGTCTGTCAGTTATAGCCAAGATGTAGAATGAAGGGCTTCCTAAGAGCTAAATTTAAATTACAGGTCATTAATGGACAATATTCAAACCATGTCTAATGTGCATCCGTTTATCTTCATTTCTACCATGCTTCTAAGTTACAAATTTCTAGATTTTAAAATTGGGAAGATCTGAAAGTAAGAATAAATTCTGCTACAGTTAAAACTAAGAGAACAGCAAAGTGACTGAGATTTACATAGTAGTTGGTGGGAACAATATTCTGTTGGAGTGTAGCTGGACCATACAGCAAAGTTCATGACAGAGATGCTCACAAGACAACAGTGGCTCTTTATTAATAGTTATACTGGAATCTGGAAATGTAAGTAGATTGCAAAAATATGCATCTCATATTAAAGAATCAGAAGATTTTGTACTTTTGCAGCCTTTCATACATAAAGAGTGTAGAGTACCTGTGACAGATGTTGGTTTACGGACTAAATAGCAGGATATGAAAACACTCAAGTGATTTAGGCTTCTAGTTTACAGATCCTTTTTGAAGATGGAAATGGAAGCTGCTCCCAAGTCAATTATTTAGTTACCATTTATACATTTGTTAGATCTTTTATTCAGTATTTGAGCTTTTATCCTGTAAGTCAACACATGGAGGCTCTTACTGTTGTTGAATGGCCTGAGTCGCATTCCTCAAGCAAACCCACAATGGGTGGTCATAATACATTGGCAGTCTGGGAGAGTCCATCAATAACAAATAGCTCCTAAATAGAATGTGTCATGGGTGGTCCAAGAGTTTCCTGGGAGGCACAGTTTCAGGAAAACACTACGGCTTGACTGAGTGTAATGCTCTTTGTTTATAGGTGTGCTCTTCGTTTAACTCTGCTAAGCATGGTTAGCCTTGTGACAGCCACTCATTTGGGAAGGAGACATAACAGAAGAAGAAGATACTGCATACATAATAACTCCCCATGAAACAGTCTCACAGGTTGCAGTCTCATTTTTAGGCATACTTTGATAAACCGGGTTTTTATATTTCAGGAAGAAAATCAGAGTTAACAACTCAGTTTACAATTATGAAGGCAGGTATGGCTCCTGGATTGTGATAAAGTACTGAAAGATCAGAATATTTGATCACACATCCTCAAATAGCTTTAAAATAAATAAATTCTTTACATTAATTGGTATAGTTGCATTCTTCTGAAAGAACAGGGTTTTACTTCACAATACTATATACAGCTGCACCCTTTTGCTGCTTTATTGCCAAACCACAGAATTTTTCCAAACTTTGAAGTTGAAAGAAATTTGTGTGCCAAAATCCTGTGGGGAAATGTTGATTTGAATTATGTTCTCCTATTATAGAAGTGAATCACTTTAGTTATCTTCTTATTAGAGCAGAGTTACATTTTATTGACTCTTTCTTAAGAATGACACTTTCAGTAGTACAGCTCCTTTGTTTAATAATCTCTTGTACTGCTGATGATTTCAATGCCTTCCACGTATTCCTCGTATGCCAATGCACTTATCAATTCTTAGTGGTTTATATTAGTGTATTTATGTCAGAGATGGCAAATTGAAATCTAGCCATGACAAACCAGAAAAGTAGCCATTTATTTTTCTTTTCATTAATCTGGGCACAAGATAACATATTAGTATTAGTCTGGGTTTATTCTTCATTAAATGCAGTCTAATGTCTTTCCTTCTATAAAATGCAAATCCTGCAATAGCAAAGAAAATACTTTTAAGTGGAAACAAAGGAAGAAAAAACAGAAAAAGCATGTTGCTATAAACAGCTATTATCCTACTGAATCATAATAGAGTTTTGTGGATGTTTTCATTTTAGAGTGTCATTTGTTTACTAATTTCTGACTTTTTTTTTCTTTTTGTACAAATTATTAACACATGTTTTCTCAGCTCTCAAGAAAAAGTGTTTTCATATTTTTAAAGCAAAAAGTGAGCAGCAAGATATTCTTCGTACTTTTTGTGTGCTTGCTCTTGTCTGTCTTGAAAAATATTTCAGTAACATGAGGTAGCTGCTATAATCATAGCAAGGATCTAGTGTTTTTAGAAGTATCTTTAATTGGTTTATGAGAGGACACTGTTGCAGTTCTCTACAACATGCACTACGTTGTATATTTTCAGTGAAATAAACCCCTTTTTTCTGATGGATAATGGCAAAGAAGTCTTTCATGGAATTGAAGTAAATGAAAGCAAATTAGTGATCTTCTTTGTGCTTTCACATGTTTGAATATTTCTAAATGAGAGTCAAATTAGGCAGCAGGAGAGATTGTACTGTCCTCTCAGTACAGCTGAAAAAATATCTTTTGCACAGCTAGATCTGATACCATGTGTGGATAATTAAATCTTGTGGAACTGTTGACAGCCCTTTTTGATTTCCATCTGTCCTTATCCAAGCTGCCTGTCCCATTGTAATTTCAAGGAGTTTCTTATTAGTAAGTGGCTCAGCTGGACAGTACGTACTACTACTTTGCTTTGGAAATTCAGCAGTGGTGAAATGTCATTTTTGGCTTACTTTTGTAAGTCAATATAAATGCTCCCAAACGCAGTTTGAAAAGAAAATATATATTGGCTTAGTTAACAATACAGCTCCTGATTATAACTGTCCATATTGAAAATCACTCGCCAGTGATACAATGGTGCAATATTGTAACTCTTTCAGGGACTGTTGACATCTGCCAGCTCGGTAGTAGGTTTTTAAAAGATCTCATGCAAACAAATATTTTAGAAAGTCAAATATTTACAGAGTAGCTCATGTCTCTCTGTCTCATATTAATGGACTGTGGATGCTGAGGATGAATAATGAGTGGTAGCCTGATGTTATCAGCACTCTCTAATTTTGTTCCTTGCCTTATATGAAATAACAGAACAAGATCAGTCATAAAAATATTTGCAGCAAAACCAAACTGTTACTTCCATCTTTGCTGGTGTGTTTTTTAATGATTTTCTATGCAGAAATTTTGATTATGGAAAACTTTTGAGTTGCCAACTTTCTTAAGAAATTGTTATTTGTCAAGTGTTGCATGCTTGTCATAATTATTGACAGGGCACTGATGTTGCCAGAAATATAGCCACCATCTAGGCTTTTGCATAGCTTTGGATCTGTAAGGAAACTGTGCATGGAAACTGCTTTGGAAACTGCAAGGTGCTGAGTCAGAAGTGAAGTGGGATGGAAGTGGGAAAGAAGGTTGACAGTGAATTAATGTAGGTAAGAAAGATGTAGCAAGGGACAAAAACCTGCATGAACCCACAGGGAAAATAAAGTGGACAGAATTATCTATTTTCACTGAATTCTGGACATTTATTGAGGAGGTATTTCTTTTGGACAAGCACTATGGAATTTTTTAAACCTCCAACAGATAAGCCTGAGAGTTTGCAATACGGTAAAAACACATACATTTTTAAAGAAATTACTTGATGAGCATTCATTGTGTGTCTGCTTGTCACAGCACTCAGAGTTTTCTTACCCTCACGTATTATAGATGGTCTCCTGCTATGGAGTAATGCTATAGTCAATGTGTGGGCAATTGAGAGTATTGGAATTTCACATCTGTCCCACACTCAGCATGCCCAAAGCTAAATCTTCACATTCCAAAGAACTTTAAACTAGGTTTGGCATTAGCTATTTTTACTGAATGTCCATTTTGGGCTATTTTTTGAAGACATGCAAGTAACATTTTATTACTGATATAATATGGTCCTTTTTTTTTTAACTGAGAGGTTGTATTAGGACTATAGGTTATATATAACTGTATGTGAAATGTTTTGAAAATATTAAATATTTTCAATTTAAAAAATTGTATTATTAAAGAATAGTATTTGTCTCTTTAAATTTTTAAATCACAGTTATTTTCCTCCACTTGCCTCCAATTGATTCTTCTTTATGTTGCTCAGAGTAAACATGTAAGAATTTCTCTGTCTGTCTATAAGTCTGTGTGGAGGCTTTGGTCGTTTTGTGAAAAAAACTTCATCAAACATGGACATTTTTTCTTAATAACCTTCAAGATTTAATACTTCCAAAGACTAACAGTATACTTTACATTCTCTTATTTATACTACCCTGACAGGTAACTCCAAAGATTACCACAATTACATTTCAAAACTTCTTGGAAGAAATTTTCTTTGGCACTCAATCATCTTTTTGGTTTTCCCATGATACCTATTAATTTAGTTTTGAATTTCAAATATCTATCCCTGCAAGTACAAGTACATTGATGTAGTACTAATTAACACTTTACAGCATTCCACAGCTGTTTGATTCTTTTGAATTTAATAGCAGGTTAAGGAATTATTTTTGCATTTATGTCTGACACAGATGAGTTGTGCTCCTGTAAGCAAGATACTCAAAGCCTGATGCAGGAACAAACTCTGGAAACTTGTTAGTGAAAATTACTAGCTTGCACTGAAGATAAAGAAGGGAAGGTGGTGCCTAGTCACAGTTTCGTTCTGCATCAAGGGGTGGCAATGATGAAAAAAAGGAAGAATGAAAGCAATTAAATAGATGAGGTAAAAGGACATGGTTGCAATGAGTCCTAGACCTAGATAAAAGTTTTAGCTGTTTAAATTAATGTGGAAGACCACATCCTTGAGATCCTAAGCAGAAAAGAAATTGTAGAACTAGCACATAACTTAGAGGTGATGATGTAGAAGGAAATTTAAGTTGCAGATAATCTCCAATTTACGTGTCCCAGTGACAAATTATTGTCTACTATGATGGCGTAGGTTTGAGCAAAAATTGTAGTGAAAGAGAAGTAAGGATCCTTGTTCTAATTTTGTTGGAACTCAAATAATGGTGAATCATTAGATTGGCATGGAGATCAGTGTGGAAGAGAAGTTTAACTGTGAGTCGTGCTTAGAGAAATAGCGTCTTGATATTACCTAAAGTTAATACATAAGTGGAAAGAGAAAAATAAGAACAGACTTCTGTGAAATGTTGTTGAGAAACTTAGTGGGAGATAAGAATGCTCTTCAGAGGGACTGATTAAAGATAATCAGGACATACAAGAAACATGGAATCAAAGAGAGATCCAGGAAAAGCATTATCAACTGTATTGAAGGCAGCTTGATAGATGGAAGCAAGTACAGATGACACAGTTATTGTCAATTATGTCTAGGAACAGATCATTGGGAAGAATATCAGGAATCGTTTCAGTGAAATTCAAGGGCCAAATGTATGTTAGACAAGAGGACTGCAAAAAACCCTGACCAAACCTGACTGCAAATAGTTCATGCTTTGTTATTGGGTAAATGAGAGATTATCTGTAACTGCAGAAACAAATGTGGATAACAGCAGGCCTTTTGAAGACACAGAAACTAAGGATTTTTTACATTGGAAGGAGGAAGTCAGATGACATTGATATGTTAATAAATAATGGAGAGAATAAAGGAAGTAAGTTAATGTGTGAGACTGGGCCTCTGAGGCAAGGGAAGGAGTACAGAAGAGGAATATCTCAACTGACAAGGAAGCACTGCAGTAAGGAAAAAGAAAAGGAAGAGAAAAGTAGAAAATACTGTGGAGAAATAGTGATGATTAAGAAAGAAACTGTAGGGATTATAGATATGACATTTCATGCTAAAAAAGAAGCACTATTTAGCCAAGGTAGTAACCTCACCAAAAGCAGAGAAAGAAGAGTCTCAGATTCTTTAGTGAAGTGCTTGCTGACCATTCCTACAGGTAAACCTTTTCAGTTCACTTGCTCAGCTGAAGCAGCACAGTTAGCCAGGTCACTCCTTCATCCACATAATCAACATATCATATATCATATCATATCATATCATATCATAATCATATCATAATCATACATAATAAACAAACCAAGTCTGTCATTAGGGCAAGGGTTTGCTGGGTACTTCAATTGCAATTTTTGGTAACCTGTATTTTGTCTTCTGTAGAACTTACCTCTGAGATCTGTACTCATAAATGCATAAAAGGTAAAAGATAACCTTTCATGAAAATGCAGATAGATCTTTACAAGTGCTTTTTAGTTAATCTTTTTGGGTTTTACATATCGTAATACAAAGTGCTGTGAAACTCATGCTTTTGGGGATGAAGATGGAATAGCATTGTTTTCTTTAAAAGTGTACTTTTAAATACACTTTTCTCTCAATTTTAATATACATCAGTCTGAGGCTCTCAAAGTTCATTAATTAATTAATTTTAATTTTGGTTATAAAAAGAATTTCAGTCCTTTATGGTATAAAATGTAGTCACAGGACTGAAAATGCTGGGTTTGACAACTTTTTATGAAATGCTTGTAACAGATCCTGAGTACTATTTTATTTGGCTGTGGAATCTGCTTTTCAGGCCAAGAACTTGAGGTTTGATTGGCCTAACTAGGCCATTATATAGTATGTATGGTGAAAAATCTTGATAGTTGGAGACAGGATCTATTTCTAAATAGAGAACTTTTTTTAAAGGTTAGTCATTGTAGTTGTATGTAATTTGACAGTGATTTTAAAATACAAGCCTGTTTTTGTGTGTTTTGTGTGCTCAAAGTGCAGGATCAAAACAATGGACCTTGCTCTGACTGACATTAGTGGAAACAGCCATCTGTTTTATTTGGAGCAGTGTTGTGTCTGGAAGCTGTCATGAAATGATAACAAATAGTAGCAAAGCCTACTGGAGTAATAGCTAAAGCCTCAGTCAGGATGTTATATAACATATTAAATGGGGAACCCAAATGCATTAACAGCTTCTTGTGGAAAGGTACATAGACAATAGGGTTTTTCTCAGAACCTGTTCAAGATAATGTTAACACATCTTGAAGGTCTGAAGAAAGATTTTTGTAGTTATTTTCTGTGTAAATACTTCACACAGGTGAGTGGAGCTGATTTTAATAAGTTTTCATGCACATTTCTGTATCTGCCAGTTAACTGGCAGGCTTAGATTTGTAAGGATAAAATTAAAAACTGACCTGCGAATGTTGGCAGCAAACAAGACTCCAGGATTTTATAGCCTCTACAATACCACAGGATGTTCCTAATTTTCTGTTGTTTACTTTTTGCAACTCTTAGAGAATGTACTACCTCTCTTCTTAACTATCCAGCAGAGGTAAATTTCTTTTGATATAGTGTTTTTTTTATATTCTGCATATTCATCTTCTACATTAGTTGCTGGGTCTTGATTATGTTGTCTGTCTTGACATTTCACTGTTGACTTCCTATTGTCTCCTAAATGAATGGACTGAGCTTCACCTGTGTTTCTGGTTTGGGAGCCCACTTCCGCTCTTTAAAGAAGGAACATATACAGCTAAACATTTGGATATTTAAACCCTGAATTAGGCAGAAGTATCAGGAAAAACTGATATTCTCTCTACTGTTTGTCTCTTCAGTAGCTCAAATATGTTAATTTTTTGGATTCTTATTTAGTTACTGAGAGAAATGTGGGTGTTTTTAGTAGAGATTTCAAGGATTAGTTGGTCCAGGCATTCTCACCTTCTGCATGGCTGCTCAGGAAGCTTTTAATAACTTGGATCAAACCCCAATGCTTCTGTATATTATGTGTTAACCATTCAGGGGAGTATAAAGGAAAGAAAAAGTACAGAGCTCTGGTTCCCCTGAAACAGCTGATGCCAGGAGCTTCTGCTGCTAGCCATGGCTTCAGCCATTATGGACCTTTTTCCATTTTTCCTCTATTGCCATATCTCTACTGCTAACAAGACCACATAGAAGATGCCAACTTTTCTTCTCCAGGACCAGTTTGGGATTCCCTGTTGGTTCTTTTGTTTTTATCTGAAGCTCTAATACAGTCCTTTTGTTTCTGGTTTTTCAAGCTGTTTTCCTTCAGTAAATATAGAGGAAAGCAAGGCATTGTTTTTTCAAGAAAATTACCTCACATGCATGGTAGAGATGTCATCATTTCAGGCCTGCTTACCAGTCCAGACCTGTTTAACAGATTGAAATGAATCTTCATTGCAAACTTCGTAAATCTGCTCCAAGGAATATTGTATGACACTGAGGGATAAAGCAAATTTACCTGGCAGATAATTAATAATGTAAAAGAAACTGGAAATACATAGTGAAGAGGACTGGCATTCTAATGCTGAATGTAATCAGATGCATTTCAATCCCAGAAGACCCATTTCTTCCCCATTTGGCATGAGGAATTCTGTGAACTGCGTGAAGATGCACTTAGCATCAGGGTCTGCCCAGTGCTCTTGTGGAAGATTATTTAATTTTTTCATACCCTGACATGCATAACTTCGAGCAATTAGTGTTTTCTCCCTCTAGAGACTATATCACAGAAAGAAGTATCAAGTTGCTGTGAACCTTTATGTCTATAGTATTGTATTTTCTTATTTTAATAAAAATGACCTATTGATAATCACCATCTTTCCTGGAAAAATACATAGATTCAGTTTTTTCAGAAAGAACTACTGCATATTATTTGTTTTTCCCGATATGATTACTCTTTCACTATGTTCCTCTCCAGAGTAGTGCTGGCTTTGTGAATATCTCCTGTGAAGGTGCTGGAGAGAATTTTCAGCAGCAAGATGTAAGCTCAGTCCAAAGGGATTCCCAAGAAAATCCTGGAAGTGTGTCTAAGCTAGTGCTGTGCACACATACAGTCTGAAGATTCTTTTAAAGCAAATTATGCAACTGCTAAAGTGCTCTGGAAGTTAGATTGTTGAAAACGTGTTCTCTGTGTGACTTGCTAGATAGAGGAAATATTTAAAATGGTGCATATTTAGGGCCTTTCATATTTTATAGGATTATAGTCAAAAACATAAGTAGAAATTTGCATACTTACCAATGACATAATAGAAAATAAATTAAAACATGATTTTCAAAAAAATGTTTTGCATTTTTGCAAAAAATATTTTCATTTAAACTTTGCATTGTGATATATTATATATGCTGTCCAAAAGATACCAGGTTAATGAGCAACTGACAAAAAGCAAAGTTTATCACTTTTAGGAATTTCAGATATAGTCCTTTTTTCCCAAATGGCAGCAAGCAGCCTTAAATAATTGTTTATAAATAATCTTCATATTATGAAAGAAATAATTCCATATGTAGAGTCTGCTGTTGCATTATAAAATTGCAGTGGTGAGGAATCTTAAAATTGCACCTTTGACAAGTTTATTTCAGCTACCAGAAAGATTAAACTTCCTCATTTAATAAAGTTAAAATGGAAAGTGAAAAGTGAAATCCATTCACATTTTCCTTCTATTGTTGCTCGCTTCTATTGGTGGAGAAATGAAGAGTACTCCAGATGCAATGACCTACTCTTGGTAAAAGTGCAAGGTTACAAGTAAAAAAATAGGAATAGGAAACTATCAAATAGGAAACTATTGAAGAGACATATTTAAGTCTTAGTTATTAAGATTTAGAATACAAATTTAAAAGATTTAAAGACGAATCTGCACAAGATTTCAGTCTTCTTAAAAATTTCTTTATAAAATTAAATATGATCACAACAGGACTAGAGATATTTTTTCATATTCTGTATTATATGATGTAACTTGTAATATATTTATGAGTCCAAGAAAACAATACTTTTAGAAATATCTTATCTGTATAACACATCCAAATTCTTGCTCTTTCTCACCTGTGATATCCTGAGTGGTATACCAGGTCTTTCATTCTATTTGAGAAGTTACACTTAGCAAGAGTTATCTACATTTATGTGTCTATGGTTGTGCCCTGTTTTGCCATTAAAAGTTTCCATCTTGGCCCCCTTCTTGTAAGTACTAATGCCAACAATTATAATCTCAAAATATTAAGACTATTTGAAAAATTTTAGAATAACCATCTGTTGAATGGCAAAAGTGAAATGAATTATGACCTTCTCCTCAGGATGATTTTACATACTGTGGTGATCACTAATGGAAAATCCATGTCATGCAGCTGCTCATACTGTAGAGACTTGTAGATGCCTTTTAGCTGCCTGCACTGTACAAAATCATCTTCCACTTTTTGACAAGTGAGCTTTCCCAGTGTAAGGCAGGAAAGCATTCAGATTTTGGACTTATCCGTGCTTTTTAGTGTGTTAGATTCCAAGTGACAATAGCCTATGACTCTCAGAATAGAGCCTGTGGAGGCTGTAAAGGCACACTCACAGTGCTGCTAATGAGTCACCTGCTCTCTTTCATGTACAGACAGTTGTAATGTGTCACTAAGGAGTGGGAAGGTACTTTCTTCTGGTGGTGACATCTCATTATGTTTTATGGTTTTTGGCTGCCAGCAACTGTGCTTCATTATATATGGAAAACACATTTGGCTGCTCCTCGTCGTCAACGTTGCTCTTTAGAATTACTTTCAGTAGTTGCTTCCAGAAGTATTTTTGACAAAGTGGAATCTCTTTCATTCTCTGAGAAAATGATAATATGATATTAGTGCAACGATTTTTTTTTGTGAAATTACATTTCTATTACTGTGATTAGGACAGTACAATTCTGCAGTTTGTGTAGAGGCTGAATTTTAATCTCAGGTTATACTTTGTTTCATACATATATGTATGAAAGATGCAAATACAAATTTCATTTTTTTCTACTATTTTAGCCAAGATCAAAATTCATCTGGAATTATTTTTATTTAATCATTGTACTTTTGCTTTAATAAACTTCAGAATACATGCCCTAAAGGTCATTAGTAAACATTAAGAGGCTTTAGGAAATTTAATTTACATAAACAGATCATACTATATTTTTGGGATAGGGCAGAACTGGGGTTTTTTTAGCATTTCCATTAATTTAATGTCCCTTAAAAATTACATCAGTGGTATATAAAAAAAAAGTGTTTAAGTAAACTCACTACATCTCACTAGTAAATTTTTTGGTATAAGCATATAAGATTAGTAAGTAATAATAGTTTATTTTCTTTATTTATATTGTTAACCCAGAAGTAAACTGAAAGTGAGCAAAATTTAGGATGCCTCCAGCCACTGTGGTAATTGCTAAATGTTTTAATGTCTGTTGTTATAAACCTTTATTTTAGCAACAACTCTGATACATTTTATTTCAAAACATTTTAAACTATGGTGACAATTTAAACTGTATATGTAAGTACACTGAAGAAATACATCCACCTGCAGTTACTTTAAATTGGGTCTAGATCTGCCAGGCACAAATGACTTCATTATGCTGCTTTGGGCCTCTGTGGTCAGTACTTAACACCTAAGTGTTTTTTTTTTTAAAAGTTGTTCTTTCTCAAAGCTTTTGTACCACAGACTATGCCACATGGAGAAATTTTGTAAATATCATATGGGGATAGAAACACTGCTCAGGATGAAACATATTGAGAATTTCCTTTTACTTTTGCATTTTGTTTTGAAAATGTTGAATGCAAGAAGTAATAGAAATACTTTCATACAAAAGGCTTACTTTTTTATAATTGTCTGTCTTCTGTGATGCATCATTTCACAACAAAGAGACTATTTCAATATGGAAATTGCATGAGAATATCTGAGTTTTGGTAAAAAACCCCACAGTATACTTTGAGTAAACATGTTCAGTCATTTGAGTGTGGAATAATAAAAGAATAAATGTGAGGCTGTTAAATTCTCATACAAGATTCAGTTTTAGAAAGAAAAATCCATTCCTCTGGTGTTTCAAGGATAATTAGGGGTGTAAAACTACTTTGAAGAGCCTGATTACACTTGTGTGTCTAGGTTTGCATGAAAGAATTTTGGTTTTTTAGTGTATTTTCCTGTGAGCTAATGTCCAGATTTTGAAGTGGAATTTGAAATTATACACCTGAGTGGGATGCTAGTAAAACCTCTTTTTCATGTTTTCCTCAGTTTATTTAGTTACTGAGTGAAGAGACAGAATTGTAATGTCAGTGATGTCATGCAAACATTAGCAGCCTCAGAGATTATGGCAGGCTTTTGAAGAATGTCTGAGATTACATTTAAGTTATTTCAAACCCATCATTAAAACAAATGATCTGGAAAATATTCCTGATCATTTGTCTAGCCATATGAGTTCCAAGTGTATTTTCCAGAATTTCAAAAGTTCTATTGTAAGGATAGAATGAAAGTGTTTTCTGCATTAAAATCATATTAGAAGTACCACTAATTGTACATATTTTTAAAATTTAATTGGATTTTGCTTTAATCCAGTCAGCTTTTCGATGTCTCCCAGAATGGAGGTTACACAGTCTCTCTGGGCAAATGGACAGCAATCTGACTGCAAGATGGCCTTCAATAAGCTGTAATTATGACAACCTCTTTATTAACATGACCCACATTAAAAGTGGGTATGTGGCTGAAAAAATCAGCAGCCAGATTAGCAACTGTCTTCTGATTGTGCAAATTTGTGTCTGCTGTGCAGAACTTGAGACAGAGAGCTATGGAGAAGGGAGAACTGCCTGAAATCCTGAAATAATGTGGAATTCTTAGTAGAATTCTCTGGTTCATCCATGAAATTTTCAGATAGTATTCCGGAGACAAAAACAATCATGGAAAAACTTGAAATCTCTTTCCTAGTTTCCTGCCTAGTAATTAAATGAGTGAGGACCTGGAACAGACTTCTAGTTGGAAGTTTAAGGATAGAAATTTTTAATTGCAGAACGGATCTTGATCATATATGGAGCAGATAAATATTTCTTGATCTAGAATACTCTTTTCATTCCATGTCCTATGCTTACTTTGTGGTTAAATGTCAGTGCAGGTTATTATTTACTTCATCTGGAAATGAATGATGCTGCCAACTCCTGCACATAACTGCAGCCACATGCCATAACCTATACTGGAGATTCCCTTCCTGGTTTCAGCTCCTCTTGTGCAGCATCAGTTCTTTGATAGTACCAGGTAGGCCCTGGTCTAAAAGTGTTAGCTGTTTGAAGTATATAAATGTACACACACACACGCACAAATATGTATATATGAAGTGCATAATAAACATTCAGAAGCTGAAAGAAAAAAAATCCCATATGCATGCAGTAATCAGCCAATAGGTACAGCAATGCAGCCATAAAGCACAATTTTCAGGAACATGTTCTAGACCATGACCCCTGAGTGAGCTTCCCACAGCGTCATCCAGGGTAAGGAGCCAGACCCTGGGTAAGGTTGAAAGTTAAGACATTTCTGTGATTTCATTCTTCCTCCATTGTCTCTATTGGCAAACATCTTCTGTGTGCTGGTCTGGATTCTGTTTTGAAGTGCTCACTTTTCTTGTGCTGTTTTATGGACAGCTGAAGTGACCATCTATAGTATGAATTCCATGGTGAAATTTTTTGGTAGAAAGACCATTTGCAGCTGAGATGTAACTGACTGTGATACAAGTCAAAGCAATGAGAAAGTGGAGTTACAACATGGAAACCAGTAGAATTATCCAGTTTAAATCCGGTTAGGAGAATCTGCTCATTAGTCTTTTATTGTTACAATTGAAAATATTTTTGCAGCATTCCTATTCCATATCTCAATCTCTGTATAATTTTAAAGCTCTGTGAGTCTCTTTTCATGACTACAAAACAGATGAAGCAGTCAAGATGAATACCTAAAGCAGAAGTGGTGATCTTTGTTGGCGGTATAAACCACAAAACCCAAAAAATTATTTCCAGCTCTTTGTAGTTGCTGGTGACTTTCCGTTCAATTCCAAAGGGAGCGTGGCTTCATCCAGGAACATTGAAATTGTTCAGCTTTTTTATCAGAACACAAAGAAGTGCTGACCCTGAGTATGAACTCTCAAAGGAAATAAATTCCAGATATGAATGCTTACAGACTGTTTAGATACTGTAAATTTATAACAAATTGTAAAAGTTTAGGTTGGGTTACTCTAACATGGATAGGTTTATTTCTTCTACAGTTTTTATGTATATGAATCAGTGAAGTAAGACATTTTAAGCTTCCTCAGTGTAATATCCTGAGGCAAGCCAGCTGTATTTTCAATGGTGTTGTGTGTTTTTATATGTAAATTGATGTGTATTTATAAGGACACAGTAATACTTACATAGCTCTCTTGTTTAAATGCATTTTTCTGAACCTTTTTGGATTCAGTAATAAAGGCTCTGAGGTATTCTTTATCTGAAACACAACCAGTTCTTTATCTGAACCAATATATAACCCATTATTAAAGTTTGAAGAAAGTAACAATAAACTCTAGGTATGTGTATGGATATGAACTTATTTCTAAATGCCCATATAAACATGCATCATTAATTTATGACATGATTTTACCAGGGATAGGGGGAGTATAACAAAGGAAATGTTCATGGTATGTTTTCAATTTTTTATTGATGTTGATGTAAAAGAAAGAAAATGGAAGGCAAAGAAGAATTAGCAGTGGTAACAAGACATAGGAATAGAATTTTTTTTATCTGTGACAGAAAAAAGATTGAAATAGCTTCAGGTGATTAGCATGGTACCTCTAATTAAGGTAAATTAGAAACCCATTTCTTGGAATACAGGCGTAATTGGATCATGAAGTCACACTATTGGTTGCCAATTTTTTCACTAAGTGCATTGAATGAGGGAAGGCAACAAATGTCAGACATCAATAAATTTTTGTTGTTTATCCAATCTACATCAGTGCTGCTGAATCACGATGTGGGACACTGTAGCAAGTTTTGGACATTGCATTTCAAGAAATCCTCTACTGGCCTCAAGAAATGGTATTTATTATTGGCTCCAGCAGGCTTGATGCAAGCACAATTTAGCCTCTGCCAAGGAAAGCTAACTATCACATTTGGCAATTTGAGGAATAATTACTTGAAGAATAGTAGGTCACAAATTGCATCACTGATGAGCAAAATCTCAAAATCAACTCATCAATTTCTACACAATGAGTGAAAATTTTTTATTCTTCCTATGTTGTCTGCAGCAGCTGTGTCTCAGGCATTGGTAGTACTGTGCTACTTTCTCTGTGGTCCTTCAGAAGCCCTTACTCTAGATTTTTCCCTTGCCCATGAATCAGCTGTGCTCTGTGAGGATTCCCAGAGTAGGAAGCATTGCTGTATTGTCTGACTGCTGCTACAGTCAGACACATTGACATTTGACTTCTGATGTAAGAACCAGTGTGGATTATTGAGTAATTTCAGACTGGACATAAGATGTGGTCTCCAACAATCTCACTGAGAATGGTGTAGGTCCTCAGGGTGTGGGGACTGTGAAAAATGCTGGGTTAAAACACTGAAGCCTGCAGAAACTAGAAATGTCCTGGCTGTAAGATTTTGCTGTCTGAGATGTGTTTGCTTTGTGTTCTGAACCCACATCAGCTCTGCTTTTCAAACAAGTCAAAATACCTCAACAATCTTAATTTCATAGGAAATTTGCTAATTAATTTAGTGGAATTAATAATTAAGGAATCTGATGTAAGAGTCAACTTTTCTGTGCATCTGTAATCTGGCAAGGGAAGTCAGAACAACTGATGAAGTGGCTTACATATGTATACCGTAAATTAAGGATCTTAATTACAGTCCTAGTCCCTGAGAAGCCAATTGGAGTTTTGCCAGGGGAAAAAATCCCCACCTTAGATATGGGGGCCTGTTTATTAATTTAAATAATTTCAGTTGAATGTATTGTAAGATAGATTGCCTGAACCTCAAATATGAGAAGGAATTTGACATAAATGGCTGAGTCTTTTTTGAAATTTCTTCTCCTTTTTTGACTTGAATACTTTTATCAGTATTGATGTGTTTTATTCCTCTTCTCTGTTTCTTAGCCTAGGAAAAGATTAAATAAGTTATTCCATCTTACTGGGTTTTTATCTTTCCAGTTACAGTTCTTTCTTATGAACTTTTATGTCTGTAATTTCTTAATTTTAGACTTGAGGTATGCAGTAAGGCATTTACTGTGACTGCCTTTTGAACAAATGTTCAGCAGGCAACTCAGTTCATCTACTAGAATGAAAAAATAATTTAATGGTATTTTTTTTTCTAGTTTTTTAGGCTGAGAAAAAATAATATGGTAATATGAAGGAAATGTAGAGTGAATAGGGATTGATAGAAGAAAAAACAAACAATGCTAAAAAATAAAAAAAAAACCCAAATAAAATAACAACAACAACAAATCAAAAAGCCCAACCAAAAAAACCCAATCAAACCAACCCAAAAAATGCCTCAACAACCAAACTCAGTGTTTCCACATTTGTGAATATAATTTGAAATGGATCTTACATAGCTGTAATGAAGAGTCCAAGAACAAGTCAACCAAGTAATTTTAACACATCAAAAGAATTATTGGGAGTCACTAATTTTACTTGCTTATAAAAATGTCATGTTAAGTGAAATAGATGAGAATTCTGCTTTTATTGAACACATAAATAATATTTATTAAAGGCTGACAGCAAAGTAATGCAGGTGCTGAAGGAGGTAATGCATTTAAAAGTATTATGCATTAGAGAAACTTCCCAGGAGGTTCCAGGAACATCTGTCCAGAAGAGATGAACTTAATCTGAGTCATAAGGGAAGACAAAAGGTTTTGAAACTGAAGAAATAAGATGGAAAAACAGGGTGGACAGCACTGAGTGAAGGTGGCCCTAGGTGACCTGTTAGGCTTACCACAAACTTGGTGGAAGAAGGGTAATCAGTGGAGGCACTGTAGTACATGCTACAAAGTGTACAGGGAACACAGACTGCACCTTGCTGGCAGTGGAATTATGCTGTACATTAAAGACAGCACAGAAGAGAGAGAAATTAATAAACCTCAGCAATAATGAATCCTGAAGAGGCTGAAATTCCAGTCCTGTACAGGAAGAATAAAATATTTTTATACCTAGTTATCTTTAAACATATCTGTTCATTTGTTTGTGTGACTAGTGAAAATACTGGATATGGTGGATCTGTTACACCTTCGTAATTGTTTTGATTGGGTTCTGCACATGTAGTTCAGCTGGAAAAATGTTTTTATTCCTTTGCCTCTCTACAGCCCCAGCTTACTAACTCTGAGACATTGTTTTCCTCTTACAACTTAAATCTGTTGAATAATTTATCTTCCTATACAATTATCCCTCCTATCATTCCTAGAAAAAACTTTCTCCTCTTTAAGGCAAAAAGCCTGTCCAGAGCATCTCTATATAAATATCATCAGTGCGTCCTTGAACAGCTGTATAATGTCATATTCATGGTGGTCTCTGATCTTGAGTTCCTCTGGATAGGCAAGCCACCTCTGATATGCAAAGCATATCAAATACAGGAATTAAAGACACTAAAATTGATCAACCCTATGCATGCACTGAGCATAATGGGAAGAAAAATGTTATGTGTGTATGATACACCTCAAGGAATTATGGTTAAAAGCTCTGAACCCATTTTTTATATTTTCTCCTCAATTCTCATTTCTGCAATAGGAGAACTATCTTAAGAATAAAAGTGTCTGTCTTCTGTCTGCAAAAAAACCATGTGGCTTTGATCTAACTGATTGAATGCTTAAGAGTGCAGCTGTCAAATTAAACACTCATCTTTCAAGAAAACAAATCTTTCCAAAGTGCTACTTTACATGTCTTCTGTTCTTGGCTCAAACTACAAAATCAGAGTTCACAAAGCCTTCATGCACTATAGATCTTCAGGAGTAAAGGTGATGAATTCTGTATTGCTTTAGACTCCACTTTCTGAACAGGAAAATTATAGTAAAATCAAATCCCATAATGTCTCCTTTCCCTGTTGCTCTTGCTTGTTGCTGATTGTGAAACAAATGAAAATTCAAGGGCATTGGTTCTACTTGTAGCCTCTTATTTTCATAGAATAGTTTGAATACTGAAAGCTGAAAATACTAACCCCCTAACAATTTTATTCCCATCTGTTCTGCTTAGATACTGGACTTTTGGCCAGATGATACTATTTGCTGTGCAGCGAGTGGACTTTTTAAAAATTTGTGTCTCTACTTGCCTATTATGCATACTTATACTAACTAAAAGAAATCAAAAGAATGTTATGTGCCTGTAACGTGAAACCTGCTGAAATTGCTGTTTCCTGAAGTACAGGATGCCTTGAAGCCTGTCCTATCTGCATATATATATGTATACATACATATATACATACACATATATGTGTGTTGTGTGAAATATTAAAACAGAATATTAGCTTGATGCATTTATATACAAATTCAACAGTTTGTGTTTGTGGCTTAAAAAAATCCAGGTCTAATTTGCAACAGGGTTTTGGGGTTTTTTTTTTGAGTGATATCACTACAGAAACAAATTTTCTTCCAACCAAATGTAATTCTAGAAATATATATATATATAGTGTTAATATAAAAGGTAATGCTGTAGACAATGTCTTGAAAATCATACTGGTAACTGACAGCCTTCCAACACTGCATGTCACTGGTTTAGCTTAAATATCTAATGAACCTCTATATGTTGTGCAGACCATGAAGTAGAAGAGATCTGTGTTCAAGAACTTGTTCTCCTCCTCATTCTGGTGCCAAATGTCATAGGTAGTTTTAAAAGCTTGAATTTTTTGAAAAAAGCTCTAAAATGCACCGAACTTAAATCTTCTCCTCTGCCCTACTTGAAGGTCTTTTCTTCGCTGATATATCCATCGGTACAGGAAATAGTCCACTCTTTCATAATATTCCATAATATTCTAGTGTTCATCCCATAGGAAACTTTTACATAGGTCAAGTTGTTCACAGGACTGATGCCAATATTTGAATACATAATAATAAGACATAATTAGTTTGGGAGTTTGGTTTGGTTTGCTTTTTTTTTTCTTTTTTAATGGTGAGTAGTATATTGACTTAACTACTATAGAGATTTCAAATATAATGTAAAACACAGTTTTGGAGTAGCATGTTTGGGAGCTGAGCGTTTGAATGAAGTAACATGAAGTAACATGCTTGCATTATTTGGAAATGTAATATTGGCATAAGTTAAACATTTTTTAAAAATCTTATTGAGATTTCTATGGATTCTAAATACAGTTGAGAACACTATTAATCAATTTTAATATCTCTTAAGTGTGATAAATCAGGAATTTCAAGGGTCCTCCAGGCTAGATTTTTAGTAACTCTTATTATCTGTGTTAATGCAAATTACAATTAACTTTCTCCTGTTATTATATTGCTATTACACTTTTAACTAAAATTTCTATATTGCCTAAAATATAAGACAAATCTGGCAGAGTTCAAGAAGCATTTGGGCAGTGCTCTTGGACACGTGATGTGATGCTTGGGGACCGTGCAGATGAGGAGTGGAACTCAATTTTCCTTGTGAGACCCTTCCAACTCAGCATATTCTTGATTATACAAAGTATGCCACATACATAAGTGAATATGCTTTTTCAGCAGTCAGGCATAGGAATTTATTCTAAAATCTGAAGGCTAAACTTAATGTCCTGTGACTGTGTACTAGCAATTTGGTTTGGATCAGAAATGATTCAAAATTTTGAATCTCCCAGTTGTCTCTACTTATCCCACTTCACTTCTCACTGCTGTGTCCTTAGTGAGAGTGCATTTTGGGTTTGTCTCTGACAACGTCAAACCAGAAAATGAGCTCAGTGTGCTAACAGACTTTCAAACCATTCAGCCAGAGCAGAGCTAGTTTACATTAACTCATATAAGGTCTAAATATGTAACCCAAGAAAAAACTTGCTCTAAGGATGAAAATCATCATTAACACTGAAAGAACTCAGGATGCTAATGACTAATTAACCCCATAAAACCCTCTATTTTTATGAAATCTTTCTTTAATAATTAGGCATTTTTTGAATTATGAGTCAACTGTCTAATACTTGGTTTATTTTTGTTAGGCTTTTAAAGCATTGGTTGGGCTAAATAAAAACTACTGGCTCTGTATATAGGTATAATTCCTTTTGTTCATGGCAAGATACTGAGTGTAACACTTCTCAGGAGAATGGTGCAGTCAAAGACCGACCTCATTTTATCAACTGCCAAGGAAAACAGGTAGAAAAAGTAAGAGAAAGGGGAAAGGAAGGAGAAGGACTTGAGAGACAGCAGTTTAGAGCATATGACCAACAAGGAAGGATCTTAAAGGCAGAAGGTGGATGTTTTCAGTTCAGCCAACAATTCAGTGAATGGTTTGGTGCTGCCAAAAGTGTAGAGATGGTTAGTTGGAGTAGAAAGAGATTTTTTTTTATGGTTAATGAAAACAGAAGGTCCCTGAAACCAGAATGTAATAGCAGTGTAGCAAATACATTCAGCACGTGGAAGCCAAGCTGTATTTCAGTCAGAGGATATCATAGGAGGATTGACTGCACATTGCAGTTTTTGAGGTTCAGGTCGGACATTAGGGAAAAAAACTGTAAAGACAACTAAGAAGGCACTTAACACTGGAATGAGTAGTCAAATTTCATTGAAATTTTTTAAGACTTAGCCAAACAAAGCCATAGCTAAGCTCATCTGATGTTTTCAGTAGTTGTATCCAGAGCAGGAAGATGGACAAGAAGACCTCCTTAGATCTTGTAAAACTTCATTTCATTTAAAATGATTCTATTTTAAATTGAAAACTAAACAGCTTTCAATTTCAATATAGGTTTTTTATATTATCTCCTGTAATAAAATAGAATTAAACACTTTTTTCTCATCTGCTTGTGAAGTGTCAAGCCATCAGTAAGTGAGTGCTGAGCGTTGTGCATCATTTGTTTTGTATATTATAATTCTTTGTCATTATTGTTATCATTAACATAATTGTTACCTTCTCCCTTTTGTGTCCCATTAAACTCAGTTCATCTCAACCCATAAACTTTCTCACTTTTATTCTTCTGATTCTCTGCCCCATCCCGCATGGGGTGGAGTGAGTAATCAAGTGGCTGTGTGGTGCTTAGTTGCTGTACAGGGTTAAATAAAAGCACAATAAGTAAGTTGCAGAAGCAGATATAGACATACTACAAGTCTTTGGAAGTATGTTATTGTCTTGGATAGCTGTAAAAAGTAGAGTTGGAGAAATTAGATTGTGTGGTTCTGGATATTCTATACTTACACGTTACGTAAGTGAAAGAAAAATGAGAATAAGGGAATATAAGTCACTGTCTTGAGAGATAACATTTGTGAGAAGAACTGATCATTGGCGATATTAAAGGAGGGAATATGAACCCAAGAAGATAATTTATTGACCACAGAGCTCCTTTATCCAGAGGAATAAAACAAATGAGTCAATGTGTCAAAGAAAGAACAGATCAAGAAAAGTGAGGATGCAAGAGGTTAACCAAATGAACTGGTCAGAGCATGAGATGACTGTTTGGTACCAGCCCTTCAGATTTTTTTATCACTGCTGAGAAATAACTGTAAAACCTAATATACAAGGAGTATACACCTTGAATTTTTAATGACTAATAAGTGGTGTCATTTGTAGATCATCCCTTTCTGAGATACAGCAGGTTTTCAAGTGCTTGTTGGTAGGACTAAGTGCAGAAAATAGTATTGCCTCTTATTTTATAATGAAGATCATCTCAGTTTCGTGAAAGAAAGCTAATGCAGCTGAAGGGTCTTTATGTATGTCTTAAAGACTTGCCTCTTCATAAAATTTTTCGGTATACTTTCTTACAAAGGAAATTCTTACTCTACACTTAACACCAATAAAAATCAGAAGACTGTATTTGTTCGTATGCCTGATTTAATTCACAGTATTTTCCATCTCCATTTATTCCAGCTCATTTTCTTATTTCTTCCATATTCCCTTCTTGAGTCATACACAGTGAAGTCTGTTTGACTTTCTATGTGGTTTTAACATATGCTTCAGTTTTACAGACTGTTGATGTGTTAGCGGATGTTGACACAAATTTGAAAATAGTTGGAAAAGAAAAATCTAAGTGAAATGGAATTTTCAGATTAGTTTGGTTGAGAAGAGCCTGTGGGTTATTTTTTATTTTTTGTTAATGAATCCTGGACCTCTTAACATAGAAGTAGTTTAAATATCATCTTAATGATCTTCATTTGGTTTGTTGCTCTAAAGCAAACTGTGCTTACTGGAAAGATCTTCATTAAAGCCATATGTTCTCTTTTGAACTGCAGCTCACCACAGCCACCTTGGATGGCAAACTCCGATTGTTTCTACCCTGATACTCGCCAGCCTGTGGAGCTTTGGCCTTGGTACTCTGAGAATAATGACTTGCTGAGAGAAACAAGACTGGTAACTGGCCAGAAGTGAGTGGCAAATATTCCCTTTTAAACTACAGTTTTCTTCTGATTATATTTTCAGGAAGTTCCTCAAGCTGTTCTCAAAGTTTTTCTGTTGTACAGTCTGTTACCTTTACTGTAAAAATAAGGGTGAAAGATCACAAAAAGGAGGAGACTGCTCATTCTGACTTCATTCTAGCAAATCACCACAGAAGTGGCTTTCAAAGGTCTTCTTCTCTTCTTAAGTACATTTCTCAGTGCTTTGCTAGATGAGAACCACTTTAGTCTAGCTTGAAAATGCAAGTAAAACAACCAGTGTTCCATTTTTAAAGCTAGATATGTTTGTGACAAATTTTTTAATTAATCTGAAAAAAAGAAAGATTGTATGTCTTTCTGAAATGCCATGAGAGTCCTTCTGTTATACTTCCTTCGGGTTACTGGAATCAGCAATGGATGTTTTTTGAAGGCAGAATTTTACTGGTCTACTGTTTATACTACATTCTGTAAATTTCTTAGATAATATGTGACAAATATCTTCTCTTTAAAAGAAACAATTTCTGTCTTTTAAATAACTGTTAAATATTTTCAAAAATGTTAAAATAGTATGAAAATAAAATTATCAGAAAAAAAGGTTTGTTTATTGTATTCTTCCTAGGTTACTTGTCTTGCTGTTAGAAAAGAGTTTTTAGACAAGTTTTTAACTAGTTAACAACACGTTTTTAGTTTTTTGTTTTTAGGTTAGATATTCTCACTCTTCATTGACTTTAGCTAAGAGTAGAGAGCACGCATGTGACTGGTGAAAGAAGATGAAGTTTTTCTTTTCCTTGCAAAATTGTGCTACCTTTTCAAAGTTGAATTTACCAGAACAGAATTTATTAATCAGATTATGTTAAAAAATAAAAAGAAGAAAAATTTGAGTTACTACCCCCACTTTAACACCAATCAGTAAAGCCAGATCATTTTCAGTACTGTAAAGAATGTTTTATTTAATAGATGTCCTTAATTTATGCATGTAATATTTAATATAAATAGGTCGAGTTATTTCTATAAGTGGTTTATTTTCCATTAAACATTCTTTTATAAAGGATTTAGCATTTTTTTTCGGAGCAAAATCATACACTGGTAGGACATGCTGTATCATATCCAGGTATTCTCTAGAACACATTGGTCTCATCAATGACTGTAGGAGTGTAGTGCAGCCAGACCATACTCACCAGAACTCTGAATAGCAGAATCAGGTTATGTATGATCAAAGCAAATGAAAAATAACTCACTTCAATACTTTTAAATACTTCTACAGTTCAAAATCAGATTAACCAACAAATCATCCTCTATGTTGTGGCTAAATGCTGGTATGCTACACTCACAAACTATCAGCAAGATTTGTATTTTAATTTCCACCACAGGGATCTTCAGGATGGTCTGAGAAGGATGGTCTTCTTCATCAGAAGACAGTATGGTCTTCAAACTTAATTTAGCTAATTTTCTCATCTGCATGCTCTGAATTCCACATGAAGAGTCAAATTACATCAAATACAGAAGATAGCCCATAGCTGTATTTGCAAGTAAAGTGCTCCTGAGCCATGAGTTGTAACTTAGTAGTGATTGACTCTTCAGGGAGGTTGAAACACCTGCTGAAGAGGTGTGAACTGTAATTATTACTTAAAACAAACAAACAAACAAACACATTTTTATGACAAAAGAATAATATTCTCAGACTTAAGGCAGAGGACGCACTTAGAAAAATTATGAATTCTTGCTGCCAGCATGGAGGTTGTCACAATCTCCACTGGACTGAAATAAAAGGGAAATACTTCAATTTTCTAGATCTCTTACCTTCTCAAACTGACTGCTGTTATTACCCAGTCAGACCGTGTGTATCCCCAAAACCCCCTTTCTAATCTTGAGCTAATTTGATCTCTGAAGGAGGAACATTTCTTCCAAACATAATGTATTATCTCCCTTTCCTTGAAGTGAGACTCACCTGTATGCAGCTTTCTGGTTACTTTTATCAAGGACAACTTCTGGATAGAATCTTTGGGGCATTTTGGCCATGACCACAGCATCATCAATCCATGCTGAATAGAGACATTCGTCTGTTCAGCCCTCGCAGATGTGCAGCTCTTCCACAGCACAAGAATGTGTTAACCCCTTTTTCCCTTAGGGGAGACAGGGAATCTGCCCTACCACACAGGCACTAGAACTTTTCAAATGGAAATTCACTATAATTTTTTTCCATCTTAAAAAAAGAAAAAAATCCCCCCTGGACTCCTCATAAATGCTTGAATGCTTGTGGTTTTGAGAATGGAAAACTTTAGCTGACACACTTCAAGTTTGGCAAAGTTAAGTGCTTGAAAGAAGACTTTCTAATGGCAAATAGGAGGGAAAACTGTTCTGGATAGTGTTATTACCATCTTATAATATTATATTTAGAATTTTCATAATCACTAGACTTTTCATTATCATAATCCTTCTGAGATCTCTTTGATAGAAGGACACAGGAGAGCATACTTAATTACTAAAGAATTAAAGTTATAAGGGTGTATCCAGAGAAGCACCATCTATACCCTTATGTTTTTAACAGGCAAACCTGACAGTTTATATCTTCAGTTTCAGTTCTAAAGACAATGATATTTGAAATTAGAAAGTTCCAAAAGCAGATAGGAAAGATTCCTGGTTAGCTAGGGTGGATAGTATGTTTCATCTAAAAAAATGACACAAACAGCTGCAAGTGTAAATAATTAGTACGTAATTTTAAAGAATTTTGAGTATGCTTTCAGACTGCTTTTAGGAAAAAAAAGTGGTTATAATATTACTCCCAAATACCTTAGGAAAATTAAAAGTCTTGCTTTGAGGGAATATGTGGCAACATGTGAGGAAAACAGCTGGCAGAAGAATAGTCTAGTTTAATTCAATATCTGCTCTGTCATCTGTCCTTGAATGTCTTATATTCTAGGGAGAGGAGTGGTGTTTTGTGACTTTCTGTGTGCTGTTATGTGGGGGACTTTCCCAGCTGAACATCTACCAAATGCCACAGAATTCTTAAAATGGATTTACACAGCAGATTTTTTCCTGGTGCTTTAAAGGTCAGAAAGCACAGCAGGGTGGCCAGCACTGTTCTGAAGCAGATGCTGTTAAAAACTGTGTGGGATTAAGTGGTTTGCAAAATATCAGGTACTATCCAGTTTTCTGTATAGAATCAAATATACAGGCAAGCTTGGGTTGCACTGTCTGGAGGAGGGGAATAGCAAGCCCAGGAACTCTGCTTTCTCTTGGCCTTTTCTGTTTCATTAATTCACCATGAAAGAAATGCTTTTTGGATGTATTCTCCAAGACTATATTGCTTTCCATTATGCATGATGACTGCATTTAGATACAAAGTTATATAATCCTGGAATATCTTGAGGTAGTCAGCAGCACTCAATTATTTTCTTTCTTCCATTATTTTTTCATTTAATCATACCAAATTATCTTTTCAGAACTGTGTTGTAGTTTTGTTTTCCCTTTTAAAAATGAATAGATCTATTTCTCTCATGGTATTTTCTTGCAGAAAGAGAAAATATCAATAAAAATACATAAAATTGTTTAAAAAATTTTGGCACACTAAATAAAAAGGAAGTGGTAGGGAATTTCTGTTAAAATCTAATTTAGGATGCCTTGCTTCAATGCATGACTGGCAGTCCAAAAACATGGAGCAACAGAAACTAAAGACTAAACTAGGACCTTCCCTGAAATCCTTGCATGTTTGAAAGTGATTTCTCTTTTAAGGACGATGTAAGATGTTGTTCTGGGAGATACTGCTTTTATCTTATTTTCTTCTACCCACCAGCATTCCCATGATCACTTAAACCAAATTCTGCTCTTTAGAATTTTGCACCTCATTAAAGCCAGAGTAATTCTGCTTATTTTTGTGAACAAGGTGCTTCTAGGAGCGGACTCCGTCTCAGGCATTTTAATAACTTTGAAGGCGAAACAGTATGTTATGTTAATAACAACTTTTTGGCAACAAAACAGTATAGAGTCTAAAAGCTGGATACACCTGTGAAGGCCTACAGAAGTCACTGATGTCCTATGTTTACTGGTTTATATCAAATCTTTATGCTTGATGTGAATATAGTGTCTTTAAAAAAACCCACTTTTGTTCAAAAATTAGTGTTAAACTGAAGGTCTTTCTTATATATTTTCATGAAGACTTAATGTTGTTAAAGGAAGATACTTGACCAAACAGAGTAAATGATGTGGCACAAATTAGATTTATAGCTATGATGAATTTGATTTAAAAAAGCAAGATACATTCCATCCCCAGATTAAGACCTTCCAGATTAGTTTTATGTTGTGTCTGAAATGAAATGAACCACAATTAAATATTTCCACTGTCTTAGTTAATGTAAACAAAGGAACTCATGCCTTCCCTTCTGTCCAAACAAGAGAGAGTTTTTTATTTCTTTGGTTTAGTTTTACTGGATGAAAATACTTTCCAAAGTACAAAGGTATTGTAAAATAATGTGACAATTAGCTTGCTTCTGTCGTCCAGTCACAGAAGACCCCCTGGGTAGTCATCTCCAAAGACCAGCCCACCAGCCTAAAGCTTCCCAATCATTCATGAAAGATGTTTGTCTAAACTGCTCCTCAAAACCTCTGGTGACAGAGATTTCCCAGCCTCCCCAGGGGGGAAATCCCCTTGGTGCAATTTAAACCCATTATTCTCTGTCTTAATCCATTAGGTACAGAGGATAATTCATTACCTTCTTGTTTTAGCAATGCTCTACATACTTGATAGTTATCACGTCTCCCCTCAGACTTCTCTTTTCTACTTTAAACAAAGCCAGGTCATTTAATCTGTCATCAAAGGTCATGTTTTCTAGACCTCTGTTAATTTTTGCTGTTTTCTGAACTTCCTATGGTCCCGTGTTCTTCTTTCTGGCAGTGCAATGCTCTCAAAAGTTTACATCAGTACGTGATGAGCCAGTGCTCTGTAGGGTGAAGACATGGCTTGGTGCCTCTTAAATATGGCACTCATAATTTGGCATTCCACTGTGCTGTTGAGTGTGTCCACAGATACGTGGCATTACTGACTCATGTTCATCCCCTAGGTTTGTTGGATCTTTCATTTCAGCTCATTTTCCCAAATCACTCTGCATTTTCACCCTGTGCGCTAAACTGCCTTCAGCCCTTCCATTTTTATTATTATTATTTTCTGTTAATCAGATCAGTAATGATTCCAGAGCATAGAGGAGGTGGGTTGCCTGCTGATTTGGCTCCTAGGTTATATTTTCACTGCCAGAGAAGGTATTCTTTTTATTTCACTTGCTTTAAATGGCTGGTGCTCATGAGAGAAAATATTTAGTGGATAATTATCTGAAATGACTGCCCCCAGTGAACTCAGCACACTTGACCTTTTACTGTTGTTGCTGAGGACAACAAATTGTGTCATTTTTACTTCACTGTTTCATGGTGCAAATTTCTTCTTCCTTCAGTCATCTGGACTTTGTGAAGAGGCATTAGTCCTCTGCTGTAAAAAACAATCCTGCACATATTTATGTGCAGACATTTTAGTTGTATCTGAAGGCATGGGCTTTGAAATACTGTTGGTCTCACACTCCTTTTAGGTTCAAGGAGGTTCATACAAATCACAGAATAGTTTGTGTTCAAGGGAAGCTTTAAAGGGCACTTAGACCCCCTGTCCTACCATGTGCAGGAACATCTTCAACTGTATCAGGTTTCTCAGGACTCCACACATCCTCATCTTGGGTGTCTCCAGGGTTGGGGCATTTATCACCTCTCTGGACAACCAGTTACAGGGCTCCTACCATGAGGAAGGCACCTGGTGCTTAGGCCAGCTACGTTGGCCAAAATGACTTCATGATTGTTTTATGCTGAATCTCTCTAGTCATTTTCAAAGAGTAGTTCTTCATTTGCGCTGATAGAATTAAGATGAGTTAAATCTCTGACTTTACTTCCCTCCAAAGTCACTGCAGTGTGGTAGCACAAAATGCTTCTGCTTGGCTGTGTTGATTCAGCCTCAGCCAATTATCATCTTTTAGAAGAGATAGGAAAAGAATCCCAAACTATTATTATTATCTTCCTCAAGACAGCATTTTCTGATATTGTATGCAGTTTCCCTGTAAAGGCTACATTGTGCCACTGCAGGAGCCTACTGGACCTACTGGAGGTTCCTGGCTGCTGTTTCTCTCATTAGCTGTGTCAAGGATAGGGAGCTTGGATATTATTGCATTATATGTCTCTGAGAAGTTGAATTAAGAGAAGAAAAGGATTATGCAATTTTCTTGAAGCCAGAGGAAAAATGAAAACTATGTGAGGTAAGCAATTTCCCCATTGTTTCAGGCTCTTAGTGTGAAAATTAATAGGAATAAAAGCAAAGGATAAAAGCTAAACTGATTTTTCTGTGCCTTGTTTTAATTTAAAAACAGGACAGGAGTTCAAAGGTCTGAGTCTCATTAGCCTTAAATTCCTAATCCAACATTTTTTTAGTCTCTACATGGAAGGAGACTTCTGGTCTTCTACTAGCATCATCCAGCATCTTTCTGCTTGGGACCTATGATGTGGGCAATTAACAGGGAGTAAACTTAGACATGGCCAGTTCTTCCTGATACATTCCATTATTTTAAGCCACAGGGAAACAGTAAATAAGAAAAGGCAGCTGTATCTTAAATACAGGCTCAAATTAAGATTTCACTAGAATATTGTTCGAGTACTTCCCATTTGTCTGTGGGGTCTGTAAGGGCAAACTTATCCTAGAGCCGTCTTGTAATGTGAGCTGTGAAAAGTAACCATGCAGGGTAATGTAGTTGTGGTTCTGCTTCCATGCTGTTACTCAGAGACCTGCCAAAATGCCTGGATGGATTGCTTTTTACTTTCCCAGGGCAACACCTGCCCCTAAATTTACCATTTAAGCTCTCATTTTGGAAGAGAGTGCTGTCTGTGTGTAGTTTACTCTCCCACAACACCCAGGAGTGTCTTGTTTTACCAGTCTGTAGATGGGGCTCACAGGCAGCTGCCAGTCCCTGGTGGAAAGCCTTGCCTCACGTCTGTGCATGCTGACTAGCCAATCCCAAAGCCAGGCCTCGGGGGAGGACGCTGGTTTCAGGTAATAGCAACCCCGAAAAGAAGGAGACCACAGGCTGAAATTGTTCTTGGCCCAGCACCACACACTTGGCTAGGGTTGCATCAGGGGCGAACTTGACCTAATGAATATAAAACACACTCTCCACAATCACAGATAAAAAGGCATCCTGAGGAAAGGAAACAATAGCTGAAGAAATGAATGAAATGCCTTCTACCCTGTGTGATCCTGGGCTGTGAAAAACAGTTGCAAGGAGCTTTTTTTTCCCTTCTATAGTTAAAACCATTGTGATCAGTGGTTTGACATATAGGAACATTTAATTTAACCCATCATTCCTTTTTGCTCCCACCCATGAAGTCACAACAGTGAATATATTCAAGTGAAGCTTGATGTGTAGGTATGGTATTCAGCAAATGAAAATTACCTTTTTAGTTCACTCATCCAAAGGCTTCTTCATTCACTGCATTTTTTGTTTGATTGTTTGCTTTTTAATCTCAGGACAGTAAGCTGCACTGAAAGGAAACAAAATTGTGTAATAAGACAGTGATATAAAATAATTTAATGTTTCATTCAAGAAACATACCAATGTGTTTTATTATTCTTCTTAAGAAATATTTATGTTTGTACTTTCCAGATTGCCAGTTGACACCTTAATACAAATAATCTTAATCATCTCACGTTTAAGCACCTACTAAAATGGTTTGCATGCTAAGAAAAGGCAGAATAATCTAAGATCCAGTGAGCAAAATAAAGACTGTAAGGGTGACGTGAAAGCAACATGGTTTGGGTGGAGAAGACTGGAGATTTAGGACATTTTTCTTCCAAGTGTGGACATCCACTAAGGATAATGAAGCTGCACACCCATTATATATGTCATAATATACACACACCATCATCATCCTTCACAGTCTTTTGGCACACAGACTGGAAAAATATTTTAAAGTTAATAAATGACAACGGTAACTAACACCTAGCAATATCCCCATGAATTTCATATTTATTGTGTAGGTAATACATTACTTAAGAAGACACCTATAAAATATAATTAGGAAGAGAAATAACTTTCTCCCAAAGGGAAACCTGTAAGAAGGGTGAGGTTTCCTCCTGTAATGCTTTTTCCAAGTTCCTTTCCAGTAGGTTGCCAAATTATGTGAAAGATACAAGAGCTTCAGTTCCCAACCTTCTCCAGGATTCCCTAGGAACTAAACTGCCTGTATTTTCTCTAAATGGAGCAGAAGAAGTGATATTCAGAAAATAAACCTTGATAAGTGAATGTTTTTATCAAGGCCAAATGTAATAGCAAAAGCTGTAGCCAAAACAAAAAGGATTTTTTGCTGATAATACTGAATCCAGGCTCATGGGACCCTGATATCAGGTAGCCCACTGAAGAGTTCTCCCCATAAAATTGGCCTTCAGCGTAATAGAAATATTTCTATAAAAAGGATAAACAAAATGAAATTAGTTGTTACAGCCACTTCTTCCTCATCCTAACTCCTTCACTGATATTCAGTTGGAAAAACTTCCTAACATAAAAGTCTGGATTCAAATGCAATTCCAGAAAAACACATTCTGAGCTTTCCTGGGTCTCTTTACCCTTGACAAGCTAGATGCTTGTCTGTCTATGTTTTTGCAATTTGCCATTCACTGCAAAAAGGACTCTTCTATAGTCCTTTATTTTGAATAAAAAAAGACTCATATGAAATGCCTGAGGCTCCAAAACTTATCCTTGGAAATTTTTTCCTTAAGGAATAGAGCTCTGCAGAAATTCAAAGCTCCAGTCACATTTAGCTCCTGTTTCCCTCGCCCTTCCTTTGTGTGCACACTTCAGAGGGAAAGTGAATATGTCTCTGGCTCCCATCTGAAGCTGAATTAACAAATAGCCTCATCTGTGCTGCTGACAAAATGAGACTCTCTTCCCAGGAAAAGTTGTATTGTTAAAAGGGCTCTGTTCTAAATAAGTACAAAATATCGAAGGGCAGACTTTGGGGTTTATTTCCCGACATGGGGAGATTTCCAGGAAATTCTGCTTCATGAAAGAAAATGAAGTTCTGCTCTCCTTGCTCCTCCTGTCTGGTTTGTAGGCAGATAGGCTGCCTGCCTCCATATGCTTGCTCTTCATATTGGAAGGGATGGTAAGAAAAAGGTAAGTTGACAAGACGGATACCTGGGAAGGAGATCCCCAAAGTCCCAGGTGAGGTCTAGGAGACAGTGAATATCTACTCTTATTCCCAAGCAGTGCAATGAACAGCAGAGCCTGGAAGTCTGAAAATCAAAATTACTGGGTGGGCAAAGAGCTCACCATGGAGTCCCCTGCTTGGCCCTGCAGCTGGCCCTTATGGTCAGGGAGAAAACTTGGAGACCTGGTGAGGCTGCTTACTCACTGTGGAATAGCCTCTGACACCTGAAAAAGCCAAAGGCCTCCAAATCCCTGGCATCTACTTGGAGAGCCTGAGCAAAAAGAGAGAGGTGAAGACCTCAAACACGTCCTTTGCCAGGACGCATACAGAGGAACCAGGAACCCAAAGTATAGCTGGGCTGAAATGACAAAACAGCAGCCAGTCCTCTTCCTTTTCTCATGGGAAATTGTCTCCATGAAAAATTTCCACCGGAGCTAGTTAACCATTCTGTATCAGCAAACTCCAGAAATGTACAAGGTTTGAAGGTGCTAGGAACTAGAGGGCTCATTTGCTCTGACAGGATGTGTTTACAAATCCAGCCTAAAAAATCTTGCTACTCCACCCTTTCAGAAGTTAAAAATTTGCTGGTCCTCATGCAGTTTTAAAAAAAAGTTAATTACTTTCTTTTCTGCTAGTGTTCTTTTAGATGGTCTGAAATCCTGAATTTTCAGGCTGGGAATAAACTACACTCATCAGCTCATTCTCACTTCCAATGTGTATTTGCAGAAGAACAAGAGATTTTGGTTTCTATATTTTTGTCCCATAAATCATATACTGTTAAACCATTTATCATTTTGATGAAGGTTTCAATTAGAAGATGAGGTTATGACTAGACTAACTGGCAAAATCCCAGTGAAAGTAGTAAACTCAGGATGCATCCTAATGCACTGCAACTGCATGGGATCTCCAGGCTATGAGAAGTATAATTTCTCAGTGAAACCCCCTGGACAGCTGCTGGACCTGGCAGATCACTTTCTATCCGAGTGGCTTAAATTCAATAGCAGAACCACAGCTTCAAATTGGACTGACTTGGTTTTGCTGAACAAAGCAGGAAATGGGAGAGGCTATCCCTGAGTTCAACTGCAGTTTTAAAGTCAACTGCTTGCAATTCAAAACCTGTCTCTTATGTTATTCCAGAATCCCCCTGTTCTCTCCCTGGGGATCACAGACCACAGGGGATTCATGGGGCTTGATCAGCCCATTGCCATGCCCTGTGCAGCAGAGAGCCAAAGTCTTTGGGATGAGCCAGCCATAGCACTGACACATTGCCTGGTGGTCTGCAGGGTCTCTGCCTGCACTGTCAGTTGGGATAAGGCTATGACAGATTTGTGGGATGTCTGTTGGATGTCCCAGGTCCTGATAAGTCAGGTGAGATTTGCCCTGAAATACAGGTAAAGCACAATGGATCGGTGTTGCTGTCTGGAAATTCTTGTGTTGTTCCTTGCTGGAACAGTGCAGCTCTGCTCCCTCTGCTTGGGACAGTATCTTGTTTCTCAAGCTTCCGTCCGCAAAAGCTGATGAGAAAAGACCCTCCTAATATTTTTTTGCCATGATATTCTTTCTGAAGATTTAAATATGAAATGCCAAAAAAGCAGTGCATGCCAAAAAAAAACCAACCAAAAAACAAAAAAACAAAAGTAACTTCCAGTTCCAAAAGTGGAGGGTGATAATGAAGTTCACGTAACATATGGGAAACAGCACTGCTCTGTTTAGTCACTTGGCTTGGAATGTAGACTCCATGGTGCTTGCTATGCAAACAATGCTCAGTTGATCCATCAAAACAAAATCATGGCCATATATAATACTAACGATTAAATGCTTATTCTCCAGGATCACATAACATATGGCTTTGTGCTAGAACGTACACAACCCCCAAGGACATTATGTGAATATAAAAGATTATTGACTCACAATGCCCCAGTTGTGTTCTCTGGCAACATCTCTTCAAGAACAGAGAGACACATACATAAATATGAGGACTCTAATGGGACTCTTTTCCCCTTCATCTTAAGGCATTACTGCCAGCTGTGTTTAGGAAGTTTATTAGCAAAATTACCGATATTGGTAACTTTGAACTCCGGGTTGCATTGATGATCTAAGAAGCCAGATATGAAGGAATTAAATATCAGAAGAAAAGTATCATGCGAAACAGGATGAAAAAATTTCGTTTTCAACATTGCTGCAATATATCATTATTTCATCCTTCTAAGATAATAAATAAAGGATGGGGCAAGAATAGCTTGCCTTGATTTGTACAACTCCTCAGAAATACTGTTGGTGTTAGGCATAGACTTTTCAAACCTGCATCCTCTTACTGTTTTGGCTTCTTCTCAAGGACTTTTTTATTTCACTTTTCTTGGGCTCTCCTCTCTTCTTGCTACCTTTGTTTTATGTCATGCATGTCTCTTTTATAATTCCTGTTAGACCTGTTTGGCAGCTAGGAACCCTTTTATTTGCTGAGCTACGGAAGGCTTCTGATGATTCCCACAGCTCTCCTTCCGTGGTTCCTCTTCCTTTGGCAGCTCTGTAGGGGTCTGGACCCTGGCACAGAGGTGTGGGCTCTCCTGTGTTCCACCAAGGTAGCAGTGATATGACAGGTACAGGAGTCCAGGCAGCTCCTCTGAGGTCCCTGGGGGCAGAGAAGGAGCAGTATCTCTCCTGGATGGGAGTGATGGCAGCCAGGGTCTGACAAGCCTGCTATTAGTAAGCGCACAAAGGTACTGAAATCTCCTACCAAGAGGGAGCAGTGTGCCAAGCTCCTCCTTTGTGGCAGGAGCCACTGCCTGGATGGCTGTACCAGACTCCCGTGTGCAGAACACTGCACCCAATATCTGGAATCACCTTTCTCCTTCCCACTGCAGATTGCCATCTCTCCAGGCATATTTAACGCCTGAAGCACTGCGTGAAAACATGGCTGCATTTTTTTCAAATCAAAGTTGGATTAGCAGGATTTGCACAATAATTTGTACACAAGTCTTGTCTCTGTTTTGTTAATTGTTCATTCTGAAGTATTTCTATCCAAATATAGGCATTACAATGGGTTTTCTTTTTTTTTCTGTACTACTTGTGTGTGTAAATAAACAGTATGTTTGAATATGTGAATTGTACAGATGACTTTAAAACTGCAGCTATTTCATACAACCTAGTCTTTAGATTGGATGAAAAATTAAATTTCAGTAAATTTAATTCTTCATCCAAGTTAGTCCTTAGATTGGTTGAAAAATTAAATTTCACTAAATTTAACTCTTTTAGCACATAATTGTTCTCTCTTAGAGGTCTTCCTCTCTTATTTACATATGTATTTAGCAAGAATAAATAAGACCTAGATGAAGACCTGCTTTCATGGTAGTCTGTTGCTAACTGCACAGGAAGAAACATCAGTGTTAAAAATCCCAGAGTTTAAAAAAACATTATTTTCATGCTCAACAGTTTCTGATTAAGGCCTTATTTTTTTCAAATTTTGTTCTTATGCTCTAAGTATGTTCCTGTTAATTTTTTCAGTTACCTGCATCAGAATGGTCTGGAGAATTAATTAAGTCCTTTACTTGCCCTCACTGTGGCAGTGAACTTCCTCCTCAGAGGTGCAGAGCTGTTTCATTTACATAACAAACCTGTAGTGGAGGCTGGAGGAGAACCTTGGATTCATTATTCTCCCTCCAGCAGACTCATGAGCTGCCTCCTCTCAGAGCTATTTCAGCTGCAGGGCTGTGAGTTGGCCATGTCACTGGGAAAACAACCGTGATGGTTTGTCCAGGAATCAAAAATCCCATGCTCCACAGCTGTTGATATTTTGCTTCCTGAGCCAGATTTAGGCAACATATCAGTAGTTCATAAAGAAAATCTTTTATCTTTCCTGCCTCTGTTCAGCTAAAGCAGTAAACAGGACACGTTGTGTAATTTTTCTAAGCTGAGCTTGGCTGAGCGTGGCTGCAGCTGTTAATCAAACTGAGTAAATGTAAACATCTGATTATCTAAAAAGTACTGAAAGGTATGCTTTGTTCTCAGTTGAAATCAGTCATGCTGACCCACCAGAGCATTGCAATATGTCTTCTGGGCTATCATCTGAATTAAGAGCTATCTATTAAGCTAGAAATCCAGCTCAGAGTTTTGGCTCTGATAGTAAAAGCAAGGCTGCAGGTGAGGCAGCAGATCAACTTGCTCAGAACTTTCCAGCTCACCGGGTAAAATCTCATTTCAGGGTAAAATGTTCTACTGCTAAGAGAGAAAGCTGTGTATGAAGTGCAGACACCTAACTGGCAGGCTGCAGAGCAGTGCTGGCCAGGTCAGAGATTTATACTAGTCTGCACCATGAGTAGGTCACTGGCAACCTGTGGAAACAAAGCAGGTTGTACTACAAAGTAAAGGAGCTGCTTTCCAGGTCCTGAGGAGAGGGCTTATGTTTGCCAGAACATTCAGAAATATCATAAACAGCCAAATGGGGACAGACATAAGTTCTTTATCTGAGACGTTTTATCTAGTCTGCCAAGTCCTTAGCTCCTGAAACAAAGAAGCTCTGTCTTTGCTCGTGCAGAGCAGCTACAGTCAAAAGCTAGAGGTGACTGACTGTGTCCTGCCCAGCTGCTCTCTGTGCCTACCAGGTCCTTCCCAGAGCCACGCTCCTGGTACAGGCCCAGAGACAGGGCAAGCCTAAGAGAAAGGAAGGGGCCACTGGCATGCAGTGGTAGCAGAGGTGATGGAAGGGGTGAAGGTGCCCCACTGGTCTCCAGCTGCTGCTATCTCAGAAGAAGGGCCAATTCCGCTTAGGATGTGCAAGAACAGGAGTGAGAATTGAGAGCAGAAATCCAAGGGGACCCAAAGAGGGGCAAAAGTGACAAAGGAGACAGAGAAACTTTGGTATTTTTCAAAGTATAGGAGAGGCAGCTGTGGGTGGACGAGGGTTTGTGAGGCCATATGCCTTCCAAGAGAGATAAATGAGATCTGTGAAGGCAAGCTTTGGGCTTCATTTGTCCACTGTAATTAAGCAGACCTGCACTGACTGCCTACTTAATTCAGAAGTTGAATTTTGCAGGTCATTGGTCACACCCAGGTTTCCTGTAGGGATATGCATTTGCATTAAGGATAACTTGTTTTGGGGCTGAAAGAAGATGGCATCAATTTTCTTCATGGCTGAGGCTATTCCAGGCTCAAATGGAGACTCAAGGGAAAGGGTAGCAAGGATCCAGTGAGTACAAGAGAGGTCCCTTACTGTGGTAATCACCATCCTCACCATTCAGCTTTGCAAATTATGTTCTAATTTACAGCAGTTTACAGTGTGAATAATTTCCCCCCATCTTTTATCACTTTTTCATCATGATTATTATTTTGTCTCTGTTGGTTTCCTCCTTGCATTTTATAAGTGTTTCCAGACAAGTTGGTTGCCCAGCACCCTTGGCTCACATGTTGATGTATTCCGTTGCAGCAGATGGCTGTTTCCCCACAGGGACACGGTGCTGGTTAGTGGATTTCTCTATAAAAGACATCTGAGAGGATTCCCTCCTCTTTGGAAATTTTCTTTCCATTCTGAAACATCTTTCCTCTTTCTCCCTATGTTGACAGTCAGTTGAAAATGCAGGTTTGCTTTCCAAAGGAGGTTGGGTTTTGCTTCTTTCCTTTAGTGACTGAAAGCATATGCACATCTCACAAGCTGAGCCCTGTGTAGAGCAACATCCTTTAAGTTAACAAAATAATACAGGTAAAAATGATGATTTTTAGAGGTCTGAATTATGAATCAAGTTTTATTTAATGGATGCTCTTGGATGAGCCATACTATATAAACCAAAAATATTTGAACTGAATTAGGTCTTGGGTAAAATAATAGTCAATTTGATACAAGTATCAAATGATGGTTAAAAAAAAGCTATAAATTCTGATAGCATAATGCACAGAATGTTATTGTTAAACAGAAATTACATACATCTTTGATGCAGTTTCTAATGACCAGTGCAAAAGATTTGCATGATGGAGTGTATTTAGAGTTTGTAATTTGCTCAGTATGGCATGGTGTTTGAAGTTAGCACTGCAAGAAGGAACATATTTTAAATAGATTAAGGATTGTGTATGAGATGAATCTCATAAAACTCATTGAAAAAGTATTAATCACTGGAGAGTTATTATCAAATTAATTATTTCAGAAGGCAATCTGCATTGAGCCATTGTTTGGCTGGCAATCTTCAGCGTACCCATGACATGGAGGAGAAAATATAGATAAAATCCCCAGTGGATCTAAACTGGTGGTCTTGTGCAGAAATGAGCACAGAGCAGTTGGAGAACACACAGTAGGCTTACAGCTAATGATCAGCTTGCAACATGAAACTGGAGCACAGCTGAGCAGACCTAGAAGTGTAGCAGTGATTTTGTTTTGAACTTGTCAGACACTGAAGATTCAATGCTGCTGTCAACCAGAAAAAGATGAAAAAATTAGAGAGCACAGGTAAAAAAAATATCAGAAACAATTGAAGAGATAGAGAAAATATTTGTAGGTCATCAATTAAACGGCTTCAATTGTTTAGAGTATCAAAAAAATGGATTATTTGCATTATTTGAATACCTTCATGTCTGAGACAAAGCAAATATTACATTTTTATTTAATCCATAAAAGGAGAGACAACAAGAATCTATAGTCATATATTTTTATCAGTGCTCAAGGAAAACCACTAAGGGAAGTGGTGAGTTCTTCATCTCATGCAGTCACCAAACAGCCTTTGACAGTACTGAGAATGAATGAAGTGACAAGAATGGGGGAAAAAGGAGCTCCTCCACAACACAGCCATGAGACCTGAATGCCTTTAAATCCAGCCTAACCCAGTGTTGACAGGAAAGGTGCTTGGCCATATTGCTTCACTCAGATCCTTTTTAGGAAGCAGTTAGTGAACCCTGGAAAAACCTTAAACAGTGATCTCAAAGTTGTTCTTCATTTTTTTGTAAATGACAGTAAAAGTGGTGGATTAGGAACAAAGTTTCGGGCAAGAAACCTTATGTCTGTTCCCCCATCCTTGGCTCTCCAGCTGTTGGTTTTCATTAACAGAACACAGTTATATTTGAGAAGACAAGAATCTCGGTGCTGGTGACATCCATCACCAACATTTAACTCCATGTCTGCAGAATAATCCAGCAGAGTGGATGAGACAGACAATGGTGTTGTGAGCCACCTGCACCTACTCTAATCTTTTTGTCAGCTGGAAGATTGCATCTTCTGCAACTCTGCATGAGAGAAGAAAAAGCTCTAGATGGTTCTTCCTTGCTCCCTGTCAACATTCCCATCTTGACTGGTGTGTCTAAAAATGTTGATTTAGGTGTAGAGGTGATTATTTCTTAAAGTGACAGAGTTGTGGGAACCAGTTAGAGGCTCAGAAACATAAAAACCATTTTGCTTGAATTGAGTGCTAGCTAGAGCTTCAAACTCAGGAGGTGCCCTTGGGATGGCTATTTTGCACTTGGCAGTCAACTGCTTCATAACTCCCCTCAATTTATTCCTAAAAGTAAATCAAGCAGTAGAGTATTTATTGAGTGTTGGGCAATTGCTGAATAAATGCTATTATTTTCTTTTAAACAGAGAGCCAGCTGCCAAAGTTGTGTCTGACAGCCAGTTTAGACTTATGGGGAAATTGTAGGTCTGGGGTTTTCACCTGGACAAACATTGAATTTGGGAGATGAATGCTAACAGGAGACCATTCTCATCACTAAGGTTGTGGTTATATGGAAGGGTGAATTCACAAGGGATTCAGAACCCAGGGGAAGCTAGAAAAAATGTGTATTTGGGGTGGCAAATATTTCAAGCTCCTTAGAGGAGGTTGTGCACAGATTTGAAGGTGAGCTTGCTGAGACCCTGGGAGGCTGCGGACCTGCTGGGAAGCCCTGAGTCTGGGATAGTTTTGTCTTGGTACAAAGCACCTTTAAATATTCAAGTGTGTGTTTTGGAGTTGCTGTGCAACATATCCCTCTGGTGTTGAGGAAATGCAAACTTAAATTTGGTGTTGCAATCCATGACATCGTGGGAACATTATATCGTGGGATGCATATCTGCTTTGTGGTCCTCTTTTGAGCAAAACCCATCACAGAGGATGGTAAATTTTTGAATAGTCCTCGTGCTAGGATTTAATTGGGTTACTCTGATCATGGAGACTGCTCCTTTTTCTTTTCTAGCACGGGTGAGTCACTAATGCCATCTGCTTTATTCTTTTATGTTGGGTACCTGAAAAGTAAATTTCACTTTTACAGCTTTCTTGACAATAGAAAAGGATCAGAGTTTTTAAAGCCACTTAAAACATATTTTCTTGAAGTGCTGTTATTAAAAAAAATGTTAGCTGGCACTTTTTCCCCAGTTGTAACAATTTACATGCTCTTCACAGGTTTTGGTCTCTGTGCAGCATTTTTGGGGCATTTTTGGTCAGAACTGGGAAAAAACACTGAGAACCAGACTGTATTTGCCACCTCCCAATGGCAGGGTTATTCTAAGGAACTGTTAAATACTAGGTACATGCTCTGTTTTTAGTTGTTTCTGTGAAAAATGAAGCTTGTTCTTGAGGAATTTATTCTGTTACTCAGAATTATTTTAGTGAAGACATGATTCACCCTTTTTCTGGCTGAGAATCTAGTCATTCTCCACAAAATGACCTCTGAGATGTGTATCAATAACCTCAGATCTCAGCAGGGCTTCACTTCTGTCCCGTGGATGACATAGCACAGGGAGAACGTGAGCTGTCTGCCAGAGCCTGTGCACCAGCATCAGGGAATGCTGCACATGGTGCACTTTTCCATGCAATAAATAAATGCACTTATTGTGAACCACACATTATTTTACTGCCAATCAGATGCACAGACCATTTTAAGGCAGTGTGCTGTACCTGCAATTCACAGGGTCACTCCTGATGAAAAGAACAGGTCAAGACGAACCCTCTATCCTGCACTGTGTGCCAACAGTAAAAAACTAGTGTGCTAACTCTGCAACATATTTTGGGGCAATACTGAACTCTGTTCTCCATCTCCACCTGCATTTCTGCTCTCTTTTCAATGTAGTGAGACAGTTGCCCAGGAGCAGTGTGTTAGGTAATATCAGTTTTAGGCAGGATGAAAAATGAATGAGAATTGCACTATCAAGGGGGAGCAAAGTCCATACAGCAGAGGAAGAGTTAATTACTGTCCAGAGCAAAGGTACTGAAATTGAAATATGCAAATTCCTTTACGTTCTCTAATTTCAAAACAAAAACTGAAGCCAGGGGTAATACCATTTTGCCACAGATTCTCACTGAACTATGGCTCATTAGTTACTTTATGTTGCTTGGCAAGGTCTGTTTACATGTACAGAAATTCAGCTAATTCAATGAGCCCCTTCTCTCCTCACAGACATCTCAGTATTCCTGCCTATCTGACCATGCCCTGTGGGTTTACCATCTGTGTGCTGTATACAGAACTGAGCACAGATGCTTATTTGAGGAGGAAAAAGCCCTGTTGAGATGCATTCCAGCTACACTGGCAATTGTATGGGCTATTTCAGGCCAGGCCTGAAAATATTTCACCATGATTCACCCTACCTTCTCTATGTTTTTATGAGACCAGAGATCAGAATCATGGAACTGAGGTCCAGGATTGTTTGAAATGCCACATTTGAAGAGTATAGTTGAAATCTCTTTTTGTCCAAGCCATGGCTCTTTCAAACCCTCTATTTTTACACAGACTAAAATGACCTTTCCTAAACCTCCTACATGCACCGTTCCCTGATCCCATGCACATATTGCACCCTTGTGCTGGACAACAGGTGATGGAGGACAGTAGGAGAGCACTTGATCATCATTCTGGAGCCTTGGAACACTTCCTGCAAGTTTTGAAGGGCCAGCAGAAGACCATGGGCTAGCTGACAATCAGATTGGGGTTGCTGATGAGCAGATGGGTATTTCCACTCTTACAGGGACCAAGGGTGCCCTGGGATGAGGACTGCACCCCTCTGCTCTGCTGTGTAATGGCCTCGTGAGGTTCCAGTGACTCTTCCTTAGCTGATTTAAAGTTAATTCAGCACTGATAATATTTACATATTGTGTGTTATGTGTTTGTTCCCTTTTTTTCATACAAACAAGTCTTTACTGATGCTGATGGTAGGAGCTAGCTAGGGTATTTCACAACACATTCTATGTAACTGCAGTGAAGTGGTGCATTTATGATGATAATATAAGCAGGTAGATAAATACAAATACCTAAACAAACATTTTCCTAATATTTATGGCTTTCAGTAAACTTTAGATTTGGTTTAAGGAGACTTGCTTATGATCCCCAAGTGGTTTTCTACTGTGGTTGCCTTCAGACTTGATAATTTTCCATTTATTATGAGAACAAACCATTGAGACAAAAGCCATCTCAGGATCTGATCTTACCCAAAGCAGCAGCTGGTATTATTTCCAGTGTATAGTTCAAAGTACACAAATCACCAGTTTAAAACTATAGCTTAAAACTCCATTTCAGGCACACTAAATAATATGTTTACTTTACTCAAGATATATTTCCTCAGCAGCACAGGAATATAATCTTGACTTGGTCTCCCATTTCCATGAAATTCTTTGTTTAAGTCATTCCGCAGTGAATTTTGTGGGCAAGGAGCCAAATATTTACGTGAATGAATTGCTAGCAAATTTTTGACTGCTCTGAGTAGTGAATGATCTTAACTTTATTCCCATTTTTAGATCTTTACATGATTTTTATGCAAAATGTTTAAGATTGTTTAGAATGTCTCATCTTCACCTGTGCTCTCTGTCCAGACACACACACGCTCATTTCCAGGATTTCAAGTCAGTGTTTCAGCCAATGAAACTTCAGGGGGGCACAGCTTTTCATCTTAGGAAAAAACACTGTGATGTGCCACTGGATTAATACTTAATACATGCAAATTCTAATCACAAACCCACAGGTGATTTTTTTTTCACCTGAAACATTGAGTATCCCCATGTCTTCATCAGATTTCAAGGATGCTGAAAATGACACACTAGACTCTCCTCAGCAAAAAGTCTTTCTCTCCTGGCACCAGAATACCCTCTCCCTCTCACCTTGCAGGCATTTGAAACACTATAGATTTGCCTTCTCACCTCAACTAAAATAACAAGTTGGAAACCAAGGTGGAACAATAAATTTTTCCCTTTTCCCTACAGAAAATTTCTGCACATACAGGAATGAGGCAAAGGCATGAAGTAAAAGTAAGCAATTGGGAAATTAATTAATTGACATCCTGAGTTAAACAACAAAGCTTTAAAAGAAATCAAACCAGTCCATTTAACAGGAATGAATAACATGACTAAACTCAACTAAAACCCCAACAATAACAGCAGCATCTTTCACAGATTCTAGGCAAGCTAAGTTCAAGCCAGCAAAATACTTTCCAGTTTATAAAAGTTTTAAAAACTGCCAGGGGATATGTCCTGGCCTTCACAGCAATGGAGCAAGAATGAGCTCCAGCTAATCACATGGAAAAAGCATAAGGGGAGCAGATTTTCCAGGCGTTAATTCAGTGCAAAAGGGGGTCTCCTTTCCAATATTACAGAGCACTCATGTGTTAGTGGTCTCCTTTCTCACATCACTGAGCCCTGCTGGATGGATTGCAGGGGGTCTCTTTCCAAATACCCCTAAGTCCAAAGAAAAGGAAAGTTCTTTTCTAGTATCAATCAATTATTAGAAAATTGATATATAGAAGGTCACAGGTTTTGCTGGAGAGGTTTTTTTTTTTTCTGAAGGAGAAGGCAGGAATAGCTATAAGGACTTTGGCACATGGTCCTTATGGAAAAAAATATGATAGATTTTAATAGAGTGATAGTCTTCCTACAGAATTCAAAAGTCAATTTGTATAATTGTATAGGAGGGATGTTGGATAAAATTTCTATTGCACTTTTTGGGCTTCAGTCATTACATTCCAAAGGATTTTTCCATAAGTGAATAAAGCTGAATATAGTGTACTGGATGCCTCTACATTTCACCTACTGAGTGAGCTTTACAAATACAAAGGGTCTTTAAAAGTCTGCAGGTACTACAAGGTGCATTTACTTTTATATGTTTCCATGATGTTGATGTGTTAGTTCTTGTACAGTTTTCCTGCAGTTCATTTTCATGATCTTTTGAGAAACCCAAACAGATGAGCAAATCAGATAATAAAATTCTGTGCTGTTTCTGGTTTTCTGTTGTTAGAGAGAGGCAGTTAGTGTTTTTGGCTGTCTTATGGGGACAACACAAACAACATAATCAGTTAGTGTAGATTGCCACAAATTATTTTGTATACGAAATGCTATTTAAGCTTACAGAAAAACCTCTGCAAACACTCATATTAGTCTGTCATATTAGTTTTCTTAGACTTCACGTTCACTCTGCACCAAGCCTTCTGCTATTTCCCTGCACCCTGCTCAAAGGGAGTGTGTGGGTCTAGAGAATTAAATTTAACAGTTCCGTGCCATAAAATAGATGTTGAGCACCTGATCATACTGATGGTTCTCAATATCATCTTGTGAGGTTTTTTGGACAGAGATACATGGCTAAAACCAGTGAAATTAATTATTCTGGGAAGATGTCTAGCAGTCTCCATTGCCTGTGGGAGTTGTATCAATAACTAAGTAGCTGAGCTTGGATGTCTGTGGTTTTGAGGTGCAATGTTATGTGGGCTGAAGCCAACCCTAGGCAGACACAAATGCACTGGACATGGTCACCAGTTCTAGAGGATTCCTCAGGAGTAATTCTCTCTAGAAAAGTGCTGCTTTTCTCAGCATCTAAGAAAGCATTTTTCTCATTCATATTGTGATTTTAAAGCTGAGAACACCTTAATACACTTTGGATGTGCCTTATAGTAAGAAATAACCCAAATGTCTAGCTCAAACTTTCCTAGCTGATTTAACAAAGTAAGTGATCAAGTTAACATTTTAATGGTATCCTGTTGTTCCTGTATTTCCTTCTTGACCTTTCAGCTACTCAGAAATTTACAGCAAATCCTTCTGTTTATCACTGTGTTATAGATAACGTTTCTTTAACTGTAGGTTTTCAGCTGTGCAGCTCCAATCCAACAACCAGCTGCTGAGCACTACTCAGTGTGTTTATTTTCCAGGCCATGAACGGGCCAGAATATACTTCACAGTACAGAACCTGTGGATGTTTACATCTTAACCCTTCCTGGGTCACAGAGCCCTTCCTATATTTGTTTGCTTTGGTTTTGTAGGAGCTGGAAAAACAAAAAGCAAATTTTAAGTTTCCTGCATCCTCAAATCTCCCATTCACAAGACATAATGAAATCTGTCAAAATAATGTCAAAAATACATATTTTTAAATATTTGTGAAATATCCAAGCTTTGGCTTATTTCTCAAGATACCTCAGTCTCCCTGACAAATCATATGCACCCTTCATAATATTATCAGGACACAAATCAGATTCAGCTAAAGAAATTCAGGAAGAAACCTTGGGTTGGTTTTAGTTCAGTGTGGGATGCAAATTCTTTTGTTTGTTCATCTTTGGTAAAAGTACAGGTAATAGTATGTGTCTTTCAGGAAAACAGCAAATCTGGAAGCTTCTGGCCCTTGAAACTCTTCCACCTTGAGCAGTGTGAGTGTAGCTGGTACAGAGAGCCTCTAGGGAATGTGCCAAAGGCTCAGAGACCTGCATGAGGCTCTTTCTGTGCTACAAATTGCTGAATAGGTGAGGGCAGTCTCAGGAGGAATATTTTGTTCATATTTTCCTTCTTTGTTAATTTGGGATGAATGTTTTTAATCTATATTCAGAGGCTATTCTGCAACTGAAGAAAGCCTTTGAAGACCCAGAAGTTGCACAGAAGTTTAGTGTTTTCTTTCAAATGCAGTAGTATAGTGCTTCCTTTTTGCTAATTGTCCAAATGCTCCACATTAAAAAATACTGCCCTTTTTTACTCTTTATCATTTTACATTTCTGAAATAAGCACAGTACAGATTTCTTTCATACTGCCTAATTCCATCCTAATACCTTTTAATCCAGAGTTTACTGAAAAATTAATTAAAAATAATATCTTTTTTATGAGTAGAAGAAATATTTTCTAAAATAAAAAGTGGAAAAACACTTGTAAAACCTTCAAGAGAATTTGTACAAAACAATCAGCTTTTATGTGCATATATTTGGAGGGAAATTTCCTGTTGTTTCCTACTGAAAACCTGATTTTTACTGCTCAACCTGCAAATGCCTCCACTGTAGTGTAGTTAAAGCAGCCCTACAATTGTCAGTGCTGGATGACAGTGTGGAGGGGCAAGATTCCATGATTGGAAGGTACAAAGCTGAATGTTCAACTTACCTTTATTTGAAACATCCAAACTACTGGGGTTTGCAGGAATGGGTCGGCAATCTTGTGAGAAGACCATGTCAGGAGTGATTTATGATGTTCCATTTTTCCAGTCAAATGGAGAAAACCCATTTGAAGGTTAGTCAGAACCCCGGGTAAGTGGATCTTGATCAATCCCAAATAATGAACTATGTGGTGCATGGTTTCTCCTTTGCAGCAACCACAAGTCCCATGTTTGGATCTGGTTTTATTCCATGCAGGAAAAAGGTATTACCTGCCAAGTAGAAGAGGTCCTGAGGGACTGCTTGTGCAGTCCTGAAACCACATCCAGTGCCAGAGCTGACCTCCGCTTGCATTGCGTACATGTGTGCAACGAAGATTTCTACTTTTCTTTTTGCAGCTGAGATAACAAGAAAAATGGAAACTGATCATTCAGCTTGCATGCCTGTCTCTGGGAGTCTTGCTAGAAAGCAAGAGTTATTTCTAGCCCAGGTTTTGTGGGCTCAGGGTCTGCTGCTGTAAAAAGTATGAACGTGTGGCATCTCTACTCTCTCCTCAGAAGAGGAGTACCTGACAGATCTGTGGCTCTCTATAAGCTGTCATAAAAATAAATCCAATGGGTCTGAGGTGATAACTTTCCTCCACCAGGAAATGCTCTGTGGAAGTGGAAATAGAGCTGAACTCTGAAGAAAGATCCCTAGAGCTAGGAGTTCCATCTGAATTGGGAATTACTTGCACAGGACAGATGGATGTGTATGTCTTTATGGTGTGTATCCTGACACTGCAGACTTTAGGATTCACCACAGGAAGATGGTGAATCCTAAAGAATTTTCACAAGAAGTGAAAAAGTATGTTGTAATGAGGCAAATGCAGCTGCTGCAGCTCAGGGAGAGTTGAAACAAAGTAAGTAGTTGAGAAAACTTTAGGACACTGGGCAGTGCTGTTACCTTAGACAGCCTACATTTCTTGCTGTACAGAGCCACAGTGAACAATCTCCACTCTCAGCAGTGGCTTAAGAAATTCTCCCACTGAATCACAAGAGGCACAGAAACTTCAGCCATGCAATGCCTACAATGATGGTGTCCAACAGATGCAATTGGCCTCAAAATTCCAGCCTTGCATCCTAAAAGTGGGAGGTGTCTTTTATTTTGTATTGGGGGATGTAGTCAGGCATGTCACCTCCTACCTTACCCTGGCACTGGGACTGGAAATAGAAGGACTTGCATTCCCAAGGCTGGACTGTGTTCAATCTTGTCCTGGTTGACTTTGCAACAGGATGTTTGGGAAACATGTATTTTATTTTCTGCAGGAAATCCACTGTCCAGGTGCAAGTTCCAGCATGTGAGAGGGTGGAGACAAGAGGTGAGCCTTGTCATGAACCTTGTGGGAGGCACAGGCACAGCCAGACACTGTGCTGCTGCTGACAGCCCTGGCACAGAACAAAGGTGGCTGTGCTCCTCTGAGAGGAGCTACCAAGTGCAGCACTTTATTGGTGTCCTGTAGTGTAAACATGTTACATGCTGTTTATTTTCTTTCAGAGTAGGAATGGAGAAAGCAGCTATATTGACTTCTCTTCAGCCTCTTCCAAAATTTAGGACACATCAGACAGAAAGTTAAGACCAAGTTGGATGAGTGGCTGAGGCCAGTTAATGAAGCTTTAATTGACATTTTTAATCAGGAAAGACTGATTCCTTTATAAAAATTGCTATCTCTCCTTAGTCACTCTAACTTCATACTGTAAATTTCCAATTAAAAACAATGCTGGTCATTAGGCAAATATCTCATGTACATTTGAATTTTGTAGCACAAAGTGATTTACAGCCTATGAACTGGTGTCAGATCCAATAAAAACATGTGCAGAGGATGTTCTCAACTGCTCATTTCTGTTTGTCTGTCATCCTTTAGTTCTTTACCTGTAAATGTACCCAAACATTATATTCTCATGCTCACATGTTTCTAGCATACATTTGCAGGCCTAAATTTTTGAACTGCAGGCAGATTGAAATGTGATTTTTTTTATTATTAAAGCCTCAAAGAACAGGTGTTATAGATAATCAATTATTATTGTAGGCATTTAATAAATAATGCTATTTCTCTCAGTCACATCTAGAAGTTGGAAGTAAAGAGAGGTTCAGATGATCTCTGTGATCAAATAATTTTCAGCAAGATTTTGGTGAAGGCATATGTATCCATGAGCTGCAGCTTGGTTGCAAGGTGCCCTCTGTCCCAGCAGGGTCATCATATGATCCCATAGGGATCTGACACATGCAAAGCCTAACTTCAAGGATGACAGTGTTACAGTACCCAGCCTTGTCTTTCCTGATATACTCTGAGAACCCTAACCAGTCATGTAAAAGATGGGGACAGGATGTATTTGCAAATTTCATGCTCTTTTGAAGAGGACTTTTTTGTTTGTTTGTTTTTAATATTCTGCAGAAAAAAATAAAACATCAAAATACACTGTGTGTCTCATTCTGTGTCTGAGGCCTCCCATTTATACTTACCAAATTTCTGGATCAATGCAAGTCATATAAATAGAAACAGAAGACAACAGAACATCCATGCTGAGATAATGAACTTGACAGGAAAGACAGCAGTGAGAGTTATGGGATGTTGGTGCTCTCCCTGTGAACCCGATCCAATTGCTGTTGTTTTGTCCCATTTAAGAACATGTACGGGAATTGTTTATGATCAACGGAATGAAGAAGAAGGGAAGACAGGCAGCGATCTCCTTTGGCTGGCCTTTCCCAGGGAGCCTGACACACTCATGACTCAGTGAAACAAACACGTCGAAATCCTCAGCCCAGTCCTTTGGAGGTTGTGTAACCCACAAACCATTCCAGTCAACTGGACACGTTTACTTGCTTTATTTGCTTGTGTTTCAGCAATATCTGAATGATTCTGTGCTGCATTTTGGCATTTCTTTGGACCCATTTCTTTTTCTTTCTTACATATATATATATATTAGAATTACTTGAGCTGCAGAAATTCCTCTGGGTTACTACTCAGCATTACACAAGGCTTGAAGGAGAGATCAAGGTTCCAAGTCTATAAAGGCCAGTGTGGGAAGCAATTGAGAAAGAAGGCACAGAAGGCAGCTTTTGTTGTGTAGGTTTGGGGGCAGATTTTTTATTTCAGGACATGCACGAAGAAACCACTGTCTGTGGTGGGGAAAATAGATTGTGGAGACACTAGAAATCCTGCTGGAGCTCAACATCCAGTAGCTTTCTTGCTGCACATGGCCATGCTGTGCCCTTGCCCTTGGGGTGAATAAAACAAATCCTGCCTCAGAAGTATAGGGAACAGAGTCTCAGGAAATCCACACTGATGCTAAAAGGTAGAAATTAGTTTCCTTTGCTTCTCCTGATGTCTGTAATCTTTCACAAAGTCTGTAATCTTTGCTAGAGAGATCCTGCTCCTTGAAATGAGGTGTGGCCAGAAAAGGAGACATTACTTGTTGATGTCCAACAGTTTTATTTTCATTTGTCATTCATGCTTACTGCAGACACAGATCTGGAACTGTCCCTAACAAGTAAATGAGGGTCTTTTAGGGATGATGAGCAGGCTTATTGCAGGAGTAGGAGGCTCCATTCTTTTTCCCTTTTGGTTCTGAGAGGTATCAGCCTGAGTGGGAGCAGCTCCTCCTCCTCCCCTGGGCCACTTTCCCCTTTGAAGCAGCCTGTGGGACAGGTGAGCAGTGTCTATGTGCTCTTGGAGTGAGCTGGGGCTCCTGCCTCACCCCACTGCCCTGGCTGAGCCCCACAGTCCTTCCCAGGGTTGCATGTCTCCCCCAGAGACACTCTGTGCCTGACTGGGGTGGGAAGGCTCCCAAGGTCATGGGCTATCTCTCAGCATGAAGCTCCGCAGAGATTCCAGCAAGGTAATCCAGTGAGACAAACAATAAAATGACTCAGAATAAATAGCCATAACTTTACAAAATGAGTTTACCATTTCCCTCCCCTTCCTTGCCTTCTCAATGTAATAAATGCACTCATTGTCACTGCCTTTTGGGGTTTTTCACTGTGTTCTGGCAGCAAAGTACCCTGAGTCATAAGCAGAAACAGACTAATATTAATAGCAAATGTCTACAATTAAACTATGAATGTTACCCATCTCTAATAGATAGACTCTCAAGATGTGCAGAAGTTGGAATTAATCCAAAATTAGTAGAGATACTATGGATTCTGCATGACTCCTATCTTCTTCCAGGAGCATAAAAAAACTATAGTGTTACCATTAAAAACCTTGATCTATAGCTGGTTTTAAATACTCTCACAATCCAGCAAGAAAGAAATGAAAACAGCGAATGTGTTTTAGCTTAAATCTTCTTTTTCACCTGAGTGATCAACCACTGCAGGGTACATTTCATCAGCAGATAGCAACAATACCCCACATTCTGTAATGGACCAGTAAGGTGCTGCATAACATTGCAAAAGTTTATTCAAAGCTTTTGTGTACCCATAGAATAAGCATAATAGCATAATTTTAACAATATTTAAATATATTTTTAAAAAATCCAATGAATGACATTTGTGAAAACATTTTCCATAAGGGTAAAATCCTGCCAGATCCAGTGGTGTGGCAAGACAAGGCATGCTTTGCCAGAAATTCCCATCTCAGGTCTTGTCATCTATTAAATTTTCCTCTAACATAGACACAACATAAGATGATCCCTTGGCACTACCCCATCACTCCTGTGCCACAACTTGACAGCTAGAGCTGTCTGTGGGATGTCCTTCTGGTTGTGCCCACTGACATGTTCCCAAAAAAAAGAAACTTTTTTGGGAGCAGATGGAGATCAGGGAAATTTGAGTGTTGGTGAGCTGCACCCTGAGGACAGGTGGGTGTGATGGATGAGGGAGAGTGGAAGAGGAGCATAAGACGTTTTTACCATTGCAGAAAACCTTCCTCATCTGTCAGCAGCTGCCGGTACTCAGTGTTGCAGGGGAAGCAAAGAAAGATGTGATGAACAAACCAGACCAGAAGTATGCTGTGACACCACAGCCACGTGTCACTCTGGAAACCGTTCCTGCCACAAGTGTCAGCCTGCTTGCACCCTGAGCCAACACAGCAGGTCATTCTTTCAGATGGTCCAACTTTACCCCATCCTTGTTGCTCATGGCATCGAGGGAACTGAGATTTGTTTCTCCCACACTGTTCCATCCCTCTTGCCTTGCCCTCCTTGTCCCTTCTTAGCTGTCAGGTGTCAGGGGAGCCCTAAATGCCTGTGAGGAGCCAGCCTGCAGAGCCATCTGCATGCTCCTCCTCTTGAGTTGTTGGCCAGAGGAGTCTGAGTTCTGACTGGGGACTGCTGATGTGTTACACAGAGCAAAAGCACGGTCCCAAATGTGGGATCCTTCTGCCTCAGTCAGAAGCTTTGGCTGCTCATCTGATTTAATTTTGTAGCTGAAAATATTATTAGCGGTAATAAATTTGTCCGCCCTTTTGGAAATCCAGCCAGTGAACCTTTACTCTCCTTTGTAATGGGATGGAAAAGGATGGGGAAGGGCTAAAGTCCTACAAAAAATACGGCACCAGAGAGCTGCAGAAAGTTCAGCGCACCAGTCATGTGAGAAGAATGTTTGCTGTCATCCCAGGGGGGTGATGTAAGAAACACCAGTGGAAAGGATCCAAACAGAAATAAGCACACACGCCACGCTGCACTGCAGATCTCAAGAAAAACTAATACCAGGCAGTGAGTGGCTCCTTTGGGCACCACATCTCGGCACAAGAGAGATCCAACTCGGTCCTCACCAGGGAAACACAGGGCAGATGCCTGGGTCTAAATTTCAGGCAGACTGGCACAGAAAGATCAGTTGTAGGAGATTAGCAAAGCCTGCATAATTCTGCAGGCTGACTTATGGTGTTCCCTTCACAGGTGATATTTGCAGAGTACCCACTGAGGTGTGTTTTGGGGGGGTTGTAACAGTGCAGGACTAGGTGTCAGGGACTTGGAGCTGTGTATTCACTAGGGTTTGTATTTTGCTGGAGAAAGATGAGTGTGAATGCAAAGTATTCTGGCTTTGAATTTCTTCCCCTCTCAAGTCCCTCTGACACATTCACATTCACATTTGTGACAAGTGATCATGCATGTGAGGAAAAGTGAAGAAGATCCTCCAGAGTGATGGTTTTACTACGGTAATAGGTAAATACTTAAATACGCAACTAGTCTAGAAATTATAATCATGCCATGTAACTTTACAGGCAGAAATAAAGCTGCACTTCAGAATCAGACCCTGTCTTCATAGCATTGGTGCCATTCATAAAATGAGGTGGTTGCTTCTCTGCATGACAAGAGGACACAGGCTTTCCTGCACCTCCCTGGGCATGCAGGACCAAGGGTTATTTGTGGGAGCTCCCTGCAGGCCAGGCTGGGCTGCAGTGCTGCCAGACAAATCTCTCTGCCCTTAACAAAGGAAAAGCCTCCTCCCCATTTGCACTTCTCCTTAGCTCTTTTTTTGGGAGAAGTCCTGGGTGTAGGCCATGCACTGGCAGCTGGGAGAGAAGAGGAATGCTGATGAGCCCTGCAGGTGAGCTGTCAAAGCAGCCACAGCAGCACATGCTCAGGCCTCACTTTGAAGGGGGTGGTCTTCTTCATTATACCCATGGCTGCTTCTTTCAGCCAGATTTTCTAGTTGGGTCTGGGATTCTGTTTTTGCTTTTTCTTTTTTTCCTGAAAGGAGAAAAGAAAGAAAAGTGTGAGTTTGCAGGATATGTGCAATACCTGGCCTGTGGAGGATAAAGATGGTTTGTTTCTGATGAAAAGTGGGGGTTTTTTTGGCAAACTGCAGACTACCATGCCATTGGGCTGATGCAAACTCTATCTTTCCATTAAAACATGCTTGGACAGTTTTGCCCACATCTGTTGAAAGGAAACATTTTATTCCCAGGAAGTGTTATCTATTTCTCATCTGCAAGAGGGACTTTTTTGGTAGAATAGCTTTTTTTACTTTGATGAGGGTTAAACTTCTGCATTGCCTGAAGACGGGATGGATTAAGGATCTGCTGTTGTCAATGGATGCCTTTGGAAGCTGGGATCAGAGCACCAGATACTCAGATATGTAGAGTCTCTCAGCAAAGAACAGTTCTCAGTGCCTCTCATTATTAGATAACTTGGTGACATAATGCTTCTTCTTTTAATAGCACCAGTGTTGTGATGTTCTGCTTTCTAAACTAGGCAATATTAAAAATGGGTGTAAGAAAATGGAGATTGCATTATTTCTTTTGGGGGACAATCTCCCTTCTTTGATTTACAAATACCTGCTGAATAAGCTAGTGGCATTTCTAATGAAATGTGAAAGTTGCTTAACTGAACTACATCCAAAATCCATGTGACCCTCCCTATATTTTCAGTCCATGGCCAGCACCAAGTTCTCCAGAGGGGGCATAAATAGCTTTGGGGAAGACAGATGTCTTAGCCAGCAGTTAAAAACTTGCTAAGACCTAAAACATGTTTTAACTTTTTCCTTTTGTCTGTCCTAGTAATTTTAATCAATTCTCCTAACTCATCTGAATGTTTGATTGTAGATCAGGCAAAATACCAACTGTGGTAAATTTTTTTGTCACCAGAAAACATATAGTGGTTCTTGCACAGAAATATAGCTCTACTGCTCCAAGGATGTTAGGGTGAATTCCCACCTCCCTGAAAGAAAGCTTCAGTAGGTTGAAAATTTTGCTTTAGAACAAATTCATTGCATTGAGGATGCATTCTCATCACAGGGTTAAACATGAACATACTGTTGTCCTGACCAAACTCTGAGGCATGTGTGCTAAACCCAGTTCCAATAAGCTGTTCTTCTCTGAAGGACAAAGTGCTCCGTTCCATACCTAACAAAGTAAATGACAGCTCTTTCTTGTGTAAGGAGACAAGACAGCTATTGTCATATCTAAAACTGGAATAATAATTACTTGTTGCAGTAGGAATGTCAAAGATCTTGCCTGGTTGTGTCCATTTGGCATAGAACACCTTTGTTTATGCCAGGCTCAGAGATATGGCTGAACTCATGTCTTTTGATTGAACATTTTGCACATCAGAGTTTTCCTAGGACAGCATAAATCATCTAGAAAATAGTAACGTGATGCTAAGACACAAATCGTCATGTAATAAAACTGCTGTCTGTCTTGAATTTTCTTTCAATGTAGTTGATGAAATTCTAGCACTGAAACTGCTTTTGTCAGCTAATGTTGTCTTCTCAGACTTTGAGGCATTTGACTCCTTGTGTGACAGGTGATCTTAGGAAAAAGCTTTTACTGATATGAGATTCACTTGATAAGATCACACTTTGTGTTATTTGTTTTTGTTATTTGTTTTATTCAAAACTGTTATTTTTATCCTTAGTGCCAAACTGGTTCTGGGAGTCTTTGGATCCAACTAAGCTACTCAACTAAGAGAACTAAGTTACTCTTCAGCTGTAGGTTTTGACACTCGATGGTTTTTAACTCCGTTTCTGGGCAGTTTGTGGTGAACAAAGGTTTGAATGCTGTCCTCTTGCAATTCTGCTGGCTTCTGAACCTAATTTTGATGCTCTGGAAAGATAAATCACTGGCCAGGTCCCTTTTCTTCCTGACAAACAGACAAAGCCCTCAAGAAGGACATTATCTGGATATGTAGAGACCAGCTGACCTAGTCTAGTGATGGTTTGGGCTGCTGGCATAATGAAAATGAAATTCCCAAACTTGACCCTGACTGGTTACACACTTTGTGAGTTGCTCTATAGTGGTGAGTTGCTCTGCCTGCTCCTGAGACAGTCAGGAAATCTCTTTGCAAGGCTGAAGCCAGCCCAAATGGGCCTTGGGGTAGGAGGAATGGGGGTAAGATTTAAAGAATGTGCAAAGAAAGTATCCTTTCCCCTGATGTCATTTTGTCATAAGTGAAAACAGATGTCAGGGTAAAGACCTTCTATTTTAAATCTTGCAAACAGAGATTTTACTTTGAACTCTTCAGGAAAAAGCAGAGAGCCACTGATAGTTTTTACATCAAGAAAAAATTGGGTTTTGGTTTCAGATCCCCAAAGCTGTAATACATCAATAGCTGGGAATCACTGTTATTGCAGAACCTTATAGCAGGGTAAGGAGGCCTGTCACTTTGGCACAGAAAGAGCTCTAATATCCCTCTCCAGCTTCCTTCCTGCATTGTTTCTACAAACCAAGGGGAAGCTGACCCTCCATACAGTCCACCTTGAGCTGTCCATTGCCTCTCCCTGCTTCCTCCCCGTCCTCCTCCAATGTAATTATACATTTTTTTTCTTGTGACTTGGCTCTGACCACTGTGATTTAGGGACCTGATCCTTTATGGATCAGCAGGAGATGTATGTAAATACATACTCTGACATTCCCTGTGCTGCCATGAACAGTCAGTCTGAATGAGCATAAAAGCAAATTCTTGCAATCTGGGACTCCTCTCCTCATCTGAAAATGGACTTCTGAAAAGGGACATTTTAAAAAATGTGTTTTACAACAAAGTAGCAGCTTGGTGATGCAGTCAACCTGACCCCTGAATTTCTGGTCCACATAATGCCTCCAGTTTTGGCCAGTAGTACATTCCAGTTTACTAGTAGTTTGTGAGCAGAAGACTTCAAGATATTTCTGAGACTAAAATATGTATTTGTATGGCCAAATATGATAAATGAATGCATCTTTTCATTCCTATAAACTGTAGGCAAATTGGTGGGATATTTGGGAACTGGTAAATATATCATCTTGGACCGTCATTACAGGCAGAGATGAATGTGTAGGCAGCAGGGAATCTCTCCTCTTGTGTAAACCTAGCTGCCCCAGCTGCCCTAGCTGTCCCATTTGGCCTTGGGCATGGGTGGTGAGTGATGTTCTGAGGCTGAGGAGTTAAATGTTGAATTGCAACAGCAAAGTCTACTGGCCATGGATTTCACACTGTGCTTCGGGCCACCGGATGCTGCGTCAGCTGTAAAGGCAATGCAAACCCTGGAGATTCCATGGTGTTTTGGCTTGGAAAGTCAGGTGTCTGTCAGGGAAAACTGGAGTTTCCCTTGGAATGGAGAATGTAAAAACCCCCCTCCCTGCAAATTGTTACAATTTTGCAATCAGGAGCTTTCAGGCAAAAATAAGGGAATATGAATAACTGTTGTTTACTAGGAATATTTTAAAAAAACCCATAAAAATACAAATGTAGTAGTACAAAAAAACCAAACGAGCAAACAAACAAAAGTCCTAGAAAACCCTGACAGAGTCAGAGATATGACCTGACACCCTGTCGTCAGAGTGTTGGAAGCAGTCCAAATAAGTCTTCCTGGAGTAACAGATGTTGTTCTGTGAAGTAGAGAGGATCCTGTAGAAAAAAAGGGTCCAGTGCTGGTGAGATGGGTCCGGTCTTCTTCCAAGGATTCAGTGGAAAACCAGCTGCATTAGTGTTTGGGATTGCAGGTTTTATGCTGGTGGAAAGGCTTTGGCTCCTCGCACTGAGTAGAGCATCTCACAGTGGAATGAAGTAATGTTATCAGTCATGTGAGGGGCCTTAAATGGCCCATTCACAGGTGATATCCCTCAGAGGAGGATGGGTGCGGGAGGAGGATAGGTGCAGGAGGAGAGGAGAACAATATCTCCCAACAGGTTTCAACAGATGAAAATAGAACACACATTTTTGGTTACATTTTCCAACCCAAGACACATGGGCAGGTCTTTACTGCTCCATGGGAAGAGCTCCTTAGGAAAATGAGAGGGAAGCCTGGTGAGCTGAAGCATTGTGAATGACCAGTGGTCTTGAGCCTCATGGGTGCATGGCCACCCATGTCAACCATGGCTCTCTCAGTGACAACTACAGCCTAATCAAGCTGGCCTCTTGCTCACTCCAGACTGATGATTTCATCTCTTCTTTTGGAGTTTCGCTCATTTCTTCAGGCCTCAACCCTTTGTAGCCAGATATCCGGAGTTTTTTTACACTATGTTAGAATTCTTTTCAAATGTCTCTATTCCCTCAAACCAAAATTGTCCAATTACCCTAGGAAGAAAACCTCTCTGAACATGCCCATCAAGATGAATCTATCACACAGAAAAATACATGTCAAATAGAGTGGATACACATACCCTTGGGTAGAATAAACCTCTATATTATTAGCTTGTGTTTCAAATGATGGGGTCAAAATGCATGCCTAGCCACTAAATAATTTGGTTTCCGGAAGCTTCTCTGGGTTAGGACACAGTAATTCTAGTAGCTGTATATTATGTAATGTAAATACTGAAAAGCCAGCCCCACAGGATGGAAAACACCCCATGAGTTTATTGGGGCTTTTCTTTCTTTCATATTTCTTTTTCCTTTTGCTGCTTAGAAGTACATGACGTTCCTTTCCTTACTGAACTGAAAACAGAGAGGGATTGTGATATCCTTTCAGGTGCTTGGAGATATAGTTAAGGGCTGTATGGGGTTGTTTTCTTCTTCCTCAGTGCAGCCACCACTTCACATTTCTGTCCAAGCAAAATGGAAAATGCAACACAGACTATTCTGAAATCTGAAAAAGATTTTTTTCCTCCCAATAACTGCAGTTTTATTAAAAGATCAGTTTACATGCTGCTACATTTATTAGTACTTTGACTCCTAGCCCCATAAAATGACATTAAAAACCATGGCAGTCAGACCACAGGCACATCTACCTTTCTGAAAAAATAGAGCTGTGCTTGGGTATGTGGAAATTGTTTGGCAACACATAAGAAAGCCAGAAACTGCCATTGTGCAAACTGATGGTTTTCTTGGCATATAGGTGCCCTCCAGACAGGATGGGTTTATGGTATAGTCTTGAGCAGTGATTCAGTGTGGGAATTCTTCACGATGCTATTTATAGCTTTATGTCTCTGCCTTTCTGCAAACCACATCCATAGATCTCCATACTGGAACCCCAAAGCAAAGATCACACATTGAGCACCACCTAAGAAAAGTCTGGCTAAAAAGTCTTGTGGGTTTTGTCCCCCGGGCACACTGGGGAAGGGAAGAGATCGAGTCTGGCTCTGTGGCATCATTCATCTGCCTTAGCCATGAGAGCACTGTCTCCTGACATCTCCTGACTATAAAAAAAGTCAGGCACGGTTCCTTTACTGCATCCTCTTGACTTCTCTCAAAGGAGATGACTTGTTCATTAAAAGGTATGGTGTGAATTAGGAGGCATTGGGAACCCTATCTGACAGTTACCAATTTTGTAGAGCTTGGAGCTGGATCTGCAGTATAAGCTAGGGTTTAGACTACATATTAATAATGTAAAGTTTCTGCATGCATGCACCTTGCATGTATACACTCAGTTTCTTAAATCTTTAAATAATCAAATTGAAAACCAGAATGTGGGCACACGTGCATAGTCATTATTTGGCACTTACCTTTGTCACTTGCCACAAGCTCCATCCTCAGTAAATCTCCACGAATCTCCACCTGTCCCAGTCTGATACTAGCTTCTCCCAGCTTCTCAGTGCTGCTGTTCAGGCCTGGTCATTCCAATTTTCCCAGCACAACTTCCCAGGGCAGCCACAGCAGAGATAAGGTTTTCCACTGTTTTAATCTCCTGTTGCCTCACTGTATTATCTATCACCAGCATTTTCAGTTTTACTTTCCTTCATTCTGCTCCTCTGCTAATTTAATTCCTTTCTCTTCACCCTCCCTCCTGGAGCACACACCCACGTTATCATGGTCCTCATGCTGTTCTTAGCAGTGTTTCCATGCCCTTTTCTGCCACACCTCCACACCTCTTGCTCCTAAGATCCATCCTCTTTGCAACCTCAGCTTGCATCATGGCCTAAAGAGAATCCTTAGTGAAAAACTGAGAAGTGTAGGAATGGTAGATGTGCCTGGGCTGAGCGAGGAGCTCTGTGGAGCAGTGCCTGCCTCACTAGATGGCACTGCAGAATAGCCTGGCAGCGGCTCCGGGGCTTTGGTAGAGAGAGGCTCCAGGAAGGCTTTGCCTGAGGTGGGGCAGGACACAGTTGAATCCACAAAAGGGCCTGGGTGGAGTCAAACATTTTCTCTGCACGGATGGAGGTGTGCCTGGGAGCGGGGAATAGGTTTCTATCCTCCCAAACTGCAATTTGAAAGAGGAATTTCCAATAGGTTTTCCAACTTTAAGATCTGACAACCCTGAAAGAGGACAGACAAGCATCTGGGGGTGTTTATGGCCAAGAAAGGTGCTGAGAACTCTGATAATAATCTTTGCATTCTGGCTACAGGAAGTACTGCATTATGGGCTCTTACAAGCATTTATTACATGTCTTGGAATTCCAGATTATCCTGCTGAGTGTTCAGTTTGCCAAAGACTTCTCCCGGATTTTCTTTGTGAAACTGGGAATGAATTCAGCATAGAAGGGAGAGAGCTGGAGAGATTGCATATGTGTGGACTGAAGTGGAGCCATCAAATAGGAAACATTTGTCCCCAGGGACTAAAAGGGAGCTCAAAGTATTTCCCCCTCCAAACACTCCAAACACATAACTCAGGGTGCTGGGCTTGCAGCATCAGTTTGAGTCCTCAGCAGGTGAGAAAACCTTTGAGTCTCCACAGCATCCAGACAGGAGAACAAAGGAGACAATGGAGAGAGGTAAATTTTATATTTTTTTCTTATTGATCCTTTGTTGGAAATCCAGGAATGAGCATCAGCTCCCTCCTTGGTGGCCTGATCATCTTGCTCATCTATCAGCGTGCTGCAAAGCTGCTACAAAACACTGCATTCCTTCTTCTTCCCTGGTCAGGTCACATGTTGGCTCCAGCGCTGTGAACCCACTGCCCTTCTCAGTCCAAACACACAGAGCACCACATGAAGAGACCAGTATTTAGTGGCAATGTGGGGAAGCTGATATCATGGCCTAACAAAACTTGAAGTGACCTGTACTCAACACAGCCTGTGAGTTGGGCTGGTTTCAGGCAGAGGAGGTGGCTTCACCAGCAGTACAAACTAGATGATGCAACCCTGGAATAAAGCACTCTCTGTGTCCTGTTTTTTTCCCCCACTGCTGGTGGGGATTCTTCACATAGTTTAGGGATCCTCTCAGATGCCTTCTCTTGCAGACAGTGAAATGCAGGGAAGAACACAGTAAATTAACTTCCCCTAGTACTACAGTAAATCTAACATCAGCTTCTTTTCAGAATGGAAAGGAAGGATTTTTTCCCTTGAACTGAAGTCATGCTAAAGCACCTGGAACTAGAGAGTTCATCTTGCCTTCAGTCTTAATAATGCTATGAATGAACACACTGTGCTAGTAAAGACTTTCCTGGGTGCAGCATTTCCAGGAAGTGTGGGGAGTGAGCACTGCTTCCCCAAACCTTGTTCACATCTCTGTGGGCATCGCAGCTGCCTCCCTCAGGGGGAGGTGGCAGCGGGAAGTGGTTCCTTCCTGCTCCTCTGCCTCTGGGCAGCTGGAGGCAGAGGGCAGCCCTGCTGCTGGGCTGTTTGTTGGCCCTGCTGAGCCCTGCCTGGGCTGTGTGTGGTCGGTGTGCTGCCATGGGAGCCCCTGGCAGGAGGGAGGGGCATCCTGAGTGATGCTCTGCTGTGATGCTCTGCTGTAGATGGTTGCTTCATGATCTCCAATCCCAGACACGCACATGTTCTGCGTTTCTCTGGTTCAAGTTAAGCTTCCCCAAAATGACATCACTGGCCTAAAAACCTTGAACCTCAAATAAACTCCCTTGGGTTTGCTTTATTGCCGTTTTGTCTTTTGGAATTTAAGTTTTAACTGCATCAAATTCTTCAGCCTTTCTCTGCAACTATTAGGGTGAGAAACTTTGTGGGAAAAATAAAGTCACACCCTCTGTCTGTAAGGCTTGAAATAAGCACCAACATTTGTGACATGAAAGGAAAGTTCCTCGACTCAGAATAAAAGGCTAAGATCTGGTAGAGCTGTCTCCTTGTCACAGCTGTTTTCATTCAGAAGCAAGGATCCTGGTGCCCAGCAAGCTCAGACTAACCATACTCAAAGCTTTGTAAATTTTCTGATGCTAAGAGATCATTCTATGCTATGGATAGATCAGCTGGTTTGTTGTGGGAGCTAAAACATTGGTGACCCTTTGTAGTGTGGCCAGAGTGTATGTGCCTGAGGCCTGGAACAATTGAAAGAGTCTCAGAGTGATGCAGACAAGGCTGCCCTGGAGTTGTCCCTTTTTGTTTTGTTGAAATTCATTACCTTAGTTCAAAATATGCATTAATTTACCAGCTTTACTTTTCATTTCCCCATGTGTCATAATTTTTCTAACATTATTTGAAGTAATATTTTCTGGACAACATAATAGCACAGTGGGGGGTTCCTGCTTGATTTCCCCTTGAGGCCTAAACCAGTCTAGCAGCATTTTGACGGCTATAGGTAGCATTATGTGCATTGAACAAGAACACTACTACCTGATTGCCCAAGCATAGCTCTGTCTTCAACGTTTGCAGCTCATTTCATGGGGTAAGTAATTTTTAACCTAGGCAGAGCCTTCATGGAAGACAGTGCACTTTTAGGTGCCATACAGAACAAACTGAGGACCAGGGAAGACATACCAGCCAGCAGATTGAAAAATGTTTTCTTTTTATTCCCTGAAGAAAGTCAAGATGACTTATATGATACTCTGTCTGTAACTGTACTGCTAAGGTGGGCTGTGCTTTCTATAGCAACCTGTAGAGAACACCGGGTGTTCACAGCTTCTGAAGAAAGAATTTTATTTCCTTCTTTCACAGTGCCAAAATTGTGTTAGGCATATACCACACTGCCTCAAGATTAATGAGGTCCATACCAGATGTGCCTTCTTAGCACAGTAACCTCCAGTTATTCCTCAGGGGTGAAATGGATACTTTTGGAATAAAAGAGAATAAAGGTCTATTGAAAGGCTACTGAGAAATTCAGGTGTTCAGGGCAAAATAAAGGTAACTCCACGTGAAGAAAGTTCTGGGTCAGCTGACCATCACCCATTGTTGTAAGTTTTCATGGTTTCTTAACGAAAATTCACACGGGACTTGGGGCAGGTGTTAGCATTAAGAGTGTCAGATGATCTGAACCCCACATAACTGGCAGATGTACAGTGGGTCTATCAGCAGAAATTAAAATGGAACTGCTTCTGATAGTGATGGACAAACCAATTACTTAGGGCTCTTGTTCACTATATTATTTAGTAATGCTGAATATATGGAGTGTGACCAGGGTGTGGGCTCTCTTCTGCTCCCCTCCTCACTGCTCGGGGTTCTTTCTTTGCAGGAAATAAGGGTGTCACAACCCAGGCTGACATGAGTCTTTTCCCCCAAGGAGCTTCAGAGGTCAGACACAGCTCACGGCTTGTTTGTCTGCAGGTCAGGAGTGCAGCCCTGGCTCTTCAGCAGATGCGCTACTGGAGTTTTCTGGTGCAAGCAGAGTCCCTGTCTGCCAATGCAATGTAGTGTCAGCCTGGGAACAGCCATGCATTCCTTAATTACTTTCCAGATACTCCTTGCAAATGGTTTCAATTAGTCTGGTGGGGTCTAGTACTTTTCCTGTATGCACTGGGTGTGCTTCTGCAAACAGCCAGCCCTGAGCAGCTACATGGTGAGCAGATACTTAGAAAGAAGAAGTAAACATGGTGTTCCATGGGTTAGAAACAAAGGGGAGCACCCCACATTCTTAGGGGTGCCTGACTCATACTTTCACAGCTGTAAATATTTTTTTTTCCTGCCTCTTTTGCATCAAAGAAGAAACCTTCCTGCCTTTTAGGGACAGGCTCAAGATGAAGCTGGTCCCGACCTAATTCTCCTCACCAGCTAAGACAGATAGATCCATCCAGAGCTGGGCTAGGATGCAGGCCAACATGTAGCATGCAAGTTTGATTTTGTAGGGAGTTCAGATTTCAGGGTAAGCTGAAGACCTGTTTTAAGGTTATGTAGCAGAGCACATGTGTGTTGAATATCAATATTCTGTTAATACTGCTTAAACTGCATGTGTGCCCTTTACAATAAACCCTGGTTGTGTATACTGACACAGATCTAGTGATGGCTTTGTTTCTCAGTGAGCAATACAGATTTTCTTGTTATAGAGGCAATCATTTACTGCCTCTTTGGGTTTTTGTGGCTTCTTTTTTAAGGTACTCGAGCATTCCTTCATGTCTAGTTTGTCAGTCTATGGGGACATGCTTGACTCTGAAATCAGAAAGCATGGCTGGGGGGAATGGGTCACAGGTGAAAACTGGCAATAGATACTGGGGTTTGCAGGCTGCACAGGAAACAGACCTTTTTACTTCAGCACAGCAGGAGAAAGCAGGCAGACAGTCTCAGAACCCATGTCTCATTCAATTTGTTTTGCTGAGGTCAGGGAGCGATTTGTTGTTGCATATGAGATAATTATCAACACGACAAGGAGGTAATGAAATGCAAAACAAAATTCCCAGTCCTGGGAAACTTATCACTTAGCTCACAAGCCAGACCTCATCGAGTTCCCGAAGGGGAAGCAGCTACACCGGCAAAAAAGAGCCTGTGTTCGTACATACCATTTTTATTTTCAAACATAAATAGACTGCAGAAGAATGAAAGCAATCAGCTCCACTGCTGTGACCAGCTCCTATGCACGAACTCCCACCCGTGCTGTCTGCATCCAGCAGGCGTCATTCAGCTGCAGTGCTTTACAGCAGGACTAGCAGAAATCACCCTTTGTACCCAGGGACCCCAAGTCAGGGCTCCTCCTCCAGAACTCTCTGTGGAAAGCTGAGAGCTCTGCTCTCTGCAGCTGCCAGAAAGCCAGCTCTGAAATACAGCAATTCGCTTTGGTAGCACTCACCTACTGCACCAAAGCAGAATCCCAGACAGCAATTGTAGCTTTCCCAAGAAGCAAATGCTCTGGAGCAGTTGTGTTGGAAAGGAGTCTCTGTTTTTCACCCAGCTTGTGTAACCCTTTTGGAGTCTGTGTTCTCTACTAAATACCAGCAGAGCAGAGTCTTCACCCACAGCAGTGGGGCACAGTGTTAATCACTGCATTGACCTAAACAGAGATGTGCTGGTAAGATGAATCCAATTCTTCTTTTATTCCTCCAAGAGATCAAAAATATCTACACTGATATTTACCTCAATTTACACCTTTCTCAGTACAGCAGAATTTTGTCTGGTAGAGCCCAGAGCATCAGGATAAGTTTAACCAAGTTAGTGCTCGATTTTTTGCCCTTCTAAGGAGCACAAAGGTGCAACACCATGCCAGGAATACCCTTGTTTCCCCACCATTTAACTGCAGCCAGACAGGGGAGAGGATCTGGCAAGAGGCAGACCACGGGGACAATGCAGCTCTCGTGCTGGTGGGAATACCTCTCTGTCACATCAGCTCCATCAGCAAGGTGGAGGAGAAGGGAAAGAGGAAATTCCTTGTCCTGCTTCCAGCACTTGCTAACACCCCTTTCTGCAGGAATGGGGCAGAGTCTGGCTCTCAATAAATGTGTTCCTTGGGGATGAAAGGTGCTGTAAAAGCAAGACGACAAGCAGGCAATAGTTTGTTGCTCTCTTTTTCCCCTTCCCTTGATCCTTTGTGGATTTGGCTAGTTGGATCTGTGCTGTTACCATGTCAGAATTCAGAGAGCAAGCAGCAATGAATTTCTCACTGCTACTGCTCCAGTCCTAATAGCAAACAGCTGAGCGAAGAATGAAGTCCCGGCTGAAAAACAAACAGAGCTTTCCCTCCCCTTGCCTCGGCTCTTGCTGGAGCAGCAGCAGCAGCAGCTTCAGTGTTATTGTAAGCCCCTGGTGTTAGGTGCCAGTTCTGGGGCTCTAAGTGTGGTTATATTTAGCCCGTCGCCACTCTATTGTTGGGGAATGGTCCAGACTATACTGCCTTTTTCTGGATAGGTAGAGCCCGAATTTCAAGCCAGGATTAGTCAAATTAATTTTTAAGGTAGTTTCCCACATCCCATTTCACTAAGCAGAAAAATCATGTGCTACAGAGAAAACAAAGCAGAGTTTGATTGAAAGTGTATTTGCATTATTTTTGACTGGTTTTTTTAATAGCTGGTAGTTTTCTGAAAATGTGAAGGCAACTTTTTTTTTTTTTTGAGGCAAACGTTTTAGCATGACTTACCTTATTTGAGCAGAGTGCAAGTTGGCAGATTTGCTTTTAACTCTCAGCCTCATCAGCTTCTTGGGCTGCTCCACAGTAGTTGAAGTTATGCCAGCATTTCCATTATAACATTCCCCTCTCTTCTCATTTTCAGGTTTCATGCTTGGCTGTAAAAATTTTCTCTAGGATAAAATTTTGGCACCCAAAGCCCCACTCCAGGTGTGACTTTTTAAAGTCATCATGAGCCAAACCCTGAAATTAGTTTCTACTTAGTCTTCAGTCATTGGCATACAGTTGTATGTTCACTTCGGGAGAGCTCAACAAGAGAAATTATAGGCTGTAGAATAAAGGAAGGTTGTTTTTCCTTAATGGAAAGCAAATTAGAATAAATATACAAATATTTGTGAGATATGTTCAACAACAGCTGTTGAACTGAAGTTGTACAATCACCTAGATTTTCTAAAGAGCTCATGGAGATGCCATTTGCTCCCTTCCCACAAACCTCATAGCCATAGCTCTACACAAAGCAAATGTCCTGCTTTATGATTTCCACACTCTTGGCAAAATGCAGGAGGGAAGGTTGCCCAGGGGCTGGGTTTCTGCAGTCCTTCATGCTGTTTCCCCAAGGCCAGTCTGGGCTACAACCTGTATTTCACAGCCCACCTTGTAGTGCATGCCTCTCTGCAGGCTGGGACAGAGCACTGTGTCCCTGGTCTCCTTACATTATCTCCTGGCACTGAAACAACAAATCCCTCTCTCAGAGAGAGGTCACGAGCCTGGGGTGATCCTGGTTGAACTCAGCTACCCCCATGGGGTATAATGCCATTTCATTTCAAGGCTTTGTGGATATCAGTGGGATTTGAGGAACCATAGTGCAAGTACCTAAGGGCTGAGTTCCTTAGAGGAATTAATAATCACATAGGGATGTATAACAGCCTGGAATGCGTGACTCCGGTCCCAGCAGGAGTTGGACTTCTACTGTTGTCAAAACAGAGAAAGAGCAACTTGCTTTCTTTACATTCTCATGAAAAGAATGTGTCCTCATATCCAACCCAGAGAGCAGCATGCTTGTGTCTTGTAAAGTATCCAGGAGTCACTGAAGGAAACCTCTTCTGCCCAGCTTGCAATGCTCTGAAACCTGTTGCTGTGAGACTGTGAGTTAGAGCCAGCCTGCCTCAACTCTTGGGCAGACTCCGCAAAAGAAGAGGCTACATCAAGAAAACCTGTGCTGACACTTTCATAGAAGATCTGTAAATCTCCTGTGTCTCCATCCTTACATCATTTGATTCCAATTAGCATAAAAAAGGCCACAGACTAGTCTGTCCTGCAAAGCTGCCTTGCAAAAGAAGACTGAGGTCTGTATGCCAAGGCACATGGAGAAGTGACAAGGCAGCCTGTCCTTTCAAAGGCAAAGAAAGAAAGAGAGAGAATCTAAAAGCTCTCTAATCCCAAACATACATTCTTCTTTGAAAAGAATGGTTAAAAATTTGAGTTCTTAGACCTTGTTAGAACAGCTGTCCCAGTTGCCTAGTCCTGTGGGTCTACACAAACCTTTTCAGAATCTATGTCTATGTTAAATAACATAAGACCATATGGATGAACGTGCAGTGAAGAGTATTAAAATGAATGTAATCATACTTTTCCTTTATAGTCCCTAAATCTTTCTTAAAGGCCTTAACAGCTTCTGGCTTACAAAGCTTCTCCTTGTATTTAGAGCCTTTGTATTCGATGATTCTTGACAGCTTTTTCTTTCACTAGTTTGGTCAATATGGAACTCACATAACCTTTGCAACAGTTCCGCAGAGTAATTAAACATTGTGTGAAAAAAAAGGCCACCCTTTCTTTGGTCTCACTGCACCGACACCCTGAGTTCCTTGCAGTGGGAGCAAGAGTGGGCAGCTGCTCCCTACTCAGCTCCTTTTGGAACGCTGTGGCACGTGTTCCTCCAGCTGCCCGGGGAGCAGCTGCGGACCGTGCAGGTACTGTAAAGTCCCAGCCTGCATCACTGAGGCCGTGTGCTTGCACATGTGCACAGAGCAACGGAGGGGTAGGTGTTTGGAAGGCATTGTTGCCTGCCTCTGCTTAGACTGGTCAGCTTCCATTTATGAATTTCAGAAAGCTTCAGGAGAAACGTTATACAGGATTAACTAAGCCAAGGAAACCTTGTGTTGCAGTGCTGTGCTCAAAATACTTCAATATAACAAAGTGGCGCTTCCAAAAATATTCCTGGTTTGCGAAGAGAAATTAAAAAGCCAAAGGTATAATTACAAGGGAGTAATGGACAGCTAGGCCCTTGCTGCTTTTATTCTCCTATTCCACACAGTGGCTTTGGAATGTATCAGAGGGGCAAGTATTGGCTGTCACAGCCCAAAAGAATGTTTGCCAAGCATCCTTGCCTGGGGATTATAATGTCAAAGAAAATAGATTCTTTTGCTCTGCCAATAACTGTTGTGGTTATCTAACCCTTGTACTTTAAAGATGCAACAACTGCAATCATTCAGAGGCAATTTGGATCTGTGCTCTCTAGGTAAACGTTTCATATCACCTGCTAACACTTTTCTGTAACCTCATAGTTTCCATAGTAGTGTCTTTCTTGTGAGGGAAAAGAAATCTCTTGCCCCACCCACACTACTACCAAACACACCAGCTGACATCAGACAGCAGCTGGTTCTAGTTTCAGCGAAAAATATAATATAAACCAAAATGTCTAATGTGGTATGTCAAAAAAAAGTGTTGTTCCAAATTACCCAGAGGTATCAGCATTTTTAGAAGGAAAACATCCTTTTCCAATCAGCTTTCCCTGAAATATTCATATGCCATCACATTCAATTTATGACCATTTCTACTTACAGTGCTGGTCGTTTATCTGGTTGAGTTGGGGAAAAAACTGCAACAGAGGAAATTGAAAGGATTTGTGCCTGTTCTTTTTCTGTATGACACCTAGATATCTTATGGAGTGCATGAAAATATAATGCTAACATGCATATATTCTACCTGACAGACCACACTGTGGACACAGAGAATTTGAAAAATATTGTGAATAAGTGGATAAAAATCCAGGTTCCCAGTATTCACCTCAGAATTTCTTTTATTATTTTTTTCTTTCCTAGCTTAACTTCTAAGTTTGCATATTTTTTTTTTCTCCAGCAACAGGGCAGTTACAGCAAGGTTACTCTGCTGACATGCTTTTTTCATATTTATGAGTTTCCCTTCCCCTTTGAGATTTACAGATTCTTTGTTGAAAAATAAAGTCAAGAATTAGTTCTTTCTAATGCTCAGTTGGTAGCTTCAGAGAATGGTTGTCATAATTCCTTTTTTTGTTGTTGAATAGGAATGGATATTTCTGGAGGTCAGTGTATTCCAGTTCCTTCAGTTTGTTCACATGCCCTCTTACAAGGAGCCAGAATCTCCTTGTAAGAGTCTTTTGAGTCTTCCTCTGGAGGACTCTAAATCAAACCAGCTTTGATTTGTAATGACTTACAAATTGGCTGAAGGATGCCATCTTTGCCATGATATTTATGAGCCTGGTCTTTGGTACTGATGAAAAGTGTCAAGTTCCTCTCAAACACACCTTAGCTGCACAAACTTCTTTTGTTCCTTTAAGAACAAAATTGAATGTATGTAAAATTAAAGGAAACAACATATACAGTGGCTCTAATTTCAAAGTTAGAAAAGCACAACAAGAAGAAAGATCAGTGCTGCTGGGGCCAGATTTGCAGCCCCACCTTCAATTTTAGCTGTATCTAATGTAAACTGAGAATCAAAGCACTTGTGTGTGAGCCAGATGAGGGTGGAGTATGCCATATGCAAATCCTTAATGTACGCACAGATGAAAATTGAGTTTATGTTCCTTTTTTTGATACTTTGTTTTGTATAAAGAAACCCTGAAAAATTTGCTTAAAAATTAATTTGAAAAATTATCAGTTACTTAAATTTTTAGATGTTTATGTGGAGGAATGGAACACAGTGAGTCTCATGATTTGGTTTCTCCAGGGTAATGGCAATGGCATATATCTTAATGTAAAAATAATATAGTTTCTAGTGACCATATTATACAGTTTTTTGACAGACTGAACAAACACTTTTCTGTCTGTGTTTTATCGCATTAATGAAGAATATTTTGCTCTGGAGAAATAACTTTAGGATTTTCCTGTATGTACTAGATGTAAAAAACCTGCATCTTCCTTTTTATAATGAATAGATGAAACATTACAGGACATTCAAAGAATTCAAAATAACCTCAGCCAGAAAGTAATAAATATGGTGCATATTTGAACATGCAGAACATTCATTAAATGCTAATGATGATAATAATGCCTGAAAAATGACTTGAAAAAGAACACAAAATCTCTTGTGAAAGACAGTTCTTCCAGCAAAGGAAACATTCCTTTGGTGGTCACATCAATCTGATCTTTTGCAAAGGCACATGATACATCACGGCTGGCTGTCTCCTCAGGAACGCCTCAGGAACAGGGTCAGAGGGGTGCTGAAGAGGTCAGGAGAGAGGTGTTAGGTTTCTGCTACATGCAGAGAAATTCTGCACAATTCTTGCCAGATTAAGGGCACTTCTGTCTCAAATTGGTGGTTTCATCACATCAGGAACACCTCTAAATCCCTGTTGTAAAAATAAGTGAAAACTTTTTCCCCACCCTTAGGCAAAGAGTTTCACTAGCACTGTTTGAAGAAAAGAATGGCTCTTAAGTTCCACCAGCCCTGAAGAAGGCAATAGCCAAGGCCATCCCAGAGGGTTTGATGAGTAATTTGCTCCTTTATTTCCCTTTTTTTTAAGTATAAGCAGCCCTGTAAACTATTGTTACCAGTGGTTATGAACATTTTCACACTTTATCCCTGAGTTTCAAGAGAAAAAAGGTTTATTCTATGCAGCTAAACAGAGACGGAAGGGAAATATGGGTACTGCAGCTCTGAAATCCCCTGGCTGATATTTCTATTACCTGTGAAATTGCCTTTTATTGCAATGTCTAGCCTGGAAAAATTCTGGAACATCTTATGTTATTCTTTTTATAGTTATTTGAACAGAAGCGGCTGGATCAAGCACCACAATTGAAGACAGGTTCAAAACACTCTCTCTTCACCACTCATGAATTGAAATTTTGAAAATTGACCACCATTGGCAAGAGAATGTCAATTATTTCCTCTCTGGGATGAGGCTCAGGGTAGGAGACTGTATATGCATTAACAAAAGAGAATCCCAAAAATTCAAACCCAAGTAAGCACCTTGCTGGGGCCATGTCTGTGGCACCTGGCTGTAACTACAGCAGTGATCAGAGTTGCTCCTGCCTCTGGAGCTTCACGGCCAGCACAGCTCTTCGTGCCAGTGTGGAGAAAAATGTTTCTCACGTATTGCAACTGTAGGTGAGGAGGGAATCACCACACCTTGTTATAGAATCATACAATGCTAAGGGTTTGGAGTGGACCATAAAGATCATTTAGTCCCAACCCCTCCTGCTGTGGGCAGGAACACCTCCCATTAGACCAGGCTGCTCAAGGCCTTACCCAGCCTGGCCTTGAACACTTCCAGGGCTGGGGCATCCTCAGCCTCCCGGGGCATCCTGTTCTGGCATCTAAATATCCCCTCACTCAGCTTATACCCATAACTCCTTGTCCCATCCCTACAGTTCCAGCTTCCCTCTATCCCCCATCGGATACCGGAGGGCTACAGTGAGGTCTCCACAAAACCTTCTCCTCTCCACGCTGAAGGGTCCCAACTCTCTCAGCCTGTGTTCATAGGGGAGGTGCTCCAGTCCTCTTATCAACCTTGTGGCCTCCTATGGAGTTGCTCCAACTGTTCCATGCCCTTCTTATTCTGGGGACACCAGAGTTATCCCGCAGTTAGCATCACAGTGCTTGAAGTTTTAAGTTACCAAAACTTACACCAAATCCACTTCTTTTCCCAAGGGCACATTTCTCCAACTACTCTCACTTGCCTGTACCTCCAGCTTTACCCTTTCCTACTTCCATGCAGCTTCCTTAATGTGTTCATGCTGATAGAGGGAGTGGGATGAGGGAACTGAAAGTTGGTGAGTGGGGAGCTAGTAACAATCAAAAACACTATTAAGACACTACTGTGTGAGACCTGGGAGCTGTGACAAATTTCACAGCACTCTCTGGGTTCCCATTTCTCTCTGTAGTTTACCAATACAGAGTAGCAAAACTCACTGTGATTTTGGACTGTAGCATATGGTGTGGCAGTGGTGGCAGTGTTTGAAACTGAGTGAGCTGAAATGCAGAGGTATTAGCTTCTCCCTCCACTCCTCTCCCACTCCATCCTCCCAGGGAACATTTCACTGGGGTGATGTGGAAAACAAGCCTATCTCCAAGTGGCCTCAAAGTTGATCCTTACATTATACACATTGCAGTAATTGTTTCTGATTCTCACTGTCATATCCTTACTCGCTGAGGTTGCATATAATTTCAATTCTGTCTTTATCCATCGACCCTTCCATATTATTTGAACTTGTTTAATCAAGTGTTATTTGTGTTTATGTAATCCATAAAACATCCACATAAAATTAGAGCAGTCTGCGTAAACAGCAATGGATGACTGCCCTTAAATCCAGTAGACAGCTTTTTATCAGTATGACTCAGTTGTGGAGGAAGCCTCTAGATAATAGTTGAATAGAAAACTAAAATCCAATTAAATCTTAAGTAGTGAGTACATAGCATGTTCAACATGTTATTTGCTACATGGCCAGTATTTAAGTTTGATCCTGTGTTCAGGAAAGTTAGTGGAAATCTTTATGCTGGTTTTTATTTAATGTCTGACTCTCTATTTAGAGGACATATTTGTATTTTAAAAAATAGTTTAGGGTCAGAATTATATCTCTCCTGCTCTGGATAAATATATGCTATATAAAACTCATCCTTTCTACTGTTCTACATAAGCATTTCCTGATAAAACGCTTCATATGACAAGAAGTAAAGAAATGTATTCTAATCTTCACAAAAAGTGAAGAAATCTATTCTGAAGAAGCTGTGAGAGTAAACGTCAACCGTCTGTTTACTCACACTTGGAATTTGGCAAGATAATTGGAATAATGTCAGATACAACATAGATCAAAGTTCTATTTTATAAAATTCCAGTCTTAGGGAAAGCACATCCCAGGAGAGCTGGGTGTGCAGTAGGAGTTATTTTAGCACCAGAAAGCATTACCAACAATATTGTCTATGGCATCTAGTTTCCTTTGCAGACACTCAATCTAAACACTATCCATTCCTTATGCCATGTTTGAGAGCCACAGAATTCAAGGGAAATTGAGCAGTTAGGCCTTAAGCATAAGATCATGGTGTATCAGATTTCATTGTATCACTTTCTGCTGGCCTTGAGCTGAGTCCAATGTTTGATGAAAGCAGCTTTCATGAAGATGGAAAGTTTGAAGCTGAAAGCAAGAGTTGAGAATTCCTTGGTGCTTTTCTCCAGTTGCTAAAACCAGAGCTGCTGCAGCTTCTTTCTCAATTGCACTTGGCTGACCTTAGTCATCAGACATTGTTTTTCTGTCATTGCCTTCTCTCCTGTATTATATTCTTCTACTTCATATGTTCTCCTCATCCAGGACTCTATACTTGCTACACACAAGGCATCTGTCGAGGTTCCTTCTGCAAGACAAATTTACTGAATGCTTCTCATCTCTCAGAATCAGTTAACCTTTTCCTGTGACTTTTAACTGAACATCCTCTTTTCAGTTCTGACCACAGTATTGATTCAACTCCTGTCCTTTCGGTCTTTTGGGATTGTACTGCCATCAAACACCTTTTCAAAACTACTCACTTGGTTTCCTAGCCTTAAACTTGAAAAGTATCGGCAAAACCCCAGACCTTTGCACACACTTTTGATGCATGAAGCCTTGTGCATGAAAGCTGGAACTATATTAAGTAGTCTTGTTGCTAAATTGTTCATATTGCATCAAGGCAGGGGAATAGATCACCTGAGGTCCTTTTCATTGTGTTTTACAAGATTCTTCCCCTTTCCTTTGTGTCTACAATTGTTGTCACACTAGCTGATCATTTTTTTTCTTCGCTGTAAGTACTGGCCAAGCGTTAGCACTCTCACAGTCTGTTGGATTTTCTGAGAGATTGGCCACATGCAGTGAATGGAGTGAAAGGAAGAGAGAAGAAAGGTTATAAATGTTCAAATGGAGACTTTTCTGGCTAAAGAAAATACAAGCAAAATTCTTCTTGAATCAGAACATTTACTGTACTGGAATTATCTGTCCTTTCATTATTTATCTAAATTTCAGCAGTTTCTTGTCTATAACCAGTTAAGATTAACATTTGGATGAATATAACCTCCGGTGGCATTTTATTTGTATATCTGGGTTTTTAACATATCCTTACTAAAATAGAAGAAACTGAAAAAATCTGCTACTCTCAGTTGCTTAATCAGGTTTTTTGACAATAGAGAGGGCTTCTTAAGAGACAGACAGTTGCAGAAGCTGAGCCTTGCATTAGAAACTGAAAAGTTGTGACTACTCTTTACTTTGGCATGATTAGTCTTTTTTTTCTTTCTTATTTTCTCTGCTGCCAGGCAGTACAGCCATGTTCTATTCCTTTGCCATGATTTAGTAGATGAAGTCTTATAACCAGAACTAGCCAGCTTTCCATGTGCCCTATCCCAACGAGAAAAGTTGGGCTGATGCAGAGACTACTGACTGCTACATTATCCACACTCTGCACCCTAAATATCTACTGCAGCAACCAACCACACTGATGTAGAGGGATAACTTCATTACAGCAAACAGAGAGTCTGCTGGTTTACATCAGTTCAATGCAGAACATAATACAGCTCATCATTTATTTGCCTTTAAGTGTTGCCTTTTACATGTGACAAATGTTCCAAATTATTCTTCTATAAATGAAGATAGCACTTATACTGCCAGCAAGCTATTTTCTTTCTGCCACTTCTGGTTTGCCAAAGGAACAGTGGGAGAGAGACATTCTCATAGCAGCAAATATTTTGGAAATGTAATATCTCCATAATTGCATAGTCTACAGCAAAGGAAAAAGAAAATGTCCTTAGCCATATTCTAAGTATCGTGTCAGCAGTCTCCATCAGTGTCTAACAGATTTAACATATGCTATTTTGGTATCACAGGATTGTTCTTATATTTTTAAAGTTTACAGGTTAGAGTTGCTTATTTAACAGCAAAATCATCTCCTTTAAAATTATTTTTGCATCCAGCTTTTATTCTTTTTTGCTTTTAGATTCAAGACATTTATTGGGAAATTTTTCTTCTGAGAATCTGCAGGTAGATGCATAATATATACTGGCAAATCCACATGTGTTGACAGTAATTATGTTTACTGTGTGTAAGTTAGGGAAATTGTATAGAGGTTGCAAAGCTAGCACAGCATGTACTATGAGCAGAAACTCATTTTGCTGGGAAACAGATGGAGAAGTCTGCAGTCACTTGCTTATGTGCACATTAGCAATTGCATATGTTTGCAAAGGAGAAGTTTACAGACAAGAATTGCACAGTTGTGTCTATAGCTGCCTGTGCATTGATACATCTAGATCATTTCTTCACGTGGTGCAATTTAGATTTTTTCTAGTTTCATTCTTACACTAAGATTTAAAATAAAGCATTAAATCAAGGAATTTTTTTATTCTGGTCTTTTCTTTTGTTAGTTACTATAATTTTTTTTAGAAGTTATGGAAGTCTGGTATTAAAAAATGCCAAGTACACATCCACTTAATGTAAAGCAGTTATATGATTAGAAATATATAGACTGTTTTTCTTAGTAACACTAACACACAAAAGGGTGTCAATGACTGTACCTCCATATAACTTCCTTTATAAAAAGAATGTAAGGCAAAGAAAGTGACTACTAGCTAAAAATAAATTGGACTTGCAATGCAATCCAGCATTGAAAGCTGTTGATGTATTTCATGAAGCTACTGAGAGTCCCTCAGAAGGCTTTCTGGAAGCAGCCAGAGATCACTTCTGTTAGGCATTAAGTGGAAAGTGCCTTAGTTTCCTGCCAAACTTCATTGCACTTCTGCCTGAAGTGTTGGGCCATGAGGCTGCTGCTACCTTTGTTCTCATCTTACACTGCTTTAAGAACTGACCATTTTGTGAAGCTTGATAAAACTCCAGTTCATGTTTTCTGCTTTTGTAGCTAAGCAGACACAAAAATTGTGTGAATTCACTGTCCTATTCCCATCTCCCACTTCTCTTCCCCCCCTCCACCCCCTTCCCCTCTATAAGTCTTAGGACTTTGATTTTATAAGCTCTCTGATTTTATCTTAATTTTTTCCATTATGTTTTGATATTTTCCTACAGGAAGGCAGTACAGGGAGCATTTTGTCCCCAAAAATATCTGTTGAAATAGCAGTTCATATGACTGACTAAGAAGATATGCCACCTCTGGAAAAATTAAATCAGCAGCCTCTCCAGTTTGCAGCTGGAGAATAAAATGTTTGGAGTGAAACTGCTTTTCTGAGACAAAATCAAAGGCAGTGTTGAGGCAGCCAAATTGGAGTAGTACAGAAACCCTGATCCTAGTAACAGCAAGTCCTGCATATTGAGAACCTTTGGTACTTGAACCATGTCCTCTACTGAGATTTGGATTCAAGCAGAATACCTTTTGCTGGCCAATCACTTCCTAGAGACTCATTCCCTGAGATAACAGCCCTTACCTGTTCCTGCACTTGTCTCTCATTCATTATCTGCTTTGCTAGGCTCTTATGTTTTAAACACATTTAGGTCTCACTCCATGGTAAGGCTGGGTGACTGAGTGTTCAAAGGACTTTGGGGGTATTGCAGTGTGATCCCCTCTGCTCTCTGTGCTCTTATTAGGACAGCCCAGGACTGTGCACTGAGCACAGATCTCCTGGCCTTGTCCTCTCCCAGTAATATTTTCTGCAAGGAATGACACTTGAGGGGGGTTATGAAATATTTTCTCCCCAGAAACATACTTTTTTTTGGTATTTACAGGCAAGCCCTATGAAGAGTGACTGAAGGAACTGGAGTTGTTTAGCCTGGAGAAAAGGAGACTCTGAGGTGACCTTATCCAATCTCCACAACTGACTCAGAGGTTGTTGTACTCAGGATGGGGTTGGTCTCTTCTCCCAGGCAACCAGTGACAGGATGGGGGGACACAGCCCCAAGCTGCAGCAGGCAAAGTTTAGGCTAGATATTAGAGAGAAATTCCTCATAGACAGAGTGGTCCAGCACTGGAATTGGCTGCCCAGAGTTGTGGTTGAGTCACTGTCCCTGGAGGTGTTTAAAAAAAGGCACTCAGTGCCATGGTTTAGCTGAAACGGTACACATTTGATTCTGTGATTCTGTGATTCTGTGACTGTTTAAAGGTGTCTTGGTTTGAAATGGGTTAAGTCTTCACATTATGTCTCACATTCTGGTGTGAGTTAAATTATATTGATTCAAAATGACATTGTTGCTCCACATATCAGGATGATTCACTAAGGCTGAGGAAGATTCTGTTCCACAAATTAAAAAACAGATTTTAAGAAGAACAGATTTAAAAAGCTAAGGCTTTGTTGATGTTGTTAGTAACAATATTAGTACAAACATTTCATTGAAAAATGAGAAAGCTGGTGCTAATCATTTTAGAACACTACATACCATACTTTTCCAAATGCTTTTATTGACCCTTAGCTCTGATCTTTTTTTCCTTGCTTGCCAGTTAGCATTCTGAAATGATTGTCAGTTGTGAAACAGAGGTTCTAGAGAATTCAAGGTTCAACCCAGCATTAATACTATTTTCTTCTAATGCATCTAGAAATGCTGGATCAAAGACCCAAAAATGGGTCAGGGCAGGATGTAGCTGGGAGTGATGCTCAGGACAGGCAGCAGCAGTATTTTCCCCACCAAGTGATACAGATGAATCATAAATTGAAGCTATTGGCTTTGAAAGTTTTTAACAGCCTTCTTTAGCTCTCAGGTGAACCCTTCTCTGATCATTGAGTCTTCTGCAGTCTAAGATGCTCAAAATTGTGGTGAAACATTTGATTCATAGAATCACTTAAGCTAGGAAAGAGCTCATCAAGCCCGTCCTTTGACTGACTACCACCTTGTCAACTAAACCACAGCACTAAAGTGCCATGTCCAGCAGTTTCTTGGACAATTCTGGGGGTGGTGACTCCGCCACCTCACTGGGCAGCCTGTTCCAATGCTTAAAATGGACTTCACCCTTTCCATAGAGAAATTCTTCCTGAATTCCTTCTCAGCTTGAACCTCTCCTGGCTCAGTTTGAGGCTGTGTCCTCTTGTCCTATCACTTGCTGCCTTGAAGAAAAGGGCAACCCCCCACTACCTTTCAGACAGTTGAAGAGAGTGACAAGGTCTCCCCTGAGCCTCCTTTTTTCCAGGCTTTAAAAAACTCCAGCTCCCTCGGCCAGTCCTCAGAAGACTCACTCTCTAAATGTTCCATTGCCCTTCTCTGGACATCCTCCAGCCCCTCGATGTCCTTCCTGAACTGAGGGGACAGAGCTGGACACAGAATACTTGAGGTGTGGCCTCAAGTGCTGAGCACAGGGAGAAATCACTGCTCTGCTCCTGCTGGACTCCCTATTTTTGACAGAAGGCAGGATACCAATGTCCTTCTTGGCCATCTGGGCACACGCTGGCTCACGCTCAGCTGCTGTCAACCAGCACCCCCAGGTCCTTTTCCACAGACAGCTTTTTATCCATTCTGTCCTAAGCCTGTAGCACTGCCTGGAGTTGTTGTAGGACTCAACACCTCACCTTGTTTAACCTTCTAATTGTCCTCAGCCCATCAATCCAGCCTGTCCAGAACCCTCTGCAGAGCCTTCCTACTCTCCTGCAGATCAACACTCCTTCCTAATTTAGTGTTTTATGCAAAGTTATTGGGGGTGCAGTTGATGTTTTCATCCAGATCATCAGTAAATACACTGAACAGGACTGACCCAGTACTGGGCCTTGGCTAACCCTGCTAGAGACTGGCCACCAACTCTATGAGGCACCATTCACCACCCCTCTCTGGGCCCAGCCATCCAGCCAGCTTTTTACCCAGCTGAGTGCACCTGTCAGTCATAGTCATATGCCAGCGAGTCAGTAATTAATATTTGGTTAAAATTAATTGCACTAATTTCCCATGGTACAGGCTATGTGTATGACTAGTCCTAGATTTTTTATGCCATATGTCTCTGCCATAGTTCCTATACACACTCCTAGTTTCATGTCTACAAAGAGCATATTTGCGAAGGCAAAGGCATCACCTTTTCATTTGATGAGGAAAATGTTCAATGGCTTCAGCTTCTCTAAAGAATAAGATCTTCTGGTAAACTTTTGGTTAATTTTTAGTCAATTGCCTTGTTAGCTGTGAGCCATTTTCTTCATTTCTGCATCCAAATCTAGTAGTTGATGTTGGCCTATAGAACCTACTCCTTGCTGAGTGTGCATTTCCTTCTTCCTGCATTACTACATTTGAGTCTTCTCAAGGAAAATCAGAGGGAATTGAGCAGTCTCAAAAAAAAAAAAAGATCTTCCGCTGTGGAATATTTTTAGCCTTTGTTTTGACAGAGTATGAATCAGGGAACCTTAAAGAAAAGGTATGTCATTTGTTGCACTTTTCTGAACATGACAGTGGGTGGAACAGCATTTAAAAAAACCCCAGAGTCTATATGATTTATTAAGCTTTAAAAAGTGTGCATCTGTTCAAGGTACACACATCAAACGTGTTTTGTTAACAATAAAATGTCTTCTCAAGTGAGAAACTTCTTGAAGGAGTACAGTACACTGTGTGCTTTGACTTCCGTGTGCTTCTAGGACTCCAAAACTCTAGCTCACCTAAAAATGCCCCCAAATTCACATTCTATTTGGAGATATATTTATTGAGATTAGAAAAATTGCTAAAATAGCTTACCTTCTTTACATAAATACAAACACACCAAAATGCAGTAAGAAAACCGTTTGTTAACTTCACCTGGGGTTCCAGGAAGGGATTATCTGTAGCTGCTTTGTCATTTTTGTGGTTTCCTCCACCATTTATGCAATCAAAGGAACAAATTCTACTTCCCTGTATTAATACAGTAAAGAAAAAATGATTAATTGCCCTGCCGGAGACAACACATCTCCAAGATCCAGATAATACATTTAACTTGTGACTTTTATTGATCTCAATTTGTAAGAAATCCATGAACATTTTTAAATTCAGCCTACTGTGAAAATTTTGATCCTACAGTTTTTTGGGGTTTTTTGTCTACAAACCTTAGCTAAGTATCATTAAAAGCCTCTTCTTAAAACAAGAAGAAAAAGAAGATTAAGACAAAAGAGAACATAAGGAAAAATTTTTTCCCTTTAGGTGTGACTTGAATGCTAACACAGGCTGCCCAGAGAAGTTGTGTAGTCTTCATCCTTGGTCCTGGGCTTGTAGGAAGCCCTGCTTCAGCAGGGAGTATTGGACAAGATAATGCTTAGGTGTCCCTTTCAGCCTTCTTCTTTTTGACTGTATTTGAGTATGCAGAGATTTTTCATATTTTCTTTTGAAAACCTTCTAAATTGAAAGCTGCACAAGTTAACTTTTGCCACAATTTCACTGTCATTCCACCAAAGTAAAAGCTCATCTTGTGGGATAATTACTTCAGCTAGGTGCACCTATGAGCACTTTCAACTAAGAGTGAAGAAAAATGCTAGTGGAGGCCACACAGAGGTTTATATTTGTGTTTTGCTTGCACTAACATATCCCAGGCAGCCCAGAAATGCCATATGGAAAGCATGGGGAGAAGGGAGTAGCTCGTCTTCTGAGATGAATCTTCATGAAATTACATTTCTTGGAAGAATACCAGGGAATGCTGCAAATAAAGCACAGCATATGTGTAAAGATGCTGTTGTCTAGACCACTAAGGATTAGGTGTTCCTTCTTCTTTTTTCAAAGCAATGCTGTCTTCTCTGAAAGATGAAGCTCAGTCCTTAATATGTAGTTCGTGGCTGTAAAAGAAAACAACTTCTCATGGCATTTATTAGTTGAGCTTTGTTTTTAAAAACAAAATCAGACTGAGAATGCCAGATCTCAATGGTATGAGAGCTCATGCTCATTTCTGTGTGCTTGGCTTCCCCTGGGCCTCATGTGACTATAACCTGACACCATTCATTAGCAGCACTCTTCATTCTGCTAGCTTGGTGAAGGAGTGTTTTTCACAGCTAATTGTAATTAACTGGACAAAATAAAAATAACTTTAGAGGACGCTCTTTTACTTTGGTGTGATGAAGGAAATTTGTGCATTCACAAAAATGCACAGACCCACCCAATCAAGTCACTGAAGCACAGGGAGTGGATACAGATGCCATTCTCCAAAGTACAGTCTATCCACAATGCTGATTGAGTGCAGTTGGGTCTTTTTTTCACTACTCAGATGAAGAGCATTATCAGTTTTTGCTTGTACTTAGCTTTGAATCTTTTTGACTCTGTTCTCCCCCCCTTTTTTTTTTCGCCACTGGAAGAGAGTAGAGCTTTATTTTCTTTTTTGTTACACAAATCTAAATAATGTCTATCAAGGTGATTAAAATGCCATTATGGACATACCTGAGGTTAGTTGCTACAGCTTTCTTCTGATATTTTCCTAATTTTCCATAGGTGGCACTACTGCAACTACACAAACCAATGTTTATCAACTGAACCACAAAAACTTAAGTAACTATTCACAAAATATTCCCATAACAACAAATTAAAAAAAAAGCCCTGAAAACATACCGTAGGGTCTAGACCTATTTAATGAAAGTACTATCTGAAAATTGGCATCCCAAAAGATTTGCAAATGAGAAATAACCAATTTCTAACCAAGACCAGAAATTCTTAATTAAGACTTTGCAGGAATTAATTCATCACAGTAAACACACTTCCAGAATTCCTTTGCAGAGCCTCCAGCTTGGTGCTTCTAGTAAAGTTAGTCGATTCATTCTTTTTCCTACTGTTAGCACAGAAACTCAGACTTTTTAATTCTTTCACTGCTTTGCTAAAACAGCAGTTTGGTGAAAGAAGTCATTGGGGCAAAGCAACTTTATAGGAGGAAATTATTAGTGAATTAAGTCAATCCCTTAATAAATGTTGACAGCGGGGTTTGCAAGATAAGCTCTAGTTGGTGAAGCATCTAAATGCATTCCAGTTAAAAAGTACTGCTGTCCAAAGGCTTGGTCTACCAGATTCAGCCTGTGTCTGCAATGTGAGCAAAATGATGGTTAAGAGCTGGAACAACCTTAATGAGCCAAGACTGAGAACAAATTCAGAGCTAGTCACTATTATCCTTCTAGGCATCCACATATGAGTAAACATGCAATTATACAAGATTCAGCATTTTAAACAACAGAATAATTAGGAAAAGGCGATTGTAGGACAGATTTGTAGCTATTGAGAGCTGTGGTTGTAAAACAGATGATTCAGTCTGTGAAATTGCAGTAAAATACTTGTATGGAGAATTTTCCTTTGTGCACAGTTCACGATAGCTGCTAATTATTTAGGAGTTGAGGCCTAGATAAATTATCACATCATAAATCTACATAACATGTTATTATTAACTGTAAATTTTTTGTGAATCAAATGGAAGTTGGTTGAAACTTTTAGTAGCTGAAAGACACTTTCAACTTACATGGATATTTAACAACCTGATCTCTACTGTGACTTGGAACATGAAAGTGGAATTATTAATTTTGTTTTATGGTACTTGAAAGTAACTTAATTAACTTTTAGACTTAACATTTTAAAAATGGAAAATACTCAGCTCATTCTCAGAGAATGCAGAATAGCAAACTGGCCAGATGTTGGAGACCATTTTCCTGTGCCATATTTTTCCCTCCCTCATGCTATACACACCACACCATTACACTTTTTTTTTCACAGCTTCCTTTCAAAGTGAATGTACATCTTTGTTAGTGGATTCACACTCAACATGGTGGAAATAAAATTTGAGTAAGAGGTTGCTGTGGATTTTTCAGTAGTTGTACACTGCCTCTGATTTATCCACAACTAAAGAGATGTTCCTAGTTTAGGAATTTGTTTTGTTTTAGTTTTTTTCTACATGCTATTTTTATTTTTTTTTTAAATGGTGTGACTAGGTTCTCCTAGAAATCAACAGGGAGGCACAGAGGGTGATCCAACATGTGTGACAAGAGAGCTGTCAATGATGTAAGTAGGATAAATCACCTCCTGAGGAGCTAACTTCTGTCCTGACTGCAGGGTAGCTTCAGAACTACCTCTGACAAGTCACCACCTCTTTGGACAGACACAACTGTTTAGGTCGATCCCACATGTTAAGTATCAGGTCAGAACTTGCCCTTTTCAGCAGCCACAAGTAGGATCTGACAGACTTGAACTTTTCAGAATATGGTCTTCTGGCAATATCAAAACAGCTCTCTGGAGTAGCAGAAACAAAGAGAGAATTTCATCAGCTGTTGTGAGCACTCAGCAGTGGAAAAGAGAACAAGGTCAAGAATGTCATCTTGCTATTGTAAGTTTGCAATGCATCCTGAACTTGGTGTGAAGTTCTGGTGCCCTCATCGAAGTGGGTATGATAGAGTGGGGAATGTTGTAACAGGGTCACAAGGTTGCACAGAGAAGCTGTGGAAACTCCACTGCTGGAGGTACTAAAATGACAAGCCGAGCCTAACAATGAAGGTGACTCTCTTGAGCAGGATTTTGGACTCAAAGACATTGAAAAGTCATCTGCAACTTGAACTTAGTCTCTTCAACTCTGGCAGATTTGGGAGATACTGTGATTTTAAAAACCATGAATAGACAACTGTTTCCCTTTTCCACTCTAAAGGGGGAGATCTGAAACTACATGCATGCTGCCAACCTGAAATGAAGAGGAGGAGACAGCTCTTTGTGACGGAGCAGACAACAGACCTGTGGAACTCTGCTAAATCACACAGTGATTGTGAGAAAGTTACCTCAGGTCAGTGGGGCACAGAATACATATTTGAGAGGTACATCCGCTGACAGTTCCTAGATATGCATAATTACATTTGGTTAAAGAAGCCAATGACCTGACCCTCACTGGTGGCCTGGAAAGCATTAGGGGGAGCTAGCAAATATGGTTGGCTTGCTCTTACTCTTGCTTGGTGGCTGATGGCCATTGTTGGAGATAGGCTTGTGGGCTGAAATACCCTTGGTTTAAAGCAGAACTGTCACTCTTGCATTGTTTTGGACCAACACAAAGGAGTCATTGATTTTTAGCCCTTCCTGGCAAAATGACTTTTTTTAAGTCATGACTGGTACCAGCACTCAAATATATGTTAGTCTTTAGATTCGATTCACTACCTCTTAGCTAATTTGAAATGGGAATTCATAGTAGACTTTTAAGGGTATATATACCCCCCAAATTCTGTGTATGATACATATTTAAGAAAAAAAAATAATATATGTAGAACTCATAATAACTCCAGCTAATTTTTGTCCTTAGCTTTAAAATCTGTCACTCAGTATCACTCTTAAGGAATAGAAACCACATAAATTTTTGCTAGATTCTTTATAAAGTAATAGCAGTCTCAGAACAGTTTGTTCACAAATAAATTCACAATTCAGTGTAAGAAGCAACTGTGCACTCATTTCTTAAGTTTTAAGTTATCCAGGGGCATGCCTCATACTTATCTATACTTGCAGTTTGGCTGGACATAAAAGACACATGGATATTTGAATATTCCATGTCTGAATTAGAGGATTTCCCTCATGTGTCATTTTTGCCTTTTTATTTATTATTTTTTTAATATCGTGATAGAAATGTGGCAAGTGATATTCAAAGCACTGAGTCTGAGCATTTTAAAGCATATTATGTTTATTGTCCTGGCATAAATTTGTTTCAGGCTTAGGCTATTTCAGGAGGCCGATTTTTTCTTCTTCATGGGCAACATTTAGGTCTAGGATGTTGCTTCAATGTTGCAGCTGTCTGGCACTAAAAGCAGCTCTGGGGAGAATAATACTCATTGACAAATAAATCAGTCTGCTATGTTGTACCTTGATAAATTATTGAAAAGATGCTACTGAAAGAGGAAAGCAATAATGGGTGATATTTTGCTTACACTGATTTAGAAAGTGAGGAATTAATCTCAAAAGCCTTTGCAGGAGTTTGGAGATTTGAGTTTATAATTAGGCTTAGCACATGTTCTGAAATGTCCTGTATCACAAGACAAAGTTTAAGGTTCAAATATAACACTTTATGTTTACGATCCAAACATTGGCAATAGGTTTACCAGGTTAAAATGCACCAGTACTTTAAGGAAAGCAGGTGAGATCAGGCACAAAAGAGTTCTGCAGACCACATCTGGAGGAGGTCACTGAGTCAGACAAGATGATAACACTGAAAAACACATGACATTTTCACCTACATTATGAAAACAACTCTTTGGAACATTGTGGGATTTCTGGACATGATTAGTAGAGATCTATCAGAACATTTTGTTCAAATTACTTCTAGTCAGACAGTAATTGTATTTAGCAGCAGAACAGGAGATTAATGGGTTTGGAATGATCAGACAATAAAACCAAAATTATGTAACATTTTATTTTGATGAATATTGCCATAAAATAACTCCTCTATCTCCTTGCCATTTATTGTTTGAGTATAAAAGTATTTCCAGGCCAATATATTTTCTAACTTTCACTAAACATATACCTTTAGGTTTTCAGTAAAGAAAAGTAAAACCATTTGAATGAAATAACTCTTATAAAATCTATACCTTTCTTGCTGTCTCCCAAACATCAGATTTTAATCTACTAAATTCTGTCTAGTTCTTAAAATAGAAGAGTAGATGGGAGTAAAACTGTTACAGAAGCAGGGAGCCAGTCAGACACTCTAACCTCTCCCTCTGGCTCTTGCACAGCCTGTGGACACCATGGGGAAACTGCTGGTTACTGGGGCATGCAGGTAGTGTGTTATTGTTAT